>NW_024070187.1:34584067-35280916 GCF_014754425.2 Oryx dammah
ATAGTAGACACTCAGAAATGATTAGAGTCTTTCATTTTATATTTTGTCATCCAAATGTGAACACATGGTAGAAGCTCAATAACTAGTTGACTGGGCCAAATTTTTGTTACAAGAAAAAGAATACCCCAATTAATAATTGAGCTGGGCTAGATACCATCTGTCATTGAGAAATTACCATTTTGGTAGGGAGATTGTCAATCAGGGAATTACTTTAAATTGCTAGCAATCATGAAGTCATCAAAGGTTAGTCTGAAAATGGAAAAAGGAGGCAGTTGGATAGAAATGTGTCATGGTTTATAAAAAGCCCAGTAAGAATGTATGTGCTTATATATATATAAAGAATGGAATCTACTGTGCTTTGAAGAATGACAGAGAGGAATTATTCCAAGAAGAATGACAATTACTAAAAATACCAATCCTAACCATGCTTGTCATATTTCTACCTGATCCTTTGAAAACTGTGTTGTTTTTTTTTTAACAGATGGTTATTTTAATTTTTCAGGTGAGCTGTCATAGCTATCACCTTTCTGGACTCCCTCCCAAAATAAAGAAAAGCTATTCCAATGTAACAAAGGAAAGCTATGCATTCTGTTGAATCATGTTCTCATGCGTCTCCTGAAAACTGTAATGGCAGTTCATATGGCTTCTTTGACCTGTAGACAAAAAGGTAGTAAACTTAGCTGTTGGCACTATTTGCATTATGTAACTGACAGCAGTAGCTAGAGCTTGCTTTATGTACGGTGTGCAGGTTTGTCGTGCTCCTTTGCATTAGAATTAGGGGTGTATCTAGAGGGAATGCATCGGTGATCATGCAGATCGAAAGTGTTAGTTCCCACAGCAACTATAAAGAAATTTTGGTCTATTTCTCTCCGTTTTTGTAGATTAAAAAAAATCACACAAGAAAAAAAAATCAACTTTACAAATCTCCTTGCCATAGCCTACCTGGGTACCTGAAATTCCATTATTAAATATTTATTGGCACATCACAAGGATCTCAGGCATTTAGGTATCTTTAGTTAAAAACACAGACATCCCTACTAGATATCGTACATTCACCGTTACCATCTTCCAGCACAGGTTAGGGTTTCTTCCAATGGGATTAGTAAGAGAATGAACAAAGGACAAGCAATTGTGATGGCAGGAGGCAAAGTAAACTTGGGAGTGACAGGATGAGTATTCTGTGCACTTGGAGGAATGGGTCTGAGAAAGAAAGTTGCATGAGTTGAGGAAGAGGAGCCCAAACCAAAGTTTTCCCATCTCACCACTGTGGCTGGCTTTTGTCTGAAAGAAGAAAACTATTTAAAAATTAGGTTGCATAACAGAGATATAAGGATCTCAGGAGAAATGGGTTTATTAGTATGTCAAATCTGATCTCAGAGGAGACACATTTGTAGATGAAGACTCCAGTTTCACTAGAGGCAAGAATCCCTCTTTTGCGTATAGGCCTTCCACTTAAATTCAGTGATGTTCCAAGCAACCTTTATTTCCGACCAAGTGATCTGCTGATGTACCAAGGTACATAAGGGAGAGGGAAACCCCACTGACCTGTCTGCCGGCACTTCTCATTCTGTCCCATGCTTCCTCTACAGGGGTCTCCCCTTCTCTGCCCTATAGGGAGTCCCTCTTTAGATCACCCTGACCATCCCACAATATTTAATATAATGTTCTCAAGCAGTGGCCTTTATAATCAAGTCTTATTCAAGACAGAGCTGCTTACACTCACAGCTGAACACGACAAAGTTTCTTTAAATACAGCATTGCTTCATCTCCATCCAGGTGACCACAAGCAACACAAACCTTAGGCAAAGTATTGATGTTTGTTTCCTTGATTGTGTGTTTCTTGGTTTAGAAGTTGAATAATAGACTTTTCATTCTTCTTGTGACCATCTTAATTCTATGTTTAATTCTACATGTGTACAGTTAATATTGACTCTCCAAATATATCACAAGCATTATCCCATTTGCACTCTCCTTTACTACTCTCCCAAATTATCACCTGAAATCTTCTTGGATTTAAATTTTAAAATGTTACTAATTTGTTCATAATTCCACCAACACTTGTATCTATTCAACTATAAATTCAATAATTCTTTTGACCATCACTGTTTTCCTCTTCCATCATATTCCCTGTTAGACTCTTTTTCTTTTGCTAGATTAAATTTTCAAATAATTATTTCAAAGGATCTAATGGTAATGTATTAATTGGGAATGCCCTGTCTACAAGTAAAATACCCATATAATCATGGTTTAGACAAATAGAGAGTTATTTGTGTCTTGTAACTACAAGATGTTGGTTCAGATATGCATAATATTAGGTCACCATTTCTGCAATTTTTCCTTTCTTTATAGTTACAGATAGCTACTGATATAGATCTCAAGCAAGCCTGATAGTAGGAAAGATGAGGAAAACAAAAGAGCAGAATCTGTATCAAGGAAAAAAACCTTTCCCAGGTACTCCATGAAACAATTTCACTTACTATTGGTCAGAAATACATAATGTGGGCAACATTGGCTGTTACAAGGCTATGGGAAATGAGGATGGGAATGATAGTTGGGTCCAATAAACAGCAATTTGCCAAGGGGCTAAATTTTAGAAGACTTACATGACTGAAAAACTCTTTATTTGTCCTCAACTTGAAAGATATTTCTTGGGGATATAGTATTCTAGGTACAAACTATGTATCTTCAGCATTTTGAAGATATTACTTCATTTTATTCTCCCATACAGTATAGTTGATGATGTAGATCATTGTCAATTTTATTTTTATTCCTGTATAAGTAACCTCTCTTTTTCTTGGTGATAATGATCATTCTGGAGGATTTTCATTCTTTTTAAAAATTATTTTAATGCGTTATGGGTTGAACTGTGTTCCCCAAAAAGATGTATTCAGTTCTTAACCCCTGGTATGTGTGAATGTGACCATCTTTGGAAATAGGGTCTCTGCATAGCTTACCAAGTTAAAATAAGGTCATACTGGCCTAGGGTGGGTATTAGTTAGGAGACCGATTTCTTTATAAGAAGAAATTTAGGCGAAACACACATATGAAGAATGCCATGTGGTAACAGGGGCAGAGGCTGGAGTGATGTATCTACAAGCTAAGGAAAGCCAAGCATTGACAGCAAGCAAGCAACCAGCAGAAACAAGGAAACATTCTCTTTTAGAGCCTTCAAACAGAACATGGCCTGGCCAAACTTATTTAAGACTTCCGGCCTTCAGATCTGTGAGAGAATAGACTTGTTACTATAACCAAGAGTGGACATTGTGGGATCTCTTTGAAGTACAGGATTTGCAGCCTAACAGCGTGGAGATGACCCTCAAACAGTCCTTGACTACTTCAAGAAAGAGCATAAGCTGGAGATCACTATGCTGTCCCAAGGCGTATCTATGCTCTACTCTGTCTTCCTGCCAGTCACCAACCTCAAGGAATGATTGGATCTGCTGATGACCCAGATTGTAAGCCGTGTGTGGAAACAAAAGGTTGGCCGCCATGTGTGAGCACTGGTACTTGAGCTGTGCTGTGAGGACGAGCGGCGAGGATGTCAAGGTCCCCTATGTACAATATACCATCTGCTGATCTGTGTCCTCTCCTGTAGACTGACCCCAGCCCCCCTCTCCAGATCCCTTCTATCCCAGGGCTCCTATGTGACCTCTGGCAGTGGCCCAGCTAGCCAGGCCTGGTGTTCCCCTCTTCGTCCCCCTGCCTGGACTCCTCTTGCTGCTGTTTTCTACCTTGTTCCGAACCTGACCCCTAATAAAGAACTGTTCATCTAGAAAAAAAAAAAAAGACACACTGCTTTAAGACTCACTGTTCTTTGTTATGATAGCCTTAGGAAGCTGATACATCATGGTTCTAAAATTTCTCTCTGTTATCTATATTTATGACTCTTCTTTTATTGATCTTATTTAACACTGGGTAGATCCTATAAATAACTGAGAAAAGAAGAGAAGTGAAAGGCAAAGGACAAAAGGAAAGATATACCCATCTGAATGTAAATCTAAAGAGATCTTTTCTTACTTCTGAAAATGTTGATCTTCAGTGTCTTCCCTCCACTCTCTCTGTTCTCTCCTTCTGGAACACACTGTCTCATGAAGGGTAACTATCCTGACTGCACTGACTGTTAGTCACTCCACATTCATAAGCAGAAAAGAGGCCTGCTTGCAGCATCTGTTTGAACATAGCCTTTACTGAATGATCCTGACTACTTTCTAGAGGTCCTGTGTGTCTATGTTCACGCTGAACATGGAATTTCTCTGGGCCTTGTGGGATAAACTGCCTTTTCCCAACCAAAACTACATGTTTGCATATGTTATGGTCATAATTTTCTCTGTCCTTGTTCTAACAGCTGATTCCACTGGTTCCCTGTCTTCTAGATTTCTTTCACAACGTATGGCCTATTATCAAAACCCATTCTTGTTCCACAGGCTTACATTTCACAAGCATATTTCCTTTTTGTTACATGAATAGATTTGTCAGCAGGACAGGGAGTGAGTCTGTGCTCAGTCTGTCATTTTGAGTCAAGTCACTGACAGTTTTTAATCTATTTATTTACCCAGGTATGTATTTTCCCATCAGGCCTTCAAACCATATTGGTATTCAAAGCTTTTCTGTAGTTTTGTTTTTGTTTTTTTTTACTTTGTCTAGAATCCAAGCATAATTTGTAACTGCCTCCAAAAATATTTTTCCCTCTATAAGAAAATAATTGTTTTACACAAGCTAAAATTTTAATAATCTCACTTATATTAGAAATAGAGGTTGTATGGCATTGGATAATATCCCCTACCAAGAATAATCCTTCAATAACCTTTAGTATGCCCAGGTTTAAATGTATTTATGTTGCAAACTAGTCATATGTATCCATGTAAGCCCCTAAATTTGGGAGAAGACTTACAATAAAACTGCCAATTTAGATGTTTTTCAAAATGCCACAGTAGTCCAGTTAAGATCTTCTGCTTCATAGAAACACACACAAATACACACACAAATACACACACACACACACACACACACACAATGCACAATTATAATACTTGCAGTATTATTTCCTAAGGCAAATTTAGTGCTTAGAAAAAGATTATTAATTTGCACTTATGCAGGCAGATAACTTTATATGTGATACAAAGTGTCCCAATGATGATCTCCTTAATTAGCAGAAATCAATTCAAACAAATTCAAAATGAACAGAAGACTAAGGATTTCAAAACTGAAAAGAAGCAGACTGTATACTACATAAACTGACCGGATTTTGTCTTTCATTTTTATTTCTTTTTGCTTCATTTCTTTCAGGAAACTTAATTTCCAGGGATCTCTAATATATTAGCATTAGGAAAATTCTTCATCTCTCAAACTTCAGTAGCTGGGTCTGAGAAGGGGAGGAATTAATGAATTTATGGTGTAATGAAACATTTCCTTCTTTCTATATTCCCTTGGTATTTTACATTTTGCAATATTTCTGTCATTCAGAAAAGTACAGAGAATAATATAAAGAATACTGTACCTATGTACCTACCACCCACATTCAATAAATGTTAATATTCTAGCATATTTAATTCATATAGTTTGTCTTTTAATGTGTAAAAGGTTAAGATATAACCTGAAGCCCTTTGTTCACCTCCTGTGTTCTGGTTTTTCTTTATTTCCTGACTATAAGTATTATTCCTTTGATATACAAAATTATTTATCTTCCTCCTAAATCAAACAAGGATCTTCTGCTTCCCACCCAACCAATCTGTTATTACTGACAAGTATTTTAGTTTCATCTTTTTTTAGCTCCTAGATTGGCTATTCTTCTATTTCATGATTAACAGTTGAATTTGCTAATGTATTTTACCAATTTTCAGGGTTGTTGTTTCTTTCATACATCCCATTCTTTTTCTTTGGATTTAATCTTCTTGCTACAGTATACATTTGAGTAATTCCTCCTAGAAAAATATGGACAGTAAATTTTACATTCTGTGTATGTGAAAATACATTTATTCTCCATTCACTATATCCTAGGAAAAGGCAATGGTACCCCACTCCAGTACTCTTGCCTGGAAAATCCCATGGACGGAGGGGCCTGGTGGGCTGCAGTCCATGGGGTCGCTAGGAGTCAGATACAACTGAGCAACTTCACTTTCACTTTTCACTTTCATGCATTGGAGAAGGAAATGGCAACCCTCTCCAGTGTTCTTGCCTGGAGAATCCCAGGGACGAGGAGCCTGGTGGGCTGCCGTCTATGGGGTTGCACAGAGTCGGACACGACTGAAGTGACGCAGCAGCAGCAGCAGCAGCAGGGGACAGTTAGCTTCTCTCAGTACTTTAAAGGTAAATTATCATTGTCTTCTGGCATCTTTGTTGCTCTTGTGAAGTCTAACTGTTCTTCTTTCATGGGGATCTGTCTTCTTTGGTAGATTTCAAGGATTTTTCCTTTATTTTTGACATTCTGCTATTTCTCTAGGCTGTGTTTCCCTGTGGATATACTTTTAGCCCTGATTAGCCCTCAAAGTTAATTGCCAAGATTAAGGCTAATTTTATTAAAATTTGGAAACAATTATATAATTTTGATTCCTACTTTTCTTCCAAAACTAAAATAGAATGTTTCATTATTTTAAATTGTTGAGTGTGTTGGCTTTCTTTCATAGTTTCTCCTGACATCATCAAGAACACTGATTTTCAGGCTAATGTTGACCAAAGTTTCCATTTTAACCACAACCTTCCAGCCTGGAGGTATTAAAATTGCCTCTACCTGGCAACCATTGCAATATTGGCGATTCTGAGCTCATGTACACAGTGATGTTGACAATATCTTAGACCAATCATTGAGCCAGTAGACAGGTGGCCTCAGATATTGACTAAGAGGTTTTTTCCTTCTTATTCCTCAGACCATAGCTGCAGGGGCAAGTCACAGCTTTTTTTTTTTTTTTTTTTGAGCTCTTTTCCACTTGGATAGGAGTCTTTGGTTTCAGGAAGAGAACAGGGTTCTGTGCTTATCCCACAAGAAGTACATTTGGTTTCCATTAACCAAAAGGATCAAAGCTTCCTGGCAGCATCAGCTTGTTTTGGGCCCCAAAGCCTGTAGGTTCTACCTCATTTATCGTTTGTGTTTCTGTTCCATTTATGGTCCACAAAGAACCCTGTCTTGTTTCTAAATGTAGCTAAATCTTTATAACTTTTACTTTTTATGTTAAATCTACTGCTATGTTGGGAGAAGAGATCTTCAGAATGTACACTTACTGTGTTTGATCAAAGCACTGAGGAAACAATTTTCACATAGTATCATATGACTGAATTATATTTAAAAATTTATAAATTTATATGTCTATATATGTATACACATGCATTTTACATTTTAAAGGCTGATAGCAAAGTCCTCAAATTAATATTTTTAAATTTATCATGTCTTTCCTTATATCATTATTTGAAAAACACAAATTCACAGAAGCAAGTATCTGTCCGTCCTTAAGGAAATCTGTGTTGATTTTCATCTTTTCATGGTATTTGAATACAAATAAATTGAAGGGGAGACTCACAATAAAATGTGAAGGATTCCACTCATTTTCCCATTTAGCAATTAATTGCTTATTTCTGTGGCAAAATATCTCACTGAAATAAATAGTGCCATCTGCTGGTTGAATTTTTGTTATAAAGAGACAGAACTGAGTAAAAAGAGTTGGTGGGAAAGCTCGCTTTACATCTAAACTGATTCTCTACTTTGAACCATATATAATGGCTCAGTGAAGAGCTAGAAGTAGAACCTTGATCTAAAACATACTGCTGTTTCAGTTTAATAATGGTACCATCTTCGTGAGCGACCGAGAACACAGAGTCTTAGCACTAGCCATATTCAAGTTGATAAACAAGAATTTATTCATAGCACATTAGCGTTTTCTAATTTTTTTAAATTATTTCCTTCACCAGAAAAATGTTATATTGCAATGTAATAAGTTAATGGCACTGAGTAGTCTTCAGCATTGCTGTAACGTAAGAAGAAACATTTTAGCCTCTGGAATAAGGCAGCAGGAGAATGACCCACATGTTTAAGACATCCACCAATAATGACCTGCCTCTTCCAGAAGTCTGGCATTGCAGCTACCTGGCATCTTTGTCACTTGAGGCTCAGTATTGAGTAAGAAGGAGGCAGCAGGCAGCACGGCTCAAACCATGAACTGATACATACTAAGGCAAAAACACCACCGAATTTTATGTCAATGACACAGCCCAAATGAAAGCTCAGTTTATAAGTGAATGTATTAGAGCTTTAGAATACCATTTTTCCTATAAAACTCAAGTCAGTAAGTATCTGTTCACAAGACAGGATCTTTATGTCTCATTTGGATTTGATTTCAGTCAGCTGCCCCAAATCTCACCCCTTAATAATTGCCTTCCTTGGGACCACAGGCCCTAAAGGCACTTTCATTGTTCACTGAAGCATCAGATTATAGGAGACCTTAATATTTCTGTTCATCAATAATATGATTTCTAGGCAATATATCCCTCATCACAAGCCGCAGATGTAATTAACTACAGCTACCAAGAACCATAACTGTAATCAAATACATCTACGATTAAGGAATCTTGAAGATGAATGTGACTTTTAAGGGAGATGTTTTAAATATCAACTTTCTTTTAATGCAAATCATAATTTTCTTTTTGAAATTATTTAAGGCAACAAAATTATGTATTAATTTTAAAGATGAACTCAAAACCTCTTCCCTGAATCCATAATAATTAGGGTTGAGAATCATATATCTATGTGGTAAATAAAATTGTAAAAATGTCAGCTGTATTTGGAGCTGAACCTTTGATGATTCTGATCACTTAACATCCATTAAACACATAGACTGATATTTAAGAAGAAAATTATTTCATAATTTTGGATTTAAGATGATGATAAAGCCCAGTTTGCTATATTGTTAAAGTTGAGTAAAATATGAGGTAAACAAGAATAAATAACAGGAGAAATACTTTAAGAATAACTACATCTAATTATAAAACTAAAGAGTACTAATAACTACATCTTCATTAAATATTAAAGAAAAATGTTATTAGTTGCCTGAAGGAATAGAAAATGAGGGTCCGAACAATTAGATTCACTTTTTTCATCTGAGGAGTAGAGACTGAGCCAGGGCTGTCAACACTGAGTATCGCAAGGGGACCCATTTGGCTGAAGTTTACATTTCATGCACAGATATTTGCTACCCGGGCTAAGGAGCCCCCACAGACAGCTTGGGATTGAAAGCTGGTCCAAAAAACATTAATTCAAGTGTACAGAGCTGGCGTTGTCAGGAGCCAAGCAAATCAATCAGCATAATGATTTTCCAGGTTTTTCATTAATATCAAACATTCTCCATATGGTGATGAGAGTGTTGGCTGACAGGGTAGAAGTATCACACTTTTGGAGATAAATGTAACATTCATAAACACTAATGAAAATTGTAAAATGGGAGGCAAAAATGCCTTTTCTCAAGTAGTACATGTAAATATTCATGTCCACTGTGGGAAGTCAGTGAGAAACCCTGACTTGATGACATTACAATTTCCTTCAAAAAGTGAAATTAAAAATAAAATTGTATAAGGGTTCACTGTTTGCAAAATGATATAAATGAGACAAAATAACATGGGACAAGCCTTTAAATAATATTATTTGTCAGAATGGGGAGTTGGCAAATGATACTGTGAATTAGAGAAACTGCATTCTTTTGGTTTCTAACTAGTTTCCTTGATTCAGAAGCAACTAAATTCTCACTGTAACTCATAACCCCCTTTCTGTTCTCCACCTCCATTCTGGATTGAATTGTGTGCCCCCAAAACTTGTATATTGAAGCCCTAATCCCCCAATCTGACTATATTTTGACATTGAACTTCAAGATAATTGAGGTTAAATGATTAGCCCTAGCCAAATCTGTGGCATAGGGAACTCTGCTTAGTGCTATATGGTGACCTAAGTGGGAAGGAAATCGAAAAAAGAGGGTATGTATATATACACATAGCTGATTCACTTTGCTGCACGACAGAAACTACCACAACATTGTAAGGGAACTATACTCCCATGTGAAAAATATAAGAACAAACCGCCCAAGGTTATAAACTTAGTATTTCAAAGAATTGGAAATCTAAACATTTAGACTTTTCCCAGAACTTGTGGCCTCTTCATTGTTCTATTGTGCCTAAGGAGCAAAATTTGCCCACACCATATCCAAATTTGTGTGGTTTATCAGAGCTTACTTTAGCAACTTTACCTGGAAGGTAACATTAATGGGTTCAAGTGCAGAGGTCTGATACCTATTAGTTTTAATGGTTTTTTTTTTTTCCTTAATCCTTTATACTTTATTTATTTATTTTTTTTACTTTACATGATGACATCTTACCAGAAATACATCCAACTGTTTGTTTTTAAACAACATAGATTGAAAGCCCAAATATGAACCAGTTATATTTCTGAAAGAATAAATCTCTTAATTGGCTAATCACTTTATTTTTGAATATGTAGTCCTTCTTGTATCAAAACTGCCATTTGAAAAAAAGTTGTCTCACAAGTATTTTTTAAATATATAATGTAGGCTTTAAAAATATTGAAAAATATTTTATTTCAAATTACAGATGACCTTCTTGAATTCACTTCTGGGATCTGTTTAATTCTACTAAGCTATTAATTACTTCTTCTATCACTGTGCTGTGCTTAGTCACCAAGTCATGTCCAACTCTTTGCAACCGCATGGACTGCAGCCACCTGGCTCCTCTGTCCATGGGGATTCTCCAGGCAAAAGTACTGCAATTATTACAGCAGGACATAAAAAGGAAATTCAATAATCACACTGAGCTGAACTGAACTGAATGGTCATACATTCACAGCTAAAAACTAAAAACAGTAACTGGAATATATGAGCTGTTGTGCTTTTTTTGGGGGAGTGGGATGGGAGAAAGATCAGTTCTAGAATAGACTCTAGTGATAATGAACATCTTTCTGATATAACAATTAATTTTCAGATATCCCTTTAGGTAATCTTTTTTCATTTACTGTTGGATCTTCTCTTCTCATTGTCTTATTCCTGTTCCTTCTGAAAGATTTTATGATTGTGTTGGAATAAGCAAGGACCTGAAAGATATCTATTTCATTTCTTAGTAGCAAAGTAATTAAAGACATATTAGTCTTCTCTCTTCCTGCCTCCCTCCCTCTCTCTTACATGCACATACATACAAACAAAAATCAAAAAATAAAATAAAGACATACTAGGTCCTTGCACTTTATTATAACCTCTATACAGTTCATCAAGAGAAGCTGGACATTCTATGCACAATGGAGCAAAAGCCCAGCCTTAGTCAAATGAATATAAACCCAAGGTATAAACTATGACTAGGTGATATTTATATCATTTAACTGTTTTGATCTCAGGGCTTAATATTCATTTAAAATGTGAATAGATTCATTCAAAACTTTTATCATCCTATTACAGCAGCAGCTATATTCCAACAAAAGTCCAGCTAGGTCAGAAGGCAATACCTGGAACATAAATTCAGGGTTTATAATGGATTTGCACCAGATGTGCCTGAAGACATGTACAGAGTGAAGTGTTTTCACTCATACTCTGTATGGAGCCTTTTGTACGAAAGTAAACTGTTATGCCCATAAAGCAACAAACTTCAAACTTTGCTACAATATTGAGCCATGTCAAACTAGCATGTACACTAATCCAGGTCAATGATCAGGGTGAATATAGCCTTTAAAAAAATATTTCCAGGTCATACTACTCCAAATAGCAAGTGTCAAAGAGTAATCACTCAGAATTGTGTTTAAAGTTTTCCAGTAAATTTTATAAATTGTCCAAGGACTGTTTCCATGAGAACTGATAGTAAAATCAGTTAAAATATTACTTCAGAAATGATAAAAATTATTTTGCCCCTTCAGAATGATAATATATTGATGTTGCCTAAGTTAAAAATAAAGCTTTAATTTTTTCATTATAGAAGCATTATTAATAAGGCCACTTCTATATATTTAAAGTTTAATACTTTAAAAGTCTTAAAGTGACTACAAAAGAAAAATATTACCTAGCAAGCAAATTAAAAATGGATAATATTCGATTAATTGTACATTGACCTCAGTGTAAGTGTATATATCAGTCAAGTCAATCAAAAAATATCTTTCAGGCTCCCAATACAGTGTGAAGGCATGCTACTGGTCCAGTGAGTTTTGGTTAGTTCTGTCTCGGTCCAGTACCACCCAGTTCTCATGATGATTTGTGGGACAGTTGCCAAAGAATGAACATAATTTAGCAATGTTTCAGAATTTGGCTTTTCTTCCGCATTTGGGCAAAATCTAACATTTAGAGGCATATTTGGTCTTAACCTTAAAGTCCAGATAGCCAAATGCCTGCTGCAATGTTATTTCTGGCACAGTCAACATGTGTGTGATGAATCCAATCATACAGATCACCATCACATGTAAGCAAATAAAATCAGTGATATGAACAAGAACAACAGTATACACCTATGATGTACTGTTAATGCCCCATTATTCACTTTCAAATACAGGTAACTTGGAGATAAAACTTTAATTTTACCAGTTAATTTGAAGTATATATGCATATTTATCATTGCAATAGTAAAATGGAACAATAGTTAATGATGGTTGTAAAAGTTGAAATGGAAACCCACTCCAGTATTCTTGCCTGGGAAATTCCATGGACAGGGGAGCCTGGTTGGCTACAGTTCACAGGGTTCCAAAAGAGTTGGACACAACTTAGTGACTAAACAACAATAAGCCTTTAAAAAACTTTTAAGTAGTAAAACAGGGCAACAGATTGATCATAGATGAAAAAAAATAAAATACTGAACAATAAAATTACCCATGGGTTTTTCCTGGATTTGTTTTATATCATTCAAATCAGACAGTGGTTTGTTTACTCATTCCAATCTTACAGAATTCATTAAGAGAAGAAAGGATATAAGAATGAAAATGAATGGTAAAATTACTTACTAAGCTTGATATGCTTTTATATAATAGAATGCAAATAGGTGTTGAAGAGACTTCAAAATCATATAATCCAAAACTCAAGCTAGACTTCTTTCTTCAATATTTTGGCCAAGAAAAAGAAACCCAAAGCAAAAAGACAACCTACACAATGGAAGAAAATATTTGCAAATGATTTCACCAATAAGGGCTTGATTCCAAAATAAACAAACTGCTCATACAACTCAACAACAGAAAAACAAACAACACAGTGGAAAAATAGGCAGAATATCTAAACAGACATTTCTTCAAACAAGAAAGAAAAATGCTGATAGGTACATGAAAAGATGCTCAACATCACAAACTCTTAGGGAAATGCAAATCAAGACTACAGTGAGGTACTACTTCAAACTGGACAGAACGGCCATCATCAAAAAGTATACAAATAATAAATGTTGGGAAGGATATGGAGAAAAGGGAAACCTCCTACAATGTTGGTGGGAATGCAAGTTGATGTAGCCACTATGGAAAACAGTGGAAAACAAAAAACTAAAAATAGAATTACAACATGAGCCAGTAATCCCACTCCTGGGCATATATTGAGACAAAACTCTAATCCAGAAATATATATGCACCCCAATGTTCGTAGCAGCCCTATTCACAATAACCAAGACATGGAAGCAACCTAAATGTTCATCAATAAATAAATGGACAGAAAAGATGTGGTCATATATACAAAGAAGTATTACTCAGCCATAGCAAGGAATGCAATAATGTCATCTGCACCAACATGAATGCAACTAGAGATTATCATACTAAGTGAAGTGAGTCAGGAAGAGAAAGACAAATATCATTTCATATCACTTATGCGTGGAATCTAAAGTATGACTCAAATGGGCTTTTCTATGAGACAGAAACAGAGCCATGGACAAGGAGAGCACATCTGTGGTTGCAAAGGGGGAGAGGTTTGGGGGAGGGATGGAGTAAGAGGTTGAGATTAGCAGAATCCTATGAAAAAGCACAATGGAAAAATATTTTTATAAAGAATATATATATAATGCATATGTATAACTGAAATACTTTGCTATATAGCAGAAATTAACAACACTATAAATCAACTATGCTACTGCTACTGCTAAGTCGCTTCAGTCGTGTCCGACTCTGCGCGACCCCATAGATGGCAGCCTACCAGGCTCCGCCGTCCCTGGGATTCTCCAGGCAAGAACACTGGAGTGGGTTGCCAAACGTCAATAAGAAATAGTGGTTTAAATGTTAAGAAAAAGACTTCCAATTAAATGTTTTTCTCTGCTAAGGGTTTACTCAATACAATGGATAAAATTTCCATCAGGAATAAAAATCATCTGACAGTTGGCTCCCCTTTATACCTCTTACTTCTTGAAAGAGTGTTGATGTAGAATAAACTTAGAAGTCCTCATGGTGGTGGGACAGGAATCCTCTGTCCTTGTGCTATCCTTTGGGTTCTTGCTGGACCCCACTGAGGTAACTTTCCTGCCCTCTGGTTGCTGGGAACCCTACAATAGGATACATTCAGGCGTGGGATGATCTATCTCATGTGGACTTTCGCCACTGTCCTAGTATTCTTCACCACTGTACAGCAACACTGCCATTTGCCTCTAGTTATGAGGTACATAACTCACCTAGAGCTAGACATCCTGGAATGCAAAGTCAAGTGGGCCTTAGGAAGCATCACTATGAACAAAGCTAGTGGAGGTGATGAAATTCCAGCTGAGGTATTTGAAATCCTGAAAGATGATGCTGTGAAAGTGCTGCACTCAATATGCCAGCAAATCTGGAAAACTCAGCAGTGGCCACAGGATGGGGAAAGGTCAGTTTTCATTCCAATCCCAAAGAAAGGCAATGCAAAAAGAATGTCCAAACCACCACACAGTTGCACTCATCTCACACGCTAGTAAAGTAATCCTCAAAATTCTCCACCTAGGCTTCAGTAGTACATGAACCGAGAAGTTCCAGATGTTCAAGCTGGATTTAGAAAAGGCAGAGGAACCAGAGATCAAATTGCCAACATCTGCTGGATCATCGAAAAAAGCAAGAGAGTTCCAGAAAAACATCTACCTCTGCTTTATTGACTACACCAAAGCCTTTGACTATGTGGATCACAACAAACTGTAGAAAATTCTTAGAGATAGGAATACCAGACCACCTTACCTGCCTCCTGAGAAATAGGGATGGAGGTCAAGAAGCAACAGTTAGAACTGGACATGGAACAGTGGATTGATTCAAAATTGTGAAAGGAGTACATCAAGGCTGTATATTGTCATCCTGCTTATTTAACTTATATGCAGAGTACATCATGCAAAATGCCAGACTGGATGAAGCACAAGCTGAAATCAAGACTGCCAGGAGAAATATCAATAACCTCAGATATGCAGATGACACCACCCTTATGGCAGAAAGTGAGGAGGAACTAAAAAGCCTCTTGATGAAAGTGAAAGAGGAGAGTGAAAAAAAACTGGCTTAAAACTCAACATTCAAAAACAAAGACCATGGCATCTGATCCCATCACTTCATGGGAAATAGAAGGAGAAACGATGGTAACAGTGACAGACTTTATTTTTTGAGGCTCCCAAATCACTGCAGATGGTGACTGCAGCCATGAAATTAAAAGATGCTTGTTCCTTGGAAGAAAAGTTATGACCAACCTAGACAGCACATTAAAAAGCAGAGACGTTACTTTGCCAACAAAGATCCATCTAGTCAAAGCTATGGTTTTTCCAGTAGTCATGTATGGATGTGAGAGTTGGACCATAAAGAAAGTTGAGCACCAAAGAATTGATGTTTTTCAATTGTCGTGTTGGAGAAGACTCTTGCAAGTCTCTTGGACAGCAAGAATATCAAACCAGTCAATCCTAACAGAAATCAGTCCTGAATATTCACTAGAAGGACTGATGCTGAAGTTTAAGCTCCAATACTCAGCCACCTGATGTGAAGAACTAACACATTAGAAAAGACCCTGATGCTGGGAAAGGCAGGAGGAGAAGAGGACAACAGAGGATGAGATGGTTGGATGCCATCACCGACTCAATTGACATGACCTTGAGCAAGGTCCGGGAGTTACTGAATGACAGGGAAGCCTGGTGTGCTACAGTCCACGGGGTCGCAAAGAGTCAGACACTACTGAGTGACTGAACTTAACTGATGAAGTATATTCAAATCCATGATCTCTGTCTTATGACAATTCTGGGACTGAAAAAGGCACTAATGGAATGTTTCAAACAGTACATTTCAATTGCATGAAAAATATTTCAGATAAGACACCTTCTAAAGTATGCTGAGAAACTATGAAACAGGTTTAATCTCTCCAGTTAGAACTAATCACTCTGTCCCTTGTATATTTACAGAACTTTGAAAAGATCTCCACTCAAAATTTAGCAAATGCTTTTGTGCCTTTACGTGAACGTATGTACTTGCCTTTTTCTAGTATGTATTTCTAGAAATTATCTTTTCTTTTCAGGAGTTGTGTAAGTATCTAGAATGCAAGTGAACCAAAGTAATTCTCCCAATAATAAGAAACATATATTCTCGGGATTCAGCCCATTAAATAGCTCTAATTGTTATAAACTGTTGTTATATTGATGTGAATTCTCTCTTCATAGGATCTAATTAGAGACACGCGTTCTTCTCTTGAGACAATACCCAAAGTTTGCAATTATTACAGTAACTGATGAGATTTTCCTACATTATCTTGCTCTTCTGGATGCTATGTATCCCATCACCATTACTGAAACCACGGGGCATTATTTCAGTACTTTTATAAAATCTCTTGGTTTTTTTCATTAAAAAATTTTATATATATCCAGATTACTTAAAAATGGTTCTCAAAACTGAAATACTATGTATTTAAACATATAAAGCAGGACCCATTTCATCCAGAAAAATTATTTCCAAAAGGAATGACCTGTTTGGTATAGGACTGAATATAAAATCTTACCGTAAACTTCAGATAAGGCAATACTGGATAAACTACCTTTCATGAAATGTTAATAGGTGCTATATACATACACACCCATATATATGTGTGTGTGTGTGTGTGTGTGTATTCTTTGGTCAAATTAGGTTGTAAAAATCTCAATTTAAGTTTCAGCAAATTTAAATTTAACAGGATTTTAAATTGTAGAACACATCAGAACCTTTACTATGCTATTGTGCTCAGCCTTCTTTATGGTCCAACTCTCACATCCATATGTGACTACTGGAAAAACCATAGCTTTGACTAGATGGACCTTTGTTGGCAAAGTAATGTCTCTGCTTTTGAATATGCTGTCTAGGTCTCTGAGAGATGAATGTTGTTAGGTGTTTCCCAAAGTTTTTGAAATCTCAAAACTCTTTTTATAGAGTGTCTTTCAGGACACATTTTTGATTAAAGTATTATTACTCTTTGGAGCTGGAGAAGGAAATGGCAACTCACTCCAGTACTCTTGCCTGGGAAATTCAATTGACAGAGAAGCCTGGTGGGCTATAGTCCATGTGGTCACACAGAGTCAGACACAACTTGCTGACTAAATAGCAACAACTTTTGAAGCATAAAATGTATAGGAGATACTGAGTCACCTGAAAGGTGAAATTGAAGTTATTTATGTAATGTAAATCTGTCTAACTGTGGAAGAGTCATGATTCTTACTCCTACATTCTGAATAGAAGACTAAGATGTGTCAAGAGAACAATGTATACTGGCAGTTGTTTCCTAGAAAATGAATTAAAAGGTGGCATTCTCCTGGTACATATAGAGTTCTATCAACTCATTTAGGGTAGAAGCCTCTTCCTTCCCTTGGGACAACATTTAGACAAAAGCAGTGTTTGACCCTTGGGTTCCAATCTTGAGTCAACCTGTTTCTATTTCTTAAAATCTCTGATATATCTTTTGTTTCCTCTTAGTATTAAATAAAATCCCTGAAAATTCCAACCAAGCCCAGTTTTGTGATGCAAAGCAAAAAAAGCATTTTTGCCCTTCCTTAGATTGGAGGGGAGCAAAGCACACTGTCATCTAAACTCATGATGGTCTCTATATTCTAAGTGACCTAGTCCTGAGGAAAAAGCAACATGTATTGACAGTATCTTATGAGGTCTGTTCTATCAGCTGCTTGGAGAGACCTCATTTGCTGTTAGCTGCTAAAACCTGGAAGATTTTGCATTTATGAGTAGAAGTGATCCCTGTGATCCCTGAAGAAACTTAATTCAGTCAGGAATACTTTTTTTCCCCTCCTTTGGTATAATTTGTTTGAAGGAGCCATATTACCTATTGATTCATCTTGAGCTGATAATTAAGGGAAAAAAAATCCTCTCCCTTTTTTCCCTCCTACTTTCTTCACCTGTTTGTCATTCAGTTATTTTTTTCCCCTAATATGATACCTGGGATTTTTGGAACCAAAGACAAGAACTTATGCTGCTGCTGCTGCTGCTGCTGCTGCTAAGTCACTTCAGTCGTGTCCAATTCTGTGCGACCCCATGGACTGCAGCCCACCAGGCTCCTCCATCCATGGGATTTTCCAGGCAAGAGTACTGGAGTGGGGTGCCATCGCCTTCTCCAGGGAACTTATGCTAATTCATTTCAAATGTAGTTTCTAAAGATTTAGCGCAATCTTCCAATGTCTATATAATCTCTCTCTGTATTATTTCACCTTGCTCCTCTCCACTGTATTTTTGTCACATCAAAAATTTTATCTGCAAATGTGATAAGTATGCTAATCTTCATTCAAAGAATAAAATAGTTACAGATTGTAATCAATAGCTTCTAAGTATGATGATACAAGCACTATTTTTTCTCCTTAATTACATTAACATCTAGCCTGTACTTTCGGGTATTATCCCAAAAGATATTTTGAGATACCTCATTAAATATCAATTGCAGATATACAAGGGAAATGAGAGAACTCAGGGTTGAGTGATATTTTCTATAAATATTAAGATAATCAAAATTTTGTAGCACTATTATTTCTTGCTCCTGCAACAGTTTTGTGATTTAGCTCAGAAAATATGCATACACTCATATAATGTCCATATATATAAATTTATAATATTTATTACAAAATTTTTTCTATCAATTAGGAAAATTGGTTTTCTAACCATATAGACTTGGATACAGTCCTAGGTAGATCTAATACTTATGGGTTATAAGATCTTATCAAGTTATTCAAATAACCTGGGCTTCAGTTTCTTCCTCTTTCAGTAAGTGTCTAAAGTGTGTGCCAAAATCATGGTTCAGCTCAGCTCAGTCATGTCCGACTCTTTGTGGCTCCACGGACTGCAGCACGCCAGGCTTCCCTGTCCATTTCCAACTCCTGGAGCTTGCTCAAACTCATGTCCATCGAGTCAGTGATGCCATGCAACCATCTCATCCTCTGTTGTCCCCTCCTCCTGCCTTCAATCTTTCCCAGAATCAGGGTCTTTTCCAATGAATCAGTTCTTTGCATTAGATGGCCAAAGTATTGGAGCTTCAGCTTCAGTTCTTCCAATGAATATTCAGGACTGATCTCCTTTAGGATTGATTGATTTGATCTCCTTGCAGTCCAAGGGACTCTAGAGAGTCTTCTCCAACACCACAGTTCAAAAGCATGAATTCTTTGGTGTGCAGCTTTATTTATGGTCCAACTCTCACATCCATACATGACTACTGGAAAAACCATAGATTTGACTAGACAGACCTTTGTTGGTAAAGTAATGTCGCTGCTTTTTAATAAATCATCCAGAAGACATGACAGCCAGGTGACCCACAAGCTGAAACCAGACAATAGGGGGCTCCCCATCCCCTCCCCTGTCCTTGGGGTGTGTTTCTGCTTGCCTTCCTGTCCCCCTTAGTTGCTCTAACAACACAGCCTTGATACAGAAATGTGGTGTGGAGCCTAACTGGACTAAAGAGGTGACTGAACCCAGTGGAGGCCTCTATATAAACTTCTAAGATTCTCGTGGTTGAGTGCAGAAATCTACATATCTTAGGGCTATCCAAACCAAGCCCCCTAAGGAAGTTTCCTTCCTCATTAAACCTGTGTGCGTGGGTGCTATGTTGCTGCAGTCGTGTCTGACTCTGTGCAACTCTGCGGACTGTAGCCTGCCAGGCTCCTTTGTATATGGGATTCTCTAGGCAGGAATATTGGAGTGAGATGCTGTGTCCTCCTCCAGGGGATCTTCCTGATCTAAGGGTTGAACCTATCTAGGCATTAAACCTGCTACCTTCCAATCTAGAGTGACCTGCTCCTTTCTTCCCTCTCTCTCTGTCCTCCATGTATGGAAGTCAATTTCACATTACTACATCTGGGAAGCTCCCAAAGATGTGGCAGAGCAACATTTGGATTTAATTATCATTGTGGAGTTGAACTTCATGTCTCTGAACTGGCTCTATCTTTGAAAAGAAAATGCTTAAGACTGAAATTGAACAGGGAATGTAGAGCCATGTAGCAACAGCCTTTACCTCTCCAATTATGTTAACACTGGAAAATAGATTTCTCTTAGGACAATGAGTAAATCCTTTTGGGTCAAGGAAAATGTTGATATGTTTTAGAGTTACAAACACAAATTGGAGATGTTCTGTGGCTTACTTTGTGGATGTGAGTCAGTGAAAGGGGAGAACAAGAGTGTATACATGCATATGAAATATACCATTTATCAGAACATTAGTGGTCAGAAAAGGGTAAACATGTAAAATATTAATGTTCTTAAGCTGAAAAAACAAAAAGCTTTAAAACAATGAAAGAAATTTCATAAGACCCGAATAAAATATATTAGGAAATAATTCTGATAAACCTGACACCTGAATTTCAAGACAGTTTTAGAAATGTTACACTAAGCAACTACTAATACAAAATTTTGTATGTTAAGAGAATTTATTTCCTTACTGCATTTGGTTTTATGTCTACTTTTAGTAAATTTACTTATTTTCTTGAGTGTATATAATTATAATATTTAAATTCCAGGGACAGATATAACTCTCCTATATTTGTAATTTATCTTGAACACAAATCTTTTGGTGTTAGTCATTTGGATGACTCAAACACCAGGGAAATGCTGGTCATTTGTACAAATTAGAGAAGTATAACCAAAATTAAAAAAAAAAAAAAGGATTACGTACATGATTGTAGGATACTATTGCCTTTAGAAATTTTTTCTAAAGACTTCCAGCTTGTTAGAAAGTTCTGAAGTTTCTTTTTTTCTTCAGATTCCAGCTTCAGTTTTCATTTTTGTTTTTTTTTTTCCTTAAAGTTTTTGGTGTGGATCATTTTAAGTCTTTATTGAATTTGTTACAATCTTGCTTCTGCTGTTTTTAATCTTCTTTTTTTTGTCTGCAAGGCATGCAAAATCTTAGTTCCCTGACCAGGAATGGAACTCACAGCCCCTGGACTGGAAGACAAAGTCATAACCACTGAAACACCAGGAAGTCCCCCAGTTTCAATTTCTAATTTGAATTGATGTCTTATCTTACTTGATTTTATTCAATGCACCAAAGTAAATTTTGAGCAAGAAGCTTTAGGGCAAAATAGTATTTTATTGTTTTATGTTCCTTTTCTTTAACTTGCATCTCTAAAGTAAAAAGGTCTCCCTGGGGCTCAAATGATAAAGAATCTGCCTGCAATTCAGGAGACCAGAGTTCAATCCCTGAGTTGGGAAGATCCCCTGGAGAAAGGAATGGCTACCTGCTCCAGTATTCTTGCTTGGAGAATTCCATGGACAGAGAAGCGTGGTGGGCTCACGTGGTGGGTTGCAAAGAGTTGGACATGACTGAGCAACTAACACTTTCACTTTCACCTAAGCAAAATCATGGCAAATCAATGGGGAAAAAATGGAAACAGTGAAAGACTTTATCTTTGGGGGCTCCAAAATCACTGCAGATGGTGACTGCAGCCATGAAATTAAAATACGCTTGCTCCTTGGAAGAAAAGCTATGACCAACCTAGACAGCATATTAAAAAGTAGAGACATGATTCTACCAACAAAAGCCTGTCTAGTCAAAGCTATGGCTTTTCCAGTACTCATGGATGGATGTGAGAGTTGGACTATAAAGAAAGCTAAGCGCCAAAGAATTGATGCTTTTGAACTGCGGTGTTGGATAAGACTCTTGAGATTCCTTTGGACAGCAAGGAGATCCAACCAGTCCATCCTAAAGGAAATCAGCCCTGAATATTCATTGGAAGGACTAATGCTGAAGCTAAAACTCCAATACTTTGGCCCCCTGATGTGAAGAATTGACTCATTTGAAAAGACCCTGATGCTGGGAAAGATTGATGGCAGGAGGAGAAGGGAATGAGAGGATGAGACGGTTGGATGGCATCATCAATGCGATGGACACGAGTTTGAGTAGGCTTCAGTAGTTGATGATGGACTTTCTTGGAAGAAAAGCTATGACCAACTTCAGTTCAGTTCAATTCAGTCACTCAGTCATGTCTGACTTTTTACAACCCCATAGGCTACAGCATCCCTGACAGCAATGTCCAACACAAACTCCCAGAGCTTACTCAAACTCCTGTCCATCGAGTCAGTGATACTGTCCACCCATCTCATTGTCTGTTGTTCCCTTCTCCTCCTGCCTTCAATTTTTCCCAGCATCAGGGTCTTTTACAATAAGTCGGTTCTTCACATCAATCAGGTGGCCAAAGTATTGGAGTTTCAGCTTCAGCATCAGTCCTCCAAATGAATATTCAGGACTGATTTCCTTTAGGATGGACTGGTTGGATCTCTTTGCAGTTCAAGGGACTCTCAAAAAACTTTTCCAACACCACAGTTCAAAAGCATCAATTATTTGGTGCTCAGCCCTCTTAACAGTCCAACTCTCACATCCATACATGACTACTGGAAAAATCATAGCTTGATTAGACGGACCTTTGTTGTCAAAGTAATGTCTCTGCTATTTAATATGCTGTCTAGGTTGGTCATTGCTTTTCTTCCAAGGAACAAGGGTCTTTTAATTTCATGGCTGCAGTCACCATCTACAGTGATTTTAGAGCCCCCCATCCCACAAAAAAGTCTGTTGTTATTTCATTGTTTCCCCATCTATTTCCCATGAAGTGATGGGATCAGATGCCATGAACTTAGTTTTCTGAATGTTGAGTTTTAAGCCAACGTTTTCACTTTCCTCTTTCACTTTTATCAAGAGGCTCTTCAGTTCTTCCTCGCTTTCTGCCATAAGGGTGGTGTCATCTGCATATCATAGGTTATTGATCTTTCTCCCTGCAACCTTGATTTCAGCTTGTGCTTCTTCCAGCCCAGAATTTCTCATGATGTACTCTGCATATAAGTTTAAAAAGCAGGGTGAAAATATACAGCCTTGATATACTCTTTTCCTGATTTGGTACCAGTCTGTTGGAACTGTGGTGTTGGGAGAAGACTCTTGAGAGTCCCTTGGACTGCAAGAAGATCCAACCAGTCCATCCTAAAGGAGATCAGTCCTGGGTGTTCATTGGAAGGACTGATGTTGAAGCTGAAACTCCAATACTTTGGCCACCTGATGCAAAGAGCTGACTCATTTGAAAGGACCCTGATGCTGGGAAAGATTGAAGGCAGGAGGAGAAGGGGACGACAGAGGATGAGATGGTTGGTTGGCATCACTGACTCAATGGACATGGGTTTGGGTGGACTCCAGGAGTTGGTGATGGACAGGAAGGCCTGGCATGCTGTGGTTCATGGGGTTGCAAAGAGTTGGACATGACTGAGCGACTGAACTGAACTGTTGTTCCATGTCTAGTTTTAACTGTTGCTTCCTGACCTGCATAAAGATTTGTCAGGAAGCAGGTCAGGTGGTCTGGTATTTCTATCTCTTTAAGAATTTTCTAATTTGTTGTGATCCACACAGTCAAAGGTTTTGGCATAGTCAATAAAGCAGAAATAGATGTTTCTGGTATTCTCTTGCTCTTTTGATGATCCAGTGGATGTTGGCAATTTGATCTCTGGTTCCTCTGCCTTTTCTAAATCCAGCTTGAACATATGGAACTTCACGGTTCATGTACCGTTGAAGCCTAGCTTGGAGACTTTTGAGCATTGCTTTACTATCATGTGAGATGAGTGGAATTGTGCAGTAGTTTGAACATTCTTTGGCATTGCCTTTCTTGGGATTGGAATGAAAACTGACTTTTCCGGTCCTGTGGCCACTGCTGAGTTTTCCATATTTGCTGGCATATTGAGTGCAGCACTTTCACAGCATCATCTTTTAGGATTTCAAATACCTCAACTGGAATTCCATCACCTTCACTAGCTTTGTTCTTAGTGATGCTTCCTAAGGCACACTTGACTTTGCATTCCAGGATATCTGGCTCTAGGTGAGTGATCACACCATTGTGTTTATCTGGGTCATGAAGATCTTTTTTGTACAGTTCTGTGTATTCTTGCCACCTCTTCTTAATATCTTCTTCTTCTGTTAGGTCCATACCATTTCTGTCCTTTATTGAGCCCATCTTTGCATGAAATGTTCCCTTGGTATCTCTAATTTTCTTGAAGCAATCTCTAGTCTTTCCCATTCTATTGTTTTCCTCTATATCTTTGCATCGATCACCAAAGAAGGCTTTCTTATCTCTTCTTGGTGTTCTTTGGAACTCTGCTTTCAAATCGCTTTGCTTTTCCTTTTCTCCTTTGCCTTTAGCTTCTCTTCTTTTCTTAGCTATTTGTAAGGCCTCCTCAGACAACCATTTTGCCTTTTTGCATTTATTTTTCTTGGGGATGGTCTTGCTCCCTGTCTCCTGTACAATGTTTTGAACCTCTGTCCATAGTTTTTTAGGCACTCTGTCTATCAGATCTAATCCCTTGAATATATCTGTCACTTCCACTGTATAATCGTAAGGGTTTTGATTTAGGTCATACCTGAATGGTCTAGTGGTTTTCCCTACTTTTTTCAATTTAAGCCTGAATTTGGCAATAAGGAATTCATGATCTGAGCCACAGTCAGTTCCCAGTCTTGTTTTTGCTGACTGTATAGAGCTTCTCCATCTTTGGCTACAAAGAACATAATTAATTTGATTTCGGTATTGAACATCTGGTTATGACCAACCTAGATAGCCGATTAAAAAGCAGAGACATTACTTGCCAACAAAGTTCCATCTAGCCAAAACTAGGGTTTTTCCAGTAGTCACATACGGATGTGAGATTTGGACCATAAAGAAGGCTGAGCACTGAAGAATGATGCTTTTGGACTGTGGCATTGGAGAAGACTCTTGAGAGTCTCTTGGACTGCAAGAAGATCAAACCAATCAATCCTAAACAACTTCAGTCCTGAATATTCATTGGAAGGACTGACTTCATTGGATGCTGAAGCTGAAGCTCCAATACTCTGGCCACCTGATTAGAAGAACTGACTCAGTAGAAAAGACCCTGATGCTGGGAAAGATTGAAGGCAGGAGGGGAAGTGGACAACAGAGGGTGAGATGGGTGGACAATATCACTGACTCGATGGACATGAGTTTGAACAAGGTCCAGGAGTTGGTGAATGACAGGGAAACCTGGCGTGCTGGAGTCCAAGGAGTTGCAAAGAGTCGGACACAATTGAGCAGCTGAAGTGAAATGATATGAATCTTTATACATATACAGCTTCAAATGCTTAACCAAATTGTCCATAGTTACATAGTTAATATGAGGTTTGAATCTGAATTTTTCTGACTCCAAAGTCCATGGAATGGGGACAAGATTAGTTCACTGGTATCTGAATGACTTAGGTTGATCCCAATTGATAAAAATGGGATTACTAGTACCAAGCATCTCCCCAAGGCATTCACCCTTTGACTACTTTAAAGATAGACAGTAAAGTCCAAATTCCCCCTCCAGGTGATCAGACAGCCTTTCTAAGACATATTTAAAATCTAGCTTGACTTTCTGATCTTTGACTTCACTGCCAATTTCTGTTCAGTTTGATCTTCCCCTGACCCCTGCTTTTGCACCTGACTCACGTGGGGAGCCTGGTGGGCTGCCGTCCATGGGATCGCACAGAGTCGGACACGACTGAAACGACTTAGCAGCAGCAGCAGCAGCATGCTTGCTTTCCTCATCAGCTTCATTTTGTCCCCTCCTTTCTCTGGCATATCTTGAGTCACCTGTATTATAATACTGAGGCCTAGTGTTGTTTACAAGGCTTTGGAAATTTGGATTAATTTATAATATCCCTATTTTATGATGGGCTTTTTAAAAAATGCGAATTATATTCCTGCTTCTTTGCCATACAGAGACTCTTCTTTCCTAGAGTGAAAATAGAGCAACTGAGAAGCCCTATCCTGGACTACGATCAACAAAGAAAAAGGTTCCTTTTAGAATTATCCCTTAATTTCTCAACCTCTCCAGAGAATTTTACTCTTATTTTTTTTTCCAGAAAACAGAGTTGGGTGAAATTAAATCAGCAAATATCTTTAAGCTGATTCATGGAGGGTAAGCATAATACGGTGTGAAAATCAGAACTAGTTTTTAATCTTGCTGCAGAACAATCTTGATCAATATACTCAACTTATGTAAGTTGTTAATGTCATTTGAGAAATGAAAGCAAGAAGTGATCCCTAAAGTTTTTAAAAGTCATAATATTATATAACAACATGATTTTAACTAGCAAAGGGGGAATCTAAACATTAGGAGTATAAAGAAGTGGGTTGATTAGCCAGGCCTCTAGTGAAGTAAGGGCACCAAGTTAATGTAATGAGTTGGAATACTTACAACTAGGTCAATATTACTTCATTTACCCCTAAAGTTTCAATTTGACATTCTAAAATTAGTTGTGTAGTCTTAATGACTGAGCACAGAAAATATTGAGAAATGCTGACATAGCTCTTTTAATGCCCCAGGTGGTTATAGTAGAAAAATATACTAACATTAAAAATGTAACTAACATCATCTTGAACTTGAGTCCCCAAGCACATTTGATCAGCACTCATGATCCCATTTATGAGTTTAACTTTAAGCTGCTTAAGATGAACTTTTTGTTGATTAGAAATATGAATGTGATTTCAGTTCTAATGAGATGGATGAAACTGGAGCCGATTATACAGAGTGAAGTAAGCCAGAAAGAAAAACACCAATACAGTATACTAACACATATATATGGAATTTAGAAAGATGGTAATGATAACCCTGTATGCGAGACAGCAAAAGGGACACAGATGTATAGAACAGTCTTTTGGACTCTGTGGGGGAGGGAGAGGGTGGGATGATTTGGGAGAATGGCACTGAAACATGTATAATATCATATGTGAAACGAATCGCCAGTCCAGGCTCAATGCATGATACAGGATGCTCGGGGCTGGTGCACGGGGATGACCCAGAGGGATGGGACGGGGAGGGAGGAGGGAGGGGGTTCAGGATGGGGAACATGTGTGCACCTGTGGCGGAGTCTTGTTGATGTATGGCAAAACCAATACCATACTGTAAAGTAATTAGCCTCCAATTAAAACAAATAAATTTATATTAAAAAAGTAAAGATCCACTAAAGTATGGTGATGGCCCTGGGGAAAAAAAAAGAAATATGAATGTGATTAAACAAATTGAAAATTTTTATTGAAATAAAAATTACCATGAAATATAAATGTACATAACAAACTGAAGCATATTTTGAATTCATCTGGCAAACAATTTAACTAAAGACAAAACAAAGAGCCAATCAATATATAAAATGTTAACTTAAAAATGTAGTATGTACAAATTCATTTATAACTGAGGAGATGAACATTTTAAAGAAAAATACACTGTATTTTACTTCTCAGGTTGGAAAAGTTTTAAAATCCTGGTAACAGGGATGTGAAAAAATAATCATTTCATATTCTGTTAGAGGAAATATAAATTGGGACTATATTTCTGGGAGATATTTTTATAGAATCTATTACTCTGTTTGAATAAGCATACTCTGAATTAACAATCTCATTCCTAGAAAATTATGCTAAATACATAGATGTGTGTTTGTGTGACATTTATGTATAATACCATTGCTACACTATTATTTATAATCTGGATAATTCAGGGTAAGAAAACATAAATATGGGTAGGTTGAATAGTCTATGATACAATAGGAGAGTATGCATGTAGGGAAAAAAACCTGATGATGTAGTTTATATTTATTAATGCAGAACAAATTTTATGAAATATTATAGTTTAGGCTTATTATTATTTTAATTCAATTGTTTATTCATCCATTTAACAATACTTAAGCAGCTATACATGCCAGGAGTTGTTCTGAGATCTAGCAATATAGCAGTGACTGAAATAAAAAAATTTCAGCCCCTGCTCTCATTCAAGATGCTTACATTCTAGTGGTGATGACAAGCAATAATTAAGTGAATAAGTAATGAGCAAATCCAGATACAAGTATCTTATATGTGGAATCTAAAAAATAAAATAAATATGTAAATATAATAAAAACAGAAAGAGACTCACAGATATGAAGAACAAATTAATGGTTATTAGCAGGTGAGGGAACAGGAGAGGGGCAAGATTGAGTAAGGGACTAAAAGGAATAAACTACTAAGTTTAAAATAAATAAGCTACAAAGATATTTTATTGCATTGGGAATACAGTCAATATTTCACTGTAACTTTAAACAGAGTATAATCTATTATCTATTAGAATCACTATGCTATACATCTGAAACTAATATTATAAATCAACTATATCTTACTAAAAAAATCATTAATTTTTAAAAAGAAAGTATATTGATAACTGCAAATAAATAATTTTATATTCATCAGCTTAGAATGGTAGAACACATTCCACTCTCCTGAGCAAAACATGTCTAAACCCATGACAGGTGACCTACATACTGAAATAGGACAGTCACTGTTGCCTAATAGTACACGTAAATGACATCTCAACTTTTAATGTGAAGTTTTAGCTTATCACTGGCTTCAGAGTTACTGTATAATAGATTATTTATGAGA
The DNA here is from genome assembly GCF_014754425.2 of Oryx dammah. NCBI lineage: Eukaryota > Metazoa > Chordata > Mammalia > Artiodactyla > Bovidae > Oryx > Oryx dammah. The sequence continues at coordinate 34,612,856 of NW_024070187.1, forward strand.
GAACTCTTAGATACTGTTTAAACGCCCACCCAAATGATTTCCTTTTTCTGATTGTTTTAGAATCAGACTAACTTTCTTAATTATTTAATTTTTCACTTTCAGCTATTTGCTTAATTACTTTAAACTCCTCTAAAACATGAGTTTCTTAAGCACATAGTAGGTGCTCAAGAGTTTCTTAAGCACATAGTAGGTGCTCAAAACTATTTTTTTGTGTGTTGGGCAGAGTCTATGATGTGTCTCAATGATCTCTGCTACCTGATATTTAAGCCTCTTCTGTGTGGGCTAACCTAGCAATTTGCACATAACCAATACTAGAAAAGGAATGGAATGTCATTTCTGTCATTAGGTTACATAAGAGTAACTTCTGTCTTGTCAGTAGTCTCTCTTTTGCTGGCCTTGATGAAGCTATACAGATAATCCCTCATGCCAAGAAACTGAAAGGAGCTCTGCCCAATGTTCAGAAAGCAACCAACCCTCAGTCCAACAGCCCAGAAGAACCAAGCCTTGCCAATATTCATTAGAGCTGGTGGGTGGACCCTTCCTCATATGAGCATTGGATTAGACGTTGACACCTGGTCTGCAGCCGGTGAGACCTTACAGCAAAGGACTCAGCTAACTCATATCTGGATTGCTGAAACTGAGACAATAAATGCATGCTGTTCTAAGCTGCTAAATTTGTGGTAATTTGTCACAGTGCAATAGGTAACTGATGTATCTATGGAAACTGATATATCGATGGAATAAACAAATGAGTATCTCCTAGTTTCCCAATTGTCAAGTTAGAAAAAAATTGAAATTGTTATATTATGGGCTTTTTGTCAGGATTAAATAAAAGATCTCAATGTTATTCATGTAGTAAGTACTCAATTATTTGCTCTTATAACTGGGTAAACACAATTTTTTTCTGTATTAGTGTCCTATCTAGCGTGTTTAAAGCTGCTGTCTCAGGGGCATGCAGATTAGTAAAAAGTAGGATAGAAGACATCACGCTCTGTGATTTCAAACTCTATTACAAAGCTACAGTAATCAGAAGAGCATGTTTGCCCCCAAACAGAAACAGAGATCAAAGGAACAGAGTAGAGAGCCCAGAAATAAACTCAGGGACACATTGTCAATTTATGATAAAGAGACTAAGTAAATACAACAAGGAAGAATCAATCTTCAATAAATGGCACTGGGAAAACTGGACAAGATGCAAAAGAATGAAACTGGACCATTATTTTTCACCAAATAAAAAATTAACCCAAGTTGGATTAAAGACTTGAGTGTAATACTTGAAACCATAAAACTCCTAGAAGAAAACATAGGCAGTAAACACTTGACATCAGTCTTGGTGATAATATTTTTGGATTCACTACCAAAAGCGAAGGCAACAAAAGGCAATAAATAAATAAACAAATGGGACCATATCAAACTAGAAAGTCTATACAGCAAAGGAAATATCAACAGATTATAAGACGCAATCTACTGTTGGGAGAAAATATTTGCAAGTCATATATCTGATTAAGGAGTCAATATCTAAAATACATACAAAGTCAAGCAACTGAATAGCAAAAAAAAAAAAAAACTGATTTAAAACTGGGCAGAGGATCTTAACAAGTACTTCTTCAAAGACGACATACGGATAGCCAATAAGTACATGAAAAGGTATTTATTTTCATTTATCAACAGGGGAATGCAAATCAAAACCACAATGAGATATCACATGTTAGAATGGCCATTATCAAAAAGACAAATAACTAGAGTTGATGAGGATGTAGACAAGGGGGAGCCCTCGTGCACTACTGGTGTGAATGTAAATTGGTGTAGCTACTGTGGAACAGTATAGAAGTTCCTCAAAAAATTAAAAATAGAACTACCACCTGATTCAGCAATCCCACTTCTGGATATTTATCCAAAGAAAACAAAAACACTAACTTGAAAAGATATATGCACCCCTTATTCATGGCACCATTATTTAATAGTAGTCAAGACATGGAAATTACTTAAGTGTCCATTGAAGGATGAATACGTAAAGAAGATATGGTATGTATACACAATGGAATATTATTCAGCCACAAAAAGAAGGAAATCTTTCCATTTGTGAAAATACACCTGGAACTTAAGGGCATTGTGCTAAGTGAAATAAATCAGACAGAGATAGACAAATACCATAAGACCTCATGTATATGTGGACTCTAAGAAAACTTAAGCTCATAGGTATAGAGAACAGACTGTTAATTGTCAGTGGCAGGGGGTAGGGGGTGTATGAAATGGGTGAAGTGGGTCCAAAGGTACAGACTTCAAATTAGAAAATAAATGCCATGATATGGAATATACAGTATGGAGGCCATAGTTAAAATACTCTTGCATATTTGAAAGAGTAAATCTTAAAAGTTCTCATCACACGTGTGTGTGGGTTCAAATTTTGGTTTTGCATTTATAAACCACATGAATTTAAGGAAGCTACTTCATCTTGTTAAACATCAATAAACACCAATAAACAATGAGAGAAATAATCGACATCTCACAGACAGGACTGAGTCAAATAAAGTATATAAGCACTCACTGTCATTCCTAATTCAGAGTTAGCATTCAATAAACAGTAGTAAATCTTCCTGCTGTTATCTTGAATACCTTTGATAAAGGAAGTCTTCGGTAATTCTGGAAATTGAAAGTTTGAAAACAAGATTGTAACAGAGAACAGGGACCATATTACTCTGTACCTTTCACTGTGCACTTAGACTTGAAGCATCCCTTTGTCCTCTCCCCTCTCCTATATTTTGTAAGTACCAGTCGTCTTTCTCCTGTAAGACAGGGCCTCTTTGGATCAGTTTGTCACCATCCAATAGGGTGCCAATTCATCTTTGGTGCAAGTGGCCTTCCTTAGAGCCAATCTATGTGACTTATACAAAATTAATTTTGAAAAAATATAGTACGTCTTGCTTTGAAGGCTCTTAGATCCATGGTTTATCATTCTGTGCTGTGCTTAGTCACTCAGTCATGTCCAACTCTTTGTGACCCCATGGACTGGAGCTCACCAGGCTCCTCTGTCCATGGGGATTCTCCAAGCAAAAATACTGAAGTGGGTTGCCATGCCCTTCTCTAGGAGATCTTCCCAAACTAGGGGTCAAACCCAGGTCTCTCACATTGGAAGCAGGTTCTTTATCATCTGAGCCAATAGGGAAGCCCAAAAATACTCGAGTGGGTAGCCTATCCCTTCTCCAGGGGAACTTCCTGACCTAGAAATCGAACCAGGGTCTCCTGCATTGCAGGCGAATTCTTTACCAGCTAAGCTACTCTTGAATGTGACAATAAAAACATTGCCCTTGGGCCTAAGATTTCATATCTATAAAAAAGGAGGTTATATCCACCTCAAAGAATTTTGGAGAAGACTAAATGATGTAAAATTCTATGCTGCCTTGAAGTAGCTGCTCAATGAACAGCTGTGGTTGTTTAGCTGTTCATATCATTATTATTATTATGTTTGCCATTCTCATGCTTGTAACCCCAGCACTTAGCAGTGCCTAGAAACAATGTTTGCACATGAATGAATGTATGTAGTTACAGTCTTACTGCTGGGTGAGTTGTATCATCTGGGTCTCCAAAGGAGAGCAATGTTTTCTATGGGAAACAGGAATGTGTATAATAGCAGCACCCACAGAACATATGTATGAGTCCAAGTGTCACCTATTTGTAGCTTCTGATGACCATGTAACTCAGCCATGTGGCGCAGCCTACTGGTGAGCCCTTGAAAATGCAGCTGGGTTTAGCACCTTTAAAGAAAAATGACTAGACAGGAAAAGGTAGAAAGCGGATTTATTTATAAACCATCCCACATAGACACAAGGTGCAGTTTTGTTTTCGTGACACACCAGCAACTCTTTAAATATTTATTGTCAACCTGAGGGATCCATGTGTAGACTGAAAGCATATTTAGGTCTTTAATATGCCATCTCAGTAGGGCCTGCTTGAGGCCGCCCATCTGGAAGATGAGGCTTTAGAGCCAATTTTAAAACATTTATTCAAGGACAGATAAAACTGTTTCTAGCTGATTTTCACTGTGACATATGAAAGCAAACCTGGGGCTTTTGTATTTTTGAGTTAACATTTAAACCAGAAGGATATTTCCTTTCCAGAACACCTGTAGCAAACTCCTACACAGTCAAGTGTAATTTAAATTCAGGTCTATTAAGCCAGCCTGAGAACAGCGTATGAATGTGTAGAGATATATTTTTCCATTATGGCATCAAACGCACTAAAAAGCATAGTTAGAATGCTAGTCTCGCCTCTTCTCTTTACACTTAATAGATAGGCTTAATGTGTTTGAGTCTCTGCCAATTGAATAAAATTCTTCAGAATTTTATCGAGTATATTTCTGAGTGTAACAAGGCAACATTACATTTCTTTTAAAAATGATCACTTTACCAATTTTTAAAACGTCTTTAAAAAAGTTAAACTTCTGTCATAGAATCTTAAATGCCACAGGATCCTCAGAATCGGTTCATTCAGTCTCTCACAGAGACATCTCCGATGATTTGATGAGATATTTCCCCCTTCTTCCCTCCCCATTCCTCTTTCCCCTATTCTCCTCTTCCTTCTTTCCAATCACTCTTCCAGATTTCCCTCCCTCTTTTCCTCTCTCCCTTCCTTTTTTCTTGAACTCTTATAAGGTAGTAAAGTTGGCATTCAAGTGTGAACAGTGTTTAAATACTGGACCTCTTTTCTGCTGATAGTTCAAATTATTTTCTTCCAGAAACTAGATTGCTATCTTTCTATAAATTAATAGAAAATGTTGTATAGTGCAAAATATGAGGCATAAGAGACATCTGTGAGATTGAGGGAGTGGGGAAAGCAAGAGAAAATTAGAATTAGAGGAGGAGCAAGAACTAGATTGAGAGAGTTCATGAAAACTTAGACTATTCTCTTACACGACAAACAAAAAATTAACTTAAAATGGACTAAAGACTTGAATATAGGGCCTGAGATCATAAAACTCCTAGAAGAAAACATTTGCAGTAAGTTCCTTGATATCATTCTTGGCAAAGATTTTTTGGATTTGACACCAAAAAGCAAAGACAATAAAATCAAAATAAACAAACGGAACTACAACTACATAACAAAGGAAACCATCAACAAAATGAAAAGGCAACCTATGAAATAGGACAAATTATTTGCAAATTACATATATTATAAGCAATGAATATCCAAAGGCTCATACAACTCAATAGCAAAAAAACACAAATAATCTAATGAAAACCTGGGCAAAGGCTCTGAATAGATATTTTCTTTCAGCATCACTCATCAGAGAAATGCAAATCAAAACCACAAAGAAATAACTCCTCATACCTATTAGAATGGGTATTATCAAAAATACAACAAATAACTGTTGGTGAGAATGTGGAGAAAAGGGAACTCTCATGCACTATTGATGGGAGGGTAAGTTAGTGCAGCCACTAGGAATAGTATGGAAATTTATTTAAAAATTAAAAATAATTATCATATGATTCAGCAATCTCACTTTTGAATATTTATTAAAAGAAAATAAAAACACTACTTTGAAAAGATATTAATATATGGGCTTCCATACTCATTGCAGCATTGTTTATAACAGCCAAGATATGGAACGGACTTAAGTATCCTCTGATAAATGAATGAACAAAGAAAATGTGGCATACACACTTACACACAGAATGGAAGAATGTCACCCATAAAAAAACAGGGGTATCTTGCCATTTGCAACAATATGGATGGATTTTGAAGGTATTACACCAAGGGAAATAAGTTCGACAGGCAAAGACAAATACTGTATGATCTCACTTACATGTAGAATTAAAACAAAAACAAAACCCAAGTGCATAGATTCACAGATATGGATAACATACTAGCAATTGCCAGAGGTGGGGTGGTAAGTGGGCAAAATGGGGTTGAAAATACAAAGTTTAAGTTTTAAAGTAAGGATGCCATGGTAAGTGTAGTTAATAATACTCCACTGCCTATTTGAAATCTGCTAGGAGAGTTAATCTTATAAGTTCTCTTCACAAGAAAAATATTGTAACTATGTATGATGATAGATACTGAATTATCACGGTAATCATTTTGCAATATAGGCAAACATTGAATCATTATGTTGTATGCTTGAAACTAATGTTTTATGGCAATTATACCTCAATTAAACAAACAAACAAAAACTAATGAGCAAAATCAGTCCCTCTAAAAAGATTTTCTATAATATGAATTTTATCAAACAAATTTTATGTGTTCTAAAATAATCTTTTCAAGAATTGAGAAGAAACATCTGATACTGCTCTCTTCTCTCAGTCCACTGAATATCACTTTCCAGAGCTTAATATTGGATTCAAATAGCCAACAAAATCTGATAAAATCCAGGGCAATAGCAGTAGATGGCAGAAATATCCCTCCAAATGTTAGCTCTTTCTGAATGATGTCTGTTGTTACTGAAACATAGAATAGGAACTGATTTTCCTATTTTCAGTATCTGGTTATAATACAGATACAGCTTCCCAACGAACCTGACAGGACAATTACTCAGAAGAACTGAGTAACTAGGTTTCCACTCACATATTACTCCAGTGTTCATGTATAGCTGACCTTGAACAACCCAGGTTTGAACAACACAGGTCCATGTATATGTGCTGCTGCTGCTACTAACGCCCTTTAGTCGTGTCCAACTGTGCGACCCCATAGACGGCAGCCCACCAGGCTCCCCCGTCCCTGGGATTCTCCAAGCAAGAACACTGGAGTGGGTTGCCATTTCCTTCTCCAATATATAGTACACTAACCTTTAATAATTTCTGCTGCTGCTGCTAAGTCACTTCAGTCGTGTCCGACTCTGTGCGACCCTATAGACGGCAGCCCACCAGACTCCCCCGTCCCTGGGATTCTCCAGGCAAGAACACTGGAGTGGGTTGCCATTTCCCTCTCCAATGCATGAAAGTGAAAAGTGAAAGTGAAGTTGCTCAGTCGTGTCTGACTCTTTGTGACCCCCTTCACTTTCACAGCAAAAAAAAAAAAAAGGTAAAGGATCTAGAGCTGGAGAATTTAACAGTAGCAAAGGAATAGTTGATAATTTTAGAAAGAGCTTTGGCTTTTAAAATGTCAAGATAACAGGAGAAGCAGCTTCCACTAACCAAAAGGCAGCAGACAAGTTCCTAGCTGCCATTAAGAAAATTATTAAAGAGAAAAGATATCTGCCTGATATCCTTTTATAATACAGATGAAAGTGCCATATTCTGGGAAAGAAACATGCCATTAAGGACATTTGTTAATAAGGAAGAGGATTGAGCACCAGGTTTTAAGGCAGGAAGGGATAGGCTAACTCTGCTGTTATGTGCAAATACAGTCAAGTTCATGATCAGAACTGCCTTATTTATAAAGCTGCTAACTCCCAAGCAGCTTTTCCCCTTGAAAAGAAAAGATAATGACTAGCTGACAGCTTTCTCACTGTACAATAAGAAGGCCTGCCCTTCAGGCTACTCAACATGCAGATGAGGATGAAGACCTGTACAATCCATTTCCGCTTAATCAACAGTCAATGCCATACAGTTAATAAACTTATCTATTATGCATATATGTGTACCTTTGTGTACCTTTTTATGGATTGGTTCCATCAATGTTTTGTCTCAGAAGTCAGAAAGTACCTTGCCAGTAAAGGACTGCCTTTTAAAGTTCTTTTGCTGTAGAAAAAACATCACATAGATGCTTTTTACCTCCTAGCCACATAGAACCCCATGAATTCAACACCAAAGGTACTGAAGTGGTCTACCTGACTTCAAACACTGTCTCTAATTCAGTCTCTAGATCAGGGAGTCCTAAGGATCTTTAAGACTCACTACACATGGTACTCTATAGAAAGGATTGTCAATGGTGAAAGAGAACCTAACAGAGAAAACATGAGAAAGTCTCAAAGGATCACACACTGAAGATACTATCTTTGTTATAGGAAAAGATGTAACCCCATGAAACCCCAAACAATCAATTCATTCTGGAGAAAACCATGTCCAGATATTCTGTATGATTTCACAGAACTTATGAGAGTTGATCAAGGAAACAACAAAAAGAGATTGTGGATATGGCCAAAAAAAAAAAAAGTGAGAAGTGAATGGTTTCAAGATATGGATCTTAGAGAAATTCAAGAGCTAGTAGGCACTAAACTAGAGGACTTAACAGAAGATGACTCTATAGAGATGAGTGCTCTGGAACCAGAGCCAGATGATGAGGAAGCAGACATAGAAGAAGCAGAGCCAGAAAACAAATTGACATTAGACAATCTGGCAATTATCTGATTATGATAAAGGCACTGAAACTAAAGCAAACAGTGAAAGAAGGATTGGTACTGCATAGAAACATTTTTAGAGAAACTAGAATGGAAATGCAAAAAAATTATGATGTATTTGTTAAGTTATACTGTCTGAGGCTGTCTCTCCTGCCCCTCCTTCCACCTCTGCCACCCCTGAGACAGCAAGATGAGCTGCTTCTCTCCCTTCTCCTCTTCAGGCTACTCAACATGCAGACGAGGATGAAGACCTGTACAATCCATTTCCGCTTAATCAATAGTAAATGCCATACAGTTAATAAAGTTATCTATTATGCATATATGTGTACCTTTGTGTGAAAATCTAGTAGTTGTAAGGCAAGAACCATATTAGATGTTTCTGTGTCATCACCTAATATATTACAGTATAGGACATCATTTGTCAAACTTGTATTGAAGTGGGTAGCCTATACTGCCATATGCATAAAGTGTTATTTAGTATAACATGAATAATGTGCTTGTTTTCATAGTGTTTTATAACTTTGCTTTCAAAGAATTATATTACTGCACAATATGCCTTTTTCATAATTAGAGAATCAGTGTTAACAACCTATCAGAACAGGTAAGTGTTTTCTTTTAATGTAATAATATTTCCAATACTGTATTATGAATATGACTGTAAAGTTATTGTTGGGTAGTCACTAAGTCATGTACAACTCTTTTGCGATTCTATGGACTGTAGCCCGCTAGGCTCCACTGACCATTTAATTTCCCAGGCAAGAATACTGGAGTGCATAGCCACTTCTTTCTACAGGAGCTCTTCTTGACCCAGGGATTGAACCCATTTCTACTGCATTGGGAAGCAGATTGTTTACCACTGAGCTACCATGGTAGCCCCTGACTTTAATACTGTATGCCATAAAAAAATTCATAGAAATTCATTCATTAGTGCATTGGCTAGGCCCTCAGGAACGAACCACATCAATTATTAATGCAGTAGGCTTTGTTATCAATGCATGAATAGTTATACCCATAAACAAATTCTTTTTTTTGCATAATCTTTTCAATTTTAATGTCTAGTGTTGATAATATGTATAAGAGCTACAGTAAGTACTGTACAGTATTGTAATATAAAGTGGTCTGGTACTCCTATCTCTTTAAGATTTTTCCACAGCTCAGGTCGTGAATACCTTATTGAAAAATTCAGACTTAAATTGAAGAAAGTAGGGAAAACCAGTAAGCCATTCAGGTATGACCTAAATCAATCTTTTATGATTATATGGTGAAAGTGACAAATAGATTCAAGGGATTAGATCTGGTAGACAGAGTGCCTGAAGAAGTATGGACAGAGGTTCATAACATTGTACAGGAATCAGTGACCAAAATCAACCCAAGAAAAATAAATGCAACAAGGAAAATGGTTGCCTGGAGAGGCCTTACAAATAGTTGAGAAAAGAAGAGAAGAGAAAGGCAAAGGCAAAGGAGAAAAGGAAAGATATACCCATCTAAATGTAGAGTTCCAAAGAATAGCTAGGAAAGATAAGAAGGCCTTCTTCAATGAACAATGCAAAGAAATACAGGAAAATAACAATGGGAAAGACTAGCAATCTCTTAAAAAAAATTCGAGATACCAAGGGAACATTTCATGCAAAGATGGGCACAATAAAGGACAGAAGAAGTATATATCTAATAGCTGCAGAAGATATTAAGAAGAGGGCGAGAATACACCAGAGGAACTGTATAAAAGAGGTCTTCAGTTCAGTTCAGTCGCTCAGTCGTGTCCGACTCTTTGTGACCCCATGAATTGCAGCACGCCAGGCCTCCCTGTCCATCACCAACTCCCGGAGTTCACTCAGACTCATGTCCATCGAGTCAGTGATGCCATCCAGCCATCTCATCCTCTGTCGTCCCCTTCTCCTCCTGCCTCCAATCCCTCCCAGCATCAGAGTCTTTTCCAATGAGTCAACTCTTTGCATGAGATGGCCAGAGTACTGGAGTTTCAGCTTCAGCATCATTCCCTCCAAAGAAATCCCAGGGCCGATCTCCTTCAGAATGGATGACCCAGATAACCATGATAGTGCAGTTACTCACCTAGAACCAGACATCCTGGAATGCGAAGTCAAGAGGGCCTTAGGAAGCATTTCTACAAACAAAGTTAGTGGAGGTGGTGGAACTCCAGCTGAACTATTTCAAATCCTAAAAGACGATGCTGCTAAAGTGCTGCACTCAATATGCCAGCAAGTTTGGAAAACTCAGCAGTGGCCACAGGACTGGAAAGGGTCAGTTTTAATTCCAACCCCAAAGAAGGAAAATGCTGAAGAATGTTCAAACTACCACACAATTGCACTCATTTCACCTACTAGCGAGGTAATGCTCAAAATCCTTCAAACCAGGCTTCTACAGTACGTGAACCGAGAACTTCCTGATGTACAAGCTGGATTTAGAAACCACACAGGAACTAGAGATCAAATTGCCAACATCCATTGAATCATAAAAAGCAAGGGAATTCCAAAAAGTCATCTATTTCTGCTTCATTGAGTACGCTAAAGCCTTTGACTCTGTGGATCACAACAAACAGTGGAAAATTCTTAGAGATAGGAATACCAGACCACCTTACCTGCTTCTTGAGAAACCTTTATGTAGGTCAAAAAGCAACAGTTAGAACCAGACATGCAACAATGAACTGGTTCAAAATTGGGAAATGAGTATGTCAAGGCTGTATATTGTATATATAGGATGTATATTGTCATCCTGCTTATTTATCTTATATGCAGAATACATCATGAAAAATGCTGGGCTGGATGAAGCATAAGCTGGAATCAAGATTGCTGGGAGAAATAACAACCTCAGATAAACAGATGACACCACCCTAATGGCAGAAAGCAAAGAGGAACTAAAAAAACCTCTTGATGAAGGTGAAAGAGGAGAGTGAAAAAGCAAGCTTAAAACTCAACATTCAAAAAATTAAGATCATGGCATCCAGTCCCATCACTTCATGGCAAATAGAAGGGGAAACAATGGAAACAGTGACAGACTTTATTTTCTTGGGCTCCAAAATCACTGTGCACAGTAATTGCATTCATGAAATTAAAAGATGCTTGTTCCTTGGAAGTAAAGCTATGACAAACATAGATAGTATATTAATAAGCAAAGAAATCACTTTGCCAACAAAAGTCTGTATAGTCAAAGCTATGGTTTTTCTAGTAGTCATGTATGGATGTCAGAGTTGGGCCATAAAGAAAGCTGAGCACTGAAGAATTGATGCTTTTGAATTGTGATGCTAGAGAAGACTCTTGTGAGTCCCTTGGACAGCAAAGAGATCAAACCAGTCAGTCCTAAAGGAAACCAATCCTGAATACTCATTGGAAGGACTGATTTTGAAGCTCCAACAAATGGCCACCTGATGTGAAGAGCTGACTCACTGGAAAAGACACTGACGCTGGGAAAGATTGAGGGCAAGAGGAGAAGAGGGCAGCAGAGGATGAGATGGTTGGATGACATCACCAACCTAATGCACATGAACTTGAGCAAACTCCAGAAGACAGAGAAGCCTGCCATCCTGTAGTCTCTGGGGTCACAAAGAGTCAGACATGACTTAGCAACTGAACAGTAATAAGCCCTGTAATGTATATTTTCTTCCTTATGATTTTCCTTAAAGCATTTTATTTTCTTTAGCTTATTTTATTATAGCAATACACTATAAAATACACATAACATACAAAATATATGTTAATCGCCTATTTATGTTATTGGTATGGATTCTGGTCAACAGTAGGTACTTAGGAATTAAATGTCAGTTCAGTTCAGTTGCTCAGTTGTGTCCGACTCTTTACGACTCCATGAATCGCAGCACGCCAGGCCTCCCTGTCCATCACCAACTCCCGGAGTTCACCCAGATTCACGTCCACCGAGTAAGTGATGCCATCCAGCCATCTCATCCTCGGTCGTCCCCTTCTCCTCCTGCCCCCAATCCCTCCCAGCATCAGAGTCTTTTCCAATGAGTCAACTCTTCGCATGAGGTGGCCAAAGTACTGGAGTTTCAGCTTTAGCATCAGTCCCTCCAAAGAAATCCCAGGGCTGATAGGGGGAGGCAAAAGCTTTATGTGGATTTTCAATTACACAGGGTTTGGTGTCCCTGCCCCTTTGTTGCTTGAGTGTTAAGTTTAGCTGGAAAATATTGACCATCATTAGCAAACTCTTCATAGTCATCATGCCAATTCCTCAAAATGTTCTTGCAATTGGAAAATCATATAATTGGACAATGATTACCCTTACTGGAGAGGAAATATTGAGAGAGCTATTTTTAAAGAGTTCACATAATTAGATTCCTCTTTTACTATCTTCCTATATAGACTTGAGAGGGAAAATATGTGATTATCATGTGCCTCAAGTCCTTCTTTCCCACTGTTGTTTTTGTTTTTTTTTTTAACATAAAATAACTCAGTTTCAATATTATCTAATAACTCTTACATATTTCTACAAGTCTGTAGAAACTAGTATCTCTCCATCTTAAAATTGTGAGCAGATAATAAGCTTTGCAGACTACCTCTGCTTGGACTCTGACTCCTAGTACATAGGGTAAGTTCATTCATTTTCTGTAAGACAGTTTCCAGAGATCCATGGGTTTTCCTAAGTAGATTCAACTTGCATGAGAAAGAAATAAACTTCTATCATGTTTTAACTATTCTTTTATTGGGTTTTCTGTTTTATTCAACTTATTTTTATTCTAACTGGTTCAGCTGGTTATCAAAATTAGGCACCAATAGCTCCTGCCTTCCCAGGGGAGGTAACATGATTTGAGTCTTGAACTAGATCTTTAGCCAGATGGAGCTGGGGTTAGGGGTAGGCAGGTTGTTGTGACTTAGAAAAATGGAGAATGAAGGAGCATTTCAGGCAGAATATGTCTGAAATGTCTACTTGGGACTACATCATTAGGGCTTGCTAAGGAGGCACCCTAAGTGGGGCTGTGGTGGGTACGCCTGCTCTCCCCTCCATCTTGCACTGTGCCCCAGGTGACTAATCTCCATGAACTGGATCAACAAGCCCCTTTGCCTCCCGGCTTCTGGTTGGATTCAGTCAATAGGAGGTACCAGCAAAATATCAGAGTGAAGGGAGACAGCAAGGTTAAGTTATTTATGCCCTCACCTTTCTTCCTTCAGGGTCACTTAAGGCTGTCTGCACCCCTCTAGCAATTAGTCAGCTCCTGTCCGGAGGCCTTCTCTCTTTGGGTTCCAGTGACTGCTCTATGCCTTAAACCTAGGGGTGGTAACAGCATCCTGTTACTAGCCTAGAGGATCTACTCTTTTCTGGTTTCCCTACATTTTGCTGATATTTTTGTAACTGATCCTTTTATTAAAAACTCCTCAAATAAACCCAATGTGTTTTTTGTTTCCTGATGGGACCTTGACCAATAAGGAGTTCCACATGTTTTATTTTGCTAATTTAGAGGAACTTATTAAAAGCAGTAAGAACAAGCTACTCAGTAAAAGTACTTATATCTTTAAAATACCTGGAGGGATTCTGTGAACAGAGCAAGAATGTTTTGACAATAATTAGAATTGCCATAAGAAAACTGTGAGCATCCTGAGTTTCTGGGTTCTGACTCTCCTAGTGCACACTGGGGGTTCAAGTGCATGCTGGCATGCCGTGCCAGAAATGAGGACGAAATGTATCAACTCGGCTTGTTCTACCATTATGTAGTTCCTCTTTCATTCCTTAAAACTACTTGAAAATTCTTTTCTATGTCTAGTAACAATAGATGTTGGTTTTATTTCTCCATGCTCTCATCTCAAATCAATTTGATGAAGTGTTGTGATTTTCTGTGGAAACCAAATCAGTACTGAAAGGCCTATTTTCCATTCTGCTCTTCTCATTTTGTCAGCAAGCTCTAACTGCTATGGTATACCAATACCATACAGTTCATGCACAAATAGCAATGTCCAAAGGCAAAACAAAGAGGGAACAAATCTCTTGTGTACTATTATAAGATCTAGAAAGTCTTTTCCAGAATCCCTAGCCATGTTCTCCTCAGCCTTCTTGACTCAGTTTTATTGACCTGAATAAGGTCACATGGTACTCCTCAGTCAGTCATTGTCAATAAGTAATGAAATTACCAAAATTGGCTTAATCAATCCACAATTATCCAATAAGCATAATTGGGTTATCAAGATTTCTGCCCTGGGTTAAGGGCCAGCTTTCCCTGAAGCATCTCCTCATATGTTAGGATAATGACAACTAGAAAATAAACATAAAAAAGAGTTCCATTAGTAAAAAGAGAGAGATAGCTATTAACAGAAAATCACTAACGTCTGTGACAGTGACGGAGAAATTTAAAGACTGAAAATGCAAGAGACTACCTGAGGAAAGAAAACACAAGTAATAATGGTTAAGACTTCACGTAATAATTCAGTAGAGCGGAAAAAAAATTTTTTTCTCCTGGAGAGTACCTTTACATTCACTATAGTTCTTAATTTAAGTAGCATTTTACCGTTTTTGGTAAGATAAACGATGGAGTCTGGGAACATTATGTCCCACATCGAAGAAGAATTGAATTTGTTTTTATTTAATTTCTTGTCCTGAAAGATATTTCTGCAACTCATCCAACCATGGGTCAAAGTAAAATCAAATTTTCCCACTGAGCTCATTGACAAATCCTTATCTAAAGAAGATTAAGACTTTATAGCAGAAATGATGCTTTTGATGGTTCAAAAGGCAATAGTTTTTCACCAGTTTTCATTCACCTTTGACCATTGTTTGTCTTGTCAAGTTGCCATTTGTTCCTTAAATATCTTCATCATCCTTACAGTCTCAGTCTTTTTTCCTTTTCAGAGGCAATAGTGCTTTTCCTTTGCCCTTTAGCTGACTGCAAGTCCAGAGTAGCTGTCTCCTTGAATGTGTGAAACTGTATTGTAAAACACCTCTGAAGTGAAGTGAAGTGAAGTCTCTTAGTTGTGTCCGACTCTTTGTGACCCCAGAGACAGTAGCCAACCAGGCTCCTCCGTGCATGGGATTTTCCAGGCAAGAATACTGGAGTGGGTTGCCATTTCCTTCTCCAGGGAATCTTCCCAACCCAGGGATCAAACCTGGGTCTCCTGCATTGTAGGCAGATGCTTTACCGTCTGAGCCACAAGGAAAGTCCAAACATCTCTAAGATACCATAAATATTACAAGGAAAATGTGTAATGAAGGGTTGCCCTAACAACAGAAAATTAAAACCTGAGTTGAAATCCATACTATAGGAAGACCAAGTGTGTGAATATGGTGTACTCTAGGTATATAGCAAGATCTAATCAAGAAAATTAGAGATACCAAGGGAACATTTCATGCAAAGATGGGCTCAATAAAGGACAGAAATGGTATGGACCCAACAGAAGCAGAAGATAATAAGAAGAGGTGGCAAGAATACACAGAAGAACTGTACAAAAAAGATCTTCACGACCCAGATAATCATGATGGTGTGATCATTCATCTAGAGCCAGACATCCTGGAATGTGAAGTCAAGTGGGCCTTAGAAAGCATCACTACGAACAAAGCTAGTGGAGGTGATGGAATTCCAGTGGAGCTATTTCAAATCCTGAAAGATGATGCTGTGAAAGTGCTGCACTCAATATGCCAGCAAATTTGGAAAACTCAGCAGTGGCCACAGGACTGGAAAAGTCAGTTTCCATTCCAATCCCAAAGAAAGGCAATGCCAAGGAATGCTCAAACTACTGCACAATTGCACTCATCTCACACACTAGTGAAGTAATGCTCAAAATTCTCCAAGCCAGGCTTCAGCAATACGTGAACCGTGAACTCCCTGATGTTCAAGCTGGTTTTAGAAAAGGCAGAGGAACCAGAGATCAATTGCCAACATCCACTGGATCATGGAAAAAGCAAGAGTTCCAGAAAAACATCTACTTCTGCTTTATTGACTATGCCAAAGCCTCTGACTGTGTGGATCACAATTAACTGTGGAAAATTCTGAAAGAGATGGGAATACCAGACCACCTGACCTGTCTCTTGAGAAATCTGTATGCAGGTCAGGAAGCAACAGTTAGAACTGGACATGGAACAACAGACTGGTTCCAAATAGGGAAAGGAGTACGTCAAGGCTGTATATTGTCACTCTGCTTATTTAACTTATATGCAGAGTACATCATGAGAAACCCTGGGCTGGAAGAAACACAAGCTGGAATCAAGATTGCTGGGAGAAATATCAATAACCTCAGATATGCAGATGACAACACCCTTATGGCAGAAAGTGAAGAGGAACTAAAAAACCTCTTGATGAAAGTGAAAGTGGAGAGTGAAAAAGTTGGCTTAAAGCTCAACATTCAGAAAACGTAGATCATGGCATCCGGTCTCATCACTTCATGGGAAATAGATGGGGAAACAGTGGAAACAGTGTCAGACTTTATTTTGGGGGGCTCCAAAATCAGTGCAGATGGTGACTGCAGCCATGAAATAAAAAGACGCTTACTCCTTGGAAGAAAAGTTATGACCAACCTAGATAGCATATTCAAAAGCAGAGATATTACTTTGCTGACTAAGGTCCATCTAGTCAAGGCTATGGTTTTTCCAGTGGTCATGTATGGATGTGAGAGTTGGACTATGAAGAAAGCTGAGTGCTGAAGAATTGATGCTTTTGAACTGTGGTGTTGGAGATGACTCTTGAGAGTCCCTTGGACTGCAAGGAGATCAGCCCTGGGATTTCTTTGGAGGGAATGAAGCTAAAGCTGAAACTCCAGTACTTTGGCCACCTCATGCGAAGAGTTGACTCATTGGAAAAGACTCTGATGCTGGGAGGGATTGGGGGCAGGAAGAGAAGGGGACGACAGAGGATAAGATGGTTGGATGGCATCACTTACTCAATGGATGTGAAACTGAGTGAACTCTGGGAGTTGATGATGGACAAGGAGGCCTGACGTGCTGCAATTCATGGGGTCACAAAGAGTTGGACATGACTGAGTGACTGAACTGAACTGAACTGTATATATGAGTGTATACATACACTTTCATCCAAAAAAGTAAATATCTTGTAAAAACAGTCTTTATTTATCTTTCAGTGAGTAGCATGTGGGAAGATCAACTTTCTCAAAGGATTTCCCCAAAGCATTTTCAGTACCTGTGAGTATCAGTCATTTCATAGATTTATCTCCAAATAAGGGAGCTTGGGTTCCCCGGAGAGCTGGCCCAGTTATAAAGGAAAGTTTAAAGCAGCCTGTTGGCTTATGAGTACTGGCTATCTAATATCAGCTTCTACATGATGGAAAACAAATTGCCCTCACCATTAATCACTGTGTAATAGACTTCAGGATACAGAAAGTATGTCAAACTACTGAGTTTTATTTGAGGGAAATACAGCAATTGAATTTATCCAGATTGATTAAATATTCATTCTTTCTGATTATTCTTTTCAGTTCTTCCAGAAAAATCCTGTTTTCAAGTATTCTAATTTTATAAGAAGTGTAAGAAAATATGATCATGTGCATTATAATTATTTTAATATCAAGCAGGTGGTAAAAATGAGTGCTATATGAAATATAAGAAAATATCTCTGCTTCTAATCAGAAATAATCATTCTGAATAAAAAAAAAAGTAAATCTAAAACAAAAAAGGGCCTTAAAAGTGTTTTGGTCTGTTGCCTGGGACCTGAAGGAGTTCAATGGGAAGACTATAATAATTTGGTTAAATGTGTGCCTTTATGTTGGGCTTGTTAGGTAGCTCGATGATAATGAATCTGCCTGCCAGTGCAGGAGACGTGTATTTGATCCCTGGGTTGGGAAGATCCCCTGGAAGAGGAAACGGCAACCCACTTCAGCGTTCTTGCTTGAAAAATCACATGGACAGTGGAACCGGGCAGTCCATGGCGTCGCAAAGACTCAGTCACACAACTGAACGTGCACGCACACGTGTGTCTATTTAGGCTGCTGGGGTTCAAACCCCAACTCCATAACTTTTTGGCTCTGTGGTACTGAAAGTTTCTTTAAAACCTCTGTGCTTTAGCACTCTTTTCTGCAAAATTGTATTGATAACAATAATGACAGAATTGAGCACAGTGATTATTAAATTAGATAGTATAAATAAAGTATGTTTGGAGGATATAGCTCAGTATTAGGTACTATTAATTTTTTCTTACTCCTCCTCCCTTCAAGTCCAAGAATTTTCTTTCAAATTAATTTTTATAATTTTTAACATCCTTAGAAGCATTCTGATTCAAAAAGTACTTAACTTTTCTTGCTAGGCATAGCCATACAATATTTGTTTTATAGGAAATAGAAAGCAGTAGATAAGCCTCACGCTATCAGTTTTATTGAAGTCCTAGTATGAGACAAACCCAGTGCTAGATATTAAGCAGAAATGAGAGAAGACGCAAAGGAAACTAAAAAGCACATTGTTGCCAGAGTTTACACCGCAGTTTGATCAAAACACATGAGAACAACAGGTGATAAACTAGAATTATAACCTACACATTATGCATGTCTAATATTGCACCTCCTGCATGATTTAATAATTATTTATTCAATCTATCTCCCCTCCCCTAAGATTAAAAGTTCTCTGAGGAAGCTATAGAGTTCTGATCGTCAGAAGGGTCTAGGTATAGAACCATGCACTCTGTAATACAAAATGAAAGGATTTACCTGTATTCTTAGGTTTTCTTTTTTCTCCATTTTTAAAATAGGGCACAAATAGTCTTCAAAAGAAAGCTTATGAGTAAAAACAAATGATAGTAGGGAACCACAAATAGCCTTGGTATTGCAGAGAAAACCACGGGGGTGAATCTATGCTTTAGTTGTAACTGGAAGAAAACTGGGAGCTACTCAGGAGAAGAGTATGGAAATGAGAGATCGTTCCACAGGCTAGAAAGAGCATGAAAACTAAAGTTCTTTAATATCTGGTTGAATTCAAGAATAATGAGAAGTGGAAAGAAATGAGGCCTAAGAAAATAAGCAATACCAGATCATAAAGGTCCCCAGAAAACACATTAAGAACATCAGACTTCATCCTGAGGGCAGTGGAGATCCATTAAATGGTGTTAAGTAAAGGAGTATTCCAAATTTGTTCTTCAGAAAAATCACTCCTGCTGTAGGGTAGAGAAGGGATTTGAGAGAAGCAGGATGCAGGTAAAAGTCATTCAGGAGATTGTTGCAGTAACTTTAGGAAGAGAAGACGATCATTTAAGTCAAGAAAATGGCATCAAATCCTTGCTCCTCCTCCTCCCTTGATTTCCCTGTCTCTTTCCCACTCATCTACAGGGCTAATACCATAGTCTCGCTAAATCCAACTCTGTCAGCTCCAGTCCTATACCCAAGAAGCTAACAGGGACTTGGATAAACATACAACTAAGCCAAGTGGACTCAATTTAAATTCTTAAAAATAGCTGCCAGTGGGCCCTTAAAATGCCACTCGGGAATCATTTTCTTCACCCTTTACATTCCTAGGGTTGTCCTAAAAACAGAATAAGAACCAGTTTCATTTTCTATCCCTTCTCTACAAACTCCCGATAACTTCTGCCCCATTCTCATGATTATAAGATCACCAAGAAACTGAGAAGGCAATGGCAACCCACTCCAGTATTCTTGCCTGGAGAATCCCAGGGACAGCGGAGCCTGGTGGGCTGCCATCTATGGGGTCGCAGAGAGTCAGACATGACTGAAGTGACTTAGCAGCTAGCAGCAGCAAGAAACTGAAATAGTCAGAGGGAGACTTCCATAGATCCTGGCCACTGCCTCTAACCAACTGTACATCCGTACCTGCCCCTTTCCTGTCTTCTTTCCAGTTGGGACAGGTGAATTTTCCATGCTGCTGCCCAAAGCCAACTCCTGCAAGACCCCATCTTTTCTTACCTCCTTTATCACATTATACAGCAATCCTCCTCTCTCTTCTTCATCATTAACTTTACATTCTTACCAAATAGTTCTTACCATAAATTAAAGATAGTTTTATCTTTCTTATCTTAGAAAAATATTTTTATGATTCCACTTTCTTTGCCAGCTATAACTCTGATTAGTAGTATTGGTAGTGTTAGTCACCCAATTGTATCCAACTCTTTGCGACCCCATGGACTGTAGCCCTTCAGGCTCCCCTGTCCATGGGATTCTCCAGGCAAGAATACTGGAGTGGGTAGCCATTCTCTTCTCCAGGAGATCTTCCTAGCCCAGCAATTGAACCTGGATCTCCTGCATTGCAGGCAGATTCTTTACAGTCTGAGCCACCAGGGAAGCCCATTACTCTAATTACTTTGCCCATTTTTGCAGAAATATTCCATGAAAGGTTTCTCTCTTCTTCCTTTCTCCAATTTCTCATCTCTCTTTTCTTATAAACCCACTTCAATCAAGCTTTTGCTCCCACTCAGTTCAGTTCAGTTCAGTCGTTCAGTCGTGTCCAACTCTTTGCAACCCCATGAATCGCAGCACGCCAGGCCTCCCTGTCCATCACCAATTCCCGGAGTTCACTCAGACTCACGTCCATCGAGTCAGTGATCCCATCCAGCCATCTCATACTCTGTCGTCCCCTACTCCTCCTGCCCCCAACCCCTCCCAGCATCAGAGTCTTTTCCAATGAGTCAGCTCTTTGCATGAGGTGGCCAAAGTACTGGAGTTTCAGCTTCAGCATCATTCCCTCCAAAGAAATCCCAGGGTTGATCTCCTTCAGAATGGACTGGTTGGATCTCCCTGCAATCCAAGGGACTCTCAAGAGTCTTCTCCAACTCCACAGTTCAAAAGCATCAATTCTTTGGTGCTCAGCTTTATTCACAGTCCAACTCTCACATCCATACATGACCACTGGAAAAACCATAGCCTTGACTAGACGGACCTTTGTTGACAAAGTAATGTCTCTGCTTTTAAATATGCTATCTAGGTTGGTCATAACTTTTCTTCCAAGGAGTAAGCGTCTTTTTATTTCATGGCTGCAGTCACCATCTGCAGTGATTTTGGAGCCCGAAAAAATAAAGTCTGACACTGTTTCCACTGTTTCCACTGTTTCCCCATCTATTTCCCATGAAGTGATGGGACCAGAGGCCATGATCTTCGTTTTCTGAATGTTGAGCTTTAAGCCAACTTTTTTACTTTCTTCTTTCACTTTCATCAAGAGGTTTTTTAGTTCCTCTTCACTTTCTGCCATAAGGGTGGTGTCATCTGCATATCTGAGGTTATTGATATTTCTCCCAGCAATCTTGATTCCAGCTTGTGTTTCTCCCTGTCCAGCGTTTCTCATGATGTACTCTGCATAGAAGTTAAATAAGCAGGGTGACAATATACAGCCTTGACGTAATCCTTTTCCTATTTGGAACCAGTCTGTTGTTCCATGTCCAGTTCTAACTATTGCTTCCTGACCTGCATACAGATTTCTCAAGAGGCAGGTCAGGTGGTCTGGTATTCCCATCTCTTTAAGAATTTTCCACAGTTAATTGTGATCCACACAGTCAAAGGCTTTGGCATAGTCGATAAAGCAGAAATAGATGTTTTTCTGGAACTCTCTTGCTTTTTCCATGATCCAGCGGATGTTAGCAATTTGATTTCTGGTTCCTCTGCCTTTTCTAAAACCAACTTGAACATCTGGAAGTTCACATTTCACATATTGCTGAAGCCTGGCTTTGAGAATTTTGAGCATTACTTTACTAGCGTGTGAGATGAATGCAATTGTGCGGTAGTTTGAACATTCTTTTGCATTGCCTTTCTTTGGGATTGGAATGAAAACTGACCTTTTCCAGTCCTGTGACCACTGCTGAGTTTTCCAAATTTGCTGGCATATTGATTGCAGCACTTTCACAGCATCATCTTTCAGGATTTGAAATAGCTCCACTGGAATTCCATCACCTCCACTAGCTTTGTTCATAGTATTTCACTTCAATCATTGGTATCAATGTCATTAATTTTTAACCTCCTCTTTGCATCTCAGTTATTGAAATTACTCTTGCTTAATCTGTCCCTAATAGTTGATTCAGTTAACCATTCTCTTCCAAAAAAAGAAAAAAATTACCTTTCAGAATAACATATTCTCCTGATTTTTTATCATAGCTCATTTGATTGCTCCTACTTGCTATCCTTTTTTGGTTTCCGTCTCTCAACCTCTTAGTACTAAAGCATTCTCCTCTATCTACACACCCTTGGTAATTCTATCTAAGCCCACAAGTTTAAATATCCTCCACATGCTGATAACTCCAAAATGTATATCTTCAGCCCAGTCTTCTCTTAAGAATGTAATGGCTGAAGCCACGCAGACTACCTTATTGACTGGCATCAGCAATTGATTAAGGGATGAACATGCAATATAAGGGGCTTCCCAGGTGGTGCTAGTGGTAAAGAACCTGCTGCCAATGCTGCAGACATAAAAAGGCACAAATTTGATCCCTGGATCAGGAAGATCCCCTGGAAGAGAGCATGGCAACACACTCAAGCATTCTTACCTGGAGAATCCCAAGGACAGTGGAGCCTGGCAGGCTACAGTCCACAGGGTAGCACAGAGTTGGACACGACTGAAGTGACTTAATTTATGTGATATAAATCAAGGAGGGCATGGCAACCCACTCCGGTATTCTCGCCTAGAGAATCTCATGGGCAGAGGAGCCTAGCAGGCTACATACAATTCATAGGATCACGAAGAGTCGGCCACGACTGAAGCAGCTTAGCACGCATGCATGCAGGCAGTATAAATCAGTTCAATAAGAACAAGCCTCAGTACCCATTGTGCAAATTCTGGGGCATAAATTCACATGTTCTCCGCTAGGCATATGGATTTGGAGCTTGAAACTGCTGTAGTCAATATTTGCTAAAGGCCCACTTTTATATCAGAGAAGGCGATGGCACCCCACTCCAGTACTCTTGCCTGGAAAATCCCATGGATGGAGGAGCCTGGTGGGCTGCAGTCCACGGGGTCGCTAAGAGTCGGACACAATTGAGCGACTTCACTTTCACTTTTCACTTTCATGCATTGGAGAAGGAAATGGCAACCCACTGCAGTGTTCTTGCCTGGAGAATCCCAGGAACAGGGGAGCCTGGAGGGCTGCCGTCTATGGGGTCGCACAGACTCGGACACGATTGAAGTGACTTAGCAGCCACTTTTATATTTGAGTTTTGTGTCAAGATAAGAAGGAACCAGATCCTAGAAATGAATCCTGATGATCTTGATGAAGCCCTAGACTAAGTTATAGCTCAAGCTAGAACTTCTTTTGGAACGTTCAATTCTATGAGGATAAAATTTCCTTTTTGAGTTGGGATTTCTATTGCTTAAAAATACATGCATTCAATTCGATATACATACATCTTCTATGAGTTATATTATCTCCACTTGCAATAAAAGGAAAAATCTTGCTAAGATGCCACATGATTTTTCTAAAGTCAGTCATCTAGTAGCACCAGAAAATGATCTAGATCATCAGCCTTTATATTTTAAATTCATAATTACCACTCCCTGTGAGTGGAGTCTGGAGATACTGGGGGATTCAGCACTCTATACAATGTGTCCCTCTAATGTATTGTGTGTGTGTGTGTGTGTGTGTGTGTACATGCTCACTTAACCACTACCTCAGAATATTAAACAGGTGCTCATATTTCCTAAGAAAATACCAAAGAGCTGATTCTCATTCATTATTTAACCCAATTTGCACTGAAATGTTCTGAGAACAAAATCAACTTTACTCTTTGGTCTGAGTCCTCAACTTTTATTCTATTCTTAACAGAAGAATGAACACAGCATTCTTACCTATAGGTTTCATGTTCTTATCTTTTCAGATTTGCAGATCGTAACCAAGAATCTGGTTTCATAATGTTTGAATTTTATAAGATAGAATTATCTTTCCACCTCTGGCATGATGTTAGTATAAGGGAAGAGTCACCTAAATGGGCACAGAAGAGGAATGTCCAGAAAACTTGGTTAGGCATTGACTCTTTCCAGTGTGTGACATCAGGCAACTTCTTCCCTGCCCTGGAGCCCCTTTCTCTTCTGTAAAGTGTGACCTACAAACATCTATCTTACAGGAATGTGGTGATGGTTAAAGGAGATAACAAATACTTGACATAGAATGAACCCTGAACAAATCAGTGTCTTTTCCTCTTTGTTTTTCAAAACTGTATTCAAATATAAGTCACTGTACTAGGGGAAAAAAAAAAACCTACGCAACACTTTGCAGCCATTTGTGTCAATCAATCCTTGTTTATTTTAACAAATGGTATGGTACAGCACAAGACATACCCTTCCTCCAGCCCTTTTTAATAAGACATTAACCCTGCTGACAGGGAGCACTGGAGTGTATTGATGATGAACCACAGGGAATGGATCAGGAATGTCCTGGGCAGAGAGAGAAGGCACTCTGGCATTCAGAAGAGTCCAGACACAACACGAGAATGGACCGGGAGATTTGCCTCCATTGGCATTATGTGGAAGGGCCCTGTCCATCCACAGCTGACAAAAATCCACTCCACACCTCGCACAGCAGAGAATTCAATTTGACGTTGTTTAGTATCCCATAGAGTGAATGGGAAACTCGTTGCATCTGTTATTTTATCTCAGAAAGGGAGGTTTTTCTTTAACAATTCTCAGAAGGGAGTGATTCTTTGATAATTCAACTCCCTGCGGTGTTGGTCAAGTAGAAACAGTACACAGAGGCTTCAAAGAAATGAAAGCTTCAAGCACAGAACAGAAGCTGTTCAGGAGGTGTTGAGAAGAGGCATCACTCTGACCCTTTAAGTAATGAAAGCCAATAGTTTAGAGGGAGCTGAGGCAGAAACCCCTGAGGAGTGCAAAGGAGGGCGGGAGTGAGCAGAGCATGCAGTGAGGAGAAGTTTTGCTACAGCTCAAGGATCCTCATTAGATGGTTTCTGCCCTTTCAGTGTGATGCTTTTGTTCATAAGGAATATTACATAAATCTTGCCTGGAAAATCCCATGGACGGAGGAGCCTGCTGGGCTACAGTCCATAGGGTCGCTAAGAGTCGGACAGGACTGAGCAACATCACTTTCACTTTTCACTTTCATGCATTGGAGAAGGAAATGGCAACCCACTCCAGTGTTCTTGCCTGGAGAATCCCAGGGACGGTGGAGCCTGGTGGGCTGCCGTCTCTGGGGTCACACAGAGTCGGACACGACTGAAGTGACGCAGCAGCAGCAGCAGCAGCAGCAGCAGCAGCTAACATTAGAAGCCAATAGAATTAAATCATATACTTAAAAAAAAATTGTTCAGCATGAAAAAACTGTTTCAACTGAGCAAAAATAGGAGACCTATTATGAGAGTAAACGGATAATTAGATAGGCAGTAGAAGTTCTCTACAGGAGGAATGAAATTTGGTGAAGACGAATCCAGTTTCACTGAAGAAATTCCTTTGAAAGTAAAAATGTAGACAAATGGGTTTGTGGAGGTAGTTTTGTTGTGTCTTCAGTTTTATTGCATCTTTACCTATCTCATCTTACAACCAAAATTAACTTGCACAGTTAGTTCAGATAAAAATTATAGTGCCATTTCTTTTCTTTCCTTTTTTGAAATTAAAAAGTGAATTGTTTTCATTCCTTTTGGAAAACTACAGCTGCTCTATTCCTTGGCTTCCCTCTCGGCTGCCTAAGGGATTGCCCTGGGGTTTCCTCACTTTCTTTGTAGCTGTAGAGTAAGTGGCCAGTGTGTGCAGTAACGTGCTCTTCAAGGCCTGAAGAAACTACACAGACACTTCTGGGAACTGGCATTTTTGTGTAAAGTAAAAACTTTAAGTATTTTGCCAGAAATAGCAAGGCACACCAATTGGTTTACAGAATTCTGGGCCTGAAATACATTAGTCTTCTCCAACAAATTGAGGGTAGCTAGTTAGCATTGCAAGACTTAGTTCATCGGTTACTTGGCTTATTCATTCATTTAACAGGGAAACATTACATGCCTACCATGTGAAAGACAATGTATTCTGCCCCACTCCCATTTTATTCTCAGCATAGTTTTTCTGATTCATTATTATGAGATTGTAGTGCCATGGGGTTCATTTTTGATATCTTCGTCAGTAAGGGCTTCGTTTGCTAGGGGTAGAGGGTACATTTTGTTTTTTCACTTACAGTAATTAATTGAGTAGGTACATTATAATGCATTTTACAGCAATCTCTCATTTACTTCTCTCAGAACCCTAAAATGTTGAAAAAATTATTTCCTTCTCATGTGAAGAACGTGAGACTTAGGAGAATTACGTAACTTGTCCTGGTCATGAAGTAGTGAGTAGCAGAGCTGGGGCTAGAACCCGTATCTCTCTGACTCTGAGATAGATACCTGGTTGTAGATATCTGGTCTTTCACTTCACAAAATAAATGAATAGTGAACACCAAATTATTTCTCCCTCAATATCTTCCTGGTGCTTTAGCATAAATACCATTTTATCCCTTTTACTCTTGAAACCAGAAACCTGAATCTTACCTCCTAATTCTTAGCACGATAGTAAGGAGAACAGGGTATGCGAATGAAATGCAAGCATGAGATTTGCCACAAAATGCAACCATTGGTTAGGTTTTAAGCCCAAGAGGCTAATTTAGGGAAAATTAATGCAAAATTTCATGAGTCAGTATATCAAGGCAAAAAAAAAAGTCATTTAAAAAAATTAAAAATCAATAATCTACTGAGGGCTGGAATGGAACCAGAATCACCAGAAGAGTTAAAAGTTTTCCTTCTGAATAAGGATGAGAAAACCTAATGTACCTCTCAACGGGTTTGTCTACCCGGTGTTATAAATATATTCCATTAGACTGCTACAATTAGGTTTTTCACAATTAAACCATTTATCAATGGTGCCAAAACATTAATTTTGTA
Source organism: Oryx dammah (assembly GCF_014754425.2). Classification (NCBI taxonomy): domain Eukaryota; kingdom Metazoa; phylum Chordata; class Mammalia; order Artiodactyla; family Bovidae; genus Oryx; species Oryx dammah. Next base: position 34,639,865 of record NW_024070187.1, read on the forward strand.
TGTGTTTCATTATATTAGGGACATTCTATCAGAAATAAAGTTTTATTTTTATGGACTTACTTACATTTTCTCCTCTGTTTACATTGTTATTTTAGGAACAAACAACTATCTCCACCCCTGCCGTATAATAACATAATATGTTGCATTTTAGTCTCCTTTTGGAATGCTGTGATTCCAACAGAAAAAGGAAGGCATGGCAAGAGCCTACACTACTTAAAGAACAGTGAACTGTGTTTTAGTCTGATTTTCTGAAAGTAGCTGAAATATTTAACAACTGCTCTGAAGAGAGCTGCTGCTCCTAACAATCCCAGCTCCCAAGAAGTCACACCATGTTCTGAGCTCTGTTGGTAAGGAATTTCATCAGTGTCAGAGAAATATCAGTCAACTAACCTGAAAATAGCTATTGAATGGTAAGGCATCATCATATTCAATAGATATTCTTTACTGGGCTCACTAGGAATAGGATATCCTCTCAGGCAACAGGGCTACAGAATGGCTCAAGAACCTAATGTCTAATCCCCAAACTCCTCACTTGTACTCACTTTTAATGGTCAAGTCCATGCCAGGAAAGTAGGAAAATTTCTCAAACATTTTCTCTTTTCTTATATGTTTCTAAGTCAATTTTTCAAGGCAGCCATTATCACATTTATAGGATAATTAAATGGGGAAAACAACTTATGTGTAAGTGCCTTTCTGGGAATATTATATATTGATCCAGTAAAGGGAAGCAAGGCTGGGAATTCAGCTGTTTCACCACCATGAGATTAGGAAGAGAGTGAATATCTGTCACTGAAATAGTTCATGGTATTTGCAATGACTGTATTTGTGTCGCCACAGTACATACGTTTATCTGAAAATAATTAGACACTATTTACATTATAAGTTAATTGTATGACTCTTACATTAATCTGAACTGGGCAAAGAACAGACACTAAAACTTGTACTGGGACCAGAAACAGAGATAAGTACTTGTTTAACATATGCCAGGAATAAGAGGCAGGGTGAGTAGCTGTGCTGTTCTTTATAATGCAAGCTCCGATACAAAAGCTAATTTTACCTTTCACTGGATAGAAAACAGTGTGATTCCCTTCAGGCTGGCAAGCATGCACCAAGCATCCCAATCAGCAGTCAGCCCATCCTATTATGCAGAGCACAATTCGCTGCAGCTAGTAAGAAAACCCTGCAGCCAGACCCCTGGCTGCCAGAGGAGAAAACACAAATCACATGCTGCTTTCGGTGGCGCCAATCTAGTAATCATTTAACCTGGGCAAGTTGAACCAGACCAACAAGGTGTTTTTTGAACTTGGAAAGTAAGAATGAATTCTGTTCTATTCATTAGTATTCCCAAGTACTTCCAGATAAAACATGAATAATGATCATCATAATAGCTTGAGGGGAACACCAGGAGAAGCACTCTACATACATTATCTCATTTCATCCTTACTACACACCCATGAGGTAGGTAACCTTATTAAGCATAACAAGCCTAAATTTCACTTGGTCGCATAGTTAGTAAGTGATGGAGCTGTAAAACAAGGCAGTGCCTGGCTTTTTAAACTTTGCCTCTTCTGTCTCATAGAAATGCTCAGATGAGTGGGAAATCAAGTACGCTCCACACAGGAAGAGTGATTCTGTTCTCTTAAAAATTCAACTAGTATATGAAGTTTCTAGCATTTCGAGGAGGTCCACTACTTTCAGAGAATAAGTCCTTCTTAAAATTCAAACATGATTATCTGGAATAGATAATTTAATCCATTTGCACCAATGAGAAGAAGTAAATACTTTAAACAGGAAGGAGGATAAACGGGAAGTGTCCTAAGAATGTCAGTTCTTACACAGGAACACACAGAGGAGGGTAGACAAGTCACTGGAATTGATGTAAAAGTAGAGGATGAGGACAGAGGAGAATGAGAAGTGAAAAAGAAAGTGGCAGGCGAAGTTTGCAGTAAAGGGGAAGATTAAAATAAACTTGGGGTTTTCTTTTTAAAATAAACGCCTTTCCTGGATCAGCTAAAGACATAGTTTCAAGTATCCTATTATTGGATAAGCCAGCAAAAGACCTAAGAATTCCAATCTATTTTCCTTTGTAATACGAAATTCATACTTTAACAACTTTTACTTTCAATGTCAAAATCATGATGTTGGGTAATTATGTATTAAAATGAATAATTAAAAAACCACTCAAATTTTTCCAACATAAATGAATATTAATGGATCAAAGATTTTTCTAAAACAAAATATGAAAACATCAAATGAAACTTTCTCAACTCTGTCCCTACATGAAGGGAAAGTATACTTTTCACATGGGAGCGGTCTATTATCATTTTCTTACATGATGAAATGAATTTGCTAACATAATTCTTTAGCACTGTTTTGCAAATTGGCTTTCTGACTTATTCAACTTCTTTTAATACTATAATATTGATATTCAGGCTATGAGCAGAGTGACAAAAGCAATATCATATCTCCTTCACAGTATTAATACAATTCTCTTTTTAAAGTTTACTTTAGTAAAATAGCTTTTAAAGTAGTTTATACTGAAACATTGTTAATCCAGTTTTTCTTGCTAGTTTAGAAAATCCTATGAATTATTTATAAAGTTTTCACAATAGTGAGGTCCTATAATGAATTTACATAATGAAACATTCAGACACACTGAAAAAAGTTTCCTATCATGGATATGACAAATGCAGCACACAGAATTTGATTCAGTCTTCAAACTGAAACTCTAATTTCCTCTCTGTAGAAAACCATCAAGTATCACCACATGACATAATGGAAAGGGACTGGACTTCGATTTTGCATAAACCAGGTTCAAAATATGCCCATCTTTCTTACGTAACAGGTGTATTTAGGAGTGAACTCAATCAAGAGTATGTAATCAAAACACCATGATAAAGAAAATATGTATATATATTTGCACACACACACACATATATATATGTGCCTCACTGCATCACTTTGCTGTACATTAGAAACTAACACAACATTGTAAATCAACCACTTCAATAAAATAAATTTTAAAATAAAAAATATATTCATCTTTATGTTCATAGCGGCACTATTTACAATAGCCAAACCATGAAAACAACCTAAATGTCCATCAACAGATAAACGGATAAAAAAGATACGATACACACACACACACACGAATACTACTCAGCCATACAAAAGAATGAAGTCATGCTATTCGAAGCAACATGGAAGGACCTAGAGATTATCATACTAAGTGAAGTAAGAAAGAGAAGGACAAATACCATACGATAATACTTATATGTGGAATCTAAAATGTGACACAAATCAACTTATGTACGAAACAGAGACTCACGGACGTAGTGAATGGATTTGTGGTGACAAGAGAAAGGGGTTGGGGGAAGGACGGATTGAGAGTTTGGGATTAGCAGATGCAAACCATTATATATAGAATGGATAGAAAAACAAGGTCCTACTGTATAGCACAGGGAACTATATCCAATATTCTCTAATAAACCATAATGGAAAAAATATGAAAAAGAACATATATATGAAACTGAATCACTTTGCTGTATACCAGAAATTAACACAACATTGTAAATCAACTATACCTCAATGGGTTCATGTTTGGGAACGCATGTACACCTGTGGTGGATTCATGTCAATCTATGCCAAAACCAATACAGAATTGTAAAGTAAAAATTAAAAATAAATAAATAAATTTAAAAAAATTAAAAAAAAAAAAAAGAAAGTTTAAAAACAAAATAAACAACAAAAGAAAAGAGTAAATAATCATAAGCAACTATCCACCCTCCCACTGACTTTTCATATTCTCTCACTGGGCTCTTTCCCTGTATTTGGATTTCTTAATCACTTTTAGTCACATTTCACAAAAGCAGTGTTGTTCCAAGAACATGCTTTAAAATACCATCTGTGTAGTGAAGAATAGAGAAGTCTAGGGGTGCCCTGGTGGCTCAAATGGTAAAGAATCCACCTGCAGTGCAGGAGAGGCAGGTTTAACCCCTGGGTTAGGAAGGTGCCCTGGAGAAGGGTATGGCAATCCGCTCCAGTATTCTTGCCTGGAGAATCCCAGGGACAGAGGAGCCTGGCGGGCCACAGTGCACAGGGTAGCAAAGAGTCAGAACTGACTGAAGCAACTGTGCATGCATGCATGCAAAGAGAAGTCTAGTCTTTTGAGCCCCCAACCCCCTCACTCCTGGGAGATTCCAAGGGTTTAAAGATCCCCTGGAATTTCCCAGGTGATTGAAGCATCTTTGATATTCATGGTGTACCTCTGGACCACACTTGATAGCTTATACTAACCAGATGACTCAAGTGTGGGCAAGGTCACATCAATAGTCTTAGGATTGGGATGGCCAAGCCAGAAAGACAACCATGGTTAGAAGGTTGGAATTCTGAGCCAGGTGACATCAGCCTGACCTCCAGCAGGGAGGGGGCCAGAGATCCAGCTCTACCACACGAGCTGTGATTCAAAATCCCTGGACCCCAAGTGAGGGGAGCTCCCTGTGTTGTTAATACTCTGCATTTACTGCCACCGCACCAATGCTAGAAGAGTCGCGTGCCCCTGAGCACACAGCACCTTCACGTTTGGAACTCCCAGGTCCAAGTCTGCCCTTCGCATCTCTTCCTTTGGTGGGCTCTAACTTGTATCCTTTTGTTACTGACAACAACAACAACAACTGTAATCTTACGTATGGCACGTTCCTGAGTTTTGTGCACTGTTCTAATGAATTATCAAAGCTGAGGGAGTCCCTGGGGACCCCCAGATTTGTGACCAGATAGAAGTGAAAGTGGCCCTAGGGACCTCAAGTTTGCAGCTGGAGTCAGAAGTGAAGGCAGTCCTGTGTGAACTGTTCCTCCAACTTTGCAGTCAAGTAAACTCTTCACAGTTACTGTCAGAGTCATTGGTTGTTGCTCAGTAGCTCAGTCATGTCTGAGTCTTTGCAACCGCCTGGACTGCAGCACACCAGGTTTCCCTTTAATCTCCTGAACCTCTAGTTTGGCTTCCCTGCTGGTGACACCAAACCGTGACTCCATTTAGTTACCTGTTCTCCCAGTTTATACTCCTCTAGGCTGAGATGCCAGAAGTGGGAGAGTGGGGCCGGTCCTAGGGGAAGGGCTTTACCCTGGTAGCCCAAGGCCCATTTATCACCTGTCATTTCCAGCTCAGCTGATGTCCCAGAGGAAGGGAGCATTGGAGTCTGCTTTACATATTATCCTCTGGCAATGGGATTCTCAGCAGCTTTGGTGAGAATATTCTCTGCCTCACTGGTACTGCCTTCGCCTCAGCTCCAGGAGTGTTGTATTACTTTGCCCCTCAAGGTAGCCTTTGTGGGTAGAGTCCTCACCCAGCCCAAGGTGAAAAACACCACCCGGCCCAGCTCCCTTATTTAATCTTATTGAGTGAAACTTTTCTCTCAACTGGTCTGTTTCTACTCATATAAGCTCATGCTGGAAGAATCCATTTTACAATCTCTTGGCATATCTAGCATACTGTGTTTTATTTTTAAGCCTGTCATCCTGGGGTGGGGGGGCAGGCTTGTATCAGTGCAACTCACTGCGCGTGTGTGTGCGCTCAGTCCTGTCTGACTCTCTGTGTCCCAGTGGACTGTAGTATAACTTAGCAGTCCCCTAATGACGGATCAGACAATTTCCTTAAATGCCTTGTTCCTGTGTTTTCTACCCTTCCCCAAGGGGATCTGCGTGTGAAAGCACATTTTCAAACTTAGAGTCAAAATATATAATGTAAGGAAGGAGGCTTTTCTTTTTAAATCCAATTTATTTTCACAGTTGCTTTACTTTTACTTCCCTTCTTAAAATTCTGTCAAACTGAGTATAAAATCAATATGTTTAGACATATTTAAATTACTGAAGTTGAAGGAATCCTAAGGCACGCCCATAGGTGTTATGAAAGGCATTTTATCCCTGTTGTGGAAGTCAGATGGTCAAACTGATTTTGAAAAATTCACTTTGGGACTGAATCAAAAATACACGAATTCAGTAATCTGTAAGAATTTACAGTTAACACGCAAACTGATAAGAGGTTCAGAAGAAAGATAACCCAGCCTAACATTTGACCCAAAGCAAATCCTAGTTATTTTGCAAATAGTCATCGGCATGGTAATGGAAAACAATACTTCCTTGGAGTTGAGAAGTCAGATGGTCATCCCGAGACTCAGGCTGTCCCGAGTCCTACTGAGAAGTGTTGGCTTTGAATTGGGGTGACTAGAAGTAGGCCTTGAAAAGCCACCTCTGGCACAAATGTACACTCTCTATATCAGAATGTCTGCATTTTCTCACCTAAGCTTTGGTGAGACCCTTCATGCCAACCAGTCCTGTGGAATGTTCAATGGATCTCCCTCTCAGCATCTGGGCATTTTGTGTTGGAATGCTGAGTCCAACCACATTCACCTACCACCTGTGCAGCTGCTTCCTTTTATCTTAAATCCTCTAACCCAAACACATATTATATTTAAACTTTTATGTATCCCACAGAACAGACACTATTTTAGCATCAGCTTTCTACCAGTGAATGCATTCCCTTAAGACTGTCTGCCCCTGCTTCTGGGATGTTGATAGACTTTGATAGACACTCCAGTTGCCTCAAGATTAAATGATATCAGAGAATCATAAAATGATTATTATAAACAGCATATTTAATAATTTTACTTCACATATGGCATATATTCCTAATGATGCAAAATATGTATTAAATTACTTTTATTTAAATCCAAATACACAGGGATATAATAAAAACAACCAAAGATATGAATAGGCAGTTACTAGTAATTTAAAAAATGCAGAGATAGTAATACATGCTATCACTGCTAGAAATGAAACAGTAATAACATCCACTACTGGCAGGGACATAGGGGAAAAAGGTGGAAATGTGAATTGTTGCAGGCATTTGGAAAAGCCATCTGGCAGTGTCTATTAAAAATTTTAAAATGTGTATGTCCAAAAGCAATTCCACTCCTGGGAAATTACCCCTGGGAAACTGTAATAAAAGTGTCAGTGAGGAAGGCTAAATATACAAAGATGATTATTCACATTTATCATAGCAAAAGGATGAAACAAAGCAAATATCATTCAGTAGGAGAATAGTTCGATTGTAATACACTCCTACCATGGGGTATTATACAACCATTAAAAAAAAGAATGGATTACAGCCCCACCAAGTGAACTGGAGGAGTCGAAAGAAAAACATCAAGTTGCACAAACATGTAGATAATATAATGTTACCTTCATAACTTCAAAACTCTCATATGTATATATGAGCTTGAGCATGAAAATATACATGGAAAGTTACACATGAAGTTTATAACGTAGGTCACCTAACGAAGAGGGGACAAAAGAATAGAAAACAAGAGGAAGAGCGATGTTCATTAAAAAAGTTTGAGAAGTTAGTGTTCATAGAAAATAGTGTGTTTGATATGACCCAAATGAGTAACATAATGGGTTCATGTTTCTGTATGAGCACATGTGTGTGCAAAAAGAGATGTGCTAAAGAAAATAATCACCAAATGGTGACTATGATTTTCTCATGGTAGAGTGATTCCAGGTAATTTTTCCTATTCCCATTGAGTTGTTTTTTTTTTCAATTTTGAGTTTTTCAAGGCATGTGTATAATTTACAAAATGTAGGGAAAAAAAGAAACATTTACCTTGTTAAAAAGAACCAATAGTCAGAATCATTTTCCACATCTATTCTGTACAACTTTAATTCCCCGACACCATTCAAAAAAAGTAATCCCTGAATCTAAACTGATTTACTGGAGGTTTTAGAATGTGTCCTCCATTACCCACTCTCCTCATTCTGGTTGTCCGGACAAATAGTCCTTGTTCACTTCCCGCTCTGTGTATTCTTGAACCCCTGGTTCTAGATGCAAATCTGTCAGATCAATCTTCCCAACAGTGGGAATAATTTAATATTATCTATGATGTGGCTTGCTATCTACACTAACTGTAGTTTTACATGATAATTTACTATCTAGCTGTCACTGTGATTTTCTCAACCAATTTTGTCATAGTATCATTATTTCACTCTTTAATGCTTTCTACTAACTCAACAGCAGTCTCACTCTTTTTAAAATTTTCATTTCTCATGTTCAACTAAGTGAATCCGAAGAATCCAGAGATGGGGAGAAATCTACAAATGAAAATATATAGGTATGCATGCATGATTGGAGAGTGGTTAGTGTGGGAAATAAAGAGCTTGGGAAGGGCATTATACATGGTATAAATACTTAAATGGAAATGGCATCCAGAGAAGGGAGGTAGGACAAATAGTTATAAAGAGAAGCAGAATCCAAGATTAAACTTGTTCACAACAGGAGCCGCCGTAGAATAGAAACTGGTAGTCTGGCAGAAGACAGAAGGTTAATGCAGAATGGAAATATTCGAATGGAGACGTGGTTTTCATTAGCAAAGATACAGTGAAAGGATTACATTGGAAGACAAAAGTTGATCAGATGATCTCTTATTTTCTTTTCACTTCAGAAATCCTGTGAAATCTACTTACTATTTTTATGCATACAGTTATTTATTTCAAAAACTGGTTGGGTGAACTCATGTCCTCTTTGTAAATATTGGGATTTGGATCAGATGATCCACTTAGGGTCATAGCATAGGCATCTCATCCTTCTCTCTGCTGCTTCTTGTGTCCCTTATTTCAAAAAGTGCTCAAAAGCAGGTCAGCCAGGAAATGTTCTCTGGTGGGTCTTTCCTTATTTTTGGCTTTCAAACTGCCTGATACTGTTGAAGGTCACGTCTGACTATCTGGCCACAGTGTATATTCCAGATTCCAGGGATATTTGTAGTCAGAAAAGGGATTCAGATCTTAACATTTTCTTCACCTTTATTTTCGATGCCTAAAATCTGAGTTCAAAGTCTTAGAAGTAAGACTCACTGTTAATCTTCCTAATTCTCTTTTGGAAACTTCTCATGCCTTAGTTTTTCAGAATCAAAGTAAACACCAAATGCAAAGGAAATGTTGGGCAACACACAGAGTCACCAAAAATTTCCTCCAAAAATCTTCTTAGTAACTTATTAAAAACAGTCTTTCTTCCTTTCAACGTCAGTCTCTTCACTCCCAAACTTGTAATATCTTTGCCTGAGGAAGGTGTAAGACTATGAAGAAAGAAGATGAAAGCCAATACGTGCACAGACACAATACCCTTTGTAAGCTTTCTCTCTCTTTTTTTTTAAATGTTGTCTTAGTTGTCCTGAGTTTTATAATGGATCATCATTCTGTGTGTGGGTCTATCTCTCACAGTCTTATCCTTATAACATCCTTTTCCTCTCTTTCTACGTTCATCTTCCTAGCTGTTGTGGCTTCTTATGACTGCTCGAACCCTCTGAAAGCATTTTTGAGATGTTGGACCTAGGATGGGAATTACATTCTATCATTTGCTCTTCTTGATCCATTGCTTCTCAGCAGTTATTCTTCTTCATTTTTTAAAATGTTATCACTTTAAATAGATAACTTCCTTAGCAATTTCTAAATCTTTGTTCTCTACAATAATCTGAATGTTAAGCTCTCTAGCTAGCAGCTCTTCAGAAGTTTTCACCTACTAAGTAAATGATGGCTCTATTTGACCAGTGCCAGCAAATTTGGAAAACTCAGCAGTGGCCACAGGATTGGAAAAGGTCAGTTTTAATTCCAATCCCAAAGAAAGACAATGCCAAAGAATGCTCAAAATATCACACAACTGCACTCATCTCACATGCTAGTAAAGTAATGCTCAAAATTCTCCAAGCCAGGCTTCAGCAATACGTGAACCATGAACTTCCTGATATTCAAGCTGGTTTTAGAAAAGGCAGAGGAACCAGAGATCAAATTGCCAACAACCGCTGGATCATGGAAAAAGCAAGAGAGTTCCAGAAAAACATCTATTTCTGCTTTATTGACTATGCCAAAGCCTTTGACTGTGTGGATCACAATTAACTGTGGAAAATTCTTAAAGAGATGGGAATACCAGACCACCTCTGACCTGCCTCTTGAGAAACCTATATGCAGGTCAGGAAGCAACAGTTAGAACTGGACATGGAATAACAGACTGGTTCCAAATAGGAAAAGGAGTACATCAAGGCTGTATATTGACACCCTGCCTATTTCACTTATATGCAAAGTACATATAAGAAACGCTGGGCTAGAGGAAGCACAAGCTGGAATCAAGATTGCTGGGAGAAATATCAATAACCTCAGATATGCAGATGACAACACCCTTATGGCAGAAAGTGAAGAGGAACTAAAAAGCCTCTTGATGAAAGTGAAAGAGGAGAGTGACAAAGTTGGCTTAAAGCTCAACATTCAGAAAACGAAGATCATGGCATCTGGTCCTATCACTTCATGGGAAATAGATGGGGAAACAGTGGAAACAGTGGCAGACTTTACTTTTTTGGGGCTCCAAAATCAGTGCAGATGGTGATTGTAGCCATGAAATTAAAAGACACTTACTCCTTGGAAGAAAAGTTATGACCAACCTAGATAGCATATTTAAAAGCAGAGACATTACTTTGCCAACAAAGGTCTGTCTAGTCAAGGCTATGGTTTTTCCAGTAGTCATGTATGGACATGAGAGTTGGACTATGAAGAAAGCTGAGTGCTGACGAATTGATGCTTTTGAACTGTGGTGTTGGAGAAGACTCTTGAGAGTCCCTTGGACTGCAAGGAGATTCAACCAGTCCATTCTAAAGGAGATCAGCCAGGGTGTTCCTTGGAAAGAATGATGCTAAAGCTGAAACTCCAGTACTTTGGCCACCTCATGCGAAGAGTTGACTCATTGGAAAAGACTCTGATGCTGGGAGGGATTGGGAGCAGGAATAAAAGGGGACGACAGAGGATGAGATGGCTGGATGGCATCACCGACTCAATGGATGTGAGTTTGAATGAACTCCAGGAGATGGTGATCGACAGGGAGGCCTGGCATGCTGCAGTCCATGGGGTCGCAAAGAGTTAGATACAACTGAGCAACTGAACTGAACTGAACCGATACATGAAATAAATTTTGGATCTACTCTATACCAACTTAGATTTCTATATTATCCAAATATTATTAGAAATGACTGATTAAATTCATTAGCCTTTAGGGATAATGGCAAATACAATTCTATGATTAACTTTTCTCTGTAAGCTGTTTGTGATTTAATGGTATAGATTTCTGGCATTAAAAAACTAATGACTGGAAGTTAAAAAAGGAGAAATTGACAGAAATTTCCCACACAGTAGGAAGACCATATTCTGAAAGGGTATATCTTAAAAATGGAAGGTGTAAAGAAACAGGAAAAGAAAAAGTTGAAGATGTATGGACTTAATAGAAATCAAAATCTTTATATTAGACTATAGGGCTGAAATTAAAATAGAAGGAGGTAAAAATAGAGTTGATGCCGAAGATAGTCAATGAGATTTTGAGGTTACAATAAATATTTAGGTGAGACTCTGAAAAAGTGGGGTATCCTATATTAAATCCATAAATTAAAATTGTTTTCAGTGAAATGTGGAAAACTTATAACTTTGAGGTGCTTACTGAACATTACTTGCCCGTAAGTAGCCAGCTCTTATGTCAATTTATCATCCTTTGCCCTTATAAAATACTTAGACATGCTTTCATTTTAACTTACAGCAGTATCCAATTATTTCTATTTCTAGAAGAGCATATAGCATGAAAGACAATTTTCAAAGCCAAGAATATGAAATAGTTCAGCTAAATGGTGATGACCCTTTTACTTTATCTCTATGGATAGAGAAATATATAAATGTGGGGAGGAAAGAGACTGGCTAAGAGAGGGAGAAAGCAAAAGCCATTTGAAGAAATTTCTTGGAAAACTATGTCATTAAAAAAAAGCTTTAATAATTCACAAAATTTCTTTTCAGAATGTGGACATCTCATTATTTTCACATACCTTTTCAGTTACTTAGGTTGGCTCACAATTTTAATCATGACTTTATCATCCTTTCCTAAGAGTGATAATTTTTAAAAAAAAATCATTAGAACATATCTGGTTTGTGAAATCTTACAGAATTTTTTTTTGTTTTTACAAAAGGATAGAAAGCAAGTGAAAATGCATTGCAAAGAGACTAGAATAACTGACAGAGGACACCTGGTGGTGGTCAAGAGTGGTGCCATGTTCCTCTCTAACACAAACCGTGTCTCCCAAAAGACACAGTCAGATGCCTGCTATATAGGTAACTTTCAACGGGGCCAGAGGTGCCACAAACAGAGAAGCAAATTAAAAACTATTATTTGGTTTCCATATGAGAACTTGTCCCAAACTCTTTAAAAATATATGTAGTCTGATAGACAGCAAAACTGTATTATAAACCTTAAACTTGCTAAGAGACTAGATCTTAATTTTTCCCACCTCTGAAACAATGATAGTATGTGACAGGCTAGAGTGTAATATAATGCTACAATGGCAAGCATACTGCAAATCAGTTCAGTTCAGTTGCTCAGTCATGTCCGACTCTTTGCAACCCCATGAACCACAATACACCAGGCCTCCCTGTCCATCACCAACTCCCAGAGTCCACCCAAACCCATGTCCATCGAGTCAGTGATACCATCCAGCCATCTCATTCTCTGTTGTCCCCTTCTCCTCCTGCCCTCAATCTTTCCCAGCATCAGGGTCTTTTCAAGTGAGGCAGCTCTTCGCATCAGATGGCCAAAATATTGGAGTTTCAGCTTCAACATCAGTCCTTCCAATGAACACCCAGGACTGATCTCCTTTAGGATGGACTGGTTGGATCTCCTTGCAGTCCAAAGGACTCTCAAGAGTCTTCTCCAACACCACAGTTCAAAAGCATCAATTCTTCGGCACTCAGCCTTCTTCACAGTCCAACTCTCACATCCATACATGACCACTGGAAAAACAATAGCCTTGACTACACAGACCTTTGTTGACAAAGTAATGTCTCTGCTTTTCAATATGCTGTCTAGGTTGGTCATAACTTTCCTTCCAAGGAGTAACCATCTTTTAATTTCATGGCTGCAATCACCATCTGCAGTGATTTTGGAGCACAGAAAAATAAAGTCAGCCACTGTTTCCCCATCTATTTGCCATGAAAGCATACTGCAATGGAAAATATCAAATCAATATATTATATACCTTAAGCTTACACATTACACATAAATTATAGCTAAATATATACATGCATGTTCATATGTGCTTGCTCAGTCATGTCCAAATCTTTGTGACCCCATGGACTTCCCTAGAAGAAGCCCACCAGACTTCTCTATCCATGGGAACTATCCAGGCACAATTGCTGAAGTGGGTTGCCATTTCCTCCTCTAGGAGATCTTCCCGATCCAGGGATCAAACATGCATCTCTTGTATCTCCTGCATTTGGCAGGCAGATTCTTTACCACTGAACCATTTGTGAAGCCCAAAATGCATACATACAATTTTTAAATGTGCAGTCTGGTTAGGAGGTTGTGGAGCCTGTGATCACACAGTACAAAGTCCTAAAACAAACAAAACAAGCCTCTTTTTAAGAGCTAGATTAATGTCAACTATTTTTAAATGACAAATACACTCAGTAATTTCATAAAACAATGCTATCATTGTTGTTATATGTTATCACTGTGACTATTATGAACCAATCATCCTGCGAGGCACTGGTAATACGGGATGAGTGGACAGAACTTAAGTCCTAGAAGGCAGAAGTAGACAGGTAAAAAGAGAGGTGATAAGAAGTTTTAGGGTTCCTGAAACAAAAGAATGAGAGGTGAGAACACAGAGGAAGGGGTCACTGATTTTACCGATTGGGGTAATGAAGTTAGCAAATGCATCAACAGGAGAGGTAAGACTTATGGTTGTTATCTTAGCACCATGTGTCATATGGTTAGCCTCACTGGACGCATGTTTTGGTGATGGAAGAGACAAGAAGGGATGTTTTGTCACTTCTTGTCCTGACTGTACCATGGAGACTTGTCATTAAGCTTTGTAGGCCTTCTTAAAACTAATTTAGCAAAATTTTATGCTGTTCCAAATGCCTAGGAAGACTAGATTTAAATGATTAAAATACATTTTAATCATGTATTTGGAAAGGGAAAAAGCCAGAGTCTAGGATCCAGATAAATAGGGGTGTTTCTCTGTCACTAACAGTCATGAGTTCTGGTGAAATCACTGAAACTCAATCTCAATTTTCTTATCTGTCAAAGGAGGGTTTGGGACATGATGCTGCCTCAAGTCCCTTTTCTAGTTGTAAGCATTAAATCATACACACACACACACACACAGTCTCACCCATTTGTAATAGTTTTCAAATATGTCCACAAGATGGACTTCCCTGGTAGCTCAGCTGGCAAAGAATTCACCTGCAGTGCAGGAGACCCCAATTCGATTCCTGGGTTGGGAAGATCCGCTGGAGAAGGGATAGACTACCCACTCCAATATTCATGGACTTCCCTTGTGGCTCAACTGGTAAAGAATCCATCTGAAATGCGGGAGATCTGGGTTCGATCCCTGGGTTGGGAAGATATCCTGGAGAAGGGGAAGGTTACCCACGCCAGTATTGTGGCCTGGAGAATTCCGTGGACTGTATAGTCCATGGGCTCACAAAGAGTCAGACACGACTGAGCAGTTTTCACTTTTGAGTGCAACCCAGACTCAGTGACAATTCTAGAATGTGCTGGGAGTGACAGGGACTGATTTCCCAGATTAGATCATAAAGGACATTGTACTTTTTACCTAGTCCTCTCTTAGATTCTGTTAGTTGCTCAGTCATGTCCAACTCTTTGCAGTCCCATGGACTATAGCCCATCAGGCTCCTCTGTCCATGAAACTTTCCAGGCAAGAATACTGGAGTGGGTTGCCATTGCCTTACTTATTCTGGGGAAAGCCAACTATATGTCATGAGAACACTGAAGCAGACCTTCCAAAGGCCCATGTGGCAAGGAATTATGGCCTCTAGCCAACAGCCATGTGGATGAGCCATCTTGAGGGGAGATCCCCCCTCCCAGTCAGGCACTGAGATAACTGCAGCTCCAGCCAACACCTTGAGTACGCTCTCATCAAGAGACCCTGAATCAGAAACACCCAGATAAGCTGCATCGGAATTTCTGTGGAATTAACCCACAGAAACTTTGAAATGATAAATATTGTTAGGGTAAGCCTTTGATGTTTTGGTAATTAACAGTAAATTACTAATACATCATCTCCCAAGCTATCTCCTTCTTGGCTCATAACCTCATCAAGAACTACTGGCATTCAAACCTCAGTGGACAATAATGTAAATGCAGAATGACTGTTTTCTTTGCAAAGATCTGAGCATTGTTTTCTACCTGCCTCCCTGCCACAAGATGGAAATCTTAATACTCACTCTCTTTCCCTAGGCCTCTCTTGGCCTAAGAGTGTTATTGCTATAAGACCCAGGTGCCATTTGCAGTTTATACTGCTCTTAACCGGTGTATTCAGTCTTCACAGTTTAAGAAACCAAATTTGGACAATTATAGAGCATCAGTTCAGTTCAGTCGCTCAATTGTGTCCGACTCTTTGCGACCACATGAACCACAATACACCAGGCCTCCCTGTCCATCACCAACTCCCAGAGTCCACCCAAACCCATGTCCATCGAGTCAGTGATACCATCCAACCATCTCATTCTCTGTTGTCCCCTTCTCCTCCTGCCCTCAATCTTTCCCAGCATCAGGGTCTTTTCAAATGAGTCAGCCCTTCGCATCAGGCGGCCAAAGTATTGGAGTTTCTTTCAGCTTCAACATCAGTCTTTCCAGTGAACACCCAGGACTGATTTCCTTTAGGATGGACTGGTTGGATCTCCTTGCAGTCCAAGGGACTCTCAAGAGTCTTCTCCAACACCACAGTTCAAAAGCATCAATTCTTTGGTGTTCAGCTTTCTTTATAGTCCAACTCTCACATCCATACATGACCACTGGAAAATCATAACCTTGACTAGACAGACCTTTGTTGGCAAAGTAATGTCTCTGCTTTTTAATATGCTGTCTAGGTTCGTCATAGCTTTCCTTCCAAGGAGTAAGAGTCTTTTAATTTTGTGGCTGCAATCAACATTGGAGTGATTTTGGAGCCCAGAAAAATAAAGTCAGCCACTGTTTCCACTGTTTCCCCATCTATTTGTCATGAAGTGATGGGACCGGATGCCATGATCTTAATTTTCTTAATGTTGAGCTTTAAGCCAGCTTTTTCACTCTCCTCTTTCACTTTCATCAAGAGGCTCTTTAGTTCTTCCTCACTTTCTGCCATAAGGGTGGTGTCATCTGCATATCTGAGGTTATCAATATTTCTCCAGGCAATCCTGATACCAGCTTGTGCTTCCATCAGCCCAGCGTTTCTCATGATGTACTCTCACCTCCTTGCAATTTCTTTTTTTAATCTCTTTTCTGCTGCTTCATCCAAAGTGCCTACTCTCTTCCAAACTAGGATAAACTATCATCCTTCCCTAGATGCTTTCACTTCCTGCAATTCCTGATCTGCAAGCCTAACTCAAGAATTCAGAACATAGGGCAAATGGCTCAGGATATTTTTAACATTTTTTTTTTTTACATGGACACAGAGAATCTTTTCAATGGAACTACCAGGACATTTAGTCTCTCAAGGTAATTATAAATACTATATATATATTTTTTTAATGATCCCAAATTACAAGGTAAAAATGAGGCAGTGAAAGAATATCACCTATGTAACCAATGGTCCTGTGACTGAGTTGCAGCACTGCCCTTTATTTCTTCTCTAATTGCAATCATTTATTCAACTGCTCTGAGCTTAAATTCCTTCACCAAGAAAATGAGAGTACTGACAGCTGCTTCACAGAATGGCTATAAGAATTTAGGATTATGTTGAATGTGAAAAGTCCTTTATATAAAGTGTTATACATATTGCAGCTGTTATTTTTTTTATTATGTTGAGTCACACATGAACACATTCTAATCACTTAAAAATTGGTCAGATTCCAAGATCTTAGAGACCTGTAATGCCGCCAAATCTTTTTCTGCTTTCAATACAATGGAAGTGCAGAATAGTGTATGAAAAGAGGCCAGAAAGATGGATTTCAGAGTGCCATCACCCAGCTGGCATAACCATGGCCAAGTTGCTCAAATGTGGTAATGAGTTAGGGAATTTTAAAATATCTTCTTGGATGCTAGGAATTGTTAAATAAGATTTATTGTTTGATGGCAAAGGAAGAATTTTAAAAGTAAGAAAAAATAATTAGCATATTTTTATCTCATCTATTAAGAGAAAGAATTTTTACATTGCATTCATTTCATTTGAAACAGTAAGTGTGAAAATGTTCTTATCTGTTTTGATAAGTTGCCAGATGGTGTCTAAGGATTCATTTTCTTTGTAGTTTAATGCAATTGAAATGAGTTTGCTAGTCATCTCTTGAAACCTATGGTGCTTTAAAATCAATCATGTAAAATATGAAGATCCTAGTGAGGCTGTTAAACTCTATGACTTTTAAATGTTAAAATCACCAAAGCACCTTTAATTCTATTGGTAATGACATATACAATCTTTTATACTGGATATTAAGTATTTATAAATCATAATAAATATTCATGCTGAACCATAAGCCACCTGATATTACAAATGGTCATTTATGTTGTCATTTATGTACCACTGTCAGATCTGATAGGATAACGTTTATAATCTATTAAGCAATATGTCACAAGAAAATGTCCAATTCCACACTATTTCCATATTAGTAGCAATGGATGTTGCCAGGGCATTGTGGAATATAAATTATTTCTCAATTTAAACATGAGGCTACCACAAGAAAGTGCCCATAGCTAAGCAAGTCATTAGCATGCACTACAGGAAAAGCTTGTCATACATAATACACACACACACAAGTAGAGTACTTGGTATTATAGACAAAAAAGAAATAAAAAAAATAAAAAGAAGTAAACATCAAAGCAGATGAGCCTGTGATTTACAGCAAGCACAGCAGGGACGGATATGAGTGTTGCAATGAGATGCATAGAAAAAGGTTAGCCCTTTACAGGGAGCCAAATACTTTCCCTTTATCTACACAAAGGAACACAGTTCAAAGCCAGGTCAGCCAGGGAAACTTGAAACTTAAGGGAATTAGAAAACAGAGATCTTTTGAAAAAAGCTATTGCTTGCAATGGATGACTATGTAACTAATAAAAATGGAAGGCCTCATTAATTTTATTTAACGGTTAATCACCAGATGTTGCCAGCCATATGGAAAGAAATTTAATGTTTTCAGAGCTGTAATGTGTGTGGGGTATAAAGAGATGTGGGTGATGGGATATGTGCTTGTGCTGGTGAGTATATGTGTAAGCACCATGCAAATGGATATTTAGATTCTTCTAAAAAATACTTGTTTTATCAGGTCTTTTAGTTCAACTAATCAGAGAAAGAATCCCTGATTATCTGTGGTAATATCCCCTTAACACTACAAGATATTTTTAGTTCATAACATATTTCCACAGGTATAACAATGCTATTATCATGATCATTTATTACAGAAGAAAGTCAGGTCCAGAGAGCACAGAGTTACAAAGTTCATCAGTGGCAAGACCAGGACTTGAACCCAGGAGAGCCACACTCCATCAGAGTCTCCAAGAAAATGTGGAGAAAAGGCATAAGACTGAAGTAGTTTCCCTGGTCCCTTAGAAAACTATGGAAGGTTACTTCTTACCATCTCTCATTTATTCAGCTCCTGAAACTTGTCCCCCTGTTATGACAACAATTGAAGATATGGCTCCTTCCTTTACTCAGCAAGATTTCAGGTGTCTACTATATGTCTAAAAATGTGGTTGGTGTTGCTTAGTTCCTACGTCATTTCTGACTCTTGTGACTCCATGGACTGTAGGCCACCAGGCTCCTCTGTCCATGGAATTTTCCAAGCAAGAAAACTAGAGTGGGTTGCCCTTTTCTTCTCCAGGGGATCTTCCCAACCCAGGGATCCAACCTGCATCTCCTGCTTGGCAGGTGGATTCTTTACCACTGAGCCACCTTGGAAGTTCAAAAATGTGGTAGGTAGATACTGCAAGTATGTCTCTGAATAAACTCCACGCCTGGTTTCAGGCTGCATTCACTTATAGTCTAGTAAAGGATAGAGTCGAATACTTTGGGCATTACTGCTTCAGAGGGTGTTCAAAATTCCTCCCACTCTTCCCAAAGATGCACCGGGAGCAAAGACACTAGAGGATCTGGGTAGCATGGGATAAAACAGTCTGATGTCCTGGGTTTAAAATTCAGTTTACCTGTAGGTGTTTATTCACATTCTCTCATTTTCTTCATCCTCACCCCACCTTTTAAAATTTCTTCTTTCTCTTTTAATCTTCCCAAGTATCAATTAACACCACTACTGTACCTTATCTGGCCAAGTGAGTACAAGTTCAGGGATCAGGGCCATAGGAGACCAAGTCCCTTCAAGTGATGTTTCTTCTTTAGGGAGACCTCTAGTGGTGACACCTGCAACTGCAAGGAATTTGGCTGTGGCTTAATGGCAACCCACTCCAGTATTCTTGCCTGGAGAATCCCATGGATGGAGGAGCTTGGTGGGCTACAGTCCACGGGTCGCAAAGAGTCGGACACGACTGAGTGACTTCATTTTCACTTCACTTCCCTGTAGCTCAACTGGTAAAGAATCGGCCTGCAACGCAAGGGATCACGGTTCGATTACTGGATTGCGAAGATCCACTGGAGAAGGGATAGACTACCCACTCCAGTATTCTTGGGCTTCCCTGGTGGCTCCGCCTGCAGTGCGGGAGACCTGGGTTCGATCTCTGGATTAGGAAGACTCCCTGGAGAAGGGAACAGCTACCCACTCCAGTTTTCCGGTCTGGAGAATTCGTGGACTACAGTCCATGAGGTCGCAAAGAGTCGGACAGGACTGAGTGACTTTCACTTTCACTTGTAAGAGAAGGAAAGGGCAACCCACTCCAGTATTCTTGCCTGGAGAATTCCATGGACAAAGGAGCCTGGCAGGATATGTCCATGGGGTCGCAAAAAGTCAGACACAACTGAGTAACAATCATTCACTCACCTGTAAGTTAAGTCAAGGTCTCATATTGACAAGGTTTGAGATCCTTGCTAAATCTGAATCTAGATTGTTTAGGAATGCCAAACTGTAGGGACAGCTGCATGTATGGGTGACTTCGAAACAGTACACAGAAATCTCAGCTTACGATCTTAATGAGAAATAATCTGTTTACTAACAGTAACCCAAACTGATTTCATATTTTAATCCTCAACTGGCTAGGCTGGCTCGAAATTTAACCTCAGTCAGTTTAGTGTAATGACCCTCAAGCTGCTGCTGCTGCTAAGTCACTTCAGTCGTGTCCGACTCTGTGCTACCCCATAGACGGCAGCCCACCAGGCTCCCCCGTCCCTGGGATTCTCCAGGCAAGAACACTGGAGTGGGTTGCCATTTCCTTCTCCTATGCGTGAAAGTGAAAAGTGAAAGTGAAGCTGCTCAATCGTGTCCAACTCTTCACGACCCCATGGACTACAGCCTACCAGGCTCCTCTGTCCATGGTATTTTCCTGGCAAGAGTACTGGAGTGGGTTGGCAATGCCTTCTCCATGACCCTCATGGTTTTATCATTATCAAGCATTCTGTAAACCCTTTCAATTGCAAAGCATCTGTGCTAATTACCATGTAAATCTCCACTGCTTCCTTGTCTCACTAATTCTGCTAGCCTACTGCTCTCACCCCTGTGTAGAGCAAATGGCTCTGGGAGTTACACAGCCATTCTTCTCTCTACCACCTACATGAGGGTCCTGAAAAGAAGCAAAGTATGCAGGGCTGCCATTCAAGAAGCCCAGAAATTTCACCATCCCCATCTCAAAGAATCACTCTTTTTCTGAAGGAGAATCTCATTCTTCCAAGGTTCTCTTGCTCATCTTCAGTGAAGACCTACCACAATCTCCTCAGAGGGATTAGACGGCTCTAAAAAAGAGCCATGTTTGCATGTTAATTCCTTTTCCTACCATGCCACAAACCTCCCATCAGCCAAAGCTTAGAGTCTGACTGCTGTTTGAAGACAGAGAAGAGTAATAAGGAAATATAGGGAGAAATGAATTACTATTCTACCTCAATAGTCTTGGCAGAGATGGAGCTGGACAGTCAGTTTCACACCTCCAGATGCTAGTGTGCCATGTTCTTGATGGGGCATAAGCTGCATAGAGTGAGCCAGACATGGTTTTCATTGGGATAAGGAGCCCCCTCAAAGGTTATAGGTAAATTTTAGGCTGATGATGGTGCCAGTTGTTAGAAGGCAAAAGCTTCCTTGCCCCACATCAAAGTGCTTTCTCTTCATATTTTGGTTCCATTTAGAGCGGAGATCCAAGTCCAAGTGCAAAGGGTCACTCAGGCCATTTTATGGCCAAAGAGGTAGCCACAGTGAGATGTAAGCAAATACCACGATGAGAGAAATTACTAGGACCTGGGAGATTAGAAAGTTGGGAAAAGTAAAGTTTCTGGGAAAAATCCATGCCATAAGTCATTGCATTTCCAATGACATCTGAGGTTTCAGGCTTAGGATGTTAACAGACACAAGGATAAAAAGTCTTAGGGTTCAGGATTGGGAACTCATGTTCACCTGTGGCAGATTCATGTCAATGTATGGCAAAACCAATACAGTATTGTAAAGTAAAATATAGTAAAAATAAAAATTTAAAAAAAAAAAAAATAAAGTGGGAACCATACAACTATATTGTCATTTACCATGTACCTATATTAGAATACTTCAGTTTCACCGGAATTTATCAGTAAGGCTTTTCTTTGTGGATATATCACAATGTGATTAACTCAAAAATAAAAGCAGTAATTGGGGGAAAAATAAATAAAAATATTTCTCTTGGGAAAAAAAAGTCTTAGGGTTCATCAGGAATTAGAAAAATAATAAGAGAAGAACATAAATTGACAATCTTGAAGAACTGTCTCAAGAACAGAGGATAAAAGAATGAAAAGAATGAACCGACTCACAGAATGGGAGGACAACATCAAATGTACCGACACTGTGTAATGAGAGTATCAGAGGAGAGGAGGAGTAAGAGCTTAAAAAAATGAAGAAATGATGACTGAAAAATTACAAGTGTCATGAAAAGCATTCAAAAAATTTCAAGTGTCATGAAAAGCATTCAAAAAATTTCAAGTGTCATGAAAAGCATTCACCTGTACATCCAAGAAAGAGGCTGATATCCAGACAGATCATAGCAGTAGGCGGCGAGGAAGAAGACTCCTGAAAGCAGTAGGAGAAACAGACTTGTCACACACCAGGGAGCCTCTGGGGCTTCCCAGGCGGCGCTAGTGGTAAAGAACACGCCTGCCAGCACAGACGAAGCAAGAGACGTGGGCTCATCCCCGAGTCGGAGAGAGTCCCTGGAGGAGGACATTGCAGCTCACTCCAGTATTCTTGCCTGGAGATTCCCATGGACAGAGGAGCCTGGCAGGCTACAGTCCCTGGGGTCTCAAAGAGTCAGACACGACTGAAGCAACTGCGCACGTGTGCGCTCACACACCCACCCGCCCTCCCACACCCACACTAAACTAAAAGTCGACTTCACCTTTGAAACAATGGAAGTCAAAAGGTAGGGGGATATAATATCTCAAGGGCTGAAAGAACAACAACAACAGAAAAACTATTTATGAAGCATCTTATATCTAACAAAACTAACATTCAGAAATGAAGGTGAAATAAACTTATTCCCATGCAAATAAAAACTGAAAGAATTTATTGCTAGTGGACCACTCCACAAAAAGTACTAAAGAAATTGCTCAGGCTGAAAGCAAGTGAAACGAAAGAACAACTCATATCAACATACAAAAACCAAAGACCAATAAAGTAATGATGTAATTATAAAATATAGTATAACTGCATATTTTTCTTTCTTCCATTAGCTGATTTCAAAAGCAATTACGTAAACAGCATGTATATTATTGTGTCATGGAACTATAACAGTTAGAAATACACTGGCAATAACACCACAAAAACTGTGTGGGAACAAAGCTATACTGACATGAGCAAACGTAACCAAATGATAACCTGAATGTATACGAACAAATGAAGAGAACCAGAAATGGTTTAAAAAAAAGGTGAACCTAACAAACTCTGTAAATATATTTTTGCTGTTCTTTCCTCCCTCAACTTCTTTAAAAGGCATACAATTATATAAAGTAAAAATTTTAAGAAGGTATTGTACATAAATGTAATATATGTGATAATAATAGCACAAAAAAGAGGGAATAGAGCTGTAAAGAGGTAAAATTTCTGTATCTCACTGGAATTAAGTTGGTATAAGCTTGAAGTACATTCTGATAAGTTAGGTTGCCCTAGAAAAAAAAAACTAAGAAAATAACAATAAACTGTGAAATATAATTAAATAAATTAAAATGTTCCACTAGAAAATATTCCCTGAACACAAAAGAAACCAGTGAAGTAGAAACAGTGGAATCAGAAAGACATAAGACATAGAGAAAACAAAAGAGAAAAGAATGGATGTGAAGTCAACTATGTCAATGATAACATTCAGCAAGAACACATTAGACAATCCAATCAAAAGGCTGAGGTCATCAGGCTGGATTAAAAAGCAAGATACAGCTATATTCTGTCTACAAGAAAAATACCTGTAATTCAAAGATACAAATAGGCCTAAAATGAAAGGAGGGAAAAAATTCAACAGTCAAATCAAGCCATAAAATATATAATAATACCTGACAACATAGACTTTAAAATTTTGAAAAATTTACTGCAGATAAAGAAAGATATTCTGTAATGATAAAGAGGTGAAATCATGAGGAAGACATAGCAACTAGAAATATACATACATACATATATGTCTATATATGTATATACACGCATGTATGTATTTGTATGATACATACATGCATACAGAACCTCCCCAAATATATAAAGCAAAATCTGACAGAATTAAAGACACAGAAAATTCATCTGTAGTGCTTGTGTGCTGAGTCGCATCTGACTCTTTGCAACCCCGTGGACTATAGCCCACAAGCCTCCTCTGTCCACAGGATTTTCCAGGCAAGAATACTGGAGTGGGTTGTCATTTCCTTTTTCAGAGAATCTTCCCAGACCAGGGATCAAACGTGTCTTCTGTGTCTCCTGCACTGGCAGGTGAGATCTTTACCACTGCCCCACCTGGAAAGCTCCTCATTTATAGCAGCTGGAGACTTTAATACCCCACTTTCAATAATGAATAGAATAGCTAAGTAGATCAACAAAGAAACGGAAGACTTGACCAACGCTATAAACTGACTAGACCCAATAGACATTTATAAAACACTCCACGCAGCAGCAAGAGCATATCATTCTTCACAAATGCACACTGAATATTCTCTAGATAAGACCACATGTTAGGCCGTAAAATAAGCCTCGATAAATTTAAAACTATTGAAAACAAACAAACGTGTTCTCGGATCACTATGGAATTTAGACATCAACTGCCAAAGAATTTTGAAAAATTCACAGCTACAAGGAAGACAGAAAACATA
The DNA here is from genome assembly GCF_014754425.2 of Oryx dammah. Lineage (NCBI taxonomy): Eukaryota > Metazoa > Chordata > Mammalia > Artiodactyla > Bovidae > Oryx > Oryx dammah. Next base: position 34,664,323 of record NW_024070187.1, read on the forward strand.
TTCCTAAACACTCAAAAGTCAAAGTAAAAATCACAAGGGAAACTGGAAAGTAATTTGAGATGAACAAAAATTAAGTCACAGAATGACAAAAGAAGAAAGATCTCAAAACAATGTACTTGCATTCAACCTAAAGACACTGGGAAAAGAAAAACAAACTGCAGGCCTCCCATTGATTAAAGGTTCAGTCAGCTCAGCTCAGTCACTCAGTCCTATCTGACTCTTTGCAACACAATGACTGCAGCATGCCCGGCCTCCCTGTCCATCACCAACTCCCAAAGCTTACTTAAACTCACATCCATTGAGTTGGCGATGCTATTTAACCATCTCATCCTCTGTCACCCCCTTCTCCTTCTGCCTTCAATCTTTGCAGTGTCAGGCAGGGCCTTTTCCAATAAGTGGGCTCTTTGCATCAGGTGGCCAAAGTATTGGAGTTTCAGTCCTTGCAATGAATATTCAGGACTGATTTCCTTTAGGATGGACTGGTTGGATCTCCTTGCAGGCCAAGGGACTCTCAAGAGTCTTTTCCAACACCACAATTCAAAGCATCAATTCTTTGGTGCTCAGCTTTTGTTACAGTCTAACTCCCACATCCATACATGACTAATAGAAAAACCAAAGCTTTGCCTATACAGTCCTTTCTCAGGTAAGTAATGTCTCTGCTTTTTAATATCATAACTTTCCTTCCAAGGAGTAAGCACTTTTAATCTCATGGTTACAGTCACCATCTGCAGTGATTTTGGAGGCCCCTCAAAATAAACTCTCTCACTGTTTCCATTGTTTCCCCATCTATTTGCCATGAAGTGATGGGACCAGATACCATGATCATCATTTTCTGAATGTTGAGCTTTAAGCCAACTTTTTCACTCTCCTCTTTCACTTTCATCAAGAGGCTCTTTATTTCTTCTTCACTTTCCGCCATAAGGACGGTATCATCTGAATATCTGAGGTTATTGATATTTCTCCCAGCGATCTTGATTTCAGCTTGTGCTTCATCCAGTCAGCATTTCTTGTGATGTACTCTGCATATAAGTTAAATAAGCAGGGTGACAATATACAGCTTTAACGTACTCCTTTACCGATTTGGAACCAGTCTGTTGTTCCATGTCCAGTTCTAACTGTTGCTTCCTGACCTGCATACAGATTTCTCAGGAGACAGGTCAGGTGGTCTGGTATTCCCATCTCTTTAAGAATTTTCCATAGTTTTGTGTGACCCAGACAGTAAAAAGGCTTTGGCATACTCAAAAAAGCAGAAATAGATATTTTTCTGGAACTCTCTCACTTTTTTCAATGATTCAACAGATGTTGGCAATTTGATCTCTGGTTCCTCTGCCTTTTCTAAAATCAACTTGAAGATCTGGAATTTCATGGTTCACGTACTGTTGAACCCTGGCTTGAAAAATTTTGAGCATTACTTTGCTAGTGTGTGAGATGAGTGTAACTGTGTGGTAGTTTGAGCATTCTTTGGCAGTATGAAACGCAAAAAGATAGGACCCTGAAACATGAATTTCTCAGGTCAGTAGATGCCCAATATGCTACTGGAGATCAATGGAGAAATAACTCCAGAAAGAATGAAGAGATGGAGCCAAAGCAAACACAACACCCCACTGTGGATGTGACTGGTGATGGAAGTAAAGTCCAATGCTATAAAGAGCAATATTGCATAGAAACCTTGAATGTTAGGTCCATGAATCAAGGCAAATTGGAAGTAGTCAAACAGGAGATAAGAGTGAATATCGACATTCTAGGAATCAATGAACTAAAATGGACTGGAATGGGTGAATTTAACTCAGGTGACCATTACATCTACTACTGTGGGTAAGAATCCCTTAGAAGAAATGGAGTAGCCCTCATAGTGAACGAAAGAGTCTGAAATGCAGTACTTGGATGCAATCTCAAAAATGACAGAATGATCTCTGTTCATTTCCAAGGCAAATCATTCAGTATCAGAGTAATCCAAGTCTATGCCCTGACCAGTAAGGCTGAAGAAGTTGAAGCTGAACAGTTCTATGAAGACCTACAAGACCTTCTAGAACTAACACCCAAAAAAGATGTCCTTTTAATTACAGGGGACTGGAATGCAAAAATAGGAAGTCAAGAAATACCTGGACTAACAGGCAAATTTGGCCTTGGAGTACAGAGTGAAGCAGGGCAAAGGCTAATAAAGTTTTGCCAAGAGAACACATGGGTCATAGCACACACCTTCTTCCACCATACAAGATAAGACTCTATACAGGGACATCGCCAGATGGTCAACACCGAAATCATATTGATTATATTCTTTGCAGCCAAAGATGAAGAAGCTCTATACAGTCAGCAAAAATAAGACCGACAGCTGACTGTGGTTCAGATGATGAACTCCTTATTGCCAAATTCAGACTTAAATTGAAGAAAGAAGGGAAAACCACTACACCATGCATGTATGACCTAAATCAAATCCCTTATGATTATACAGTAGAAGTGACAAATAGATTCAAGGGATTAGACCTGATAGACAGAGTGGCTGAAGATCTATGGACGGAGGTTCATGACATTGTACAGGAGGCTGTGAACAAGACCATCCCCAAGAAAAAGAAATGCAAAAAGGCAAAACTGTTGTCTGAGGAGGCTTTACAAATAACTGTGAAAAGAAGAAGGCAAAGGCAAAGGAGAAAAGGAAAGATATACCCATTTGAATGCAGAGTTCCAAAGAATAGCAAGGAAAGGTAAGAAAGCTTTCCTTAGTGATCAATGCTAAGAAATAGAGGAAAACAATAGAATGGGAAAGACTAGAGATCTCTTCAAGAAAATTATAGTTACCAAGGGAACATTACATGCAAATATGGGCACAATAAAGGACAGAAATGGTATGGACCTAACAGAAGCAGAAGATATTAAGAAGAGGTGGCAAGAATACAGAGAAGAACTATACAAAAAAGATCTTCATGACGCAGATAACCATGATGGTGTGATCACTCACCTAGAGCCAGACATCCTGGAATGCAAAGTCAAGTGGGCCTTAGGACACATCAATACAAACAAAGCTAGTGGAGGCGATGGAATTTTAGTTGAGCTATTTCAAATTCTAAAAGATGACACTGTGAAAGTGCTGCACTCAATATGCCAGCAAATTTGGAAAACTTAGCAGTGGCCACAGGACTGGAAAAGGTCAGTTTTCATTCCAATCCCAGGGAAAGGCAATGCCAAAGAATGATTAAAGGTTACTTTTAACCTAAATTCTTAAAAAGGCACAGACTACCAAAAATGATTGAAGAAATTTTTAAAATTTTATAAGTTCTATAATGAGTTAAAAGATTGAATTATTAATAAAAACTTCCTCCCCCCAAATAAGCTCAGCTCCAGATGATTTCACTGATAAATTCTACCAAATATTTAAAGAAATATTCATCACAAACTCTATTTTAAGCAATAGAAGAGGGAACACTTCACTCATTTCATGTTGCCAGTATTACCCTGAAACCAAAACCAATACCAGGGCTTCACACGTAACTCAGTTGGTAAAGTATCTGCCAGCAATGTGGGAGACTTGGGTTTAATCCCTGGGTTGGGAAGTTCCCCTGGAGAAGGAAATGGCAACCCACTGCAGTATTCTTGCCTGGAGAATCCCATGGACAGAGGAGCCTGGCGGGCTACCGTTCATGGGATCACAAAAGTCATACAAGACTTAGTGCTATCTTTCTTTCTTTCTAATGTCAATATCAAAGGCATCACAAGAAAACCACAGAGTAATATGAACTAGTGTGTATTATGAAGATAAACACAAAAGTCTTTAACTGAATAGTATCAAAGTAAACCCAGCAATATATAAAAAGAATTATATGATCATGAACCAGTAGAATTTATCCAAGGTTAGTTTAACACTTACAAATCAATTAATGCAATATACCATATCAGCAACAGTTAGAACTGGACATGGAACAACAAACTGTTTCCAAATACGGAAAGGAGCATGTCGAGGCTGTATATGGTCACCCTGATTATTTAACTTCTATGCAGAGTACATCATGAGAAACGCTGGACTGGAAGAAGCACACGCTGGAATCAAGATTGCCAGGAGAAATATCAATAACCTCAGATATGCAGATGACACCACCCTTATGGCAGAAAGTGAAGAAAAACTAAAGACCTTCTTGATGAAAGTGAAAGAGGAGAGTGAAAAAGTTGGCTTAAAGCCCAACATTCAGAAAACGAAGATCATGGCATCTGGTCCCATCACTTCACGGCAAACAGAGGGGGAAACAATGGGAACAGTGACATACATTATTCTTTTGGGCTCCAAGATCACTGCAGATGGTGACTGCAGGCATGAAAATTAAAAGACGCTTACTCCTTGGAAGGAAAGTTATGACCAACCTAAGCAGTATATTAAAAAACAGACATTATTTTGCCAACAAAGGTCCGTCTAGTCAAAGCTATGGTTTTCCACTAGTCATGTATGGATATGAGAAGACTATAACAAAAGCTGAGCACCAAAGAATTGATGCTTTTCAACTGTGGTGTTGGACAAGACTCTTGAGAGTTCCTTGGACTGCAAGGAGATCCAACCAGTTCATCTTAAAGGAAATCAGTCCTGAATATTCATTGCAAGGACTGATGCTGAAGATGAAACTCTAATACTATGGCCACCTGATGTGAAGAACTCACTCATTTTAAAAGACCCTGATGCTGGGAAAGATTGAAGGCAGGAGAAAGGGACGACAGATGATGAGATGGCTGGATGGCATCACTGACTCAACTGACATGAATTTGAGTAAACTCCAGGAGTTGGTAATGGACAGGGAGGCCTGGTGTGTTGCAGTCCATGGGGTCAGAAAAAGTCGGACACAAGTGAATGACTGAAGTGAACCATATTAATACAATAAAGAAAAGAAACCAGGTGGCTGTTGCAGTAGATATGAAAAAAGCATCTGACAAAAATTCAACACCCTTTCATGATTAAAGTTATCAACAGACTAGGATAAAAGGAAACTTTCTCAACATGAACAAAGTTTCTCTGGTGCCTGGGATGAGCCAGGGCCAGCAGTACAATCAGGGTGCTGATGACACTTGTGGTCACTGGTCCCCGTTTTTCTCCTTCAGGATGCTGTACAACTCGAACGCCACCACCACCACAGTGTGTGAGATTGACTATGGAGTCATCCGGGGACCCCTTGGCCCAATTTCAGGAAGGGAGTTGCTGGTATGACTACTCTCACTAACCAGCATGGAGTTTGTTTCAGTCTCACACAAGACTGGGCTGCCAGAATGTTGAGTCTCACTTGTAGCACACACCGGACAGGGCTCTGAACTGCCACAGGTCTACCATATTCGCGCTTGAGCCATCCATGTAGTCCCATGAGTTCTCTCTGACTCTTCCATATTTCAACTGCTGTTGACTGTAGGTTCCCTCTTTGGTTTGCAGAATGCAAGGGCAATGGTGGTAATAGTTGATTTCCTTTACCCTGAGAGCCCCCACTGCTGGGACCCAGGGCAGCTTCTCATCCTCTCTGTAGCAGTCCTCCAAGGGTCACTGCACATATCCCCTGTGAAGAGTTTCAGACATTTGCTTCATAATGCAACCAGCCTTCTGATGGATGTTCTCTCTCGCCTGTAATCTATGTAATGACCTTGTGCTACAGTGTCCCCAGTCAGCCCTAAGCTATACCAGAGAAAGGACAAACATTTCTAGTGTGAATAGGATAGTGCTCAATCCATAGGGCCTCTGCCTATTTTCCCCACTGTGAGAGTTGGACTATAAAGAAAGCTGAGCACAGACGAATTGATGCTTTTGAACTGTGGTGTTGGAGAAGACTCTTGAGAGTCCCTTGGACTGCAAGGAGATCCAACCAGTCCATCCTAAAGGAAATCGGTCCTGGGTGTTCAGTGGAAGGACTGATGTTGAAGCTGAAACTCCAATACTTTGGCCACCTGATGGGAAGAGCTGACTCATTGGAAAAGACCCTGATGCTGGGAAAGATTGAAGGTAGGAAGAGAAGGGGACGACAGAGGACGAGATGGCTGGATGGCATCACCGACTCGATGGACATGAGTTTGGGTAAACTCTGGGAGTTGGTGATGGACAGGGAGGCCTGGAGTGCTGCGGTTCATGGGGTTGCAAAGAGTCAGACACGACTGAGCGACTGAACTGAACTGAAGATGTAATGTGGAAGGCAGAGATGCAGTCAACATTTAGAGGCATTACAATCTAGGAGTATTGTTATTACTCTCCAATGAGTTGTAGAGGAAGCATGGTTCTATGTTTATGCTATAAAATTCTGAACAATAATTTTAACATGATTGGGAAACAAATTATCATTCATAGTTTTCCAGATACCCTGGGCAGAACTTGCATGTGTGGCTATCAGCAACAAAGCACAGCAACAAGCTTTGAGAAAGGCATTGGAAGCCAGCATTCACCATTAGCCCTGAAGTGGGATAAAACTTTTCCAGACTTCTTAGTGTTGCTGAAAAGAATTTTAGCCTCCTGAGATTTCTCATAGACCATGAGAATTAGATCCATAATAGTGTGTCTAGTTAATTGCTCAGATATAGCTTATTAGAGGTGCCCCAAATTCCCATGAAGACTGAAGGCTATCTCCCTAAGCATTTAGATCTCCAGGAGGAATGAAGGCCAGGAACCTTAAGATAGACTTAGGTTGGAAAAGCAGAGACACAGGGGAGTATCTGGCCCACGGAGAGATTTTATTTACATGCCCAAGGTTAAAGTTAAAATTTGACATCACTACTTTTCTGAGGAGAAGGACAGCCTCTTCCTTTATAAGCAGAGAAATATTATTTTTTCCAGATCTCTCACCTGTCAAGTGTCCAGCTCTGTATGTAGGACATTTGATCTGGCCTCTACTGTGTCACTCTACGGATAAGCACTGGAGCAAGGGACAGAGACTCATCCACTTGTAACACAAATGCCCCTAAAAATTTTGCGCCAGGTAAATGATTAGGAAAAAGCACTGCATTGAGTAGGATAAGCATTGTAGTGACAGGATTATGACTTTAAACAAAGTAAACAGGGAATGCCTCACTAAGGTTACATCTGAGTGAGGAAATGAAGGAGGGGAGAGCACCAGGCATTCTGAGAGCTGAGGGGAAAACACTTCAGACACAGGGAAAATGAGGACAAATGCCCTGAAGATGGGCATATCGGGCCTTCCCTGAGGAAAGCAAGTAGATCAGTAAGGTTGGAAAAGAAACGAAGGAAGAGTAGAGTGGCAGAAGAAGGGATCAGAAAGGTAACTGAGGCTAGATCTCCTAGGGCCTTTATGCCATCCTATTCAGATTCAGAAGGAATAGCATAATCGACTCTTCATGGAAGTCATAAATAATACGAAGGGTTCTTTCAGTCAAATCACTGCAAACAAACCAAACGCAGGATGATTTTTTTTCCAGTAATGAATTATTCCAAATTAATTCATAATAAAAGTAATAGCTTAGGAATAAATGGTACGGATGTATGTATTTATGGCTGTTCAGCCTGTGGGTTTCTAGTTTCCAGATCAGGGATCGAACCTGGGTCCTTAGCAGTGAAAGCACTGAGTCCTAACCATTGAACCACCAGGTTTCATTCCTAGAAAAAAGATCTACTGCAACTCATAAAAACAGGCTTGGTTATGAATATTAAATGATTCTGCTGTTGATGATCAAATGATTTGGGGACATGTCACAAGCAGGAAAAAAAAGACATGCATTTCACAGTCAAAGCAAAGGACTTTCTAGAATTCTCTAAAAGCCATATATACACTATGACAAAATAGAGGGGACAGGTAGCTCAACCAGTAAAGAATCCTCCAGCAATGTAGGAGACCCCAGTTTGATTCCGTGGTCGAGAAGATCCCCTAGAGAAGGGATATGCTACCAATTCCAGTATCCATGGGCTTCTCTGATGGCTCAGGCCATAAAGTATCTGCCTGTAATGCCAGAGACCTGGGTTTGATCCCTGGGTTGGGAAGATCCCCTGAAGGAGGGCCTAGCAACCCACTCCAGTATTTTTGCCTGGAGAATCCAGATGGACAGAGGAGCCTGGCAGGCTGCAGTCCATGGGGTCACAGAGAGTCAGATACGACAGAGAGGCTAAACACAGCACACATCCCCTAACTGCTCTATTTTCCAATAAAAATTGAAAGAGAAAGAGACTGAGCAAGAAAATTATCTTTCCCAGAAAAGGAATTCTCTATCAGGAGAAACACATGTGAAGAGGAGTGACTGCCATGTTTTATGTCTTTCTGTAATATTCAGAATTTCTACTTCTTCCTATCCTTCTATAGCCTTTTTTAACAATGAGGGTTATCTGATGCATAACATTTGTTTTTGTATTTCAATTTTTAAAAATTTATTTAATTGAAATATAGTTGATTTATAATGTATTAATTTGTACTATATAACAAAGCAATTCAGTTATTTATATACATACATTATTTTCCATTATGCTTTACCCCAGGAGATTGAATATAGTTCCCTGTGCTATACAGTAAGATCTTATTATTTATGTATTATATATGTATGTATATAAAATAGTTTGCATCGGCTAATCCCAAACTCCCAATCCATCCCTCCACCTTCCTCATTTTATTTTTTGAATGCAACATCATTTTAAGTGAATAAATGTTCCAAAATAATATAATTAAAACTTCAGTTTTAATATGAGTATTTCATGAGGAATAAGAGTAAAAGTTAAACTTTTCAGGACATTACAAATAAATGGAAATATTACAACAAACTGATCTTTAGACAACACTTCACATATTTCCAAGAAATGGTACAACTGGCAGAGTGAATGAGAATGGATGTAGAAGTAAAAGAGAGAGATGCAGGAAATACTGTTCCCAAAACAAATCTTCCAATAGTTCAAATTGTGAGAGCAGAGCACGGCATTCTAATTTACACTAAAATGACAGTAGTCCTTCAAGTTCCACAGCACCTCATATTCCTTATACTAATTATTTTATGAGAAAGAAGTCACTTAATACCTGTGAGCTTCAGCTTCTCATCTGTAAAACGAACATAATCATGTCTACCTTTAAAACTAGAAAGAAAGAAAGATAGCGCTAAGTCCTGTCCGACTCTTGTGATCCCATGAACTGTAGCCTGCCAGGCTCCTCTGTCCATGGGATTCTCCAGGAAAGAATACTGGAGTGGCTTGCCATTTCCTTTTCCAGGAGAACTTCCCAACCCAGGAATTGAAAATCAGGTCTCAATATGCCAGCAAATTTGGAAAACTCAGTAGCAGCCACAGGACTGGAAAAGGTCAGTTTTCATTCCAATCACAAAGAAAGGCAATGCCAAAGAATGCTCAAACTACCGCACAATTGCACTCATCTCTCACGCTAGTAAAGTAATGCTCAAAATTCTCCAAGCCAGGCTTCAGCAATACGTGAACCGTGAACTTCCTGATGTTCAAGCTGGATTTAAAAAAGGCAGAGGAACCAGAGATCAAATTGCCAACATCCGCTGGATCATCGAAAAAGCAAGAGAGTTCCAGAAAAACATCTATTTCTGCTTTATTGACTATGCCAAAGCCTTTGACTGTGTGGATCACAATAAACTGTGGAGAATTCTGAGCAAGATGGGAATACCAGACCACCTGACCTGCCTCTAGAGAAACCTGTATGCAGGTCAGGAAGCAACAGTTAGAACTGGACATGGAACAACAGACTGGTTCCAAATAGGAAAAGGAGTACATCAAGGCTGTATATTGTCACCCTGCTTATTTAACTTATATGCAGAATACATCATGAGAAATGCTGGGCTGGAGGAAGCACAAGATGGAATCAAGATTGCCAGGAGAAACATCAATAACTTCAGATATGCAGATGACACCACCCTTATGGCAGAAAGTGAAGAGGAACTAAAAAGCCTCTTGATGAAAGTGAAAGTGGAGAGTGAAAAAGTTGGCTTAAAGCTCAACAATTCAGAAAACGAAGATCATGGCATCCAGTCCCATCATTTCATGGGAAATAGATGGGAAAACAATGGAAACAGTGTCAGACTTTATTTTTCTGGATTCCAGAATCACTGCAGATGGCGATTGCAGCCATGAAATGAAAAGACTCCTTGGAAGGAAAGTTATGACCAGTTTAGACAGCACAGTAAAAAGCAGAGACATTAGTCAACAAAGGTCCATCTAGTCAAGGCTATGGTTTTTCCAGTGGTCATGTATGGATGTGAGAGTTGGACTATGAAGAAAGCTGAGTGCCGAAGAATTGATGCTTTTGAACTGTGGTATTGGAGAAGACTCTTGAGAGTCCCATGGACTGCAAGGAGATCCAGCCAGTCCATCCTAAAGGAGATCAGTCCTGGGTGTTTATTGGAGGGACTGATGTTAAGGCTGAAACTCTAATACTGTGGCCACCTGATGCGAAGAGCTGACTCATTTGAAAAGACCCTGATGCTGGGAAAGATTGACGGCAGGAGGAGAAGAGGATAACAGAGGATGAGATGGTTTGATGGCATCACCAACTCGATGGACATGGGTTTGGGTGGACCCCAGGAGTTGGTGATGGACAGGGAGGCCTGGCTTGCTGCAGTTTATGGGGTCACAAAGAGTCGGACAAGACTGAGCGACTGAACTGAACTCCCGCATTGCGGGCAGATGCTTTACTGACTGAGCTACGTGGAGCATCTAAAACACGTCAGTAAAGCGTTATACAGAGTACGTCAGTAAAGCGTTATACAGAGTACCTAACACAGAGTGCTCAATAGACTTTGTATGTGTGTGGGTGTTGTGTGTGTGTGTGCTCAGTTATTTTTGACCTTTGAGACCACAAGGAGTGCAGCCTTCCAGGCCCCTCTGTCCATGGAAATTTCCAGGCAAGAATACTGGAGTGGGTTGCCATTTCCTACTCCAATAGACTTTAAGCCTATCAAATGGCAAAGATTAAGTGACTGCCTGAATTTGCTTAGCTCTTTTGTGGCAATGCCAGGAAAAAAGAAATGCTGGTTGAGTGATTTTTGGTATGCCCTGAGGAGGAGTCTAGGTATTGAGTTCCAGGCTCTCTCTGCTCAGATCAGCTTGTGTTGGTTCATGAGAGCCAACTGTGTACAGCATTTCCCAACTCTGCATTTGGTGACATTATATTGGTAATTTGAAACTGACCATAATGGGTGTATTTGCACCGCAGAAATCAGCAAATGCTATAAATCAATGGTTTTGTTCTTAGGGGAACCAGTTAATAAATACTCACCAATATAACTCCAATGCACGCTTCCCAGGTGGTGCTAGTGGTAAAGAACACACCTGCAAATCCAGGAAACATAAGAGATATGGGTGCGATCCCTGGGTCAGGAAGATCCTCTGGAGGAAGGCATGGCAACCTACTCCAGTATTCTTGTCTGGAGAATCCCATGGACAGAGGAGCCTGGCAAGCTATAGTCTATAGGGTTGCAAAGACTCAGATATGACAAGTGTCTCAGCTCACACACATACCATGAATTCAGGCTCACACACTAGGCTAGGCTTATAGAGCCAGACCCAGGTGCATAGGTAGCATCCATTACTTGGTTCAATATGATGAATATGATGTAAACATCATCTCTTTGATGGGCCACTAAGGATTTTAAGTCACAAGCTTCCATTTATAGTTAATATAGTTTCCAGAATGCATTTAAGTACCTGGAGCAACTTCCAAACTAGGTGATTCTCATTCTTTAAGTCATGAAACATTTTTTTTTCCATCTGACTGTTTGTTTTCTGAATGTTGTCTTTCCCTATATTTCTTGAAGGCAGAATAAAAGACTTAAAATCAGAGCATTGATTTTTTCTTTTTTCCCATCTCTTTCACGTTGGCAGTTCAGTAAAACTTCCCCTCTAGGCAGAATTAATCGTTCAGGCCTCTGCACTCCTCGGCATTTTGCTCAAACTGTTAATACTGCACTTATCACATTGTGTTACTGTCAGATTTTTTTTCTGCTTCTTTCCTTAGAAGGATCATGAGCAGCTCAAAGACCTCTTGTTCACCTTATCACCAGGAGCACCTAAAATGCTACCTTGCTCACGGTAGGCACTTAGTAACTGCTGAGTTCACTGGAGCTAGCCCAGAGGGAAAGAGATGTAGTCAGCTTCCTTCAATAGATATCCCTCAATTAAAAGAAGACTAGTACTGCATTTTGTAAAGCTAACAAATTATTTTTCTAGGTCACACAAATTTTAAACAGTTCCTTCTATAATGGAATTCAAATCACATAACAAATTCAGTAAGGGAAGGAAAAGATAGAACAGTGAGTACACCTCAATTCTATGTGTTACCAGGAGGCTGAGTGTTTTCAAACTACAGACCTAAAGAGACTCTGTAGCCTTTTGCTCAGAGGAAGGTAATCATACCACCCTTACCTAAATCCCAAGGCTGATGTGAGAATTAAATGAGAAAAATGCTTTTGAAAGTTCTTTATAAACTATAACACACCAAACAAATACAAAGTATTATTCTATCCACTGAGACTTACTTGGTAGGAAATTTGGAGATTTCTAGTACTCCTCTAACTCTGACATCTTTTCACTGCTTCAGTATTACCTTTGGAAACCTGTCTCCCCGTGCCAAAGTCACCTGGAGTTGACATTGAATGAGCTCAGTGTAGGACTTAGTGCCCTACTGCCCTTCAACATTTAAAAAGCACCTGAATCGGAACTGTAATATCATACTAACTAGTAGGTACTGCCATCTAGTGACTTTCATAACCTAAACAGCTAACTCCAGAAAATTCAGCTGTCTAGATTTTTAAACAAAGAAACTACACACATATCCAATGTTCTGAGGACATTTACCCCTCATTTACATGACGCTTTTTATTTTTTATTTATTTATTTTTTATTTTACTTTACAATTCTGTATTGGTTTTGCCATACATTGACATGGATCCACCACGGGTGTACATGCGTTCCCAAACATGAACCCCCCCTCCCACCTCCCTCCCCACAACATCTCTCTGGGTCATCCCCATGTACCAGCCCCAAGCGTGCTGTATCCTGCATCGGACATAGACTGGCAATTCGATTCTTACATGATATTATACATGTTTCAATGCCATTCTCCCAAATCATCTCACCCTCTCCCTCTGAGTCCAAAAGTCCGCTATACACATCTGTGTCTTTTTTGCTGTCCTGCATACAGGGTCATCATTGCCATCTTTCTAAATTCCATATATATATATGTGTTAGTATACTGTATTGGTGTTTTTCTTTCTGGCTTACTTCACTCTGTATAATCGGCTCCAGTTTCATCCATCTCATCAGAACTGATTCAAATGTATTCTTTTTAATGGCTGAGTAATACTCCATTGTGTATATGTACCACCGCTTTCTTATCCATTCATCTGCTGATGGACATCTAGGTTGTTTCCATGTCCTGGCTATTACAAACAGTGCTGCGATGAACATTGGGATACATGTGTCTCTTTCAATTCTGGTTTCCTCAGTGTGTATGCCCAGCAGTGGGATTGCTGGGTCATAAAGCAGTTCTATTTGCAATTTTTTAAGGAATCTCCACACTGTTCTCCATAGTGGCTGTACTAGTTTGCATTCCCACCAGCAGTGTAAGAGGGTTCCCTTTTCTCCACACCCTCTCCAGCATTTATTGCTTGCAGATTTTTGGATCGCAGACATTCTGACTGGTGTGAAGTGGTACCTCATTGTGGTTTTGATTTGCATTTCTCTAATAACGAGTGATGTTGAGCATCTTTTCATGTGTTTGTTAGCCATCCGTATGTCTTCTTTGGAGAAATGTCTATTTAGTTCTTTGGCCCATTTTTTGATTGGGTTGTTTATTTTTCTGGAATTGAGCTGCAGGAGTTGCTTGTATATTTTTGAGATTAGTTGTTTGAACATGACGCTTTTTAAACAAACAAACAAAAAAGCTGCTGTTAAAATTTCCTTTAAAAATAACATGCCCCTAGTACACCAATACTTTGTTGTATGGATGCTTTGAAGTATTAGAGTAGTCATTATCCACTCCAGTGTTCTTGCCTGGAGAATCCCAGGGACGGAGGTGCCTGGTGGGCTGCCATCTATGGGGTCGCATAGAGTCGGACACAACTGAAGCGGCTTAGCTTTTAGCTTAGCTTATTAATTTTGCAAAGTGTTTTCACTATTTTGGGAAGTTTACTAAATTTTGGTATCCATGTTAGTAGCATTTCTTTTTCTGAATCAGTAGAGGAATAGATGGCTTGGTGCCATCACAGGTAGAGTTATTCTGAATTTATTCAAATATTGCTTATTTGCTTAAGCATCCAAAAACATGATCCTCAATGACAGTGATTAAGTAGTTGGAATCTGAATAAAATGCCATCCATCTTACACTGATTTCTCAGGCATGTTTGCCTCTTGCCCAACTCAACAGACATGAATCTGAGCAAAGTCCAGGAGATAGTGAAGGACAGGGAAGCTTGGCGTGCTACCGTCCATGCAGGCGCAAAGAGTTGGACACGATTTAGCAACTAAACAACAACAAGGAGCACTATCACAGAAACAGAACAGGCGGTTGTGCCAGGTCCTGGGAAGTGGCATCTGACTTCAATATGTAGTCATAGACGGCTGACACAGTGAGGCCAGGGTTCAACATGACAGATGGGCTGCAGCCTGCTTGCTATGTAAGGAAAGTGGCTTAGGAGGTGATTTCTAAGAGAAATAACAATGACAAAACAAACCTCTGTTTGTCCAAAGTTTAATAAATCTGGAGTCTACTTTTAATCATATTTTTCTGTTCCCATATTGCGCTGTTTATTCAAAGATAGTTTAGAAAACTTACAGTGCAATTTTTCTTCATGATCAATGATTTTATAAGTGTAACAGCATATCATTTCCTATATTTTAAAGTCTTGTCCAACTCTTTGTGATCCCAGAAATCATAGTTTGCCAGGCTCCTCTCTCTACAGGCAAAAATACTGGAGTGGGTTGTCATTCTCTTCTCCAGGGCATCCTCCCAACCAAGGGATTGAACCCTGATCTTCCGCACTACAGGCAGATTCTTTCCCATCTGAGCCACTGGAGAAGTCTTTTATAATAAAAGGATTAGGTGGGGAAAAAAAAAAAAAGAAAGTAACACAAATCTGGATTCCCCAAATGCTTAAGCGATTGTGCTTTGTGTTTTTCCTCTAGTTCACAGAAGACACTCAGGTGCCCCTCTCTCCTGTGCTTTGGGCACTCTGTCCTACTGCCTAGAATTATTCATCACAGTAGTAATTAATTTCATTAAACATCTGCAAACCTCTAGAATGAAGGCAACTCAAGAGCAGGGAGAGGGAGCATCAACCAAGGTTGCCTCGCCTTCCCCAGAGCCCAGCACAGTGACTTCTTCACAAGCAGGCATTCAAAAGAAAATTTACTGAATGAAAAATGAAGAAATGCCTGTAGATTAGCCTTAAAACTATTGCTTCTGTATATCATTTCTACGTGTTATAAAATGTCTATCTCTACTGTTTCTTTCGGAACCCAGCTCTGTTAACCCAGACTTTTTACTAATGAGCTACTAAACCTTGTACAAGCCAACTATCTCCTTGTGATCCATTTCTTCATTTGTGAATATTATACAGTGTGAATATTTTATAATATTATAATGAAACAGTGCAACTTTTTGGTCTCTTTCTTATATGATGTGTCCTTTATTTCTGTCTTATTGCTTATTGCCTTGGCAAAGATTAAAAGAACAATGTTAAATAACAATGATGATGGAAGGATGAGGTCACAGACTTTTAAAGACTTTTGTGAAAGGTCATTTGAAGTACATTGACATTACCAAAGATGTATCATCAGAGTTCTTTTTGAAGAGTTTCTTCCTAAGGATTCTAAGATGTTTTAAAGTCTTAGAGTCTAAGATCAAAACACAGAAAATTGGATAGAGAAAAAGCATAGTTCCTTTTAAACAAGCTGCTTTTTTAATACTTTAAATCTTGAATTACAATGCAGCAATAAAATCATCTGAGTGCAGGCAATTAGTTGAAAAGGAGAGATGATCACATAGCCTTCTGAGATAATAATTTGCAGGAAAGCCCATAGATTCAATGTTTTAAGTACTCTTTTCATATTTGATCAATGTAATCTTCTTGTTCATTTTAATGATGATGTTAACATTAGGCTGCCTGAATCCTTTGATTTACTGCTAATTGTCAATTTCCAAGCCATGCTTAGCAGATGCTCATGCCTGCATTCAGAGATATAATTATGTGAACCATCTCTTTAGCAGTAAAGGCCATAGATTTAAAATGTAGGTAAAATAGTAGCTTTGGGAAATGATTATTTTCAAAACCTAGGGAGTCTTTTCATGATTTTTAAACCCATCCAACAATAGAGAAATGCTTTTCCTTTATAGAACCATCCTTATTTTTTTTTTCTTCACATGCTTTCTGGTATTTTTCAAATGATCCACAGAGTTCATAAACTTTAAATGATTCTCTTTGTCCACTGTCTCACAAGGGAGGCCAGTTCTTCTCAACACCCCTCACAATCACCTACCCTTCTAGAAAATATAATGAGATTCAAATTCCTTCACAGTCCACTCACTCTGGTCTTTGCATGTATACAAAGTAGCCATTGATCTGGGACAAAGTTCAGCTCCCAAAAGCACAGGTTAAAATTAAGAACCAGATGTAGAACTATCCCCAGGGTAACCGGAAGGCTGAAATGCAACTCTCAATCAGGGAGGTAGCAGTCATTTTTGACACAGGAATAGATATGTATTCTGTATACAAATTTACTTTTCTTGCTCACTGCAACAGAATTTCTTATTCATCATTACAGTTTCTCACATACTATAACCTCTGAGTAGGGAAATAATTTTACAGTGAGGGCAACACAGCAATGTACCTTGCCCATAGCATTCCCAGCTATAGAAAAAATAGGTAGAGTTACATCAGCAAGATGATATGATGCTAATGATGAAAGTCTCTCAGTCATATCCGACTCTTTGTGACCCCGTGGACTATATAGTCCATGGAATTCTCCAGGCCAGAATACTTGAGTGGGTAGCCTTTCCCTTCTCCAGGGGATCTTCCCAACCCAGGGATCGAACCCAGCTCTCCCACATTGCAGGCGGATTCTTTACCAACTGAGCCACAAGGGAAGCCCAAGAATATTGGAGTGGGTAGCCTCTCCCTTCTCCAGCGGATCTTCCTGGCCCAGGAATCAAACTGGGGTCTCCTGCAATGCAAGTGGATTCTTTACCAACTGAGCTATGAGAGAAGCCTCAAAATAGTTCTTTGAGCCCCCTTTTTTCGGGGGGGGGGCAAGAATACTGGAGTGGGTTGCCATTCCCTTGTCCAGGAGATGTTCCTGACCCAGGGACTGAACCCAGGTCTCCCGCACTGTAGGCAGACGCTTTACCATCTGAGCCACCAGGGAAGTGAAGATGGTAGACTAGGGGGTCCCAAATTTGACCCTAACAATGATTTAAAACCTTCCTGGGCAAAAATAGTTCTGGGAGAGCTCCAGAGACCAGTGTAGAAAAAGACCCAGCTTAACCTTACGAGAAAGAGTAAAAGAAACGTATGACTTTGATTGTATTACCCTGTGCCATGGACTGGCACAGCTCAATGATAAGTCCCTTCAGCCTCATGTTCCCTTGTGCTCGAAAAAGAGAACAAGAAGGCTCCACTGTCAGGGACTCCCACAGTCTTTGCTGCTGAGAAATCCCACAGCTTTCACTGATGAGAACCCCAGCTTCTGGAGTTACCATGAGCCCAAGGTGCCACATCTTACTGGAGCCAGAACTATTATATCTGTACCAACCACCAGTGCCATGCACTACCACCCAGCAGATACCCAGCAGACCCTTGGAATTTGGTGCCAACAGATGCTCACTGGACCCAGAACCCCCACATGTGCCTCTGAATCAGGTGCTTTCCATGCCCCCCAGAACTTGTACCCTCACAGTTCCCTGAATCTAGCACCCACAGAACCTGGTGCTACCACATACCCACCCAGCCTGCATGCTCATGTCCACCAACCACTAAAGGTCTTTCCCTACTGAAGCCAGTATGTAAACACTGACCGAGGTACTGCTGCTTCTCACGAGCAGACACCAATGCAAGGCTACAAGGAACACAGAAAACTAGGTAAATGTGAAACTACTAGAGGGACACAATAAATTTGCAGTAACCAACCTCCTTAAATGGCGATTTATGAATTAACAAATGATTCAAAATAATTATTTTTAAGTCATTCAATGAGCCTCCAGAGAACACAGATAGGCAACTCAATGAGATCAGAAAAATAACGCATGAAAAATGTTCAACAAAAAGAGAGAAATCATAAGAAAGAACCAAATAGAACCCAGTTTTTGATAAGAATCCTCTTCCTGGCTTGAAGAGAGCCACCACCTTACTGGTCCTCACATGGCTTTCTTTTGTGTGTCCTTGGGAAGATAGAAAGAGAGCTCCGTGGTGTCTCTTTCTCCTCTTATAAAACCATAAACCCTATCAGACAAGGGCCCCAACCTTATGACTATATTTAACATACATTACCTCCCTAAAGGCTCTGTTTCCAAATCAGGAAGGAGGTTAAGGCTACAGCATAAACATTTTTACAGGACACAATTCACACCATAACATTCTGGCTCCCCAAATTTCATGTCCTTCTCACAAAGCAAAATACATTCACCCCAAACCACAGACCCCCAGTCTCAAAATATTCCAGCATCAATTTCCAGTCCAGAGTACCATCTCTATATCACCTAGATCACATTTGGGTGAACTTAAGATAGCATTCATCCTGAGACACAATTCCTCTCCAACTGCAAACTTGTGAAACCAGCCAAGTTACACACTTCTAAAATACAATGGTGGCACAGGCATAGGATAGGCATTTCCATCCCCAAAGGGAGAAATAGGAAAGAAAAAAGGGGATATGGGCCCCAAGGAAGTCCAAAACCTAGCAAAGCAAATTCTAATAGATCTTAACGCTTCAGAATAATCCTCTTTGTTTCAGTGATTTGCCGCCCAGGACCATGGGGTTGGCAGCATCATTCCCAGAGCCCTAAGGAAGTGACCCCACCTGCTTCAGCTCTTTGCAGGGCAACCTGGCTGCTGAAACCAAAGGAATGGGCCACCCCCTTTAAAACTAAGTAGAGGAGATGGCCTTGGTCTTGGGCCTGTGGTACAGGTGGTAGCCCCGATGATTTCTGAGTTGCCTTTAGGATTTTTTTCTCTTCTCTTGCAGGATGTAGCATGCTGGCAGTTGGATGACCCTACTGTCCCATCCTGGAGAATACCAAAAGTCTCAAAATCATCCTTTATTTCTTCCTAACTTTGTCCCCTTCAATTCAAACTAGCAGTGTCTCTATTGTATAATAATCCCATCTCTATTTCTGGCTTCTGTTGAGATTGTTGATTAGAATCACAGGTAATTTCTTTATGGAGTGATCATCCAGCCACACTCTTGGTGTTCTCTCCAGAACCTGCTTTCTCATTTACTGAGATTTTTCCCAACCTTTAAGTTCTAGTTCCTTTTTGCTTAGCAATTCCTTCAATTTCTCTCTCTCCTCTCACATTAATGTAAGCAGTAGAAAGAACCCAAACCACATAGCAACACTTTGCTTGCAAACCTCCCAGTAAATAAATATTTACCACTGACAAGACTAAAGACAAGGAATTGTACATAAGCATTGTTCTTGAGCTGAGGAATTTTCCCCAGGGGGGGGTACCTGCTAATAACTCTGAAACCACAATCCACAATGTGTTGACCTGAAATAAACAGACAGCCAGATATTTATCCAGCAAAGTAGTCCAGGGCCTGAGGACTTCCCCTCTGGTCTCCTGACTAAGATTTCTTAATCGTTTACAAATGTATAGTGGAATTCACAATGAAATGAATGGCAATGGTAGGAGCCAGTTTTCTCAGGCTGGAGTGGAAGGTTATAGACATGCAATGAGAGAGGCTAGAATGAGGCATGTGGTAATGAATTAAAGTTCTAGAAATCAGTATGAGATATTATTTAGCTTACTCTGAAAACATGTGGTTACATACAGTAACCATTTATAGATATGTGTGTATACACATGATAGTACCCAGGTCTTGGGTTCTCATCCCATTTCTCTATAAAAACAATCAGGGTTTCTTAGAGAAATGGATAATTCTACCAGTGGGGCAGGAAATATACAAGATAAGCTTCTGAGCAACAAAAAGAGTAAAATCATATTGGATTATGACCCAAAGGATAAAATAAATACCCATGAATTCATATTGGTATAAACAAACAATTGAATAAATACATAAATGGGGAAGAATGGACAAATCACCCATGTAGAATTGCTATGAATAATTTATGTAGATACATAACAGATACTTAACTCTCTAGAAGAGAGAGGACAATTCCCTGCTTCTTATGTGTATGCTGTCCATGGTGACTGCCTTCTGAAGATTACAATATGAAAAGGGGGAGAAGAGTAACTTTACAGTGGAGAAACCTAACAAATACTACCTCAGCCAGGAAATCAAGGTGACAAGTTATGTGGATTTGCGGTACCCTTGATGAGATAGGAATTGCATTTGACTTCTATTTCACTCCTCTGAAAAAGCCTAATTCCAGCCTATTAGTAAGAAAAATAGACAAATTCCAACATTCTACCAAATACAAGACCAGTACTTCTGATGACTGTCAAGATCATCAAAAACAAGGGAGGTCACTAACATAGCCAAGAGGAACCTAAAAAGACATGATAAGGTAATGTAGGATCCTTTAGGATCCTGGAATAGACAAAAAAGCATTAGATAAAAGCTAAAGAAGTCTAAAGAAATCATGGACTATAATGTCAGATGTAAACCATAGAGGAAATTCAGTATGGGGTATATGGGAACTCTGTACTACCTTTGCAATTTGTAAACCTAAAACAATTCTAAAATACAGTTTGAAAAAAAAAAAAAACAACTACCATTTAGATCCTGTTTCTCAAAATGGAAATATGTCCACCACAGAAGTTAAGTTAAAAAAGCAGATTTTAAAAGACATTGTAGCAAATAGCAATGACAATAATACTTAGAATCTTCCATCAAATTTCTTTAGAGACATGAATGATGAAGAATTCCTAAAAATAAACTCACCAGAGGTTTTCAATTCTGCCACTGCCTTGCAACATAAACACAAACCACTGCCAAGTTGGGTAAGATTTTACTCTAGAATAACATAATTAATTCATCTATGCATCAGTTTTTAAGTGATTTTGCATATTTTATTATTATCTGCACTAACTAATGATAAGATTTAGGACATTAAAAAATTTATGTAAGACCCTACATAATGTTGTAGTATACTAATTCACTTTTTATCATTATAAATGGAAAAAGTAAAATCCATGTAGCTTGAATTGGTGCCCTCCCCCTTTGTAACATGAGTATTACCTGTCTTATTAACATATATCTATATTTACATCGGACTTCCCTGGTGGCTCAGATGGTAAAGTGTCTGTTTACAACGCGGGAGACTAGGGTTCAATCCCTGGTTTGGGAAGATCCCCTGGAGAAGGAAATGGCAATCCACTCCAGTACTACTGCCTGGAAAATCACATGGACAGAGGAGCCTGGTAGGGTACAGTCCATGGGGTCGCAAAGAGTTGGACATGACTGAGCGACTTCACTTTCACTTTCCAAATAGAATTAGAGTAAGTTTCATTCTATTTGGCTCAGAGGTTAAAGCATCTGCCTCTGATGCGGGAGACCTGGGTTCGATCCCTGGGTTGGGAAGATCCCCTGGAGAAGGAAATGGTAACCCACTCCAGTATTCTTGCCTAGAGAATCCCATGGACAGAGAAGCCTGGTAGGCTACATAGGTCCACGGGGTCGCAAACAGTTGGACAGACTGAGCGACTTCACTTTCACTTTCTTTCACTTTCATTCTATTTAATATACTTTCTGGTGGCTCAGATGGTAAAGAATCTCCCTGCAATGCAGGAGACCTGGGTTCGTATGCCTGGGTTGGGAAGATCCCCTGAAGGAAGGCATGGCAACTGGTTCCAGTATTCTTGCCTGGAGATCCCCATGAACAGAGGAGCTTAACAGGCTTAACAGTCGATGGGGTCACAGAGTCAGACAAGACTGAGCAACTTAGCACAGTATAGCAAGTTCCATTCTATTTAATATACTACACACATATTTTATAGGATTTCTTACTTTTGTTCTGCATAGTCTTTGCTTACTTCTTGTCCAGATGGAAGCTTGGTGTATACTGATTTAAAAAAGAAGAGAAAAGCAAAAGAAGCAATACTGTTTGAGTCATGATATGGTCCATCTAATTTGGAACAGAAATTATGTGAAGGGAAGAGACATAGAGATGCTCTGTATTTATTGTGAGTCAGGGGAATTGTTCCTTTGATCTCAAAATCATTCTGAGACTGGACACGTGACTCATGACTTTAGAAGTGTTGTCATTATTTGACATTAAAACTTCACTTTCCAAAAGAAATTATTCTTTTTTGATTCTTTGGCAGTGCTACCTTAGCAACATAAAGTTGGTGGTAAAGATATTTACTGAACACCAAAAATGTATGGTCTCCTGTCCATAATACAGAGTTGTTACCAGGATGCAGCTTCTCATATAGGGTTACAATCTCTAATCAGTTTTGTAGTCAGATGTGCCCATGTGTATCCTTGGTACTCTTACCAAGGATAACTTTGTCCTATACCCAAGACCTGTCTTAAAATTCATCACATGCTGGAGCCTGGTAGAACCAGAATAGGGTCTCAACAGAATAATGGGGAGGTGTTTAAACTGAGCTCTCACCAACGTATCAAGCCTCAGTTTGTCAAATTTATAAATAGGCCACAATTTTTAAAAATATTGCTTTAAGAATTTTTTTGAGAAGCCTCTGTACTGTTTCCCACAGTAGCAGCACCAATTTACATTCCCTCAATTCATATTCCCACCAATTTACACACTGCCTTACACTTGTCAGAATGGCTATCAAAAAACACACAAATAATAAATGTTGGAGAGGGTGTAGTTCCCTTTTCTAATTTGTTATTTGTGTTCTTTTTGATAGCCATTCTGACTGGTGTGAGGTGATATCTCATTGTGGTTTCGATTTGCATTTCCCCGATGATTAGCAATGTTGAACATCTTTTCATGTGCCTCTTGTCCATTCGCATTCCCTCTTCGGCCCATTTTTCAACTGGGTTGTTTGCTTTTTTTTTTGATGTTGAGTTGTATGACCTATTTTTATATGTTAGATATAACATGTATATATATACTATCCAGCACATATAAGTTGATCATATAATTAGTCATATTATACTGGTCATATTATTTGGCAGACAGTGATCATGCTGGAGCTCATGCCCATTCGCTTTAGTCATGTCTGACTCCTGTGACCCCATGGACTGTAGCCCACCAGGCTCCTCTGTCCATGGGATTCTCCAGGCAAGAATATTGGAGTGGGTTGCCATGCCCTCTTCCAGGGAATCTTCCCAACTCAGGAATCAAACCCATGTCTCCTGTGTCTCCTGCATTGTAGACAGATTCTTTACCCACTGAGCCATGTGGGAAGCCCCAGTGCTGATCATATCATTTGGCATTTGGTCATATCATTTGCAAATATTTTCTCCTATTCAGTAGGTTGTCTTTTCATTTTGTTGATGGTTTCATGTGTTGTGCAAAAGCATTCAAGTTTAATTAGGCCCATTGTTTATTTTTTCTTTTATTTCTTTTACCTTAGGCTGCTGCTAAGTCGCTTCAGTCATGTCCAACTCTGTGTGACCCCATAGATGGAAGCCCACCAGCCCACCAGCCCCCACAGATGGAACCTGGGATTCTCCAGGCAAGAACACTGGAGTGGGTTGCCGTTTCCTTCTCCAATGTATGCATGCATGCTAAGTCGCTTCAGTTGTGTCCAACTCTGTGTAACCCTATGGACAGCAGTCCACCAGCTTCCTCTGTCCATGGGATTCTCTAGGCAATACTGGAGACAGATCCAAAAAAAGATTACTGCAATTTATGTCAAAAAGCTTATGTTTTCTTCTAGGAGTTTTACAGTATCTGGTCTTACATTTAGGTCTTTAATCTATTTGGAGTTTAGTTTTGTATATGGTGTTAGAGAACAGAACTACCATATGACCCAGTAATTCCACTTCTTGGTATATATCTGAAAAACACTAATTCAAAAAGACACATGCATCCCAACATTCATAGCAGTATTATTTACAATTGTCAAGATATGGAAGCAACCCAAGTGCCCATCAACAGATGAATAGATATACTGGAATACTACTCAGACATAAAAAGAATGAATTTTGCCATTTATAGCAACACAGATGGAGTTGGAAGGCACTATGCTAAGTGAAATAAGTCAGCTAAAGAAAGACAAATACTGTATAATATCAATTATATGTGGAATCTAAAACATGCAATAAACTAGTAAACAGAAAAGAAGCAAATTCAGAGCTAGAACAAACTAGTGACTACAAGTAGTGGTAGAGGAGCAATATAGGGGTAAGGTAAGGGATTAAAGGGTACAAACTAATATGTAAAGCAAGCTTACAAGGATATATAATACAACACAAGGAATAAGCAAATAGGTTTATAATAATTGTAAATGGAGTGGAGCCTTTAACAATTGTACTAAAAATTTTTTTAATCTCTTCTAGGCAATCATTCATGATATTCTCCCACATTTGATTCCCAACTCAGTACTTGGAACCATTTTCATAGCATCAGACCACTCGTTTCATACTCATCCTATATGCCAACTTCTGATTCCTGATAGATCTAGTTATTCTCTGGCCACTTCTCCTCTCTTCTTTGGTGCCCATGAATGGCATTCTCTTTTGGACTCCAGGAGATATTCCCCTATTTTAAATACACTATCCCATAGGAGAATCAAACAAATTTCCCCATTTTTTTTCTAAGAACAGAGTAAATGTGGAGGGACTGAGAATTCAAAAATTTTGATATAAGAAAACAGTGTCATAGAATATGCTGGTATTCAACAAGGACCTACTCAATGTTATGTGGCAATCTGGATGGGAGGGAGTTTGTAAGAAAAAGGATACATGTGTATGTGTATGTGTGTGTGCGTATATATATATATATATGGCTGAGTCCCTTCACTGTTCACTTGAAACTATCACATTATTGTTAATCAGCTATATCACAACACAAAATTAAAAGTTAAAAAAAAGAGTAAACTGGTATTACTCTCAGAGGAAAAAAAAAAAGATCAGCATAATCTTAATAGGCTAACAATTGGAATTCAAACTTTTGAGGAAATTAGAAGTTAATATCAGAAAGCCTCTATCTTTCCAAGATTGTAGAGAAGGGAAGAGGTGGTATTATCAGATCCACAAAGGTTTGAGTCAAATAACAGTAGCTGAACAAATGGTAGGCCTGTCCAGAGGGAGCTGGAAATGATAAGCAGCAGAAGCCACTGCCAGAAAAATGCTTGAAGGCAAAGAGAGAAAAAAACAAAAAAATAGCCCAGTTGCTTTCTCCTCTCCTGCCCTCCAATCACCCATGAGTACTATCCATTAGCCAATTCAGGTGGAAGGCAGTCCACTCAGGAGGTTGTGAAATGGAGCCTGCAGAGGTCAGCCCCAAGAAATAAGAAACAAACAATAAAGCTGAGTGCAGAAGGGCTCCAGCTAACACAGCTGCAGATACCCCAGTCTGGGGATACCTCTCACTGCCTCGTGGCTCAAAGAGTTGAGTCTCTTCTGGGGTCACATCACTTATTGGCAGTCACTGATCACTTTTTCATTTAACGCTTCTGTTTTCTGGTTTTCTCCTGAGGTTGAAATTTGGCCACCACTTTTCTGAATTTTGAAATCCATAGACAAATCCATGATCTGTGATATGGGTCAGTGAATAGTTTGCTAGGCAAAGTAGACACATTATAATCAATTTTCTTTATAAGATGCTACCACATGTTCCCTGTCTCTCTTTTTCCCTTTGTTCTAGGATAGGGGTCACCTAGAGCTTCCCTTGAAGTCTTTCTTCTTAATAACCTGGAGTCATTCCCCCCCCCCACACTAGATTTCAGTTCTCTTCAAATCAACAAAATCCATCTGTTTTTCAGCCTATGGACTATATTCAGGCTATACAGAGTGAAAGACTGGCTGACTATACTGAAAAGGTATAAAAATTACTTTTAGTTTGAATATCATAAATTACTAAACAGATATACAAAGACAGTAATTAGGAATAGGCTTTAAAGTGTCTAGAAATTATTATAAAATTATAAAACTTTCATAGGGGAAAAATTACACTTTTTCCTGAAAGTAAAAAATGCTTAGAATATTACCTATGTAACATTTATGAAAGCATCTTTTAAATTTTTAGAGATGTTCCATACCTCATCTAAGACTTGCTATGTGACATTTAAACCATATCTATTCTGCCAAAATAATTGAAATTATTTACCTAAAAGAGGATTTTTATCATTTAAACAAAACAATAATAATCTGCTTGAGTTTAATTTAAAATGATGTTTCAATAATCCCATCAATTTTTTTTAATTTTATTTTTACTTTATTTTACTTTACAATACTGTATTGGTTTTGCCATACATTGACATGAATCCACCACGGGTGTATACAAGCTCCCAGTCCTGAATCCCCCTCCCACCTCCCACCCCATATCATCTCTCTGGATCATCCTGCAACTTGATATAGGAAGACTCTAGGTGGCAGAGCTTTCAGATTGGTAGAAAGAGAAACCACTGCTCTTAGGAGAACTCTTCAATGACAGTCTAAAGGAATCCACACTAATACAGTTGCAATAAGAGGTCACAATTTAAAAGAGGAAAATCACAGGAAACACAAAGGAATATGTCACCATATATAATAACAGCAGAAAAATCCAACAAACTTACACCACAAAGACATCTGATATTGCTGTTTGGATACTGAATAAAATCTAAGAACGTTTACACTGGGAGAAAAAAAACAAAAATGAAAATTCAAACTATTGGAAGGAAGAAAATTAGATATCACATCTTTACTCCATCTTAATCTAGGTGATTTGACGTTATTTGTAGACAGGTTCAGGACTAAGAATATTGGAAAATAAAATCACAGAGAAACAAAGAAATGGAGAATAATGAGAGATTACAACACATGGAGAATTGTGATACAAGTTCCAATGAACCTCTAACTGGAATGTTAAAAAGAAAATATTGGAAACAATGTAAAAGTAATAATATTGGAAGAGGTAATGCTGAAAGCTTTCCAGAATTGTTGCAAAACAAAAACCAGGATATTGAGACAGCATAAAATTCAAGCAGGATAAATAAAAAAGAAATTCACATCTAGACATTGTGGGAAATCATACAAAATACCAAAAATAAAAATAGGATCTTAAAATCATCTGGAGAAAATGTTACCTTAGTTATAGGGGAATTAGATGAAAACTGATTAGCATTTACACTCAAACTGATTATCCAATGTAAATAAAGTAACCAGAAAATAAACAAATCCATATATTAGTAATCATAATAAAGATAAGTGCAATGACTCTCCAGTTAAAAGACTGGGTAAAAATTAATCCAGCCAAATAAATCCAGCTATGTGTTATTTATGAAAAACATCTATATCATAAGACCACAGGAGTTTGAAATTAAAACTACAGAAAAGTTTATATGTGTATGTGTACATACAGTGCAGCTGAACTGAACTGAAGGCATGAATCTCAGTTGAACGTCAAAGGCTCCAGAACCAGGAGCTCTTAGGAGTAGAACATGGACATTGCAGCTCATGAAGAGAAAGCAAGAATGTGGTGTTCCTTTCCTTTTTGTTCCATTTGAGCTCCCAACAGAGAGGGTAAATCTGCCCACATTGGTGAGGGTGGATATCTTTACTCAGCCTACTAAAACAAATGCCAATCTCTCCTAAATAAACTCTCACAGACACAGTCAGAAATACTATTTTACCAGCTATTTGGGCATCCCTTAGTTCAGAAAAGGTAACACATAAAATTAATCATTGCAATTACTATTTAAAAACTGACAAAAATGTTAAAAATAGACTTTAAAATTTAATATTAAAAAATAGACTTTAAAACTGAAAACAATGCCAGAGATTGAGAGTCATTTTAATAGACACTTCAGTCCACCAAGCAAAAATAACAACTTAAAATCATTATGCACCTAACTTAGCTTCAAAAACTGAAAAATCAGCTCCATTTTGTATTGGTACATTTCAGCATCTGTAACTAATTGTTTATATAGATACATCTAGAACCCTTCACACAACAAATATGGAGTCCTACAGTACCTCCAAACTTATTTTTGGAATATTTACAGAAGCCAAGAAAACATGAGAACAACCACCACAAAAAGAAAAGTTTAAAGATTTTCAAGTAATATATATAATATTATATATATATATATAAATAACATGTTCAATATATATAATATTGAAATGTGGTGTTTCTTACCATCTGTATTCTATAATCTGTATAGTACAAGTCATGTGAGGTAGTGATGGAATTATAACCTTGTGTAAGGATTCTGAAAGTTATTTGGCATTGATCTACTAAATTTGACTTCCCTGGTGGCTTAGAGGGTAAAGCATCTGCCTGCAATGCAGGAGACCCGGGTTCGATCCCTGGGTCGGGAAGATCCTTTGGAGAAGGGAATGGCTACCCACTCCAGTACTCTTGCCTGGAAAATCCCATGGACAGAGGAGCCTGGTAGGCTACAGTCCATGGGGCTGCAAAGAGTCGGACACGACTGAGCGACTTCATTCACATTCACTAAATGTGGAGATAAACATGCCTCATGATATAACAATTACCTTCCTATATATACTTTATACATATGTACCTGAAGACTTGCATACAAACTGTTTGTAGTAGCATAATTTTTAATAACAAGAAAATTAGAAAGAACCCAAACATCAACTGGCAAAAGAACACATAAACAGATCATGGTATAGTTAGGCAATGGGATAGTATAGAGCAGTGAAATGAGTAAGTCATCGTTAGAGCAATCCACAAGGATGAATTTTAGAAGATAATGTCAAATAAATAAAGTAACATCAGAAAAAAAGTACAAACAGTATGAAAAAATTCATAAAAACCAAAACATTATCTATATATGATATTATTAGATACATATGTGGAGATACATATATGTGGTAAAACTGGAAAGAAAAGAAAAATAATAAAAATAAAGTTCAGGTAAGAAGTTTCTTCTGGGAATACAGGTTCACAGAGTTTGTGATATAGACTTTTATATACATATTATATTTCATAATTTTGAAATGATTAAATAAATGCAAATAGCCAATAAGAACACGGAAAGACATTCAGTGTCATTAAGGAAATGCAAACCAAAACCACAGTGGGATACCACTTCACACCTATTTAGATGACTAAAGAGAGAAAAGAGAGGGAGAGAGATAGAGAGGGAGGAAGGGAAGGAAGGAAAGAAGGAAAGGATAGGTGGGAGGGTGGGAGATAGGGGAGGAGGAAGGGAGGGAGGAGAGGAGAGGAGAGCAGTGTTGGTGAGGATGTGGATAAACTGGGGAGTTTCATGTATTGTTGGTAGGAATTTAAAATGTGGAAAATAGTTTGACAGTCCCTCAAAAAGTTAAACATAGAATTATTATATAATCCAGAAGATCCACTCTTATGTAAATATCCAAAATAATTGAAAGCAGGGATTCCAACAGATACCTGCATACCAATATCACAGCAACATTACTTACAACAGCTGAAAGGTAGAAACCCAATTGTTCATCAATAAATGAATGGAGAAACATAGTGTGGTGTCTATATACAATGGAATATTATTTAATCATCAAAAGGAATGGAATTCTGATACATGCTATAACACAGATGGGGCTTGAAAACATGTTAAGTGAAATAAGCCAAACAAAGACAGACAAATTCTGTATGGTTTTACTTTTGTGAGGTACCTGGAATAGGCAAGTTCATAAAGAAAGGAAGTAGAATAAAGGAACTGAGGGAAAGAGGAAATGTGGAGTTACTAGTTGATGGATACAGGGTTTCTGTTTGTGGTAATGAAAGATTTCTGGAAACAGTGATGATAGTGTTACAAGCTTGTGAATGTACCTAATGCCATTGATATGTATACTCAGAATTGACTAAAATGATAAATTTTGAGTTACATATGTTGAAACACAATAAAAATTGGAAAGGGGGCGAAAATATAAGTTTCTTCATGAAAAAGGAATGGTTCAGATCCAGAAATATTGACAGGGAATAACCTTCCAGACATGTTGAATGAGACAGTGAAAGTCGCTCAGTCATATCCGACTCTTTGGGACCCCAAGGAGTATACAGTCCATGGAATTCTCTAGATCAGAATACTGGAGTGGGGAGCCTTTCCCTTCTCCAGGAGATCTTCCCAACCCAGGGATCTAACCTAGGTCTCAGGCAGCTTATTTACCAGCTGAGCCACAAGGGAAGCCCTCCAGATTGTTAATTTAGAAAGCAAGAGGCAGAATGATGTGTAAAGGCTACCATTTTTAAAGAAAAAAAAAAAAAAAAGAGGACTTCCAACACACAGCTACACACACACAGCTGCACACACACACTGCACATAAATGTAAATGAGATTCTCTAGGAAGACACTCAATAAATGGATAATTGTTTCCTATGAGGTGAAGGATGAAATGGGAGGGTGAGTTACAATAGATTTTGAGTTTACTTGACACATACCAACTTCACTTACCAACTGTCACATATTTAAAAAACAGATGTGAAATTAGAGACTTTTGTCAATAGATTAGTAAGTATTTTAGAAATATCAAATGGTCACAAACACATGTGATCAACAGGATGGGGAAAGATAGAGTTAATGATACCAGTTCAGTGACTGTTTTGATGTTACAAATGTGTGACAGTTGGTATCTGAACAAAAGCTCTGGCACTGGAAATAAAATTGAGAACTATCTTAGACATAAAGAAATATTTAATATAATAAATACATAATAGAAATTCAAATAATACCTATGAATACATAAATGAACATTTATTTGACCTAAGGAATAAAGAAATGAAACCACAAAGATAACTTCAAATTTTGAGGTCTAGTTAACTGAGAAATTGCCAACCCCTTAATTATTATGAATAAATAATAAAGGAAACTCTCTATGTCTATAGATTCGTTCCTCAAATATTTATTGAGCCCCTATGTTGTGTTGCCAGACACTAATCTAGCATTGGGAATACAGAGATGACCACACACAACACCTACTATCAAGACATTGTTTCCTGGGGAAAGACAAACGTGAATAGAAAACTACAGTCTAATGAAATAAATACCATGATATCTTAATTAATGCAGAGAGAGCACAGAGTAAGAGGAACTCCATTTGCCAGGGGCAATGATACGAGGTTTCAAAGAGGAAGTACAATCTGATTAGCATCCTGAGGGACAGTTTGGAACCTCATTAGACAGAGGCCTGGAATATCAGGGAGAAGATACAGGTGTGGCAGCTTTCAGCAGTGTGAGAACTTCAGGGTGCCTGAGAGCAGAGTGTTAAGTATATTCAAGTGCATAAGAGGGTAGGAGAACATGAAGTACCCCAGATCCCTTAAATCCCAAAGAACAATTCATGATTTATCCATAAAAACCTTGCTGCTACTGCTGAATGAATAATTTGGTTTTGGGCATAACGGCCTAAACATATCTGTTTGTGATTTATAGTTTTGATTATTTTGTTTTCTTGCCAGTGCCAGCTTCCTAAGTAATAATTTTTCTTTTCTTTCCTAAGGCCTCAAACTCCTACTTGTTAAGGAGGGCTGGTAGGGGAGGTGAATGACAAGTGAGAACAATGATTCTCTTTGTACTTCGAACCAGGCTGAGGAAGAAGGAGATCTGGGGGAGAGACTGGGGAGGTACACAAGAATATGTCCCTTAATCTAGAGCCCCATTCATTACTAAGCACTCAGGAAGAGTCACTGGTGTACATGTTCAGGCACAGGAAAAACAGTGGTGCGCATGTCCCTGGAGTTCCCAGGCTCCTGCCTCATTACTAAGGCTGAAGAATCATGTTTCCCAAATAATGACATGAATGCTTAGGTGAAGCATCAGTCAATCATTGAGAGAATTAATACAGGCACATAGGAAAGCATACTCAGTGGGTGACTGCTGTGTGCAGCAACATCATTCATCGTATCTGATATGAAAATGTTAATTTCCACAGTCCCCAGCCTACCTTCCTCCCCTCCCCCTCTCCTTCTCTGTGTTACCAATAGCACACGCTAACATAGCACGACGGGATACGAGAGTATTTGGGATAAAGACCTACTTGTTGCAAGTAATGCCTATGAATAACAATAATAAAAATTGTAAAAGGTAATACTTGAGACTTTACACTGTTCTTAGTTTTGTTTAACATTCACTACAAACGTTTGACGTAGGTATCATTTTTATACCCATTTATTATACCCGAGACACAAAAAGGTTGAATGAATTGCCCAAGGTCACACAGCCAATAAGTGACAGGGCTGGGATTTGGACTAGAACAGCCTGGCTAAAGGGCCTGAAATGCTAAACATGATACTGTGAAATTCTTGCCTGGCATCATTTATTCTGAGCCATCAAATGAAACATGAAACATGAAAGTGAAAGTCACCCAGTCGTGTCTGACTCTTTGCGACTCCATGGACTATACAGCCCATGGAATTCTCTAGACCAGAATACTGAAGTGGGTAGCCTTTCCCTTCTCCAACCCAGGGATCAAACCCAGTTCGCCCGCTTTGCAGGTGGATTCTTTACTAGCTGAGCCACCAGGGAAGCGCATGTAAAGAATATTATGACAGAGACATTTTAATTGGTAAACACATTTGGGCTCATACAAGATATTATGATATGTATTTTCTGGTTTGACCACAGAGATACTAGCTCTCAATATTCTTTCATAACTTTTTAATTGCCTCATATATATGTAATCCCTGAAGTGAGACTTGTCTTATGAGCACCTTGGATATGCTACTGAAATATATTAAATATCTTCTAGAAAGAAAGAAGTAGGAAATGAAATTTGGAGATAAATATTCAAATGATTTTGTTTGTAAGACATTGCAAATTATATTATTTTTATCAAATCACAGTACCATGAAAACTCAAATTTGAAGAATCTTAGATTTCCTCACCATTTTCCTTTCTGCCATTATTTTTTGCTGGTGGGGGGCAGTGGTTAATGATCCAAAGGCAATGGTAATTTCCCTAAGAATTTTAAACTTGTGAAAATCTCAGAAGTAACTGCATATATTTTTGAATGATAACCTTATTATTTTACTTCTAAGTATTTTCTCTTTCCCCAAAGCCTTTATGCCTTTATGTTAGCTTGTTAGAGACTAAGGTTTTTCAGTGTTTCAAAAATGCCACATGTCATGACGACATTTTATAAATGGCACATTTACTTCAATGCCTGCATTTAGCAAAATACCTCTTAGTACAGTTCATGAATCTCACTGTGCAGATTGGGAAAAGGATGCTGTCACCAAAAGGTATTCATTATATCTCAAGAAGGCAATATGAAATCAAAGAAAGAGACCAATTTCTTGACACTTTACATAAAGGAGAAGGTCTTCAGAGACGTTTGACTGAGATCTGCAACATGCATGCTATAATTAAAATTATAACCAGGGGTTCATGATTTTCTACAGATACCACAAGCTACATTAATTGACAAGGCAGAATTTCAAATTAGCAAAGTACTGTAATCAAAATGAGGAGGGTTATAATTAAATGTGCTTACTAGGGAGGGTCACCAAGTGACACAAAACCAGATTCCATCTGCCACTGTTGTCCTTCAATGATTAGAAACCCAACTGCGATATAACAATTTTACCTGAAGTACTAACTTTAATGATTAGTCGAGAATTCTAAAGACATAAGGTATAAACATAGCCAAGTGTGTAGCACGCTGAGTTTAAATCTCTGTAAAAGCAGAAGGGCAGTGGAAAATTTTGTTATATATGTGTATTTTATGTATATGTATTATATATATATATATATATGTATGTATGTATTGTTATAGATGTGAATCCAAAAATTTCACTTGGATTTTTCATAACATCTTACAAAAACCTGAATGAACGTTTTGGTCAACTCAACATATGTTACGTAAAAATATGTAACATTTATATCTATAAAGTATATTTTATATACTCATAAAGCATACACTATATAGTATTAAATATATATATTTTGTTAGTTGGGGAATACAAATGAATGAAAACATCAGTGATCAAGAAAATGGACACTCTTCCTTCTGTCATTTTATTTGCTTTGTTTTTCTTTTTTTCCTGTTAATAGGAGGAGAATATTTTGGAGGAAAACCAGAAGGTTCAGAGCTATTCACAACATTTAATAGCTTTACAGCTTCAAGTTTCAAGCAGTTTTTTTCCAGAGCCCTCTGCTAGATTCATAATAGAAATGCAGATTCAAAAAGAATGACAAAAACTTGCCTAGTTGCCAAAAGCGTTTGTGTGGAAAAGACAAAGTTGAAGGAGATGGAGAGTAAGGAAAACACTCCTCTGGTCCAAGATCTCTATTCCTCTAGTTCTCTGATTTCAGCACCTGCAATTATTTTATATTTTCTGTCTCTCTCACCCAGTAGAATGCATAGTACATGAGGGTAGGGACACTCTGATCTTGCTCACCATGGAACTGAATATAGATAGATAGATGTTTAGATCAGAAAATTCTTTGTTCTACTTCATGTCCTTTCAGCCTCTCCTTCATTCCAGCCACAAGATTCCATCAGCTTCCCCAACTGTAATGTGTTAACATCCCACATTGGCTGGTGCCACATACCCTTCTGACCCAGGGGTTCTCTGCACCAAGCTACAGCTGGTCCTCACCCTGAAGGGAATTTTGATAAACTGGACAAACCCTCCCAAGAGTGAGGTTTGAGTTCTGCAGGGAGCAAATTATACTGGATCCTCTCCTTACCACTTTCCTCTCAGTTCTACCTCTTATTCTAGTCCCTGTTCCATTCAACAAACCAAATTTGTACAGGTTTAATTTGCCAGTATTCATCTTGGCCATGATGACCTATTTCTTAATTCCTGCCTGAAGGCCTTTCTAATGCCATAGTATGGGTTTATCAGGTGAGCATACTCAAACACACACAAACCAGAAGTATGAGCTGTTGAAAACCTTGCCAATGGAAGGCAGAATTTGATAGATAAATGTTTCTCCTTTTCATCTCTGGAGTACACAGTCCCATGAAACATTCATAGTGTTCCTCAAATGGTCTCAGAGGATTAAGCACTGGATACAGGCAATAATGGCCATCTCAAAATGTACTCTTGGGACCTGGAGTTATTTGACTTCACTGCTTCCTCACTGCTGCTCTCTGGGTTCACTTCCATTAATACTTAGATTGCTGAATGCACATTTTCATCTCAGACTCCGAGTTGGGGTCAACCCAGAGGAGGAAAGAGTTCAGTATACATTCACTGAATAAACAAATGAAAAAACAGTAAATATCAGTCTCCAAATTCCCTGAACAGTCCATCTTTCTTCCTACTCTTTCTTTGTTCAACCTTAATGTGTTAGTATTCTCCAGACTTCTTTCACCTTCTAGGCAAATAAGCTTACTCTGAGCATTCCCATATATAGCAAGGCTGTAACTTACCACCATTCTGACTTTATCTCTTACCCTGTACCCTCTCAGAAACTCTAGAACTATGTGTATGTGCATGAGAACATCAATATACAGTGAATATATATACACATATAATTTCCTTGTTTTTCCACTTGAGTGCCCCATGCAAACTTCAAATTCAATATATTTTGAGAAAAAAATCATTATCTTCCTCCTGAAATCTAGCCATCTTCTAGGTTCTCTATGTGGAGGAATGGTGGTACCATCCACTCCACTCCACAAGTCAGAAATTAAAATCTTTCTTTATTCTAATCCATCATTACCAATATCCAATTAGTTACAAAGTCCTATCCATTCTCTTTCTTTAATATAATGTAAATTTCTCCCCAATTAACATTTATAATACTACTTCCTTAAATTAGAATGTTTGTACTGCTGCAATAACATCATAAGTAGTTTCTCCAAGTTCCTTCTCAAGCCTGTATCCTCATATAGTGAATTTCCTAAAATTATTCTCATTTTATTGTTTTAACTCCTTAGTGGTGCCTCATAGCGTCTAGTTTAAAGCTGAAATTTCTTAACCAAGCTTTCAAGGTCCTTGATCACATGGATCCTGCCTACTTCTCACATTCTTTATTACTGTTCCTATGGTACTCTTATATCAATCACATAAAACTCCCCAACAAGCCATACTTCTTTTGACTTTTGTGTCTTTATATATCAGCTGTTTTTCCTGCAACATTCTTCTCTCATATCCACCCCTACTATCTGTCATTTTTCAGGAAGTAACTCAAATCTTACTTCCTCTTGAAAGATTTCACTAATTTCTCTCACATCTTCTCAAGCCCATAGCTAGAGTGAGTGTTATTCCTTATCACAATTTTGTCCCTTTAGTACTTGACTATTCAGTATCTTCTCTGATGGCATTATTGAAAAGTATAGTAACTACTGATTTTCTTAATATTTTTAGACAACATGCATCTTTAGGTTAGCAACTTATCAACTTTGTATTTTTGAGCTACATCAGAGTGTCTGAATTTAATAACTCCTCAATGTCTATTAAATAATATAATCAATGACAATAGAAGCTACTGACTGTGTAATATTTTCAAAAGTACGCTCTAAACTATGCATTACTTCCCATGATTTTCTGGAAAAACAAAAATACTTTTAGTGAGAGAGTTCCTTAAATACACAGCTGGGAAACAGCAAAACCATTTGCAAATCTATGTCTGCGTGAGTACAAAGCCCACATCCTTACTCTGTGCCATGTTATCCAAATCCCCAAACAAACTGTGTATAGAAAGAGTTAGTACTATGATAGGTAATGGAGGAAAAAAGATAAAACGTAGGCTACCACAAATCTCTTTCTTTCTATTCATATTACTGTTGTTTCTTTCCTATTGGTTTATATTATTCAGAGAAAGGAGCTGCCCGTCTCTTAACAAGTTACACTGAAAGCAAAATCTTCAAAGGACAAATTCCCCAAATTCATCAAGACCCACTCCGTCTTACTTATTATTGCCAAGCTTTGGATGATCAATAAATGGCTTGACCTGAAACACAACTATTTCCTTTTTAATATTCACTACTCCTCATAATTTGACAAATAGAAAATAAATAGACCAAAAAAGTTTGTTAAGTATCAAAGAAAATAGGATCTAACACAAGTGAAAACAAAGACACGTTTTTCATCTTAGAAAAGATCTTCTTTGCTTGTCAAGCTAGTCAATGTAAGTAAAATAAAGAGCTTAATTGTTCTGTTATTTTCTTTTAAACCAGAAGTTTTGTTCTAAACCAAAAGCGGCATTTGTTTTTGGCACTCTGTTGTCCCCTCTTGTTTTCTAGGTACAAAGATTTAAAAATTCTTTGTCAAGCAATTCAAACAGTGTAGGCATTCACAAAAAAGAGGGTGAAATGAAAATAAAGTGACAGTTATTTTCCTAGTGTATGGACATGCTTGGAACTATACCCTGGACAACAACCTTAACACAGATAATAAGTCCTAGATGAGGATATACATTCTGAAATGTTTAAGGGAACTGATAAAGTAAATTACTGTGAAAGCATAAGCAATTATTTGATATATTGATAAAGAAATGAATACAGAATGGTTAGTTGATAAATAATTATAGGAAAATATCAATTGTAGAATCTAGGTGATGAGCTTAAGAGTGTCCACGTATAACTCTTTCAACTTCTCTGTATTTTGGATAATATTCATAATTAATGTAGAAAAAATTCAGTGAAAAAATATCATTGATCCCATTCATATTTTTTGGACACAAGCCAGTTCTCAGATTCAGAATTCATGACTAAAGAAAAATCTGGATTCCTATGAGGAAGGATCACTCAAAACTATGATAAGTATATTCACTAGTAATTTCCTCCATTCTTCCCAAAAGAAATCTAAAGCCATTTACTTAGTTAAGCATGCACTGGAGAAGAGAAAATACCTCCAAACCTTGAGACCCTATTTGCATATAGGGTCTATATTGGCATTGATATTGGGGACCAAAGTGCTACCATTGCTCCCCTAATAGAATATGAATATATGTTATCTAGGATATAAACTTTATCTTGGAGCAGATTCAGCTCATATTTGTGGTCATACCCAACAGTTACTCTCCAGTAAATGTATAATTGTACTAGACATAGTTAATAAATGGTAGACTGTGTCATTAAGAGAAATAACAAAGGAAAAAATGAAGTGGAAGCCTCTAAAACTGCCCTTATACCTCTGGTCAAGATAGTTAATATAGTAATTAACAATATATTGTCAAAGGAATCAAAGAGATTAGTTCCACACTTACAATATAAAATACGCAGATATAACTGGTCCCCATAATATTTCACTTAATTCAAAATTCTGACTCCCACAAATAAATCCAGAAACTCAAATCAAGTGAAGGTCCAAATTTCAACTTCTGTGTCAAATACGGAATTTATACAACAGCAAATTAACACAGCCTCCAGTACATGTTAAGTGGCTATTGATTTAATGAATGCATTATTTTTCATCTCTATCAATAAGTAGGATCCGAAATAGGTCACATTCAAACAGAATGGACAACACTGTACATGTACCCCAAAGCTGGCGCAAATTTATCTGGTTTCTTTCAAAATACAGTCTAAAGTGACTAGAGCCACATAAACATTACATAGTATTACACATAGCCACATAGTATTACATCGGCGATTATCAATGACATTATGTTAACTGGATTAAAAAAAAATTAGAGGCTCAGGTAAGACAAACGTGCTCCAGTAGTGGAAAATGCACTCTGCAAAGATTCAACATTATGCCTCATAAAGTTTTCAGGCACCTCGTAGTCTCTGGTGTGCTGTGCCATCCTCTCAAAATAAAGAAGAAAATTTTGCATCTCAGATCCTCCAAAGAGAGGTACACAATGTCTGGTTCACATTTTCAGATTCTGGAAACAGCATATTCTACATAAAGAAAAGAGTACTCTGGCGTACTTACTGAATGACAAGGATGACTGCTGGCTTTCACTGGAGCCCAGAGAAGGAACAATCCCTCGGTAGTTTCAGGTTGTGATTCAAATAGCTTTGGTCCTTGAGATAACTAGAAAAGGAAAAGAAGGCATGAGGAGTTTATAGTAAGTTCCAACAACAGAAAATTCTGAAGGTTCTAGAGAAGTGCTATATATCTATAGCATAGAAAGGACAGTCTCCTTCTCCAGTGCTGGGAAAACTTGATAGCCACATGTGAAGGAAATAAACTGAACTCCTATCTGACGCCAAATGCAAAAATTAACCCCAGCGGGTTATAGATTTGAAAGTAAGACCTGAAATCATCAAACTACTAGAAGAAGCATAGGTGAAAAATGATATTGGTCTCAGCAATGGTAATGAGATAGGCTGGGATCCGGGACACTTTGCTGCAAATGCTGCCATGATTGCACCTGGACAAACCTTTCCTCCAACAACAAAAATACAAAGAAACTATGTTGTTGTTCAGTCACTAAGTCATGTCCAATTCTTTTGCAACCCCAGGTACTACAGCCCATCAGGCTCCTCTATCCATGGTATTTCCCAGGCAAGAGTCCTAGAGTAAGCTGCCATTTCCTTCTCCAAGGGAACTTCCAGGCACACTGACTGAACCTGCATCTCCTGAAGGCTCTCTCCACTGAGCCACCAGGGAAGCCCTACAAAGAAACTAGGAGACTGAAAATAACTGTGAACACCCACAGATGGGGCAAATTTGGGGCAAAAGATACAAAAAGACCAAAAAACCCCAAATGCCACTTCTAAAAAGCTGGGAGCAAAAGCAGGGTACTATGCATGACCCCTGTACTCAATATCACCTGCAGAGTGGGCACAACACCTAAGCCCCTCCTCCAACTCAACCCCTGGACACACTCCTACCCTCACCCATATAAGCAACAAGGCTGTCCCCTCAGGGAGTGAGCAAGCATGGGATGCTGTTGTTCATTTTCATTCCCTGCCTGCTATAGCAGGGGCCCTGGTAAGCCTTGCCTGAATTTCTTGTCTCATTTCTAGTCAATTTCTATCAATTGGAGAAGGCCATGAACACTGGTTGGCATTAGTTTCATAGATCTGATACTGAAAGGACAGACAATAAAAAGCAAAAATAGGCAAGTTGGACTACCTCAAACTAAAATATTTCTACACAGCAAAGGAAACAACAAAATTAAAAGGCAGTGGACAAAATGGGAAAATATATCTCCAAACTATATATCTGATAAGAGGTTAATATCTATAATATATGAATAACTCCTACAACTCAATAGCAGAAAATAAATAATCCAAGTTTTAATGGGCAAAGGGTTTGAACAGACATCTCTTAAATAAAGACAAACATATGGCCAACAGGTATATGAAAGAATGCTAAACACCACTAATCACCATGAAATGTGCTTCAAAACCACAATGAGCAAACACCTGTCAGGATGACTATTACCAAAAAAGACATTAAATACTGATGAACATACAGAGAAACTGGAACACTTGCACACTGTTGATGAAAATGAAAAATGGTGCAGTCACTGTTGAAAAGAGCAGGGAAATTCCACAAAGCATTAGAAATTAAGCTGCCATATGATGCGGCAGTCTCACTTCCAGGAATTTATCCAGAAAAATTGAAATCAGAATCTGAGAGAGACACGAGTACTCCTACACTAATAGGTATATCACAGTAGCCAACGTGGGGAAACAACTTAAATGCTCCACAGCTGAAGATATAAAGAATATGTAGTACATATGTACAGTAGAATACTATTTAGCAATTTAAAAAGAAGTAAAATTCTGCAATATGTAATAATATGGATGAACCTTGAGGACATTATGCTAAGTGAAAGTTAGTCAGTTAGTTAGTTCAGCTGTTCAGTCATGTTAGACTCTTTGCAACTCCGTGGACTGCAGCAAGCCAGGCTCCCCTGTCCATCATCAACTCGCAGAGCCTCCTCAAACTCATGTCCATCATGTCCATGATGCCAGCCAACCATCTCATCTTCTGTCATCCCCTTCTCCTCCTGCCTTCAATCTTTCCCAGCACCAGGGTCTTTTCCAATGAATCAGTTCTTTGCATCAGGTGACCAAAGTGTTGGAGTTTCAGCTTCAGTATCAGTACTTCCAATGGATATTCAGGACTGATCTTCTTTAAGATGGACTGGGTGGACCTGCTTGCAGTCCAAGGAAGTCTCAAAAGTCTTTTCCAACACCACAGTTCAAAAGCATTAATTCTTCAGTGCTCAGCTTTCTTCACAGTGCAACTCTCACATCCATACATGACTACTGGAAAAACCATAGCTTTGACTAGATGGACCTTTTTTGGCAAAGTAATGTCTCTGCCTTTTAATATGATCTCTAGGTTGGTCATAGCTTTTCTTCCAAGGAACAAGTGTTTTAATTTCATGACTGCCATCACCATCTGCAGTGATTCCAGAGCCCCCCAAAATAAAGTCTCTCACAGTTTCCATTGTTTCCCCAAATATTTGCCATGAAGTGGTAGGACTAGATGCCATGATCTTAGTTTTCTGAAAGTTGAGTTTTAAGCCAACATTTTCACTCTCCTCTTTCACTTTCATCAAGAGGCTCTTTAGTTCTTCACTTTATGCCATAAGGGTGGTGTCATCTGTGTATCTGAAGTGAAGTGAAGTCGCTCAGTCGTGTCTGACTCTTTGCGACCCCGTGGACTGCAGCCCACCAGGCTTCTGCGTCCATGGGATTCTCCAGGCAAGAATACTGGAGTGGGTTACCATTTCCTTCTCCAGGGGATCTTCCCAACCCAGGGATCGAATCCGGGTCTCCCCCATTGGAGGCAGATGCTTTAACCTCTGAGCTACCAGGGAAGCTGTGTATCTGAGGTTACTGAGGTTACTGATATTTCTCCCAGCAATCTTGATTCCAGCTTGTGCTTCATCCAGCCTGGTATTTAGCACGATGTACTCTGCATATCTGGAGAAGGAAATGGCAATCCACTCCAGCACTCTTGCCTGGAAAATCCCATGGACGGAGGAGCCTGATAGGCTACAGTCCATGGGGTCGCAAAGAGTCGGACATGACTGAGCGACTTCAGTTCAGTTCACTTCACTTCACTTCACTATGCATATAAGTTAAATAAGCAGGGTGACAAAATGCAGCCTTGATGTACTCCTTTCCATATTTGGAACCAGTCTGTTGTTCCATGTCCAGTTCTAACTGTTGCTTCTTGACCTGCATACAGATTTCTCAGGATACAGGTCAGCTGGTCTGGTATTTCCATCTCTTTCAGAATTTGCCACAGTTTGTTTTGATCCACACAGTCAAAGGCTTTGTTGTAGTCAATAAAGCAAAAGTAGACGTTTTTCTGGAGCTCTCTTGCTTTTTTGATGATCCAGTGGATGTTGGCAATTTGATCTCTGGTTCCTCTGCCTTTTCTAAATCCAGCTTGGGCACCTGGAAGTTCACAGTTCACAAACTGTTGAAGCCTAGCTTGGAGAATTTTGAGCATTACTTTCCTAGCGTGTGAGATGAGTGCAATTGTGCAGTAATTTGAATATTCTTTGGCATTGGAATAAAAGCTGACCTTTTCCAGTCCTGTGGCCATGGCTGAGTTTTCCAAATTTGCTGGCATATTGAGTGCGGCAGCTTCACAGCATCATCTTTTAGGATTTGAAACAGCTCAAATGAAATTCCATCACCTGTACTAGCTTTGTTCGTAGTGATGTTTCCTAAGGCCCACTTGACTTCACATTCCAGGATGTCTGGCTCTAGGTGAGTGATCATATTATCGTCATTATCTGGGTCATGAAGATCTTTTTTGTATAATTTTGTACAGTGAAAGTGGTCAGTCACAAAAGGCAAAGAATTTCATGTTGTGTTCTCATCACAATAAATCATCAGATAAATGACTGTTAAATGGACCTAATTCTAGATTTGCCTAATTTCAAATTCTATTCTTTCCACTAAAAATAATGGTCCTCTAAAAAAATTTGGTTGCCAAATATTTTAATCTCATCAATATTTGTGATCTCTCTGAAGGAAGATTATATTAACAGACAGACCTGGATGGCATACACGAATCTCAGAAAATGCTGAAAGCATTAATATGAATTTGGCTATGTATTATCCAACTCTCTTCAAGGCATAGAAGTGTATATTTAATGTACAAATGCTTTCCATTCCCAAGGAGATAATTACTGTTTTTAGATGTGATGTGAAAGAATTGTTAGGTCTTAATCCCTAGACAAAATGCCCCTTTGAAACTACCTAGTAACATCTCATAATTTTTTTTATTTTCCATAAAATTATTAGTTTTATAACTGTGTTTCCTCAGTGTGTTAACAAGAAGAAGGTATGTTCCAGATAAAGGAAACTGGTGCTCCAGTCACTGAAGGTAGCATGCTGCTGCTGCTGCTGCTGCTGCTGCTGCTGCTAAGTCACTTCAGTCGTGTCCGACTCTGTGTGACCCCATAGACGGCAGCCCACCAGAATTCCCCGTCCCTGGGATTCTCCAGGCAAGAACACTGGAGAACACTGGTTGCCATTTCCTTCTCCATAGTTTATTATAAATAATTAGGATTCTTTTACTCATCAATATCTCATGAACTTACTTGGTGAATGAGATTTTTTCAGGGGCCAATTCATACAGTTTCTAGATCTACAAAGCTGAGGACCAGGTAACCAAGATTCCACATAAATAATACTCCCCTGCTCATGTTTTCTACGAATATTCTGACTAGACTTTGAACTCTATCTTATACTTTCACTGATTCAAGTTGAGCCTATTATTTAGATACTCTGCTTAATTATCCTTAATTGATAGACATAATTCATTCCAAAGAATCAGCATTTGGTAACTGGAAACAATCAAGTACAATTCATGTCTCTATTAAAATGAGTGACACAAGTGAAACAAATTAGAAACATTAATCAACAAGATTGTGCTTCAGTTAATGAGCTAAGATTTTAATTGTTATCCAAGTTGATGGAAAAGCAGAAAAGAGTTTGGTTGTATTATTCTTACTATTGAAAAGTACTGAAATAGTGTTATTGGTAAGATCAAAGAAGACAGAGTGATTGGGAGTGAGTGAGTGAGTGAAAGTCGTTCAGTCATGTCCAACTCTTTGCAACCCCATGGACTATCCAGTCGATGGAATTCTCCAGGCCAGAATACTGGAGTGGGTAGCTGTTCTCTTTGGGGACTGGGCTATCAAGAAAACTCACACTATGTTAACAAACTATTAAAAAATATTCAAATCCAAGGTCCATATGCACCCTTAACTGATGTGTAAGCACAGATAAAATCATGAGCAAAGTCAGCCTCATCGAAGTGACTGCTGCAGTCCGGAATTTCCAGTACCTAAAATGACAGAGAAAATCATACAATACCTGTGGTGAAGCCCTAGATATGCCACAGAATCACTAGCTTTGCCATCTTGGTTGTGTAGCTCAATCTCTCTGAGGGTCAGATTTTTTTTTTTAATCTCTAAATGAGGATAGAGTACTTATCTCTCAGGGAGGATTATAGAAGATCATCCATATGTCTATTGTGACAGAGTTAA
Source organism: Oryx dammah (assembly GCF_014754425.2). Classification (NCBI taxonomy): domain Eukaryota; kingdom Metazoa; phylum Chordata; class Mammalia; order Artiodactyla; family Bovidae; genus Oryx; species Oryx dammah. The sequence continues at coordinate 34,708,837 of NW_024070187.1, forward strand.
TACAGTTACATTTCCTCCTGGGAACACAGCTAACTTCTATTTTCCAGCCACTTTTACAGTTGAGTAGGGCCATGGGATTAAATTCTGAACGATGGGATATTGGAGGTAACCACATATACCATTTCCAATAGAGGCTCATAAAATGTCCTCCACAACCCTCCAAGAAATATATCTCGACAATTAGACAAACCATTATGCTTTGCATACACAGATACTGTTCATTTTAAAATGAGTGTAGATAATATTTAGAGTAAAAAATACAAGTTGACCTAAAAGAGTATCCAGATTCATAGTCTGTTTGATTACCTGGGCTTGATCCCTGAATCAGGGAAGATCCCCTGGAGAGGGAAATGGCAACCTGCTCCAGTATTCTTGCCTGGAGAATCTCATGGACGGAGGAGCCTAGTGGGCTACAGCCCATGGGGTCACAAAGAGTTGGACACAACTTAGTGAATTAAACAGTATCACAGAGATATAGTTTATAGAATTTTTTCATGATGAGAAGTAGTCCTAATACTCAGAAATGTCAACAGCTTTTGTATCAGAGGATGGAGATTGCCAGAAATGTGTCGTATGAGTAGTATAAAGACAAATACAAATTAAGAGGCTTAATTCTCCCTGTTAAAAATAAGGGAACAGATTTACATCCACTTCTCTTTCTCAGAGCATTTTCTTTAGAAAATTTGCATTTGTAAGTACTTTCTCTCTAAAATGTACATAAGCCTTTTGAAAATTAGAACAAGACTTCTGTCAACTTTATGACCAAGAACGTCTCCCTTGAGGACTTGCAAGACATCTCTTTGAAATGGAAACGTAAAAAGATATAAAGCCCAACTCCCAGTTTCTGTGGCAGGGTGGAGCCTCATTGCAGTGAGTGCCTAGTAAAACTATCTCCTGAAATAAAGATATGAGAAGTTATTTCTCCTCTGGTTGAATCCAATTAGTTAGTGCAGATGGTCACCCCAATTACCAGCTGAATCTAGAAAGAACTACGTGTGGTAAACAGTGCTGCCACGTCCTCTCACCTGAGTATTAATTGCTGTTTATCTTGAGGACATGTATGTAATGGGCCCTGACTGCTTAACTCTATAAAGGGTGATATTTCTTTCTGTCTTTGCCATTTAGTGGACTGCCTATGATGTATATTGTATTCTTAAGCTTATTCAATAATTGTTTTCTTTACTACCTTTGTGAGAGGTTTCTAGGTTGCCAGAAGATCTTACATTTAATTATATTTCCCCAATAGTTAAAAGGAAATTATTCTAAACATGAGCCCTGCATTTATTAAGCCAGGATTTAGATAAGCAATATCACCAGGTTCCATTACAGAATTTTTTCCCCTCCCTCCCTCCCTCATTTCTGAGGTATCTTCAGTTCAGTTCAGTGGCTCAGTCATGTCCAACTCTTTGTGACCCCATGAATCACAGCACACCAGGCCTTCCTGTCCATCACCAACTCCCATAGTTCACTCAAACTCATGTCCATCGAGTCGGTGATGCCATCCGGCCATCTCATCCTGGGTCGTCCCCTTCTCCTCCTGCCCCCAATCCTTCCCAGCATCAGAGCCTTTTCCAATGAGTCAACCCTTCGCATGAGGTGGCCAAAGTATTGGAGTTTCAGCCTCAGCATCAGTCCTTCCAATGAACACCCAGGGCAGATCTCCTTTAGGATGGACTGGTTGGATCTCCTTGTAGTCCAAGGGACTCTCAAGAGTCTTCTCCAACACCACAGTTCAAAAGCATCAATTCTTCAGAGAGGTATCTTAAGCAGATCCTAATCATCTAACCACTATTTAGCATGTAATGGGCAGCTCCATGCTTACCTATAAACTTTCACCCCCCACTTTTGATTGTCTTCAGACAGTTAAAAAACATTTCCCCATGTGATGATTATTTCATTTTTCCTGAATCTGACCTTTCCTGGTCATTCTCAGTTCTTCAGGTTTATCCCACTGAAAACTGGCTTCAGCCTGAGCATTCATGCTAAGCAGCTAGCTACCCTCCTTTGTTCCTGATTGTCCCTTCTGATCATCCATTTATACAGACACTAATTATGGCCACGGGATGGAAATTCACATCCTCACACTTTAGCATTAACATCATTTCAAATAGCTCCTTTACCCCTATTTCAGAGTATGAATAACTCCCATACTCAAAGAGATGCTATACTCATGTATTAGTGTTTGTTCCATCATGAGAGGTAGAAGGTCCCAGGTAATTTCACTGTGCCTTGGGCAATCTTTTTTATCAACAGGTCAGCACTACATCTCAATTGGCAATTATCAGCTGACATAGTCTCCTGAGTTCTAGCATCCTGTTTTCAAACTGTCACCAATACTGTGATATCCCACGTTTAGATGTCAGTAGTGCTGATAGAAAGATCTTGCATGGGACATTGTATACTAGGTGATGTTCATTAGCAGTGACCCGGTACTTATTTCCAAAATGAGATTCCCAGACAAAAGTAACACCCAAGAACATCGGCTTGTTCAACTGGACTTTTCTGTTAGGCAACGACTCAATCATGAAGGGAAGGAATAACATGTGTGCTCAGAAGTCACTGACTTCTGAGTCATACTATTCTACAGTGATTTAAATGATGCCTAGGGCTTTTTCTGTGCTCAAGAAAAACCTCTTATTTTTGATGGAAGCGCCAGTTGACAGTCTCATCAGGGAATATTGTACGTCCTTTTCCTGCTATTAGCAACAATATTAACAGAATTTCCTGACACACAAATCTTTTCACTTTAAGGTTTCACATCCAAAGCCAAGGTTCTGCTTCTGTTTTTTCATCATAATTTTAAAAAACCATAAACAGATCACTACAACATTTTTGAGCTTTCTATTAGTGATTCTGGAGTAGTAATTATAACTCCATAGCTGCTCAACACACACTTTGGTACGAACAAAGGAAAGCCATCATTTTTGTTCACTTGGAGACTTTTAGTGCAGCCATATAGAATGGATGTCCAGGCCTCTACCAATTATGCTACCCAATTAATATCTGGGTTCACTGAACCACTTCAAAGTCAATGCAAAAAAAAAATGTTGTAAGAAATCATCTGTGGTAGAGAAATTGGAATTCCTGTGCACTGCTGTTGGCAGTATAAAATGGCATAACTACAATGGAAAACAGTATGAAGATTCCTCAAAAAGTTAAAAACAAAACTATCATATGATCCAGCTACCCTACTTCTGAGTATTTATCCAGAAAAGTTAAAGAAAGGAAGAAAAAAAGAATTGGTATCTGCATCCCCATGTTCATTGCAGCATCGTTCACAAAAGCCAAGACATACAATATTTGATTATGTAAGTGACCTTTATAAACATTCATTTTAACATCATCAAAATACAAATATGGTGCAGTGAATACTGTGGTTCATTCTTCATGCAGCCAGAGGCACTGACTGCTGAGGCTCATTGCTGGGTCCTTCCCCATGAGTTGTCTCCCACTGAAGGAAACTGTCTTATCCAAGGTTATACCCACTTCCGAAGAGTTGACACATTGGAAAAGACTCTGATGCTGTGAAGGATTGGGGGCAGGAGGAGAAGGGGACGACAGAGGATGAGATGGCTGGATGGTATCACCGACTCAATGGACGTGAGTTTGAGTGAACTCCGGGAGATGGTGATGGACAGGGAGGCCTGGGGTGCTGTGATTCATAGGGTCGCAGAGTCAGACACAACTGAGTGACTGAAATGAACTGAACTGAACTGATACCCACTTCCTGCAGGCAGAATGTGTTTATAACTTGTTGAACTGGGTTGCAAAGGTCTTGGCCCCTTTGACTCAACTGGTATTCTAAAGAGTCATGCCAGCTTTCAAACACCCCTTAGGATCAGCTGAAGCCTCTTTTGCGACTTCTCCCTGTGCCCAATTTTGTTTTCTCCATCCCTTGCAGGCATTGTAGCTCAGCACTCCAAATGAAATTTTTGTTTGCAAATCTCAGTCTCTTTCCCAGAGATCCTGACATACAGTATAAGGCATATTAGTTTAGATTTATTATTTTTCCTAACCATAAAAAATTTTAAACATAAGGAAAAGTTGAGAAAAACACTACAATGACACCATGTATACTACCTAGATTCTATATTTACATTTTACTGTTGTTTAATAACATGTCTATCCCTCTGTTTTAAATTCATTGTGAATAGCTGAATATTTAAGATACTAGCAATCATCATAAAATGTAAAACTGTAATGAAAATCAATCTCAGCAAAAATCAGCTACATGTTATCAAGATATTTTAAACTGCCTTATCTTATACTTATATGAGATGTTCAGCCAAGACATGCTTCAAGACACCCTGGGCCCTGCAGCCAACCATTTCAAGAACCAGCCCACCCTCCAGTAATCAAACCCTGCTTTGGGACCCCTGGGCCCTACAACCAGACTCTAGGACCTGTCTCTACCTGCCATAGTCTAGCACTAACTCGAGGACCTGGCTTCACCCATCAGTGGGTAGGCAACAGCTTTGGAGACTTCTGGACTCTGCCTCTACTCAATAGTAACCAGTACTATCCCTGGGATCCCCATGGGTTCCACAGTCAGCCACTTCATGACCCTGTCCCACCAACCAGGTGGGACACAGCCACACAGGTGGCCAGCCAAGCTTACCAGACCACCCACATAGCCTGCCACAAAAAAAGAGACCCTCACAGGGACAAACATTGCAGCATTTAGGTCTGGTGACACGAGGGGAGTGTACTGCTGAGAGGTATAGGACAACTCCTACAAAAGGCCACTTTGTCAAGGTCAGAACATGTAACTAGACTATCAGTTGAAAATACAAAATAAAAACAGCAAGTTAGGCAAAATGAGGTGACAGAAACATGTTGCAAAGAAGCAGCTAGATAAAGTTCCAGAAAAAATAAGCAAAATGGAGACAGGCAACCTACCGAAGAAAGACTTAAAGGTAATAATTGTAAGAATGACCAAAAAAGTCAGGGAGATGTAGAGAACGGACATCTGGGTACAGAGGGTGGGGGATGAATCAGGAGACTGGGACTGATGTATGTGCACTGCGATGTGTAGACCAGAGAGCCAGCAGGAACCTGCTGGATGACTCAGGAAGCTCAGCTCTGTGTTCTTGGTGACCTAGCTGGCTGGGATCGGGGAGGGGTGAGAGGGAGGTCCAAGAGGGAGGGGTATGTGTACACATATAGCTAATTTCCTTTGTTATACAATACTGTAAAGCAACTCTACCCCAATTTATGAAAAGAAAAATGAATATCTATTTAGCCTGCCTCACTAATATGCAATATAATTAGCATAGGAGCAATCTACCAGCTGCCATTGCTGAAAAAATGTGTCTGTTCTAGAAGGTCAAGCCTTAAAGCACAATTACTAAAATTATAACAAGATTTCAATTATTTGACTTTAATACTATTTCAGATTTATTTTTGCATTTGACATGTTTTTTATGTTTTTATACTATACATGTTTTTGACATGTATTGTATGTTATCTATCTTGGCCATTTGGTGATTTTAACATTTGACTATTCAACCTTCAGCTGAAATGGGTATTCAGTACACCTCCAGTGAATTTGATAGACCATTTTCCCCTTGTTAAGATGTCAGACTGTTTCTATGTTGAAAAACTCTATATTTTTATATTTTAAAATTATTTAATGTTCCTAGAGAAGCCTATGCTATTTTACTAAGAACCTTCAAATACTATTGAAAAGCACTATTTAAGTTCATTCTCTCAATCACAAGCTTCCCGTAAAGAACCCACCTGCCAATGCAGGAGTCATGAGTCCAGTCCCTGGGTCAGGAAGATACCCCAGAGGAGGAGATGGTAACCCATTCTAGTATTCTTGCCTGGACAATCCCATGCACATAGAAGCCTGGTGGTCTACAGTCCAGAGGGCCCCAGAGTCAGACACAACTGAGAAACTGAGCATGCACACACTCTCAATTATCCCTTTTGGAGTTAGTATAAGGACCTCTAAAACTTCAACAACAATGAAAAAGTCAACCAGATTTTTGTTTTATTAATATTTTTGAAAATATGTACTTCCAGTGGTCATGTATGGATGTGAGAGCTGGACTGTGAAGAAAGCTGAGCACTGAAGAATTGATGCTTTTGAACTTGTGGTGTTGGAGAAGACTCCTGAGAGTCCCTTGGACTGCAAGGAGATCCAACCAGTCCATTCTGAAGGAGATCAGCCCTGGGATTTCTTTGGAGGGAATGATGCTGAAGCTGAAACTCCAGTACTTTGGCCACCTCACGCGAAGAGTTGACTCATTGGAAAAGACCTTGATGCTGGGAGGGGTTGGGAGCAGGAGGAGAAGGGGACGACAGAGGATGAGATGGCTGGATGGCATTACTGACTCGATGGATGTGAATCTGAGTGAACTCTGGGAGCTGGTGATGGACAGGGAGGCCTGGCATGCTGCAATTCATGGGGTTGCAAAGAGTCAGACACGACTGAGCAACTGAACTAAAACTAAACTAAACATTAATTTTATAGCTTATGTGGAATAATTTTAGGCTTTGAAACTTGATGAAATAATATTTTTCCTACCTTTTGTAGACCTCATGATTTGTATACAGCTCTATTTTTTATTTTGTTAATTCAGACAACAAGTCAAAAATGAGCTTTTAAATGTATAGATTTACTAATTAAATATCCAATACTCACCAAGTGTGGAAAATGAAAAAGAATGAACCACAGAGTACTTTTAAGAAAAATGGGATGTTTGTACAACAGGAAAGATGCTGCTTTGAGGACTGTTTGCACAATGAGCCCTGACTCACTCTCTTATTTGGAGCAGGTGTACATTTGGGCAGCAGCTTGTGTCCATTTCTGAGGCTGTTATTAAAAACAGCTGGACAAACATTAATACCTTATGAATCTCAGGAAAGCAACTGGAAGAGAATGCCTGATGGAAATAAATTATACAGAGGACAAAGGGTATTTGACAAAAGTACAGATATAGGGAAAATTGCCAATTTAAACAAGAAACAGAGAAAGGGAAGGTAATGCTTCCTGACATGAAAAGAGACTTTGTTGTCCAAAAGGAGACTCATCTTCTAAGTGAAAAGGTGGTTAGTAGTTAGAGTTAGCTGACCCTAAGTGTAACAGTTTTATTGACTCAGAAGGCAATCACAAGTCCTGACTACACTTGATAGGTGGTTTTCAAAGAAGCTGTTGACACTGAAGGGAGTCAAAATGGCTTAATGAAAGCGCCTGCACTTCATTAGAGCATCAGTGCACACACAGACTATTAAGTATACAAAAATCTCTTTTGCTTTTAAGCAAAATCTCTTAGTTTTAGCTAATGGGAGAAAGATGGTTCCATCTTGCCCTTGACGTAATGGAGATGTAATCCATTTTCTGAGTAAGGTATATTGGCTCTTCAAAATAACAATAAATTCTACTTTGTACAAAAGAAATCTGAACTTTTAACTTCTTGTTAAGAACAAAACAAACAAATGGAATACTTTTAGTTCTATTGCAGTACAATTACACTTTCTCATAACAACTTTCTGGTAGTGAATACTGGCTCACAGTTTGTTTTAGAGTGGTAATAATTTGTATCAAGGTTTCACCAATAACCTTACTCAGCTATATGACTGGAGTGTAAAATGGCTAGGGCATTTCTAGTAGCCTAGATGTCAAATATGAGTGTCACCTTTTTGGTAGCACAAATATGAGGATCCCAAAGACCACAAGAGGAAAATTCTCCTCTGTGCAGAGCATTCACGCTGTCAGAGTAGATGCAATTGTAACTCTAAGAGTATACAGTCCCTAAGATTTTGGTTTACCTAAACAAAATATATTTTAGCTTTTGTTGATTCCAAATTTTGCCAGTTTTTCCCATCTGTGTTATGATCATTTTAACTCCCTTACTTTTCAAATAACTAACTCTGATGCCACATTTTTTGAAGTAGGGAAGGTACACAAAGAGAACACAAATACAATTCTGTTAAACAGTGATGGATTCAGGAATGGACACCTAGATTAGACAATGCCTACTCTAGTGCTACACCTTGGGAGACAGTAGCAAAACAGCTCCCAAACTATAACCTACATCACCTTGGACAACCGCCCTGTCTGAAATTAGACTCATAAAGATTCACTGGATGGAAGAGTTCAAAGCCCAGCAGATCTCCTATGGCAGAGAATAATGCAGCAAGAAGCCAGCTGCAGGGTCTCCTGAGCATTCACAGACGCACCCCAAGAGAGAATCATATTTGGTACTTTTCACTCAGAAGTCATCACCAAGGCAACTGTTACAGTCAAGAGAGGAAAAGACCAACCAACTCTAATTAAAAATCATTCAACAGGCTGTTTCTCCCACCTCAGTTCTCTGTCCTCAATATATAAGAAAAAGAGCTTCAGAAAAGGGAGGATAAGGAAAAGTCCCTAAATCAGAACTTATCCCTTTCCAATTCCAACTCCTTTGAGCCAAAAAGTCTTGCTGCTGATGAAAGGAAGAGAAAGATTTAGACTGAAGATAAACTGATATTTAATAACTGAGATTGACAGGAAAGCTATAGAATTTGTCCCATGACAACACTAAGGAATAGAAATGGAAATTCTACAAAGAATGGTTGAAGGAAGTGATTTTGTAAAAGAAAGATATTAACAGCTTTATATCTGTGTCCCATCAAATTCACACTGTTCATTAATTTATTTACACATTGTTATTGGTAGTTCATATTTGAATTAGTTTGTCTAATTCTTTCCTCAATAATCTGACATAAAGTCACAGATTAAACGGGAGTACTGCTAAGGGAAGAGAACAGAAATAACTGCGAAATAGAAATGTAGTTTTAGGGAGACAGTTTGGTAATGATAGTCTTAACAATCAGCTATTATGTATCAGTCATTTCATAAGCATCTTTTGGGAATCTTTACAACTCTGTCAACTAATTATTATCCTTCCCAACTTGAAAATATAGACAGCACATCAGAGAAGTAAAGTTAATTGTCTCAAGTAAAGGATCCAGAGTTAGGGCTTGAAGGTAGAGAATTTCATTATAAGAGTTAATCTGTAGTCATATATACCTCTAGAGGGGAGGAGGGCAGGAGTATTTGGGGGATGGTAGTGATGGAGGAAAAAAGAAAAGGTCAGTAACCCAGAGAAGAAAAGGAAAACAGAAAGGAGAAGCAGGAACATGCTGGAGAAAACACTTTCTAACTTTATAATTACCATGAGGACTAACTTGAAGTATTCAACCTCACTGTAGTTTATCCACAGAAAATAAAAGTAGTGGCTTAAAAACACATAACATTCTTAGTGCTTTTCCTTTATCAGCCTACTTTTGGTTATATAGAGAGTAGGTTATACACTCTATATACAAAAGTGTAGAAAGTCCTTCCTATCATTTGGGTTCATTTCAAGTATTATGTTGCCAAACATCAGACATAACAGTAAGTATGACCACAAAAACACACCACTCAGCAAAATACATTGTAGAATTTACACTGTTACAAAGAAATTTAATGTTTTCTTTCATTAATGAAATCACGGGCAACTATTTAAAGTCCTTTTTATAACATTAAAAATATAAGAATAACATTATTCTCTCTTTGGGGCCTAAGCTTCCCCTGAATATCCATAGGCAAACAGAATTTACAATTAGATTTTCCTATTAGTGAATTTATTTCATATTTACCAGTCAAGTCAAAGACTGTGCTCTGTGTGCGTATGTATGTATTTTCATGTGTATACATGTGTATTTTCATACCTGTGAAAAATTCTGTATCAGGAACAGTATATACTACTATTTACTGAGTTAGGCAGATAAATCTAGACATATCAGAAGTACCATTTGCTCCATCAAAATCTCACTTCACAGCTTCTCTATAAACAAGCATTGCTTCTACTAATAAATCTGAGAAAATCAAGAAATCAGGTGACAGCTAAACAAAAGGTCCAACATACAGCAGATACGATCTGTTCACGATCCTTTTTTTCTTGATATGTCCATATAATAAAAAATGCAATTTATTATATGGAAGTAATATGAAGTACTCTCCATCTATCTGTTGCTCACCATAAAACAAATCAGTCCCTTACCCTGGGAACATGAGTAGTAGAGGAATAATAGATGAACCTTGGTTTGAATACAAGCTCTGTCCATATCAGTCAAGGGAGCTTGGCCAAGATAACTAACTTCCCTGTGCCTCGGTTTCCCCATCAATAAAATGTGGAAACTAAGATCTATGTCACAGTGTTATATATGCACATTGAGACAGAATGATCTCTGTTTGTCTCCAAGGCAAACCATTCAATATCACAGTAATCCAACTCTATGCGCCACCAGTAACACTGAAAAAGCTGACGTTGAACAGTTCTATGAAGACCTACAAGACCTTCTAGAACTAACACCGAAAAAAAAAAAATTGTTCTTTTCATAATAGGAGACTGAAATGCAAAAGTAGGTAGAGTTTTTGACAAGAGAACACATAGCAAACACCACCACAGTTTGGCCCCAGGTAAATAACAGGGAGGGAACACAGTTCTGCCCATCAACAGAAAATTGGAATACAGGCATGAGCATCGCACCGCCCATGAGAACAAGACCTAAGTTCCCCCTTAGTCAGTCTCTCCCATCAGGAAGCTTCCATAAGCCTCTTATCCTTCTCCATTAGACGGCAGACAGACTGACAACCACAATCACAGAAAACTAAACATCTGATCACATGGACCACTGTCTTGTCTGACTCAGTTAAACTATGAGCCATGCTGTGTAGGGCCACCCAAGACGGACAGTTCATGGTGGAGAGTTCTGACAAAATGTGGTCCACTGGGGAAGGGAATGGCAAATCACTTTATTATTCTTGCCTTGAGAAGCCCATGAATAGGATGAAAAGGCAAAAAGATAGGACACTGAAAGATGAACTCCCCAGATCCATAGGTGCACAATATGATACTGAAGAACAGTAGAAAAATAACTCCAGAAAGAATAAAGAGATGGAGCCAAAGCAAAAACAATACCCAGTTGTGGATGTGACTGGTGATGGAAGTGAAGTCCGATGCTATAAATAGCAATACTGCATAGGAACCTGGAATGTGTTGTCCATGAATCAAGGCAAATTGGAGGTGGTCAAACAAGAGATGACAAGAGTGAATGTCAACATTTTAGGAATCAGCAAACTAAAATGTACTGGAATGGGTGAATTTAACTCAGATGACCATTATATCTACTACTTTGGGCACAAATCCCTTAGAAGAAATGGAGTAGCAATCATAGGCAATGAAAGAGTCCAAAAAGTCCCTTGGATGCAATCTCAAAAACAACAGAATGATCTGTGTTCATTTCCAAGATAAACCATACAATATCATAATAATACAAGTCTATGCCCCAACCGGTAATGCTGAAGAAGCTGAAGTTGAACAGTCCTATGAAGACCTACAAGACCTCCTAAGACTAACACCCTAAAATGATGCCCTTTTCATTATAGGGGACTGGAATGTAGGAAGTCAAGAAATACCTGGAATAACAGGAAACTTTGACCTTGAGTACAGAAAGAAGCAGGGCAAAGGCTAGTAGAGTTTTGCCAAGAGAACGCACTGGTCCTAGCAAACATCCTCTTTCAACAACACAAGAGAAGACTCTACACATGGACATCACCAGATGGTCAATTCCCAAATCAGACTGATTATATTCTTTGCAGCCAAAGATGAAGAAGCTCTCTACAGTTAGCAAAAATAAGACCAAGAGCTGACTGTGGCTCAGATCATGAACTCCTTATTGCCAAATTCAAACTTAAAATGAAGAAATTAGGGAAAACCACTAGACCATTCAGGTATGACCTAAAAGAAATCCCTTATTATTTTACAGTGGAAGTGACAATAGATTCAAAGGATCTGATAGAGTGTCAAAAGAACTATGGACAGAGGTTTGTGACACTGTACAGGAGGCAGGGAGCAAGACCATTTCCAAGAAAAAGAAATACAAAAAGGCAAAATGGTTGTCTGACGAGGCCTTACAAATAGCTGAGAAAAGAAAAGTGAAATGCAAAAGAGAAAGGAAAGATATATCCATTTGAATGCAGAGTTCCAAAGAATAACAAAGAGACATAAGAAGGTCTTCCTCAGTGATCAATGCAAACAACAGAATGGGAAGGACTAGAGATCTCTTCAAGAAAATTAGAGATACCAAGGGAACATTTCATGCAAAGATGGGCACAATAAAGGACAGAAATGGTATGGACCTAACAGAAGCAGAAGATATTAAGAAGAGGTGGCAAGAATACCCACAAGAGCTATACGAAAAAGATCTTCATGACCCAGAAAACCACAATGGTGTGGTCACTCACCTAGAGCCAGACATCCTGGAGTGTGAAGTCAAGTGGGCCTTAGGAAGCATCACTACGAACAAAGCTAGTGGAGGTGATGGAATTCCAGTTGAGCTATTTCAAATCCTAAAAGGTGATGCTGTAAAAGTGCTGCACTCAATATGCTAGCAAATTTGGAAAACTCAGCAGTGGCCACAGGACTGGAAAAGGTCAGCTTTCCTTCCAATCCCAAAGAAAGGCAATGCCAAAGAATGTTTAAACTACCGCACAGTTGCACTCATCTCACAAACTAGCAAAGTAATGCTCAAAATTCTCCAAGTCAGGCTTCAACAGTACATGAACAATGAACTTCCAGATGTTCAAGCTGGATTTGGAAAAGACAGAGGAACCAGAGATCAAATTGCCAACATCCATTGGATCATTGACGAAAAGGAAATGGCAACCCACTCCAGCGTTCTTGCCTGGAGAATCCCAGGGACGGCGGAGCCTGGTAGGCTGCTGTCTGTGGGGTCGCACAGAGTCGGACACGACTGAAGCAACTTAGCAGCAGCAGCAGCAGCAGCATTGGATCATTGCAAAAGCAATAGAGTTCCAGAAAAACATCTATTTTTGCTTTATTGACTACACTAAAGCCTTTGACTGTGTGGATCACACCAAACTGTGGAAAATTCTGAAAGAGATGGGAATACCAGACCACCTGACCTGTATCCTGAGAAATCTGTATGCAGGTCAAGAAGCAAGAGTTAGAACTGGACATGGAACAACAGACTGATTCCAAATCACAAAAGGAGTACATCAAGGCTGTATATTGTCACCCTGCTTATTTAACTTCTGCACAGAGTACATCATGCTAAGTGCCAGGCTGGATGAAGCACAAGCTGGAATCAAGATTGTTGGGAAAAATACCAATAACCTCAGATACACAGATGACACCACCCTTGTGGCAGAAAGCAAAGAAGAACTAAAGAGCCTCTTGATGAAAGTGAAAGACGAGAGTGAAAACGTTGGCTTAAAACTCAACATTCAGAAAACTAAAATCATGACATCCGGTCCCAGCACTTCATGGCAAACAGATGGGGAGACAATGGAAATAGTGAGAGATTATTTTGGGGGGCTCCAAATCACTGCAGATGGTGACTGCAGCCATGAAATTAAAAGATGCTTGCTCCTTGGAAGAAAAGCTATGACCAACTTAGACAGCATATTAAAAAGCAGAGACATTACATTGCCAACAAAAGTCCATCTAGTCAAAGCTATGGCTTTTCCAGTAGTCATGTATGGATGTGAGAGTTGGACTATAAAGAAAGCTGAGCACCAAAGAATTGATGCTTTTGAACTGTGGTGTTGGAGAAGACTCTTGAGAGTCCCTTGGAAAGCAAGGGGATCCAACCAGTCAATCCTAAAGGAAATCAGTCCTGAATATTCATTGGAAGTACTGATGCTGAAGCTGAAACTCTAATACTTTGGCCACCTGATGTGAAGAACTGACTCATTTGAAAAGACCCTGATGCTGGGGAAGATTGAAGGCAAGAGGAGAAGGGGACTACAGAGGATGAGATGGTTGGATGGCATCAGCAACATGGTGGACACGTTTGAGTAGGCTCCAGAAGTTGGTAATGGACAGGGAGGCCTGGCATGTTGCAGTCCATGGGGTCACAAAGAGTCTGATGCAACTGAACTGAACTAAGAGAATATATGCATGGTGCTTAGCACAGAACCTAGGACATGGGGAACTGATCACACTTGGCTGGTGAGCATGCTCCGGAGTCAAACTCTGATACTCATGGGAACCACACTCTGACACTCACCAGCTTAGTTTCTCAGGGTAGGACACTTAATATGCTCTGTCCCTCTTTTCTCATCTGTAGAACTGTGATAATAATGGCATTACCAAGTTGGTTGCATTAAATAAAACATTTTTAATACATTTAATAACTTCACACAATAAAAATTAGCTCTTATAACACACCATCAAGTCAATGGTTAGTATTAATATCTGTTATTTTTTTTAAAAGAGTTTTTAGGAAGAAAAAAATTCTTTTTCAGAAACAGAAACAAAGAGCAAAATAAAATACCCATGGGAAATGACAAAATACCCCATAGCTTCTCCACTAACTCCACCCCTGTCCTGACCTGCAGAGACAGGGACTCACCAAAGGTTAACAAAGGGTGAGAATTAGAACTATCCCCTCCCCACATTAGCTGCCACCTAGGGAGGCTCTTTCAGAGGTTTCAAAGGAACATTACTGCAGACCAAAGGACGAGATTAATTCTGCCTTGTGGGAAGCAAACAGTTCAGTGTGTTCTGCATCTCCCCTTAGCTGTGGGCCCATTATAGCATTTCCAGATCCGATTTTTTTATCTTGTTCTAGGCTTGTCCTTCCTCTTAGTTTCTACTCCCTCAGCACCCCACCCCTAGTCCAAGGCTAGAGGTGAGAAAGCCTTATCCTGTCGCTATTGCTCAACCAAAGGTTTCCTGCCAAAATGGAAAACAACTGTTGCAGGGACAGAGTGTGCTGCTGCCGCACAGCCCCTGACATCAGAGGAACATGCCAGGCCCTTTTTAACGTAGGTTTGGGAACTAAAGTTGCAAAATGTGCCATGGGACAAGGGAGTAATTTATACATAAAGAAAGGAAGAAGTCTTATTTCTGGACAAAAAGTAAAAATTTTATAATAAAACAATTGTCTGTAATGGAAGGAATGAGTTAATTTGAAACATTAACTCAGAAAAACCAGTTTCATATGCATTATGTGATCAAGACATGCAAAGCAAACCCCTGGATGGATGTGCATATGCCAACATGGTCACAGTGACTATCTCAGATAGTTATTTTTTTCTCTAGGTCTCCATTTCTATAGTTATCAAAATATGCAATTCTTTTATAACAGAACATTAAGTTGAATTAATATTAGTGACAGCTAGTCTCCAGGATGGTCCCTAATGACCTTCACCTTTGTATAGACTCCCCCACCACCACCCCGGGCTGGTGTCAGGGTTGGGCTGTGTGACCCATGAGATTACAGCAGAGGTCACTTCCAAAATTAGATTATAACAGACTCAGGTTTCTGTCTTGGGTTCTCTTCTTTCTCATCACTCGATCTGAGGGAAGCCATTGCCGTGTCATCAAGACTCTCAAGCAGCCTATGAAGTGGCCCGCGTGTCCAGGAACAGAAGTCTCCAGCTAACAGCCAATAAGGACCTGAAGCCTGCCAACAAGCCTGAAGGTCCCACCAGAAGGGTATATGCAGCCACACCAGAGCCTCTAAGCCAGGACCAGCCCGATTTCCCACCGTCTTAGTTTCTTCACTCTCAAAACTGTGTGATAATCAATATTCATTATTTCACGCTGTTACATTTTGGGATAATGTATTACTCAACAATAGTTAAACATTTTTCTATAATACTGAAGATAAATAACCAGGTGGGGAAAGTTTTTTATTTTTCTTTCAGGTGGTTTGTGCACTGTCTCTTGTGAGGAGTGAGGTGAGTATTACTCAGTTTTTTTCATGAAGAGTCCAGGTTTGGAACAATTCTTCTAAAGTGAAAAATCAATTGAAAGAAGGACTTCAGAACTCTTTCTTCATTTATGTTCATATCTGTGAAGAGGAAATATTTTCCATCACAGATTATACCTAGACTGATAGAAAATGTTGAGGTAAAGTGAATCTAAGTGTGGAAAAGAACTCTTAAGGTTAAAGTAATTTTGTACCAACTTGGGAATTTTATAAAAATAGCCTATGGCTATAATTTTATTGAAAACTAGACCAAAGGAGCAAATCCAAATTGAAAGCATTGAGTTATTACTTTCCTGCTCTGACAGCTCAAGGAAATCATTCTATATCTATAAGAGCCCTCGGGCTCTCTACTGACTAAATTGGACATATGAAGAGGCTGACTGAACATGGCATTCTACACAATACTGACATTTCCCCAAAACTTATCTAGAAGGGGAAGGCAGTTTTTATATATATATATATATACCAATTATTTCCTTGAGAAATAATAGAAATAATCTTTCAATTCCTTTTCTTTTTTTTTTTGTCTCCACCCTTGGTATCTTTCCAAGGAGGCCCCAGCAACCCTTTAAAGCAGACAGCAGATGAGATTATTAGGATTTGCAACTTGTTGCTACCTGTTCGGCCATTTCTAGCACCTTATCTCTTGGGAAATGTAACAAAGAACACACAAAAATTTGGAATGGCCAAATCTTTTCATTTTGATCGCTGAAAACATATAGACATAACTGGGATCCCTGGAAGCAATCATTGTTAGACGGTCGTGAAACCACACGGACGCCCTCAGTCACTACACCCGCAGCATCAGAGTCACCATTGGTGACGTGTCAAAAATTCATCTGCCAGTGCCCTCAGTAAAGGCATCACCTTCTGATATATTTTTCTGAATTTTTAATCTCATAAACTTCACCCTCTTTTGTTCCTCAATTGCGTTGTCAGGCCATTTCTTACACCATTCTTTATTGTGCCTTTTAGTATTGTGGTTTGTGAAGTTGTCTTTATTATGAAGATGGATTGCCACAAATTATAGTAGCCACTGGGAATATAATGATAAAGGATGCCCAGGACCTGAGCAGGAGCTGAGAGAAATCCTCAGGGATCCTCACCTTCCTGGACAAACAGCCCCTCAGCTTCCCCACCCCATTTCAAAATGTTGCCTGTCTCACAGCCAAAGAGAACAGTCTCTAGAAGGATACCACAAATAGAATCAATTATTCACTATTACTTTTCCTTATAAGAAATCATGCATATTAGCCTCACTGCATTTACAACCTTCTTCCTTTGACACAAGAACTCCTAGTCTCTCAGCCTCTCCCCTCCTTCCGTATAAGCCCCTTTGCTTATTCAACCCCTCACTGCAGCTGCCTTTTCACTCACTGTGCCCCCCATGACAGCATCTGCACGAAGCTTGCAACCTCAAGTCCTCTGAATGTTCCTGTAACTTTCTCTTCTGTTGGAATCAGACTATGCTCTGGAAGACATTACCTTTCCTATAGGCCTCACAGGTGAGGAATGTCCTCCCCACTCTTCTCAAATGAGAGGCAAGTGGGTTGGCAGCCTCCCCATCATGGTTTCCAGATCAGTGTTCCCTTCCTTGCCATAAAAAGAAACAAAGAACAAATAAAAAAACCAAACCTACTTGAAGTGTATGCCATCATTATACTACCTTTCATTTACATAGGTATCTGCCATTCACCTGGTTACTCCCTATATTCATGGAAGATTTTAGCACTTTGCTTCAAGTGTTTATTCCTACAGAATCCTTGTCATTTTACATGGTGAGTTTAACATCTATGCTGATGATCCATTCAGGCTTCTAACTCTTCAATCAGCAAATCTTTTCATATACAATGTTTTACACTTCACTTGCTGCCACTTTCATCCATAGATATAACCTAGAGCAAACAGTTGGCAAACTGGCCTGCAGCCAAATGCAGACCACTGCCTGTTTTTGTCCAGCCTGCAAACTAAGGATGGATTTTAGCTTTTTAAAGTGGAGTCCACCCATGTTCATTCATGTTTATATCATCTATGATTACTTTCTTCACTGTAACAATAACAGTTCAGTAACAGTTCCCTGTATTTCAGTGAATGGTTCACAGTTCACAGTGAACAATAACAGTTCCCTGTAACAAAGTGCTGAGTTGTCAAGACATACCTATGGCCTGTGTGTATGCGTGCTAAATTGCTTCAGTCATGTCTTACTCTTTGCGACCCTTTGGATTGTAGCCTACCAGGCTCCTCTGTCCATGGAATTCTCCAGCCAACAGTACTGGAGTGGGTAGCCATGCCCTCCTCCAGGGGATCTTCCTGACCCAGGGATCAAACCTGTGTCTCTCATGTCTCTTGCACTGGCCTACACAGCCGAAAATATTTACTATCTACCTAAGCTGACTTACCCCATGCCCTAGACTGTCTCATTACCAATAACTGCAACACTTTCAAAAACACAGTTCTAAAAGTTTCCTCTCTGCCTGCTTGCCTCTACTCCTTCTGGTTTGCTTGAATAATCTTTAACCACGCATCCTCTTGATATAGTCATCACTTTTTCCCCACCTCACTTCTCACACTCTCCAGGTTGGATTCACTCCCTTGCACGTGTACGCAATGTCCATGCCCTCAGTTTTCTATCATTTGAGCCTCTTGTGATCATAACCATATCCCTAGTTAAGTTCAACTGTCTGCCTATTCTGTGCCTTCCCCTAAGCAGATGAAGGTAGCTGGAAAAAAGGCACACAGCCACATAACAAGCTAGCTTATAACAGCCTGCTGGTTTAAATGTATGGCTGAAGGTGGAAGGAATTGAAATGTAATAACGTTTGGAAAGCTTCTCAAGGAAAATAAAAGGAACTCAGGTTAAGGTTGATGCAAGTCTTCAGGACTCTGACAGGCCCAGCTGGAATTAAATGAACTATTAATAATAAGGTCTCATTTACACCAAGGGCAGAGCAAGTGCCTTTATAAAAGAAGAAATGTTTTCCCCCAGAATTTTAGGGCTACATTTACTCTTAGAAAATAATAATAGTAGAAGTACTAATACAATGATAATAATGATGATGCTTGTCCTTGGGAGATGTGCTGTCTTGAATAGATGAATTGGTAGAGAAACTGAGGAACTAGCAGAAACATCAAAAAGGAGACTGTGGAAGCATTCCCAGCCATGCTCCCTTCATAGTTTGTGAAACTGTCCAGTGATGGCCAGTGGAGTGCAGAGCTTCAGAGAATAGACCACAGGACTCAGGCCAGGGCATTTCATTGTGTGGGTTGGAGCTGGAACCCAAAACACAAGGTTTTTATTCCCAATTAAAAAACGGACTTTCCTGTGTTGGGGATTTTATGGATTGAGATGTATCCTCCTAAAAGTCATATATGACCTAAGACAAACTCCTTACAATTATACAGTGGAAGTGAAAACTAGATTAAAGGGATTAGATCTGATGGAGTGCCTGAAGAACTAAGGACAGAGGTTAGGGACATTGTACTAGAGGCAGGGATCAAGACCATCCCCATGAAAAAGAAATGCAAAAAGGCAAAATGGTTGTCTGAGGAGGCCTTACAAAGAGCTGAGACAAGAAGAGATGCAAAAGGCAAAGGAGAAAAGGAAAGACATATCCAGAGTTCCAATGAATAGCAATGAGAGATAAGAAGGCATTCCTCAGTGAGAAATGCAAAGAAACAGAAGAAAACAATAGAATGGGAAAGACTAGAGATATCTTCAAAAAATTAGAGATACCAAAGGAACATTTCATGCAAAGATGGGCACAATAAAGGACAGAAACGGGAAGGACCTAAGAGAAGAAGATATTCGGAAGAGCTGGCAAGAATACACAGAAAAACTATACAAAAAATATCTTCATAACCCAGATAACCATGATGGTGTGATCACTCTCCTAGAGCCAGACATCCTGGAGTGTGAAGTCAAGTGGGCCTTAGGAAGCATCACTATGAACAAACCTAATGGAAGTGATGGAATTCCAGTTGAGCTATCTCAAATCCTAAAAGATGATGCTGTAAAAGTGCTGCACTCATTATGCCAGCAAATCTGGAAAATTCAGCAGTGGCCACAGGACTGGAAAAGGTTTGCTTTCATTCCAATCCCAAAGAAAGGTACTGCCAAAGAATGTTCAAACTACTGCACAATTGTATTCATCTCACATGTTAGCAAAGTAATGCTCAAAATTCTCCAAGCTAGGCTTCAACAGTACTTCATCACTCAAGAAATTCTAGATGTTCAGAGTGTATTTAGAAAGGCAGAGGAACCAGAGATCAAATGGCCAACATCCACTGGATCACAGAAAAAGCCAAGAGAGTTCCTGAAAAACATCTACTTCTGATTTATTGACTACACCAAAGCCTTTGACTGTGTAGATCACACCAAACTGTGGAAAATTCTTAAAAAGATGGGAATACCAGACCACCTTACCTGCCTCATGAGAAATCTGTATGCAGGTCAAGAAGCAGCAGTTAGAACTGGATACGGAATAAAGGACTGCTTCCAAATTGTGAAAGGTGTATGTCAAGGCTGTATATTGCTACTCTGCTTATTTAACTTCCATGCAGAGTACCTCATGAGAAATGCTGGCCTGGATGAAATACAAGCTGGAGTCAAGACTGCCAGGAGAAATATCAATAACCTCAAATATGCAGATGACACTACCCTTATGGCAGAATGCAAAGAAGAACTAAAGAGCCTCTTGATGAAAGTGAAAGAGGAGAGTGAAAAAACTGGCTTAAAAAAAAATTCAAAAAACTAAGATCAAGGCATCTGGCCCCATCATTTCATGGAAAATAGATGGCAAAACAATGGAAACAGTGAGAGATTTTATTTTGGGGGTTCCAAAATCACTGCAGATGGTGACTGCAGCCATGAAATTAAAAGACGCTTGCTCCATGGAAGAAAAGCTATGACCAACTTAGCATATTAAAAAGCAGAGACATTACATTGCCAACAAAAGTCCATCTAGTCAAAGCTATGGTTTTTCCAGTAGTCACGTATGGATGTGAGAGTTGGACTATAAAGAAAGTTGAGCACCGAAGAATTGATGCTTTTGAACTGTGGTGTTGGAGAAGACCCTTGAGAGTCCCTTGGACTGCAAGGAGATCCAATCAGTCAATCCTAAAGGAAATCAGTCCTGAATATTCATTGGAAGGACTGATGCTGAAGCTGAAGCTCCAATACTTTGGCCAGCTGATGTGAAGAAATGACTCATTGGAAAATACCCTGATGCTGGGAAAGATTTCAGGTGAGAAGAGAAGGGGATGACAGAGGATGAGATGGTAGGATGGCATCACTGACTCTATGGACATGAGTGTGAGCAAGCTCCAGGAGTTTCTGATGTACAGGGAAGCCTGGCATGCTGCAGTCCATGGGGTCGTAAAGAGTCAGTCATGACTGAGCAATTGAATTCAACTTAAATGTCATATGTTTAAGCCCTAACTCCTAACATGATCATATTTGGAAACGAAGCTGATAGGGAGGTAATGAAAGTCACATGAGGTCATAAGGATGGGGCCCAATCCAGTATGACTAGTATCCCTAGAGGAAGAGAGACACCACAGGTGCCCATGCAGAGGGAGAAAGCCCTGTGAGGACACAGCAGGAAGGTGGCCTTCTACAAGCCAGGTGGAGAGACCTCAGCTGAAACCAAACCTCTCAACACTTTGACCTTGGACTTTCAGCCTCCAGAACTGTAAGAAAATTAATTTCAGTAGTTTAAGCACCCTAGTCTGTTGTATCTTGTCATGGCAGCCCAAGCAGGGTAATCCCAGGGGTAAAGTGGAGTCTCAGACTGAAACATAGGAGACACAGATAAAGTGTCACAGGGGGAGAGCCCAGTTAGGATACGGGGGAAAGAGTTAACAAAGCAAGCATTCTCCCCATTCTAAATAAAAGAACCCCGACTTGAACCAGACCAAGCAAAGAGGTAGCTGATGAAAATGGATAAGTTTATTTCAGTATTGTAAGCCTAATGGAATAATTAAAAGACTCAAGGGAATAAAGGAAACCTAAGGGAACTCCTATGGACGGAGGAGCCTGGTAGGCTAAAGCCCATGGGGTTGCTACGAGTCCAATACGACTGAGCGACTTCCCTTTCACTTTTCACTTTCATGCATTGGAGAAGGAAATAGCAACCCACTCCAGTGTTCTTGCCTGGAGAATCCCAGGGACGGGAGAGCCTGGTGGGCTGCTGTCTATGGGGTCGCACAGAGTCAGACACGACTGAAGTGACTTAGCAGCAGTAACAGCAGCAAGGGAACTCAGGTGGCACAGTGGTAAAGAATCTGCCTGCTAGTGTAGGAGATGCAAGATATGCATGTTTCATCCCTGGGTTGGGAAGATACCCTGCAGAAGGAAATGGCAATCCACTCCAGTATTCTTGCCTGGAAAACTCCATGGACGGAGGAGCCTGGTAGGCTACAGTCCACAGGGTCACAAAGAGTCGGGCACCACTGAGTGATTGAGCCTTACAAGGGAACCCAAACAGGGCTGGGAATATGACAAAGTAGAACTTGAAATTTATGCTACACTCTTGTCTATCCTCGCTTCTGTGGGTTGATTTCATTGCCCACATTGTAGACAATTTTGCCCAAAGTTAAGGGCAAAGGAAGAAAAATCATGGATATGTTCTGGGTTTACCTTTTCCCAGGTTAATTACTCAGAGAAAAGAGGGCTTCTCTTTTTCTTCCTGGTCACATAAAATCCCAGAGAGGAAACTGAATTGTACTGGCTTAGCACAGAACAGAACAGATCACACACCCTTTGATAAACAAGTCTAATTCTAGGGATGGAGTGTTATTAGTCAGACTGGATCATATGAGCATCCTGGTGATTAGAAGAGGGACTGAGTGGGCCGGATACTCTGTAGACATTCAAACAACAATAACAAAAGGTGCATAAGGACCATTACCTGAAAGCAGGGGTAAAGGTACATGGTGCTTATGTCAGAAGAAGGGGGAAGATATTAATGATGGACTCCCTTGCCCTCCATGGAGACCAAGGTATTTAGATGCTTTTTCCTTGCACTTCCAAGAAAAAATATGTTAGATAGAATTTTTTAATTATAGTAATAATAGAATGAACATTACCAGACTAAGAGACAGACTTGCTTAAACGTCAATATTCATTCAATCCTTGTATGCGGGCATGCTCAGTTTTGTCCAAATCTTTTCAACTTCATGGACTGTAGCCTGCCAGGCTCTTCGGCCCATGGGATCCTCCAGGCCAGAACATTGGATTGGGTTGCTGTTTCCTCTTCCAAATCCTTGTACAAGGGAGTGCTAAGCAGTATTCAGCTACTAATTGACTTCTGCCAAAGGTCTTTAGAATATCCATAAAATCCCATAACTCTTAGTTGGCATGGCTCACTTTGGACTTAGGGGCACACCTGGGGTCATCTCTGTGGACAGGAAAGACAACTGTTTTGAAAGAAGTGGGAGATGCTCTAACATTTTTTCATAATGACTGTCTAAGCAGAAATCAAGAGTCTTTGATTTCTGTACATCATTAGAGACATTACAAGGAAATTTTCATTCTACTCTCTAGTAGAAATACTAAAAAAAAAAAAAACAATAAAATATTATCTTTCATACAAAGAGTCTTTCCTGGAAATTCATAAATATTACAAGTTCTTTCTTGCAAAATGGATAAACTATGAGCTGCGTTTAGTCACACAGCCTCACACTTCTTTACTGGGGGACACTGACTACAGGCCATTAACACTATCTGTCCTTGAAAGAAGGAAGAACTATCATATCAGAATATGGAGGATCCTGACCATGAAGGATTTTCTGTAATTTCCTTCTGAAATGGCCCATATTCTTCAGAAACCTGCATACAACTGTGCAGTGTAATGGGGCTGAAAAGAAACCTTACCAGAAGAGAACTAGTTCTGGCTCTTTCCCCCTACCCCTCCTAATTCCAGAGGGATTCGTGAGCAGTAACAGTGGAGGGCTGTCACTGCAAATTTCAACATAGCAGAGAACCCAAGGACATTAGAAAACTATCTTGCAAAGGACACATGTCAGATATTTCACTGTAAACCTCAGTAAGCTTAGTCATAGTAAGAAAACAGGCACACTAAAAGGGCACACAGAGATTGTGGCAACATTTAAAATTATACATTAAAAAAAAATTTTTTTTAAGAAAAAAATAAAATAAAATTATAGTCATCAAATTATAGAATGCTCCTTAAGTTTGCTTGAAACTTTGAAAGCATTCAGTATGTTTCATTGAAAACCACAATCACAGAAAATTAATCAAGCTGATCACATGGACAACAGCCTTGTCTAACTCAATGAAACTATCAGCCATGCCACATGTGGGGCCCCCCAAGAAGGATGGTTCATGGTGGGGAGTTCTGACAAAAAGTAGTCTATTAGAGAAAGGAATGGCAAACCACTTCAGTGTTCCTGCCTTGAGAACTCCATGAACAGTACGAAAAGGCAAAAAGATAGGACACTGAAAGATAAACTCCCCAGGTTGGTAGGTGCCCAATATGCTACTGAAGAACAGTGGAGAAATAACTCCAGAAAGAATGAAGAGATGGAGCAAAAGCAAAAATAACACGCAGTTTGGGATATGATTGTTGGTTAAAATAAAGTTCAATGCTGTAAGACCAATATTGCATTGGAACCTGGAGTGATAGGTCCACCATGAATCAAAGTAAATTGGAAGTGGTCAAACAGGAGATGACAAGAGTGAACATCGACATTTTAGGAAATCAGCGAATTAAAATGGACTGGAATGGGTGAATTAAATTCAGACGACCATTATATCTACTATCGTGGGCAAGAATCCCTTAGAAGAAATGGAGTAGCCATCATAGGCAACAAAGAGTCCAAAAAGTCCCTTGGATGCAATCTCAAAAACGACAGAATGATGGATCTGTGTTCATTTCCAAGGTAACCACTCAATATCACAGTAATCCAAGTCTATGCCCCAAACAGTAAGGCTAAAAAAGCTGAACGGTTCTATAAAGACCTGCAAGACTTACTAGAACTAACACCCAAAAAAGATGTCCTTTTCATTATAGGGGACTGGAATGCAAAAGTAGGAAGTCAACAGATATCTGGACTAACAGGCAAATCTGGCTTTGGAGTACAGAATGAAGCAGGACAAAGGCTAATAGAGCTTTACCAAGAGAATGCACTGGTCATAGCAAACACCCTCTTCCAACAACACAAGAGTAGACTCTACACATGGACATGACCAGATGGTCAACACCAAAATCAGATTGATTATACCCTCTGTAGCTGAAGATAGAGAAGCTCTATACAGACAGAAAAAAAAACAAGAACAGGAGTGGAACAGACATGAACTCCTTATTGCCATATTCAGACTTAAATTGAAAAAAGTAGGGAAAACCACTAGACCATTCAGGTATGACCTAAATCAAATCCGTTATGATTATATAGTGGAAGTGACAAATAAATTCAAGGGATTAGATCTGATATACAGAGTGCCTGAAGAATGAGGGACAGAGGTTTGTGGCATTGTACAGGAGGCAGTGATCAATACCATCCCCAAGAAAATGAAATGCAAAGAGGTTGTTTCACGAGGCCTCAAAAATAGCTGAGAAAGAAGAGAAGCAAAAGACAAAGGAGAAAAGGAAAGATAAACCCATTTGAATGCAGAGTTCCAAAGAATAGCAAGGAGAGATAAGAAAGCCTTCCTCAGTGCTAGAAATAGATGAAAACAATAGAATTGGAAAGACTGGAGATCTTTCAAGAAAATTAGAGATACCAAGGGAACATTCCATGCAAAGATGGGCACAATAAAGGACAGAAATGGTATGGACCTAACAGAAGCAGAAGATATTAAGAAGAGGTGGCAAGAATACACAGAAGAACTGTACAAAAAGGATCTTCATGACCCGGATAATCACGATGGTGTGATCACTCATCTAGAGCCAGACATCCTGGAATGTGAAGTCAAGTGGGCCTTAGGAAGCATCACTACGAACAAAGCTAGTGGAGGTGATGGAATTCCAGTTGAGCTATTTCAAATCCTGAAAGATGATGCCATGAAAGTGCTACACTCAATATGCCAGCAAATTTGGAAAACTCAGTCATGGCCACAGGACTGGAAAAGGTCAGTTTTCATTCCAATTCCAAAGAAGGCAATGCCAAAGAATGTTCAAACTACCGCACAATTGCCCTTATCTCACATACTAGTAAAGTAATGCTCAAAATTCTGCAAGCCAGGTTTCAACAGTACATGAACCATGAACTTCCAGATGTTCAAGCTGGATTTAGAAAAGGCAGACGACCAGATATCAAACTGCCAACATCCATTGGATCATCGAAAAAGTGAGAGAGTTCCAGAAAAATATCTACTTTTGCTTTATTGATTACGCCAAAGCATTTGACTGTGTAGATCACACCAAACTGGAAAATTCTCAAAGAGATGGGAATACAGACCACCTGACCTGTCTCCTGAGAAATCTGTATCCAGGTCAGGAAGCAACAGTTAGAACTGGACATGGAACAACAGACTGGTTCCAAATAGGATAAAGAGTACATCAAGGCTGCATATTGTCACCCTGCTTATTTAACTTATATGCAGAGTACATCATGCAAAATGCCAAGCTGGATGAAGCACAAGCTGGAATCAAGATTGCCTGGAGAAATATCAATAATCTCAGATAGGCAGATGACACCACCCTTATGGCAGAAGAGTTGACTCATTGGAAAAGACTCTGATGCTGGTAGGGATTGGGGGCAGGAGGAAAAGGGGACGACAGAGGATGAGATTGCTAGATGGCATCACTGACTCGATGGACATGAGTCTGAGTGAACTCTGGGAGTTGGTGATGGACAGGGAGGCCTAGCGTGCTGTGATTCATGGGGTTGCAGAGTCGGACACGACTGAGGAACTGAACTGAACTGAAAGAATTAAAGAGCCTCTTGATGAAAGTGAAAGAGGAAAGTGAAAAAGTTGGCTTAAAACTCAACATTCGGAAAACTAAGACCATGGCATCTGGTCCCATCACTTCATGGCAAATAGATGAGGAGACAATGGAAATAGTGAGAGACTTTATTTTGGGGAGGCTCAAAATCATTGCAGATGGTGACTGCAGCCATGAATTTAAAAGATGCTTGCTCCTTGGAAGAAAAGCTATGACCAACCCAGATGTTTTTTTCTCTATTAAAAAGCATAGTCATTACTTCCACAAGTTTTGTCTAGTCAAAGCTATGGTTTTTCCAGTAGTCATGTATGGATGTGAGAATTGGAGTGTAAAGAAAGCTGAGCACCGAAGAATTGATGCTTTTGAACTGTGGTGTTGGAGAAGACTCTAGAGAGTCCCATGGACTGCAAGGAGATCCAACCAGTGCATCCTAGAGGAGATCAGTCATGGGTGTTCATTGGAAGAACTGATGTTGAAGCTGAAACTCCAGTACTTTGGCCACCTGATACAAAGTGCTAAATCATTTGAAAAGACCCTGATGCTGGGAAAGATTGAGAGCAGGAGGAGAAGGGGATGACAGAGGATGAGATGGTTGGATGGCATCATGAACTCAATGAACAAGAGTGAGTAAGCTCTGGGAGTTGGTTATGCACAGTGAAGCCTGACATGCTACAGTCCATGAGGTCACAAAGGTTTGGACATGACTGAGCAACTGAACTGAACTGAGCATGTATTATGTCCTAGAGATGGTTGGTTTAAATAGAACATTATGATCACTCTTCGTGTGAACTGAAAAAAAAAAGTTTCAATAATTCAGTATTTCAAGAAAACTTATTATCGTCTAATATTTGGTTTTATAAGTTTAACTGTCAGTGTATTGATATTTCTTTCCACAAGAAACAAATATAAATATCTTGAAGGACGTTTGAAGTAATGGAACTCATCAGCATTATTCAGATGTAAAGACAGTAAAGCAGAATTAGTAAAGTTCAGTTAATAACTGCAATTGAACTTATATTATCACCACCATATTCAATGACTATCAGTCTTCTTTTTCTTAGACTCTTTAAATAGAATGTAATTATGAAAATAACTAATATTTCATAATCATGGTTTAGAAGGAAAAGAGTCACCTAAATCAGAACTCCACTTTTGGAGAAAGCTTAATGTCATAGGAGATCTAATTAAAAGAACAAAATCTAAAATTGGGAGGAAATCAAGATGGTGGACTAGGAGGACGTGGAACTCACCTCCCTCCACAGACATCAAAAAGACACCTACATGTAGAATAGTTCTAACTAGAAACTGGCAGGAAGTCATTTGCACAAAGAAGGGTATAACAAAGAGCCACAAGGAATTGGCTAGGAAGGAAAGAGAAGCAATCAGGTCAGGACCTGTGCCTCTTGGAGGGGACACAGAGGAAAAAGGGGATTACATGGGAGGAGATCCATCCTGGGGCATAAGCATTCAGTTCAGTTTAGTCACTCAGTCGTGTCTGACTCTTTGTGACCCCATGAATCACAGCACTCCAGGCCTCCCTGTCCATCACCAACTCCCGGAGTTCTCTCAAACTCATGTCCATCGAGTCGGTGAGGCCCTCCAGCCATCTCAACCTCTGTCATCCCCTTCTCCTCCTGCCCCCAACCCCTCCCAGCATCAGGGTCTTTTCCAATGAGTCAACTCTTCGCATCAGGTGGCCAAAGTATTGGAGTTTCAGCTTCAGCATCAGTCCTTCCAATGAACACCCAAGACTGATCTCCTTTAGGATAGACTGGTTGGATCTCTTCACAGTCCAAGGGACTCTCAAGAGTCTTCTCCAATGCCACAGTTCAAAAGCATCAATTCTTTGGCGCTCAGCTTTCTTCACAGTCCAACTGTCACATCCATACTTGACCACTGGAAAAACCATAGCCTTGACTAGACAGACCTTTGTTGGCAAAGTAATGTCTCTGCTTTTCAATATGCTATCTAGGTTGGTCATAACTTTCCTTCCAAGGAGTAAGTGTCTTTTAATTTCATGGCTGCAATCACCATCTGCACTGATTTTGGAGCCCAAAAAAATAAAGTCTGACACTGTTTCCCCATCTATTTCCCATGAAGTGATGGGACCAGATGGCATGATCTTGGTTTTCTGAATGTTGAGCTTTAAGCCTACTTGTTCACTCTCCTCTTTCACTTTCATCAAGAGGCTTTTTAGTTCCTCTTCACTTTCTGCCATAAGGGTGGTGTCATCTGCATATGTGAGGTTAATATTTCTCCTGGCAATCTTGATTCCAGCTTGTGCTTCTTCCAGCCCAGCGTTTCTCATGATGTACTCTGCATAGAAGTTAAATAAGCAGTGTGACAATATACAGCCTTGAGGTACTCCTTTTTCTATTTGGAACCAGTCTGTTGTTCCATGTCCAGTTCTAACTGTTGCTTCCTGACCTGCATATAGGTTTCTCAAGAGGCAAATCAGATGGTCTGGTATTACCATCTCTTTCAGAATTTTCCACAGTGTATTGTGATCCACACAGTCAAAGGCTTTGGCAGTCAATAAAGC
This sequence comes from Oryx dammah, assembly GCF_014754425.2. Taxonomy (NCBI): domain Eukaryota; kingdom Metazoa; phylum Chordata; class Mammalia; order Artiodactyla; family Bovidae; genus Oryx; species Oryx dammah. The sequence continues at coordinate 34,738,066 of NW_024070187.1, forward strand.
AAAAATAGATGTTTTTCTGGAACTCTCTTGCTTTTTCGATGATCCAGCAGATGTTAGCAATTTGATCTCTGGTTCCTCTGCCTTTTCGAAAACCAGCTTGAACATCTGGAAATTCTTGGTTCATGTATTGCTGAAGCCTGGCTTGGAGAATTTTGAGCATTATTTTACTAATGTGTGAGATGAGTGGAACTGTGTGGTAGTTTGAGCATTCTTTGGCATTGCCTTTCTTTGAGATTTGGATGAAAACTGACCTTTTCCAGTCCTGTGGCCACTGCTGAGTTTTCCAAACTTGCTGGCATATTGAGTGCAGCACTTTCACAGCATCATCTTTCAGGATTTGAAACAGCTCTACTAGAATTCCATGACCTCCACTAGCTTTGTTCGTCGTGATGCTTTCTAAGGCCCACTTGACTTTACATTCCAGGATGTCTGGCTCTACGTGAGTGATCATAATCCCAGAAAACTAGCCAATCTGATCACATGGACCACAGCATAAACATTACAAGCCACCTATTGGACTCCCCTGTCCTGGGGTCCAACACAGGAAGATAGCTCCCATGGCGGGCTGTAGGGCTGGTGGGACTAGCAGGAGGGCTGCTGGAAGCTCTAGCTCTACATGTGAGGACTGCATACCAGTTTGCTTGCTCCTGAAGCAGGGTCAAAAGCAAGGGTACTAGTACTGGGAGCAAGGAGATTATGCATTTAAAGGGAATGGAGACAGCTCGGACCCAACAATCAGGACTTCTGTTCCAGCAACTTGGGATGAGCCCTGCCTGCGACAGCATGGTAACAGCTGCTAAGCAGACGGGGAGCATGAGCTCACACCTGGCTCTGGAAGTAGTTCCTTTATCTTCAGTCTCACCTCCTACCAAGGTGACAGCTGCCAGATACCCTGAGGAAAGATGTGACTTATCTTCACCTGGAATCCAGCTCTCACACCAAAGCCACTGGGCACACACAAGCTGCATAGGGAGGCTCCTATGTAAGCACAGCACTTCAAGACCACCACAGGCAACTGTTCCAACTAACTTCCGGAGACAGAGAAAGATAAGCAAAATGAGAAGACAGAGGAATTTGTCTCAGTCAAAGAGTGAGAGAAAAACCCTTAAAAACTAACTAATGAAACAAATGAACAGTTTACCAGATAGAGTTAAGAGCATTAGTAACAAGAATTCTAACTGAATTAGGGAAAAGAATAGATAAACACACTGAGAATTTTAATAACTAGAAAATATTTTTTAAAAAAACAGTCATAACTGTAGAATAACTGAAATGAAAAACACACTAGGAGGAATCAACTGACTTTTGCAGGAACTAACAAAATCAAACTCCTGTTCAGGTGGGAGTAAGCTTGGGGCCACTGGAATCAAGCTGCTGCCTAAGAATGACACTGTCACAAAGAAAGCAAGGCTGAGAGATGGAGAGAGAGAGAAAGATACCCTGGTCCTAATGAAGACGTTGGAGCCTCTAGAGCTAGCTAGTCTTGAGACTGCAGTAACTTTATATGTTTCATAAAAAAGTCAATAAATTATTAAATTTATTATAGAAAAAAAAAAGAATGCTAAGTGATCTGACGATAGAAAAATAGATATGACTCTATTGGAACATACACAGAAAAACCTACAAATTTTCAAAAATGAGAAAAGTTTAAGGAAATTTTCTGGAACATCAAGCATACCAATATTCATGTGATAGTGGTCCCAGAAGGAAGAGAGAGAGAAGGGAGCTGAAAATGTATCTGATAAAATTATTTTCTCATTGATATACACTGAACTTATGTTTTAGAGCTCCAAAGGCTTTTTGGTTCCAGTTTGCCTAAAGCTATGTTTTCCCTTATATTTTATGTGTATATTTCCTCCAAAACTCATAACTTTTAAATTGTATCATACAGTCTATTTTGAAATGGATAGTGACCAAAATGATGATTAAAATGTACACCTGTAAATTTCTAGGATACTGGGAAAGGATATTGAAAAGCATAGAAGTTGGGGGCCTACTTAAACTGTGAAAGGAAGAGGATTATAGAAATTATCTTTGATGTTAATTTCTCATTTAAATGCTTTCTTCTCTGCAATCACCCCCTGTGTTTTTTCAGCCTTCTAACTTTACTGAGGCTTTCAATGGCTAAGTCAAAGATCTCTCTTGGTAAATGTCACATTGCACTTGAAATATATGGGTTATTTTCAAACACCTTTTGATATTGATTTCTAACAATCCTACACTGATAAGAGAACAGACTCTGTATGATCTGTTGAGTCTGGTAACAGACTCAATACCCTTAGACTATGAAAAATTTTTGCACCTTATTTCATATCCCTGAATATGTTCCAGTAGCTCCTAGTTTGTAGTATATGAGAACTTGAGTAGAATTTGTATTCTACTGCTGTGTGAAAATTGTGTAAATCTTAATGACGTTGAACTGGTTCATAGTGTTTTTTAAGTCTACTGTATCCTTCTACTTCTCTGTATGTTTGTTCTATTCATTTTTGAGGGTTGGATATTGAAAGTCCAACTAAAAATCTTAATTTATCTACTTAAAAAATTGTAATATATATAGTGGAACAATATGTAACCTTGTTCTGTATTTTTCAAGTCTCCTGTAAATGCACTATCATACTTTCATGATTTAAAAAAATATATATATATTGTGGCACATTTAAATTTGTGGAATGAATATATGTCAGTGATATTATTGTAGCTTGGTATGTACTTATATAAATTAAAGTGTAAATATTGTCAAATGTCTGAATTTGAATCCTGCATTAAACATACTTTCTGACTCTTTGGAGGAAAACTGGATGCATGGTTTTTGGGAGGCATATAACAGTTCTGTACTTCAGTTTTCTCATATGTGGATTGAGGGCATTTGCTGAGCTATTTCTAAGAGCCCTTCCTACACTAACATTCTATTAGTCTGAGATCTACTCCCACTCTTTCTCTCATATTCCACTGAGGTAAAAGCCCCTTTGACCTTACAGCCATCTTCATCTTTTATTTAACAAGGGTGGCTCTGTGTTCTCTAGACTGTTCTAAAGGACTCTTAAAGAAAAATCAAATTCTTTTAGGCCCTCAAGTCCTGATTGACTGAGACCTTTAAATCCTAACAATAGCTATTTGATACAGTCACTGGATGAAGCAAAGTCTCTTCTTCTGTTGATGTGGCTAAGTGACTGTGAGTTCAGCCAACCAAAAAACCCATTTGATTGAGCAGTCTTAGTACTGGACAAGGTCCTATCCCAAGGTAATACATCCAATTCTAAGATAAGAGAAAATGTTGGATAATCTTTTGTTAGAATCTCTGTGAATCCAAATGTCTTTGTTGTTAACTTGGTAGGGGGGTTGGGGCAAGTATGGTTTAGGAAGATTTATATTTTTAAAATGTGAATTCTGTAGTATCTGAAACAAAAGCAGCAATCATTGAGGGATAAACTATATATTGATATTAGCTTTGTTTTAAAAAAATCTATATAGTGAGAGAAACATATATATAGTGAATCTACATATAATGATGCAAAAATGTTGTATCTTAATAGCTATATGCAAGTGTAAGATAAAATCAAGATATTATTCTCAACTATTAGTCAAATGACTTAGTGGAAGTAAGCTACTTTATGATAAAGGGAGTTCCACATTTCAGAAAGAAATATTCCTAGTTGGGAATGTATAAACAAGGCCAAAAAATTTCCCAAATAGCATTTTTAAATATCTAAATGGTAAGTTTTATTTATGAAGTTTTCAACATTTTCAAAGCATCTGAATATCACTTTTAATGGTTCATTGATATTGTTAGCATCTTGTCCCATGTCCATTTCCAAAAGCTCCAAAAGGTATATGGCTAAAATCATGAAATTTTAAGCTGTCCTTAATAAACTGCATAATGACTTTCTTCCACTTTTTTGCCTGACTCCTAATAATTCTTAAATGTCTTTTCTCTGAAGTTTTTCCTAAACCTATTTCCCTGGCAGATTAATCACTAGCACTCTGTTTTATTTTAACAAAAAATGTGGATGTATTTTAACATGTATGTTTTAATTGTTTCCACACCTATCTCTCTTATGAGGTTGTCTTATTCATTTCTCTGTTCCTAATACCAAGCACAAAGCCTCGCACACAGTGTGAGCTTAATAAATACATGTTTCTGACCTGGTGAGAAACATGAAGCCCAGAGAAAAGCTGTGTTCAGAGATTACACAGCTCAATAACAGTACTCAGGCTAGAATTCAAATACACTACTTTTAGCATAGTGACTTTAACCTAATCCAAAACAGAACTGGGGAAACAGACTCTTGGAGGGCACAACAGAACATAGTGTGCACCAGAAACCAGGAGAAAGGAGCAGTGACCCCACAAGAGACTGACCCAGACTTGCCTGTGAGTGTCCAGGAGTCTCTGGCAGAGGTGTGGGTTGGCGGTGGCTTGTTGCAGGACTGGGGGCACGCTGCAGGACTGGGGGCACTGAGTATAGCAGTGTGTACATGGGACCTTCTGAAGGAGGTCTTCATCATCTTCATTACCTCCACCATAGTTTGGCCTCTGGTCAAATAACAGGGAGAGAACACAGCCCTACCCATCAATAGAAAATTGGATTATAGATTTACTGAGCATGGCCTCGCCCATCAAAACAAGACCCAGGTCCCCCACTTAGTGAGTCTCTCCCATCAGGAAGCTTCCATAAGCCTCTTATCCTTCTTGATCAGAGGGCAGACAAACTGAAAACCACAATCACAGAAAACTAACCAAGATCACATGAACCACAGCCTTGTCTAACTCAATGAAACTATGAGCCGTGCTGTGTAGGGCCACCCAAGATGGACAGGTCACAGTGGAGAGTTCTGACAAAACGTGGTCCACTGGGGAAGGGAATGGCAAACCACTTCATTATTCTTGCCTTGAGAACCCCATGAACAGGATGAAAAGGCAAATATATAGAACACTGAAAGATGAACTCCCCAGGTCAGTAGGTGCCCAGTACACTACTGAAGAACAGTGGAGAAATAACTCTGGAAAGAATGAAGAGACAGAGCAAAAGCAAAAACACCACCCAGTTGTGGATGTGACTGGTGATGAAAGTAAAGTCTAATGCTGTAAAGAGCAATATTGCACAGGAACCTGGAATGTTAGGTAAATGAATCAAGACAAACTGAAAGTGGTCAAACAGGAGATGGCAAGAGCGAATATAGACATTTTAGGAATCAGTGAACTAAAATGGACTGAAATGGGTTCATTTATATATACTACTGTGGGCAAGAATCCCTTAGAAGAAATAGAGTAGCCCTCATAGTCAACAAAAGAATCCAAAATGCAGTTAATTGGATGTAATCTCAAAAATGACAGAATGACCTCTGTTCATTTCCAAGGTAAACCACTCAATATCACAGTAATCCAAGTCTATGCCCCAAACAGTAAGGCTGAAGAACCTGAAGTTGAACGGTTTTATGAAGACCTACAAGACTTTCTAGTACTAACACACAAAAAAGATGTCCTTTTCATTATAGGGGACTGGAATGCAAAAGTAGGAAGTCAATAGTTACCTGGACTAACAAGCAAATTTGGACTTGGTGTATAGATGGGCAAAGGCTAACAGAGTTTAGCAAAGAGAAGGCACTGGTCATAGCAAACAAGTCTTCCAACAACACAAGAGAAGACTGTACACATGGACATCATCAGATGGTCAATACTGAAATCAGATTGATCACATTCTTTGCAGCCAGAGATGGAGAAGCTGTATACAGTCAGCAAAAACAAGACCGGGAGCTGACTGTGGCTCAGATCATGAACCTTATTGCCAAATTCATACTTAAATTGAAGAAAGTAGGGAAAACCACTACACCATTCAGTTCAGTTCAGTCGCCCAGTCGTTTCCGACTTTTGTGACCCGATGAACTGTAGCACACCAGGCCTGCCTGTCCATCACCAACTCCCAGAACATACCCAAACTCATGTCTACTGAGTCAGTGATACCATCCAACCATCTCATCCTCTGTCATCCCCTTCTCCTCCTGCCCTCAATCTTTCCCAGCATCAGGGTCTTTTCAAATGAGTCAGCTCTTTGCATCAGGGGGCCTAAGTATTGGAGTTTCAGCTTCAGCATCAGTCCTTCCTATGACCTAAATCAAATCCATTATGATTATACAGTGGAAGTGACAAATAGATTCAAGGTATTAATTCTGATAGACAGAGTGTCTCAGAACTATGGACTGAGGTTATTGACATTGTACAGGAGGCAGTGATCAAGACCATCCACAAGAAAAAGAAATGCAAAAAGGCAAAATGGTTGTCTGATGAGGCCTTACAAATAGCTGAGGAAAGAAGAGAAGTGAAAGTCAAATGAGAAAAAGAAAGATATACCCATTTGAATGCAGAGTTCCAAAGAATGGCAAGGAGAGATAAGAAGCCTTCCTCAGTGATCAATGCAAAGAAATAGACGAAAACAATAGAATGGTAAAGACTAGAGATCTCTTCAAATAATTAGAGATACCAAGGGAATATTTCAATAAAGGACAGAAATGGTATGGACCTAACAGAAGCAGAAGATATTAAGAAGAGGTGGCAAGAATACACAGAAGAACTGTACAAAAAAGATCTTCATGACCCAGATTATCACGATGGTGTGATCACTCACCTAGGGCCAGACATCCTGGAATGTGAAGTCAAGTGGGCCTTAGGAAGCATCATTACGAACAAAACTAGTGGAGGCGACAGAATTCCAGTTGAGCTATTGCAAATCCTGAAAGATGATGCTGTGAAAGTGCTGCACTCAATATGCCAGCAAATTTGGAAAACTCAGTCATGGCCACAGGACTGGAAAAGGTCAGTTTTCATTCCAATCCCAAAGAAAGGCAATGCCAAAGAATTCTCAAATTATTGCACAATGATCTCACACACTAGCAAAGTAATGCTCAAAATTCTCCAAGCCAGACTTGGAGAACTGTGAACTTCCAGATGTTCAAGCTGATTTTAGAAAAGGTAGAGGAACCAGAGATCAAATTGCCAACATCCACTGGATCATCAAAAAAGCAAGAGAGTTCCAGAAAAACATCTGCTTTATTGACTATGCCAAAGCCTTTGACTGTGTGGATCACAACAAACTATGGAAAACTCTCTAAGAGATGGGAATTCTAGACCACCTGACCTGCCTCCTGAAAAATCTGTATGCAGGTCAAGAAGCAACAGTTAGAACTGGACATGGCAAAACAGACTGGTTCCAAATCAAGAAAGGAGTACATCAAGGCTATATATTTTCACCCTGCTTATTTAACTTATATGCAGAGTACCATGAGAAACGCTGGGCTGGATGAAACACGAGCTGGAATCATGATTGCCTGGAGAAATATCAATATCCTCAGATATGCAGATGACACCACCCTCATGGCAGAAAGTGAAGAGGAACTAAAAAGCCTCTTGATGAAAGTGAAAGAGGAGAGTGAAATAGTTGGGCTAAAGCTCAAAATTCAGAAAACTATGATCATGGCATCCAGTTCCATCACTTCATGGGAAATAGATGGGGAAACAATGGAAACAGTGGCTGACTTTTTTGGGGGAGGGCTCCAAAATCACTGCAGTTGGTGACTACAGCCATGAAATTAAAAGACACTTACTCCTTGGAAGGAAAGTTATGACCAACCTAGACAGCATATTAAAAAGCAGACACATTACTTTGCCAACAAAGGTCTGTCTAGTCAAGGCTATGGTTTTTTCAGTAGTCATGTATGGATGTGAGAGTTGGACTATAAAGAAAGCTGAGTGCCAACGAATTGATGCTTTTGAACTGTGGTGTTGGAGAAGACAATTGAGAGTCCCTTGGAAAGCAAGGAGATCCAACCAGTCCATCCTGAAGGAAATCAGTCCTGAATATTCTTGGAAGGACTGATGCTGAAGCTGAAACTCCAATATTTTGGCCATCTGATGTGAAGAACTGATCCTTTTGAAAAGACCCTGATGCTGAGAAAGATTGAAGGTGTGAAGGGAAGGGGACATCAGAGGATGAGATGGCTGGATGGCATCACTGACTCAACGGACATGAGTTTGAGCAAGCTCTGGGAGTTGGCGATGGACAAGGAAGCCTGGCGTGCTGCAGTCCATGGAGTCACAAAGAGTCGGACACGACTGAGTGACTGAACTGAAGGACATTGTAGGTCATATGGTACAAACTATACATTTTATAAATATGAAATTTAATAATAATAACAGATAATTAATAGCACCCTTCATGTACAAGGCACTGAGTGAAGCACTTTACATGTATGATCTCACTGATACTTATGGCAATTCCTGAAGGGTAGATCTTATTACTATGGTTCACTGATTTAAAGATACACATTTTCACATTTCCCACTTGAATATCTTCAAATTATAAAAACTGAAATCAGAGTATCACCTCAAACATTTTACAAGTTATGTGAGTTTGAAAAATATGAAAAGGAAAGGAATTGAAGATAACTGTCTTGTTTTAAAAAATAATAAACGAAACTATTGTGTTTACCCCTGTTCAACTTTTTTCACAAAAATCTCTAAGATGGAAAAATAAACTTGGCAATAACATAATTTCTAATCTTTTTCCTGATTTTTTTTAGGAAAGAAGTGCTTATGATCCTCCAAAAATAAGAATAGTTAACTCCATTACCTGTATCATGTATAATATGAGAAACATCATTTGTCTGAGGCCAGCATGACACTCAGTGATCCAAGTTGGGGTACAGCTGCAACAGCTAGGATTGTGGATCCTGGCATTGTTTTCCAAGTTAATGAGGTCAAAACCAGGCACATAGGCAAGGACCATTTCTCAGTAGGAGGCCAAAGTTACATTTCAGAAGCTCAGTCACTAAGTCGTATCTGACTCTTCACAACCCCATGGACTGCAGGATGCCAGGCTTCCCTGTCTTTCACCATCTCCCCAAGTTTGCTCAAATTTATTTCCATTGAAAGAGTGAAGGACAGAGCTGCTATTCAAACCTCCTGCTGCTGCTGCTGCTAAGTCACTTCAGTCGTGTCCAACTCTGTGCGACCCCATAGACGGCAGCCCACCAGGCTCCCCCAACCCCAAGATTCTCTAGGCAAGAACACTGGAGTGGGTTGCCATTTCCTTCTCCAATGCATGAAAGTGAAAAGTGAAAGTGAAGTTGCTCAGTCATGTCTGACTCTTAGTGACCCCATGGACTGCAGCCCACAAGGTTCCTCCATCCATGGGATTTTCCAGGCAAGAGTACTGGAGTTGGGTGCCATTGCCTTCCTACATGAGGCCAAAAATATGCTTGAGTCAAAGATCGTGGTCAATGTCGAGAGAACCTAACTAGGCAAGGGGCAGAGCAGAGTATGATAAGATATCCCAGCCTGGATTCAAGATTTAAATCAGACAAAAAAAAAAAACACAAAAACACCAGGAAAAATAAGTCTAAATCAGAGAATTTAAACTTGGGGGTTGAAAACAAGCAATTGTTCTTCAAAGAAGTGAGTATGAATATATGTGGTTTTTAACTGTAGGCAACAGTTGTGTGTGCCTCACAACCCCTGGTTTGGGGAACAGATGAGCCTCCAAGATCCAGTCCACTCCACAGAAATGTTGGTGACCACATTTGGGAGCATCCTCCTGGAGCACTAGTTCTAACAGCCAATATCTGGCTGATGAAACTTAAGATGAAATTTAAGTTTTGAAACAAGATGAAATTTAAGGTGCTGCAGTCCATGGGGTCACAAAGAGTCAGACATGACTGAGAGACTGAACTGAACTGAACTGATGCCCTGATTCGGGGCTTCCCTGGTAGCTCAGCTGGTAACGAATCCGCCTGCGATGAAGGAGACCCCAGTTCAATTCGTGAGTCAGGACGTCGCCTGGAGAAGGGATAGGCTACCCACTCCAGTATTCTTGGGCTTCCTTGGTGGCTCATATGGTTAAATAATTCACACCTGGGTTTGATCCCTGGGTCAGAAGATCCCCTGGAGGAGGGCATGGCAACCCACTCCAGTATTCTCGCCTGGAGAATCCCCATGTACAGAGGAGCCTGGTGGGCTACAGTCCATGGAGTCACAACAGTCGGATATGACTGAGCGACTAAGCACAGCACAGTACAAGTCCTTATTCACTAGATAGATGCTGACTTATCCACACCACTTTAACAGGGCAACACTGAGTCAGGGTGAAGATTGCTTCTGTAGCATTTGAAATGCTGACTATAATTTTAAGCTGATGTTTAGGGATATTTTGGCCACTGCAGTTAACCTTTATGAATTCATACGTTGGGCTATGCTACGTTACTTCAGTCATGACCAACTCTGTGCGCCCTATGACCTGTGTGCACCAGTCTCCTCTGTCCATGGGATTCTCCAGGCAAGAATACTGGATTGGGTTGCCATTCCCTTCTCCAAGGGATTCTCCGGATCCAGGGATTGAAAGCCCATCTCTTAAGTCTCCTATGTTGGGAAGCAGTTTCTTTACCACCAGTGCTTCTTGGGAAGCCCATGAATGCATATATTTGCCAGTAATTTTTTAAGACATTTGATATATTTTAAATGAGAATGTAATCCATATAGCAACCTTCTGAATGGATATTGCTTTTTTTCTCATTTCACAGATGAGAAGACACAGGACTTTGGAAGTTAAGTACTTTACCTTTGCTCACACAATTACATGCAAACAACAGAGAAGTTCCTCTCCCAGGAGGAGTATGAAGATAAAGTATAGGGAGTTGGGAAGTAGAATTATGGAAAAAGGAAAAATTTGCTCTTTCTGGATCAAACTAGAAAAATCCATAAGCAATAACTGTGCTTAAGCTTTTTATAGAAGTAAACCCCCAAACTGATATACATATTTTTGTATTTTTTAATGTGTGACTGAAAATTTTGTAAACATCTAAATCTTGAATCAAGGTTGCTAGGCAGTTTTTTCCAGAGAAGGTATATGGAAATTTTGTATTGAGAAAATGCCCTGTGTGCATGTATTGTGTTGTGAATAAATGCTAAAAGAAGGCAGAACTGTCAGCCGAGAGGACCAAAGAAGAGACCCAAACAACTAGAAGCAGGCTTTGCCTGTGCAGAATTTTCTACTCCTTGAGGCAGTGATGGTCTTATCAGGGAGAAGGAACAGCAGGCTACTTGGACAGCATACATTCAACAGGCAAATTGTGACACTCGCCTTACTTTGAACCATGCTCACCAGAAAGGCTTCTGAATGTACTATTGCTTCCTAAACAGACATTAGATAGGAAAGAGTCTGATACAAGCATCCTAGTTCACTTATCACTGCATTTCTTACTGTAAATGAATAAAACAGAATTATGGACTTTATCCATTTCTACGAGCTTGAATAACATGAGTCCACTCCTGAGCGATAGATCAGCTCTTTCTCTAATAAAACAGCAGGAACAAAAGAGGACAAAACTCCAAATATGTTTAATCCACCAAATGAAAATATCTTTATATATTGGAAATATAAAACAGACCTAGGTAAAAGGCCTCTTCAACCCAGTGAACTCTGTACAACAGCCATAGTGTAACTCTACTAGGAGAAAATTAATCCAGAATAACTTCATTTTCAAAATAAGACATTTCTTGCCGCCAAAACTGTGCCTACCATAATCCATAATTCCATACATTTTATAAGAAGTTAGAAGGAAATAAAACAATAAACTGAACTAAAAGAAAAATAATGTAAGACAGAACCCCAATAATCTAATACATAAAACAAAATTCTTCCCTTAGGTAAATATTAGACATAAATAGATACAATGCTACTATGCATAAATGAAGATAATGGTATATTGGTAGCTGCTGGAACTTCAATAATTGTTCTCTTAAAAAAAATACCAGTTATCCCATGTCCAGATCTTGGATTCTGATACCATTCTCCAATGAAAAGAACCAGAGTTCACTGAAGAAATAGCTAGCTGTTTCTAGAGCTAGCGAAGGGAACAGACATGATGAATCAGGAGCATCTTAAAGGGTCAGAAAAGTGCTCGAAGAACAAAAGATTGGGGCCTGTCAATGGAGCCAGAGTGAAAGAGTTCCGAACGGCCAGAACTGGAATAATTTGAAAAACAAAAAAACAATGGTATTGGATAATAACCCAAAGCATACAATACATATCTCAGGTCCATACAGATATCAATAAATGATGTAATAAATGAACAAAGGAGGGGGAAGAGACAATTCTGTCTTATGAAGAATTTCAAATAATTTATTTGAATGCTCCCATTTCCAGGAGATGGAGCTTAAATCATGCCCTACTTTTAAGTGTGAGCTACCCAGAGTGACTGGTGTCCTTAGAGCAAGGAAAACAGAGAGGAATTAACCTCAAATTGGAAAAACCTTGCGAGCACTGCCTCAACAAGATGATTAAGATTAGCATCATCACTAATAAATCATGGGCGTAACATGTAGCCTTATATGATGTGATGAGAATTCACCCCTCTGGTCTTGATCCCAAAAACCCGTGACCCTAGTCTAACGAAGAGAAAAACATTAGACAAACCCATACTGGAGGATGCTCTACAAAGGACTCCTCAAAACTGACAAGGTCATAAAAAAAAAAAAAAGGCTGGAGAAACTATCACATGTGGAGGAAACTGAGGCAATATGATGACAGAATGTAGTGAACAGAAAACAGACCTTAGGGAAAAAACTAGTGAATCTGAATAAAGTATGTAGCTCAGTTAATAGTAACAAACCAAGGTTGTCATCTTAGTGTGATAAATATACCAGAGTAATGAAAGATGGTAACATCAGGGTAGCTAGAACTCTACTATCTTTGCAACTTTTCTCCAAGTCAAATGTACTTGAAAATTAAAAGTTTATTTTTTAAAAAGAGAACTATTGTTTTCTTCTTACTGTGGCACTATGGATTTTTTAAAAGCTATGTAATGAAAAATTCTACATCAGATGGACTTTGACATCTCTAATTGTTCTTCTATAGTAAAGTCACCTTGAAAAGATTGCATTCAGATTGAGCAACACAGCAATTCAATTATATGAAATGTCAAACCATCCCCACTCAAGATTTTGGAAGACAAAGCTTTCTGACCTCAAATACAATAGGGTATCCTCTTTTGATCTGGCTCCTTAGTTTTCAGCAAAGGCTAAACCTTTGCTGAAATAGATGGCAAATAAAATAAATAGATAGATGGCAAAATAGATAGTAAAATAAATAGATGGCAAAATTAAGAAAAACACAATCAATAAAACAACCCTGTCATTATAGGTACTGAGTTTGTCTGGAAGAAAATGAGCAATTTATGTCTTGAGAGACTGTCCCATGAGAAGGAGGGTTGTGATAAAAAGTTATTTATTCTTTAATAATTTATTCAATGAAAAAGTATTGCTTGCCCATAGTGATCTAGCGATTCCAGAAACAGAGAGAATGGATAAAGCCCTGCTCATCATGCTCCTTGAAATCACAATCTGAGGGATAAAGATGGACAGGGAAGGGGCATTTAAATACCCTGAAGACTGCTAGAGCTGCCTTTTCTCTCCAGTATCTGAGTTTTGTAACATATGCTGGATGCTGTCTCAGAACATCCTCTCACCCTGCACCATCAGTGGTTACAAATGCAGGAGCCATTCCAGATTTACAAGGAAAAAATAATTATCAGATAAAAAGCTACCTCTAGAACCATTATCCTTTTTTTTTTTAATAAAGCCATTACTTCATGGTAATTTCTCTATCGCATTCAAATATTGCCCCTGCTATAGCCATTTGGGCTTTTAATATTTTTTACACCCACTTATGAGCAAATCACTAAAGTGACCTAATGGTATAGGCTAGACCTTAAAAGAAGATTTATGATTCCTAAAGATTTACAAAGGCAACTCCTAAATAAGTGAGGAATGTGTTTTGTCAACACCAGGGTCTTTGTTTATCCCCTTTGCCTTGTAGTCTGTATAAAACATGTTATTTAACCACTATCTGATCTGACCAGTAAGCCATGGTACCACTGGGATTATTTTTTCTAAGTCAATTTTATTTAGGAATAAAATATACTCACTTTTCGACAAATGAATATACCTATGTAACCACCACAATGATAGAGCCTAAAACATTTTTCCATCATACCCAAAAGTTCCTTCATGCCTCTACTGTCTGATTCAGGCACTCATTATGTTAATTTAAATCCTTGAGGAAGTAGATGCCAAGAGATAATTCCTCATTAAATAGATCTAGGGGAAATAATGTGAAGGATAAAGGGAAGAAAACCAAGGTGTGGAGAACCTACAGACTAATGCAGCTCTGATACAAGCGAATAAAACGAGAAGGCAGAAGAAGAGGGTAGAGAAATACTCAGGCAGCACAGTGCAACCCCAAGAAAGCCTTGGCCAGGTCAAAGGGACATTCTCCAGTCAGTCTCCCATAGAAGAGTCCTGTGTCTCTTAGGAGTGGGCTGGAATCAGCACCTCCTCTGTGTTTGGGCATTGTGTAGGGGTATCCCATTGTAGGATGGACCACCATTATGCTTGCATTACCTAGTGCTGGACATTTGGACTGCTTCCTGTTTGGGGCTATTATAAATCAAGCTGTACGTTTACGGACAACTCTTTGTGTAAACACATGCGCTCATGTGTCTTGGATAAATATGTAAGAGAATTGTTGGGTTCTATGGTAAGTGTAGTTTAACTTTGTAAAAATCTGCCAAACTTTTTTCCCAAGTGTTAGAGTCACTGCATATTTTACAAGATGTCCAGTTGCCCCCATCCTCTCCAACATACGGTACTATCAGTATTTTGAATTTTAGCCCTTCTAGTGAATACCTAATGCTATTTCATTTTGGCTTTAATTTGCCTTTCCCAGTGATGAGGAGCATCTGCCCCTATGTTTGACCATCCCTTCCAAAGGGGCTCCCATTAGAGCACCAGGTTAAAATCATTGAAATCAGGTCCAGGTGTTCATGAGGTTACCAGGTGTAACCTGTTAAGTACCCATCATGATTTTTCAGTGTTCCTTACTGAAGGAAGAATAGTAAAAAATATAAAGAAAATAATGTCAAGAGGATTTTAAGTCACTGCTTCGAATATACACATATTCTTTTCATCTTATGTCACCTAGATATTATACTTGGTGAGTTTATAATTACAATGGCATCTAGCTGCTAAAAACAGAGTTACAACCAGAGGACTTAATAAGTATTCTTCTCACATAACAGTAGTAAACCATTGGTGACATTGATTCAGTTCAAGAATACTAGTGCTTACGTACCTGAGACTCTCCTGACTTTTTTTTTCAAGGTCCCACAGTGGTTGCTCTGACTTCTGCCATCTCGTCTCCGTTTCAGGAGGGTAGAACTGGAAAGGGGAAAGGACATGACCCCCAGCTGAGGCAGCCTTTTTAAGTGGCTCCCTGGAAGCCCCGCCCAATGGCGAGTGATCATACTCACTAGCCACCCGATGGGTGAGGGGCAGGGGGGAAGCTTGAATTTTTTTTCTGTCCGGCATTAAACTGGGCATAATACTGTGATCAATCATATAAGAGTTCTGTGCCTCAGTGAAAAGGACAAAGCTGCTATAAAGGACGCAACTAGGAATCTTTATGGGCTTCTTCCGAGGCGCTAGTGATAAAGAACCCGTCTGCCAGTGCAGGAGATATGAGACACCCGGTGGATCCCGGGGTGGGGAAGATCCCCTGGAAAAGGTCTTGGCAACCTACTCCAGTATTCTTGCCTGGAGCATCCCCGTGGGCAGGCAACAGAGGAGCCTGACAGGCAACGGCCCATGGGGTCGCAAAGAGTTGGACTTGACTGAGGCGACTGAGCAGGCAAGCAGCAGCCTTTACAGTCTCCTTCCCTTTACCCTTCATGGTCTGAAAAGAACAATCTTAAATTACGGCTCCCTATTTGATCACTTTTAATTCACTGCTTAATTCATGGAGCATCTTTCAATCTAACGTCTCTGTAATTGTCTACATTTGATCCTTTCAACATATTATACCCTTCTACCTGGAGTATTTACCTATAATTAAATCCTTTCTTTTAAAAACTCCTTCCTTGCTTTATAAAACACTATTTAATGCTGGTTACCCACTCACTCACTCCCTGCCAGGTTTCTCCTTCTCAGTATCCTTGTTGGGGCTCCCTTCTTTACTGGGGTCCCTCTTCCCTTCTTGTTTCTATACACTGTCTCTGGGAATGTCATTTACAACTATGACATCAATTTTAATATGCCCTACTTCCCATCAGTACCTTCTTTTATGTCTCTTTTAAATTATCAATCATCCTTGAATTGCCAGCTACCTACTAGATACTTCCATATGGGTATCTTACAAAAATCTAGATTTTCAAATTGAAATTGTCTCTCTCCCCATCTTTCATCCCAAATCTCCCATATTTCCTCTTTCAGCTGATGTTCTAGAATTAATAATTAGTGGGGGAAAGATATGACCAAAATATTATAAATCCCTTATATGGGTCAGAAGGTTAAACTATTTTTATCCTCCATATTATTTCACTGTCACTACAGCCTTATAAGAAAGATACTTTATTGTATCTCTATTTTACAAGGAGGAAACTGAGACATAAAAAATTAACAGTTAAGACCAGAGAGATAATAAATGATATCCTCTCTTAGTTTCAAGTCCAAAATCATTGCCTTGGGCTGTTTCACATTTTTTTAATCAAAATATCTGACATAAGTTTCCTATATACCTACTTGCCTAAGGAAAGTGACTTCTACCTCAACTCTCACAAAACTCAGCAGTATACCTTTAAAAAAGTTTACTCTTCTGTCCCACAGTTGTCGCTTTTAATGCAACGTCTTAGCCTTCCTTACCCACACTAACACAGACAACTTTCAAAGTCCTCTTACTAGTGATACCAGATTTTTTTCTTCATTCTCTCCCCCCACAAAAGAGATATTTGCAAAACTAAATTCTGTCCATGTCAGCATTTTGTTAATATTCCTTCAGTGATCTATTATTATGTAAAGAACAAAGGCCAATTCCTTAGTATTATGAAGTCTGCTATGGTTAGGCTCACGTCTGTTCCTCCCTGTCATCCCACATTTGCCTGTGGAATTATTTAATGACTGCCTAACTTTGCATAGGCTGGCCCCTGCCCCTATTTTGATAACTTTTCTTTTATTGTTTAGCTTTTGGATTCTCTTGGAATTTCCTGGCATTTCTAAACAGATATAGTATGCCATATTCTTTCACAGGTGTTTCAGTCTTGTACATCACAGTAGCCTTACTGCAGGTCCCAATGTCTAAACAACAACAAGACAACCTACTCTGACCTCTTTGATCTCAACAAGCATGTCATCTTAATCTCTACAGGTTTAGTCCCTAGAATAGTACCTGTTCCTAAGAGATCAACGGTCCAGTTTGAGATACATTAAATAATATACAGTAGGGTTTCTCCTACCACAGGATGGACTCAAAGTGCCATATTAATATAGATTTTGTTAGTTATCTGTAATTTGATTTGTTCATGTGGTTTCTTCTTCCCCACAGTTAGCAAAAATGAAGATACAAGGTAACCCAGGTTCTGTAAGATGTTAGTCACATAAGAGGAAAAAAAAAAAAAAACAGTATTATGTCCTTTATACAGCCAGAGAAATGCAGAAAATGTTTTCTAAATGCACAGGATTTTTTTCTTTTCTTTATTCTAGAACACATGGCATACTTGCTTCTGAGCCTCAGAGTATTAGTCAGCTTTGCTAAAATAACAAACCACCCCAACTTTCGATGACTTACTATAACAAGTGTTTCTTCCTCATTAATGTTAACTATCTGCATTCTTACTCTAGGCAGAGGAACTTTCCCATGGGTCCTCTGACTCTAGGACCAGGGATGGAATAACAGTACCCTCTGGGACTGTCTGTAATGGTCCAAGTACAAGCCGCCCTACGTAAGTGCACTCCATGATTCTGCCACATCACTTATTTTACCTCAGCAAGTCATGTGGTCAGGCTACTGGATGGAGTAGGAAGTGCAAGGAAGCGCTGAAAGTCGCATGTTGTACAAAGTCCATCCTAAAGGAACTCTGTCCTGAATATTCATATGAAGGACTGATGCTGAAGCTGAAACTCCAATCCTTTGGCCACCTGATGCAAAGAACTGACTTATTGGAAAAGACCCTGATGTTGGGAAAGATTGAAGGCAGGAGGAGAAGGGGATGACAGAGGAATGAGATGGTTGGATGGCATCACCGACTTGATGAACATGAATCTGAGCAAGCTCCAGGAGTTGGTAACCGATAGGGAAGTCTGGCGGAGAAGGCCATGGAACCCCACTCCAGTACTCTTGCCTGGAAAATCCCATGGACAGAGGAGCCTTGAAGGCTGCAATCCATGGGGTTGCTGAGGGTCGGACACAACTGAGTGACTTCACTTTCACTTTTCACTTTCATGCATTGGAGAAAGAAATGGCAACCCACTCCAGTGTTCTTGCCTGGAGAATCCCATGGATGGAGGAGCCTGGTAGGCTGCAGTCCATGGGGTCGCTGAGGGTTGGACACAACTGAGTGACTTCACTTTCACTTTTCACTTTCATGCACTGGAGAAGGAAATGGCAACCCACTCCAGTGTTCTTGCCTGGAGAATCCCAGGGACCGGGGAGCCTGGTGGGCTGCCATCTCTGGGGTCGCACAGAGTCGGATTCGACTGAAGTGACTTAGCAGCACCCGGGAAGTCTGGCGTGCTACAGTCCATGGGGTCAAAAGAGTCAGACATGACTGAGCAACTGAACTGACTGAACTGTTGTACAAAATAGTTAGTAGTTAACACAACTAAAAAGCCTAGAGGAGGACTGCCTTCAAGGATAGCTTGATTTGATGACTAAAAGATTTCACCAAGAATCTGCCAGTTTGAGGTAACTAGATGGTTGCCAACTGCAACTGGATACACGTGTGCTTTTCCTGTTACTCCAAAGGGAGAGTGTTTGCCTTCCTAGCTACTGACTAAAAATTCCGGGCTTTCCTCTGAGTAGATCAACTTTTTTTAAGTTCTCCAAACCAATTACCAAGATATGATTTTGCTACTTGGCTTCTGCCTACCCAGAACCCTATATATGCCCAAGCTAAAGAGACTGATCATGTCCACAATGAAAGTCAAAGATTTAAGGAGGATATTTTAGTTACTTCTTTGTAGACTTTATAAATTTTTAAAAATATATCACTATCATATAAAGAGATGAGAGAATACAATAAAGAACATACCACATGTATATATCTATGAGCATATTTTTACGCTTCTAATAGAAACTATGGTAACTAATTCTAATCTGGATGTTGTAAATTTACAGTGTTTTTCTACTGAGTACTTATGCTGAAGAAAGTTAAACTGCCCAATTTGTAAGAGCTCCTAAAATTCTTTTTGAAAAAAACACAATTTTTTAATAAATGGCTAAATATTTATGGGTAAAAATATAAATCCACTATATCATTTAAAGAAATTACCCCTGATTCTTGTAGCTTGCATTCAAGGTCTTAAGTGTATCACAAACTATTTTGCTTCATTAACTCTTTTGTTGACATGAACAGGATATTCCTTTACATGTGTAAAGAAATAGAAGAGAACTACCTTTGAGGGGTGGGAGTCCTACATTAAAACACAAAGCACACCACAAATACTAATCCTATTTTTGTTCCTTTTTATTTCAATAAATAGCTTCCCTTACGCCTAGAGAAATTCTCAGGAAAGCAGGCCATATGGGTAGTGTGTGGAGAACTAAACAGGAGGGCAATTTCTGGCTTCTGGAGAATCAGGTCTTACAGATAGGGTTTCAAATTTTTGTATGAAATATTAGAAATTCCTAGATCATCAGCCACACTTATTATCCCAGAGGAAATGCCAAAACGTATTCCAAACACAAACATAAGTGATTTTTGGATTATCTGCTTGTGTTCCTCTCCAATAGCTTGGAAAATTGAGTCAGCTGCATGTGAACTTCTTATTCACAACTAGTCAGAATATAGCCTCCGCTGAATTATTCATGCTAATTGTGGGGAAGAAGAAATGTCATGAATAAATTAATTTACAGATGAAAAAATCTGGATTGCTATGGCATATTGCATTTATCCTTGAGAGAGAATATTTTACAACATATTATAATTATTTAAAAGGTTTTGTCTATTACACTTGGAGTTTTGAGGGCACCCAATTATAAGGAATTGAGGCAGGTGTAAGAACTATAAAAATGAGCAACTCACAGCTGGTCATCTCAAGGAATTTAGTGTTTCATGAAAAACATAGATAAGAATACTAAGATTTACAGAACAGTAAGAAAATCACATGGAAACACAGGGACAGAGAGAGCTTGGAGGATTTGAGAAATTCCCTGGGTAAGTTAAGCAAGCGGAATGTCAAAGGATGAGTTATCTAGACAGTTGTGAAAGGGCATAAGTGAAATAAGAAGAGCTCAGAGCTTGCAAAGAAAACCAAGCAGTTCCATGGAGCTTTGGCCAGCTCCAGGCAGCAGTGGACACCTGGGCTTGGCTGCTATCACAACTTGACTGGCATCACAAGCAGCTATAGCAATCAAGATCTAAGTAAAATGCAATGAACCCAAGAACTTAAGGACTTATTTTTCAGAGGTGCAGATTTTTGGACACTATACCTGATCAATAGATGTGAGTACTACAGTTGGCCCCAAGAATCTGCCTTGTTAACAAATTATCCAGATATTTTAAAATGTTAACTAAAATTTAATAATTATTGTTCTATGACATTAGATATACATTATAATCACCTAGGAAGCCTTAAAAGATGCCAATGTCTAGACCCATCTCAGATATTATAATCTGGGCATCATTTTCTACAGTTTCCCTGGTGACTCTAATGTAGAATCAAGTGTGGAAATCACTTATCTAAAGGAATTATCAGTGCATTGTTATTCCTTTTTTGCTGATATATCTCCCCAGGGACATTTTAGACTGAAAAGTCCATTTCTCTAGGTACTAAAGGTCACTTTTGCTAGCACCATAGTAATGACCATCTGGTTTCTAAGTTTGTGTTTGCCACAATTTGAAACAGACCTTGTAGAATAGTATAAACACCTAACTATGCCTTTATCCAATACACAAGCGGAATAACTGAAAGAGTATTAGAGGACACAGAATCTTTAGAGGTAAAGTATCTGGTAGTCTCAAGTACTGTGTATTGAAATTAAATGTTCCAGGAGCTGTATTTCAGGCAGCTCCAGAACCTTACCTTCAGAAATGTATTTTGACATTGAAATGTATCTTTCTACACATATGAATATACCAACTAATCATTGTGAGGTTTCCACTAGAAATGGCTTCTTTCATGGACAGAAATTTCTTGTAAGATAAATTAAGGGACACATTCAGAGCATTTCTTAAATTGTTTTCCTGTTTTATCAATATATAATTGACATATAACATTGCATTAGATTAAGTTATACAACAAAATGATTAGATATGTGTATATGTTGTGAAATAATGACCACAATAAGTTTAGTTAAAATCTTTCTCTCTGATTTATTTTAACACTGTACCAAGGTCCTTCCATGCTGCCACAAATGGCAGGATTCCCTTCTTTGCTATGGGTGAATAATTTTAACTTATTCATTCATGCATATACACACTATATTGTTTCCATGTCTTGGTTATTACAAACAATGCTGTAATAAACATGGGGGTGCAGATTTCTATTCCAGATAGCAATTTTCCTTCCTTTGGACATATACTCAGAAGTAAAATTACTGGATAACATAGTAGTTCATATAGTAGTGGAGGCGATGGAATTCCAGCTGAACTGTTTAAAAACCCTTAAAATGATGCTGTTAAAGTGTTGCACTCAATATGTCAGCAAATTTGGAAAACCCAGCAGTGGCCACAGGACTGGAAAAGGTCAGTTTTTCATTCCAGTTCCAAGGAGGAAAATGCCAAAGAATGTTCAAACTACCATACAATTGCACTCATTTCACATGCTAGTAAGATTATGCTCAAAATACTTCAAGCTAGACTTCAGCAGTATGTGAACCAAGAACTTCCAGATGTGCAAGGTGGGTTTAGAAAAGACAGAGGAACCAGAGATCAAATTGCCAAAATCTGTTGGACCATGGAGAAAGCAAAAGAAATCCAGAAAAACACCTACTTTGCTTCATTGACTACGTGAAAGCCTTTGACTGTGTGGATCACAACAAACTATGGAAAATTCTTAAAGACACAGAAGTATCAGACCACCTTACCTGTCTCCTGAGAAACCTGTATGCAGGTCAAGAAACAACAGTTAAAACCAAATATGGAACAATGAACTGGTTCCAAATTGGGAAAGGAGTATGACAAGGCTGTATACTGTCACCCTGCTTGTTTAACTTATATACAGAGTACATTACATGAAATACCAGACTGGATGAATCACAAGCTGGAATCAAAATTGCTGGGAGAAATATCAACAACGTCATATATGCAGATGATACCACTCTAATGGCAGAAGTTGAAGAGGAACTAAAAAGCCTCTGGATGAGGGTGAAAGAGGAAAGTGAAAATTCTGACTTAAAACTCAACATCCAAAAACAGAAGATCATGGCATCTGGTCCCATTACGTCATGGCAAATAGATGGGGACACAATGGAAACAGTAACAGACTTTACTTTTGGGGGCTCCAAGATCACTGTAGATGGTGACTGCAGCCGTGAAATTAAAAGATGCTTACTACTTGGAAGTAAAGCTATGACAAAAATAGACAGCATATTAAAAAGCAGAGACATTACTTTGCCAACAAAGGTCCATATAAAACTATGGTTTTGCCAGTAGTCATTTATGGATGTGAGAGTTGTACCACAAAGAAGGCTGAGCGCCAAAGAATTGGTGCTTTCGAACTGTGATGCTAGAGAAGATTCCTTAGATTGTTCATGGAAGGGACAGATGCTGAAGCTGTAGCTCCGATACTTTGGCCACCTGATGTGAAGAGTTGACTCATTGGAAAAGACCCTGATGCTGGGAAAGATTGAGAACAGGAGGATAAGGGAGTGACAGAGGATGAGATGGTTGGATGACATCACCAACTCAATGGACATGAGTTTGAGCAAGTTCCAGGAAATAGTAAGTACAGGGAAGTGTGGCATGCTACAGTCTGTGGGGTCACAAAGAGTCAGAAAGGAATCAGCAACTGAACAACAATAATGTTATTCTATTTTTTCTAATTTTTGAGGAAACTCCATGCTGTTTTCCATAGTGGTTGCATGATTTTCATCCTCACTAACAGTGCACAAGTGTTCCCTTTTTTCCACATCCTCACCAACACTTATTTATTGTCATTTTTGATGATAACCATTCTTACAGGTGTGAGGTAATAGCCAATTTTGGTTTTGATTTGTATCTCCCTGATGATTAGTGATGTTGTTCACTTTTCATGTATCTGTTGGTTAGTTGTACATCTTGGAAAAAGTGTCTATTTCATTCCTCTGCCTAATTTTTAATCATACTGTTAATTTGTTTGCTATTGTGTTGGGTTAGTTCTTTATATATTTTATGTATTGACCCTTTATCAACTGTATGATTTGCTAATATTGGCTCCTATTCTGTAAGTTTCCCTTTCATTTTATTGATGGTTTCCTTTGCCATACAGAGCTATTTTATCTCATTTATTTACTTGCTTCTTTTTCCTAATTCCTGTTGGGAGCAGTACCTCCCTGTAGTCCTCGTTTATAGTGAAGCCATTGCGGGCAGTTCTTTTTAAATGTACCCCTATCTCTAATGCCTGTAGTGTATAGTCACTACTTTTTAGGCAGTACATGCCCCAACTTTTGAGAAGAAGAAAGGAGGCAAACTCAGTCACTAGTTTAATTCCCAGCTCACCAGAAGCTAGTAAGAATCTGTTCATTATTCTCTACCTGTTTGGGGTACAACAATGGTGAGAAAGATAAGAACATCAGAAAGATGGATATTAGAGGACAATGCCACTCATTTCCTGGTTGAAATAATGAAAGTCCCAGAAATTTTAGCACATGTTAATCAAGAAATAATGAGAGATGAGAGGAAAAGAAAGCATTAAGTTATTCTTCTTTATCTTTTGCTGAAAATAGTTCTCAGCTCTTTGGAGTTCACAGCCAATGTTATTTACTGTGGAAACAAAGGTTCCTGAACAAAGACCAAGATCATGCCTGATTCTGTGGATGGTTGAGTGGTGAAGCCACAGCCCTTCCCCACTTTGCTCTCTCTAAACTATTTCTACTTAATGACAGGAAGGGGAAAGGAAAATGTGCAATCCATCCTAAAGTCTCTCTTTTGTCACTTTCCAAACAATGTCTAGAGGCCAAAAATGAGTATTCATTACATTTTGTCCTGGCAGGAAATGAACCTAAAATGATCCTATTTTGTTCTTGGCCCTTTACCATCACTATCACCAAAAGCAATTATGCTTTTGCACAATGTACTATACATAGGAAACCAAATACATTTACTCCTTGTTTTCATGGCTTTAAAAATCAAAGCCAACTAATTCTATGGTGGAGCCAGGCAAATACACAGTTAGCCTGTAACATCTTGTGTCAAAAAGGAAGGAAGGATTTTTTTTAAATGGGGCATGTCAAAGGGATGAGGGAGCCGACCTGCAAGAGATTTCACTGATGAAAGCTAGAATAACTCAGACAAAAAATAATTAATGGAATCCTGGATTATAATCCAAAGTATAAAAGAAACATCCCTGAGTCCATACAGATATAAATAAATGACTGAATAAACAAATAGAGAAGAAGAGACAAATCTTTCTTCAAGAAGAATTCCAAATAATTTATGGGAGTATGCGCCCCTCCAAGAGATGGAGCTTAAGCTCCCTTACTGTTTGAATGTAGTGTGGACTTGGTGACTTGCTTCCAAAGATAAAATAGGGAAAAGAAGAAATAATAACTTTACAGTGGAGCAATGTGGCACATGCTACCTTGGATGAAAATCAAGGTTAACATCATCAGTGGTGAATCATGTTGATAGCATGCACACCCCCAATATGATGTGATGATAAGAGCATTTCATCCCAGGATCTTCCTTGCCAAAACCAATGACCCCAGTCTACACAGGAGAAAAACAGTATACAAACTCAAATTCAAGGACACTCTACAAAATACCTAACCAATGCACCTCAAAACCATCAAAGTTGTGAACAACAAAGAAAGACTGAGAAACTGTCACAGACTAGAACAGAGTGAAGAAGCAAGACAACTAAATACTATATGGTATCCTGGACTGGATCCTGGATCAGAATATGATCATGATGGAAAAACCAATAAAATCCTGCCATTCCAGTTAATACTAATATACACGTGTTGGTTTCTTAGTTTTGACAAATGTGCCCTGGTAATATAAGATGTGAATGATAAGAGAAACTAGGTGAGATGTATGTCCCCAAATAAAAATTGTATCTCAAAATAAATACTGTATTGAAAAACATAAGACAAGTAAACATTATAAAAGCATGTGGAATGAAACTGTCAGAAAAGCATTTATCTTGTGCATGTTATGCAGGTAAGGTTTTTTAAATGTGTCAATTAGGTGTGTTTTAGAAGAAATAAGTCAAAGATACATATTGAAATTTTTAGGCATAAAATTTAAATGTTTCCACATTTTTTTGTGACAACGCAGGAAGGCTTTCCCTATACCAACTTACTTCCTTTTCTTAAAAGTTAGTGTCAGTTAGTATTTTTAAGAGTAAATCTTCTATAAGTTATATCAAACCTGAGATTGTGCAATAGGTTAAAAGCATCAAAGATTAAAAGCATCAAAGGTTAAAAGCATCCAAGCACTTACCTGACAAGGGCTTCCCTGGTGCTCAGTGGTAAAGAATCTGCCTGCAATGCAGGAGAGGCAGACACGGGCTCGATCCCTGGGTTGGGAAGCTCCCCTGGAGGAAGACATGGCAACCCAGTCCAGTATTCTTGCCTGGAGAATCCCAGGGTAAAAAGAGCCTGATGGGCTACAGTCCATGGTTTGGCCAAGATCAGATACAACTGAAGTGACTTAGCAAACACTCACTCTCACTTGATATTGACTATGACATGTCTAAGTCACCCAAGGTATCCTTACTTTTCCAGTTAACTCGTAATATTCTGTGCACTCTCCCTTCACTGGTGTATGCTTCAGTTCCAGGTAAGGTCTTGCAGACTCATTAACTGCTTCTGTTTCTCCACCATCACTGCCTTTTCTTTCCTCTGTTGCTGGGACACAACAACAGAATTTGGAAAGGGCTTTATTTCCCTCATTCATTTTGTACATTTTGATTAGTGTCAGTAGTCTTCAAAGTTGTTCTGACCACCTTAGTCCTGTTTC
Source organism: Oryx dammah (assembly GCF_014754425.2). Classification (NCBI taxonomy): domain Eukaryota; kingdom Metazoa; phylum Chordata; class Mammalia; order Artiodactyla; family Bovidae; genus Oryx; species Oryx dammah. The sequence continues at coordinate 34,764,264 of NW_024070187.1, forward strand.
TCGGTCAGTGTTTCTTAAAGAGTAGTGTGAAGACTTAGCTACATCAGAAATACTCGGGATATCGATTCTTGGCCTATACCTACAGACTTAGAATCTCTGGGGTGGAGCCCAGAAACCTGACTTTAACAGTGGCTCCAGGGTAACTTCTGCCCACCACTATTCCCTAGTGGCTCAGACAGTAAAGAATCCGCCTGCAGTGTGGTAGACCTGGGTTCAATCCCTGGGTTGGGAAAATCTCCTGGAGGGGGATATGACAACCCACTCTCGTACTCTTGCCTGGAGAATACATGGACAGAGAAGGCTGGTGGGGGGTCACAAAGACCTGGACATGACTGAGAGACGAAGCACAGCACAGTATAGGAAGTTACACGTTTCTAGACATCCTTAGTTTTCTCTTCCATTTATGAAGAACTTGAAACTTTTTTAGCAGTGTGAAAATTCCAAGTAAATACTGGTTGCTGTTCAGTTGCTCAGTCGTGTCTGACTCTTTGCAACCCCATTGACTGCAGCATGCCAGGTTTCCCTGTCCTTCACCATCTCCTGGAGCTTGCTCAAACGCATATCCATAGTGTCAGTGATGCCATCCAACCATCTCATCCTCTGTCATCCCCCTCTCCTCCTGCCTTCAATTTTTCCCAGCATCAGGGTCTTTTCTAATAAGTTGGCTCTTCGCATCAGGTGACCAAAGTATTGGAGCTTCAGCTTCAGCATCAGTCCTTCCAATGAATATTCAGGATTGATTTCCTGTAGGATTGACTGGATTGATCTCCTTGCTATCCACCCTTGGACTCTCTCAAGAATCTTCTCCAATACCACAGTTTAAAAGCATCCATTTTTCACCATTCAGCCTTCTTCATGGTCCAACTCACATCCATACATGACTACTGAAAAAACCATACTTTTGACTAGGCGGACTTTTGTCGGCAAAGTAATGTCTCTGCTTTTTAATATGCTATCTAGGTTTGTCATAGCTTTTCTTCCAAGGAGCATTGTCTTTTAATTTCATGGTGCAGTCATCATCTGCAGTGATTCTGGAGCCCAAGGAAATAAAGTCTCTCACTGTTTCCATTGTTTCCCCATCTATTTGCCATGAAGTGATGGGACCAGATGCCATCATCTTAGTTTTTTAAATGTTGAATTTTAAGCCAGCTTTTCACTCTCCTCTTTCACCTTCATCAAGAGGCTCTTTAGTTTCTCCTCACTTCCTGCCATAAGTGAATACTGGGGCACTCCAACCTTTGTTCTTGACTCTTTATTTGGATGAATCTATCAGTTCTACAGCAAAGAAGTCTGAAATAAAACTTCTTGTGATTTTTTTCTCAATTTCAGTATTTCCGGGGGCTCTTTTCAAATAAGTCCCCTTCCAAGATCTAGCTACAAAAGGCTATATCGAGAAATGTTCTTAAATGTTATTTCAATTCACTTTCTTCACTTTTCTTGATGGATTTCTTGCATCATTTCTAGACTAATAACACAATACCAAGAGTCACATACATAATATAATAGACAGTGAACTATGCTGAATTTATCTGATGAAGAAATCATTTCAGCTAACAGTACTTGGTTAAAATATTTCCTAAAAAGATATTTCTTTTTTCAAAGTTAGAAAATGTGAAAAGTGTATGTGGTTTATACTTGTTCTTTCCCTTCATGGCTTGAAATTTCCATTGTCTGGCTCATTGTGACACATTATTTGCATTTTTTCTCATTTCATTTAAAATTATCAAGTTGTCTTTCATGTTAATTAGCTTTAAACATGAAAAAATATCTCTGTGTGTGTAATACCCAACTCCAAATAGCCATTATTTCATTAGCTTCATGCTTTGGAGACATAATGGCTGCTTGTTACAGCACAGCAGAGCTGGTATAAATTAAATCTTAATGCGTCACTCATTTAAAAAGTAGTGTAAAATGTCCTGAAAACCAAGATTCTTTAGCTAAACTTAATGATATCTTTTGCCATAAAATTTTCCTAATGTTGCTCTTATAGTTTAAACACACATCCATTTTAATAAGTTTCTAAATTCTTTACTCAGGAATATCTTAAGAAAAGAAATTAATGCTGATTAGATCTTTTGACAAAACAAACATAAAACATCAGTATTGATGTTTCTAACCAAATGCTGTGAGAACTGTACATATATTTTTGTGCATGGATTCTATATTTCCTAAGGAAATGACATGCAAAAAGCTGATGATGGCTACTGAAATATCAAATTAAGTGATCTCATACATACAAGTGATTTTTAAAGCAAGTAATTCATTCAGTTAATATTTTGATTCAGAAGTAACAATCTCAACTAGGTTAAAATGATTAATAAACTGCGCTAGACAAGGACTGCAGAAGGAAATGGCAACCCACTCCAGTATTCTTGCCTAGAGAATCCTGTAGATGGAGGAGCCTGGTGGGCTGTGTCCATAGGGTCACAGAGTCAGACACGACCAAAGAGACTTAGCGGTAGCAGCAGACAAAAACTCTTCATATTCAAAAACACTTCCAACATGTTTACTCCTGCTGGAAGATATATGTGTGTGCATGATATTGACTCTATTTGACTATATATAGTTAGAAAGCCTTCCAGTTATAGAGCATACAGAAATCTAGTTATGACTTTTAAGTAAAAATTCTTCTTTAATTATTAAGAAAAATTATCTCAACACTTTTGTATGTTAGGCACTATACCAAATCCACTGAGAACAAATGTGAATAAGGCAGACCTGTTCCTTGCTCTTATGGAGCTTGAAAATTAGTGGTACTATTTTATTCCTAAAAATATAATGACTTTTTGTCAACTGCATGCTAGTTGGACTCACCTCATATTAATCAATTAGATTTTATAGTACCTAATTGTTACTGTTTCAGCAATACAATAAAACAAATAATAGGGAATTTTAAAAATTGTAGAAAACTAAGTCACACATTACACATAAAATAATTGTGTGATCAAGGTATTATGGGTTTTACAGAATTTGCAATCATTGCATTTATGATATAATTCAGTCAAATATATGGTAAATTAGAAAACAGAAAATTACCTGAGAGGATGCTAATCCTATGCTACAAACTGCACTCCCCCCCCCCCCACCCCCGCCAAATTAATTTCTCTTTTGGGAAAAGAGGTTAATCCTGATCCCAGAAGTTTCAAGAATTCTTCCTTTCCTGGTAAATAGTGATATAAGTAAGTGGAGCAAGAAAAACTACCTCTTATACTCTACTATAACAGTGTGAAGTTCCTAACTTCCTGTGATTATTTCTTTAGAAAATTATATTCTTTAAGTTAATTGAAAAGGGAATTTTGAGTAATTCATTAAATGCTGTTAGAACTGTACATATATTTTTGTGCATGGATTCATATTTTCATTGTGAGATTAATATTTTATACTGACATATTAAATACGTGGAAAAAAATTTTTCTACCTGAATAGTGAATTCAAGAATGAGCTAGAAACTGCACGGTTTCTCCCAACTTTTAGTTCAGGCCAATCTTGCTATTTACCATTACTAAGTCAGTTAAAGATTTCTGCTGGTCATCAGGGAAACTATAATATAGAAAGGGTTGAAAATGGTGATAATCTCATTTCCCATAAACCTGTAAACAAGAGATAAACTGAACAGAAAAAGCACAAATGCATTCACTGTTCCATTGGAGAAAACAGGTTTGAAATTATCCTACAAAGAGGTTTTTCAAAAACAGGGCATACTGTTTTACAATAGCTAAAAAGGAAAAGTGAGAATCTGAGGGATTCTCTAGAGGTCCTGGGATAAATGAGGAAAGAAATGGAACTTGAAGAATAAGGATATGCATTCATTACAAATGCAGGAGGAATTTTTTTTTCTTTCTAATTTAAAAGTTGGAAACACAAGACTGAAATTCTGCCCATATTAATTTGCCTTTTTATACATTATGGGACAATTTTATTTCATAGTACTATAGAAGCAAACTTCACAAAGGTTTAATGAAAACAAATCTTAGTAGTAGCCTTTCCATAGTTCACTGAAGAGTGTTGGAAATATCCAGAACTATCACTCCATTTAAAATTATCAAATTAATCTAGATATATAAAAGTTTTCATTTCCTATTTTCCAATTTTGAGGTTATAAAATGGAATATAAATCTCTGACACAAAATGAGGAAGAGGAGAAGGGAAAAACAAAATGTACTTACATTGGAATTTTAGCATAGCTCATTCTTATCACTGAAAGATCCAAGTGAAAGTTAAGAGTAGGGATGCAATAGCAGAAAGTAAGTATGCAAACTATTGATAGAAGGAAGAGATATCAAAATCAAGTTTCAATTATTTTATGATTTAGATTAAAAAAAATCCTGCACTGATAGTGTTTTAACACTAATTTCCCATAAAATATAAAATAGGATTTCCTTAAATTCAGTTAAATACACTATACATACTACTTTCTAATAGTGTTCTGTTTCATACTGCTTATATCCATCTCTACTAAAACTGAGGTCCTTGAGGACCAAAGCATTTATATTTCTGTGTATTTTCTCCCATCTTCCCAGCCCTCCCTCCACAGGTAACCAGCAGGAAACTAATAAATGTTCCAAAGACAAGAAGTAAAAATAGGAATGAGACTGACTTTCTTAAAGATTGAGTAGAAAGGTACCTTTTCATCTTGAATTCCTTGCTCCTACTAATAGAATGATGGGATTCAGCACATGTCATACAAAAGTATGGCACCTTGGCATGTTGAACATTTTAAGCTGAAAGAGTTTGAGAAAATAGCAAAAGCAGGAAGGTCACCCTGACATTTCTCCAACCCTTCTCCTCTGACATGTTGTAAAACCCTCCTGTGAGAGGTATCCTCCCTGTACTCAGGGAAAGGAGAATTCACATCTGGGAAGACGAGGGGACAACCAAGAAGAATCTGAACACCCATTGCCAAGTTCCCCCCAGTCTACTACTTCACTCATACTCCTTAGCCTATTTCTCCACACTCCCCCACCCTTTATCAAAGCTAGCAAAATGATGCTCAGATTTTCTTTGGGTCTTTGTTTCCTTATGAGGGCTCCTGTGTCAAGGAAAAATTATTTTAATTAATTTGTGTGCTTTTCTCCTGTTCCTCTCTCTTTGTCACTTTAACTTTGAGACCCAGCCATTGGTATTAGGGGAGCAGAGGAAAACCTTTCTCTCCTCTGTAAGAGATATATGTTCATACCCCCCCAAATTGATTTTTTTCAAGTGTCCTTCTTACTGAATAGTTTTACAATTAGAAAAGTCTTAAAGGCAGTTGTTAACAGACTATCAAAAAGGTTAAGGATTTAAAAGGAAAGTTCAAAATCCTCTGACAGATTTTCTTTAAAATGAAGATAGGAAAGCAAAATAGAGCAATGTAATGTGCTGAGGGGTTTTTTTCCCCCTGGGATGAAAATGTCTCTTCCAAAAGTAGGTTTGATATCCCTCTTAATTTTCAGCTACTAGTTTCAATTGCTATGTGGAAGACAAAGATGATGAGCTACCCCTCAGCTACCTTGCCCCTCAACCCACAGTGCTCTGGGCCTCAGTGCTCTCTGAGTCTCCTTCCTATTGGCGGGCATCCCTTCTTATTTGTGGGCATCCCTTCCTATTGGTGGGGCTGTGAGCACACAATAGAGCACTGTCCCAAATTCATGACTGAGTTATTGTGCACATAATGAATCATTACTATTTAGTACTTAGTTTCCATTTTTTAATAGAAAAAAGTAGACATTTAGTGATTTTAAACCTAACCAGTCATGCAAATATGTATAGTGTTTCATTTATAAATTAATTTTATAGAAATTTTCTCATATAATCAGGCTTCCCTGGTAGCTCAGATGGTAAAGCATCTGCCTGCAATGCAGAAGACCTGGGTTCGATCCCTGGGTCGGGAAGATCCCCTGGAGAAGGACATGGCAACCCACTTCAGTACTCTTGCCTGGAAAATCCCATGGACGGAGGAGCCTGGTAGGCTACAGTCCATGGGGTCACAAAAAGTGGGACATGACTGAGCGACTTCATTTTCTTTCTTTCTTTCTTTCTTTTTCATATGGTCCTGTATAAATCACTGAAGAAGACCTTCCAGTTATTATCTTCACTGGGCAGCAAATGAAACTCTGACTTAGAGAAGGTTTAACTTGTTGCAAAAAGTTGGACATGACTCAGTGACTGACACACACAATTTGTTACAAGTAAATGTTTTAACTGCAAGTGCATTCAATAATACTTAGAAGAACCAGTCATTCATCTCTTAGAGATTCCTTCGGTAAAATTCAAGGTGATCCTTTGATGGATGAGAATCCACATTTTAAGCCATATGTTGTCTCCTACTTTTGCTATATTCAGTGATGTAAAGAAAAAGAATTCAATAATCTAACCAGAAATCCAATAATAGCAATGTCTACCCTAAAAGGTTTTAATCTACTTAAGGTACAACTTAATTTTTGGTGTAACTAAAAAAGTAAATAAGTCAAAAGAATTTAGTATGAATATTTTATGTTCAATTTAAGATCAAACTATTATTAAGTGGGGGCTTCCCTGGTGACTCAGATAGTTAAGAATCAGCCTGAAATGCAGGATACCTGGGTTCGAACCCTCGGTTGGGAAGATCCCCTGGAGAGGGGCATGGCAACCCACTCCAGTATTCTTGCTTGGAGAATCCCCATGGACAGAGGATCCTGGAAGGCTACAGTCCATGGGGGTCACAAAGAGTCGGACATAACTGAGCAACTGCTGCTGCTGCTGCTAAGTCACTTCAGTCGTGTCCGACTCTGTGCGACCCCATAGACGGCAGCCCACCAGGCTCCCATCCCTGGGATTCTCCAGGCAAGAACACTGGAGTGGGTTGCCATTTCCTTATCCAATGCATGAAAGTGAAAAGTGAAAGTGAAGTCGCTCAGTCGTGTCTGACTCTTCGCGATCCCATGGACTGCAGCCTACCAGGCTCCTCCACCCATGGGATTTTCCAGGCAAGAGTACTGGAGTGGGGTGCCATTGCCTTCTCCAAACTGAGCAACTAAGCACACATTATTAAGTGACCACGGAAATAAATTGTTAACACTCTTACCAGAAATTGCCTATTATCCTGTAAGCTACATCCAGAACTTATACAAAAGGTAATAAATTTCCTTTCAACAACAAACAACGGTTTTCATTGCTATGATAAATATTCTACTAGTAAGTGTCAAAGGATGGGGAATACTTGTTTGGGATGATAAGAAGGCCATCATCCTGAAAAAGAAAAGGTCAACTACACTGGAAATTTTCCTCCTTAAATTTCCCTTTATAAATTCCAGTTCAGCACATCATTCCCTTACAATATAGATAAAATGAGAATATTCCTATTATTCTTTCTGCATCAACCATGACACATTACATAAACAGATGAAGAAGTTTATGTTTCACATGTGTATTTCAAAAATAATGGTATTATTTGAAACATGAATCCAATGTTATTTACACATATGTGTACAAACCTTGGAGTTCAGTCCTGAAGGCCCCACTGGGAACATTTTTCTCCCAAATGACACAAGGGCTTTGGGTCACAGATTGTTTTCCTTTGTTTTCCCTCCAGTCCTCATCAAGATCCAACTACACCAGCAGGGAAGGAAATCAGCAGGACGCCTGGCAGCCACTTTGCAGAGGCCACATCTTCACTAATGAGGCCCTGAGAGAAGACAGCCAGAGTCGGATGAAATTCTGCTAGGAATCTTTTGATGCTTCCAGGTACGTTTTCTGCTCAAATTTGATGAAAGTAAGGAAATATATAAGATCATGAAGAATAATACAATAGAACTATCATAGCCAAGTGTAATCACAATGTGGAGACATAGATTTGGAACTGATGGAGCTTGATACAGTTAGTACTCCAATGTTGTGACAGAGTTAACTTTTAAACTATGCTGCCCATTACTTGAATTTTCCAAAAAATCGCCTTAAAAACCAAATGAAAATCAGTTTCTGACCTAAAGATTCATTACTAACAAGATGAAAATATTTTAACTGAAACAGAAAACTGGATGATCTGAAGTCCCACCAGAACACACAGAATGACAGAATGACTTCAGGCTGACAAACGCCGAGGAGAGCCTATTGTGAATACAGGTACTGTGGTGGGAAGAGGCACACATCTGTTTGGAGTGCTGCGAGGTGAGCACCCACCTGTGGGTACAACACAGACCAGTGAAGACTCATACTGACTCACAGGTCTGCGGCCAGCCTGGGGTCGGGGTGGTGATGAAGGTGATACAGAGCATCCCTTTACCACTTGTTTTTAAATTTTATTATTATGTATCTATTCCATACTTTCAATTAAATAGAAATTCTAAACCAGAGAGCTTTAAATTTCAAACCTTGAGTTCAGACAGTTTAAATGGGGGCAGGGATTTTCAGTGATGTCTTCATGAGGGTTCAGACATGGGGACTCACTGGAGGACGGCTGGAGCTGACCAAGAGGCCACCTCACCTGCACAGCCTCTCGGGGAAGGTGTCATCACCTGGTTATGGACAAGAGAGAACACTCGGGTTTGCCCTGGCTTCACTGTCGAGTCAAAACCACTTGGTGTTCTATAAACGCCATACAAGAACTCCTACAAGAAAAATAAAATAGATTTTACAGAGAAAATATTGTGATACACTGGGAACACAATACTGAGTGGTTTGAGACCAACTAAGGTTCTCAGGGCCCTGATAAATATGTCTTTCCTAGAGCACTGCACACAGCCCCTTAACAGGACTACAGGGGTATTTGAAATACTCAGAAATACCCTTCAAACATGATTTTTACCAAAGTCTTTGTCCTATATAGGATATTACTGGAAAAATTGGAGAAAATGCAATGATGTCTAAGGATAAGATATTATTTCCACATTTGGATGGTTCCTCTACATTTGGATGTTGGGTGGTTGTATAGGAAAATGTCTCCATTTATATGAAACACCTACTAAAGTAGTTGATGTGGTAAGACTTCAAGTCAACAAGTTACTCTCACATGGTGGAGGAAAATAAAAGTTCTTGGCACCAAACTTGCAACTTTTTGTGAGTTTGTAAGTTTAAGATTGCTTTAAAAATTATATATATATAATTTTATATATATTACTCGTATATAGCATAATATATATAATTATATATGTTCTTATTGTTTAGTTGCTAAGTCATGTCTGATTCTTTTGCAACCCCATGGACTGTATCCCACCAGGCTCCTCTGTCCATGGGATTTCCCAGGCAAGAATACTGGAGTGGGTTGCCATTTCTTTCTCCAGGGGATCTTCCCGACCAAAGAATGAAGCCTGTGTCTACTGCATTGGCAGGCAGATTCTTTACCACTGAACCACTGGGAAGCCCACAGCACTCTCCATGACCTTGCCTAAACCTACCATTCTAGCATTTTCACCCATTATTCCCCTTCATAAATCCTATACTCCAGTTAAACTAGCTTATCAGCTACATCCTAATATAACAGCCTGCAGACTTCCCCACTAATATGACTTTTACCTTACCTCCACCCAAGAAGCTTTCCAAAAAACAAGAATCTAACTGTCAAATTCTACTCATCCTTGAAGGCATTTCCTAAATGACATCTCATTCATAAAATTTTCTATCAGAGCCTAGAGTAATGCCTCATACATAGTTTGTGCTCAAAATACATCTAGTGATGAGAGTTCAATCACTTAACACTGGAACAGTTAGAGATAAGTACATAGACATTGTACATGAGCTGGATCTTTCAAGGTCAGCAGAAGTCAGCAGTTCAAAGGTAGATAAAGATTTTTTTTTTTCAATAAACAAGAAAGATGGAGATCCAAAAAGAAGATATGAAAGTTTACTTGAAAGTAAATTTGGGAATGCAATTTAATGATCCATGGGAAAGAGTGTAAAAGAAATTCAGATTATAGTAATTGGAAGTACAGAAACCTAGCCCTGCTCTACTTAGGCACTGGCTAATAATACAGACAACAGGGAACAATAGAGGATGAGATGGTTGGATAGCATCACCAACTTGATGGACATGAGTTTGAGCAAGCTCCAGGAGTTGGTGATGGACAGGGAGGCCTGGCCTGCTAAAGTCCATGGGGTTGCAAAGATTCAGACATGACTGAGTGACTGAACTAAAAAAATCTAGAAAGTAAATAAAACCAAAGAGAAATAAAGAGATTTTTCATATACAAGCAAGACAAAATTCTTTTTAAGTATGAGGATTGTGTCCAGATTTTATTTTGTTCGGTTGCTTGAAGGAACAGAGTATTAGGTAACAGGCAAAAATGAATGATTATCCTAAAACACTGCAATGGGAAGAACAGCCAGCAAAGAATTAAATCTTCTGGCTGTATATTCCCTAAACCACTTTCCTGGAAAAAAAAAAAAAGCTTTATATTGAAAATACATTATTAGTCACAGTCATGAGAGGCCAAGTATGTACCTGCTAAAGAAACAAAGCATTCCTACTTTTCCCTGAATTTCCTGTATAATAAAACCTGAAAGACAATGAGGCGTAATTCCTATGGAGCTAGAATATTTCATCAAAGAACTACCAAGAATTCTGCAGACAATACTGACAACTACTTTAATATGAATTTCACATGTTAAGAAGACTTCCTCATGGAAAAAGGATATAAGTGATTTTGATTTTCTCCAATATAAGAAAAATATTAGAGTAATGCCATTTTGTAAGAATCAGCTGTTTGGCAAATGAAGCTCTCACTCAGGAAACAAAAAGAAGCAATTTCATAATAAAACAAAGTTGCCAGCATGAAACAGCTGTCACTTCACCCTTAACCCTGCACTCTTCTCTAGGACAAACTAAGGAGTGCAGTATTTCCAGTAAGCTCTGGTTCACCTGTGTTTTTTCAATACTTTCACTGCACTAAGAATTTCACTACAGTACCAGAGAAAGAAGTCTCACAAGGGCCTCACAAAGGAATACATTTTTGCAAAGATTTCCTGAGTAAAAGACACTGAAATTGATCCCAGTATGCCTGGAACATCTCCCTTCCTTTCTGCCATCCTCCTTTCCTGTTTGCAGGCTTTCCCACAGACTGGTCCCTTGTTTTCCTTACAAGATCTCTCTCTCACACAACAGTCTGAGACCAGTGTGACTTTAGTAGGAGACTCTCAGATGCCTTCCGACCCTGAGGTTCTGTCATCTATGATTATGAAATGTTAGAATTAGAATTAGAATTAACCATAGCAAGTCTCAAGTCCCTTTAGCTTTTCCTTTTTAAAACCTAAAATTAAACTTAAACTCATGAGGCAAAAATAAATCATGTGTTCATTTTTTGCAAATTATCGTTCCCTTGGTGTCCAAATGAGAGGACTCATTTGCACTCTAGGAATGAATAATAATAGCTTATAATGACATGATAATAAGCTGATGGGATCTGGGGCTCAGAATACATCAAGGTTTGTGAAACAGGGGTCAGCAATTCTAATAGGTGGGAGGCAGAGGATCTAATGAGAAATACAATGATTTCTGTCTTGCCTTTCCATTAATTTGTGGTTTGCTCTCTGTGATATTGATTGATCATGAGGTTTAAGAAATCTCTTCCAGATACATGTTCTTGTTCTCTTACCTCTTGATTTGGAGATCAGTTAGATGTTACAAAGACCAAGAAGAATAAACTGCAGTGCAGTGCAAGTCACTCAGTCGTGTCCAACTCTTTGCAACCCCATGCACTATACAGTCCATGGAATTCTCCAGGCCAAAATACTGGAGTGGGTAACTTTTCCCTTCTCCAGGGGCTCTTCCCGACCCAGGGATCTAACCCAGGTCTCCTGCATTGCAGGCGGATTCTTTACCAGCTGAGCCACAAGGGAAGCCCAAGAATACTGGAGTGGGTAGCCTATCCCTTCTCCAGCAGATCTCCCCAACCCAGGAATCAAACTAGGGTCTCCTGCACTGTAGGCAGATTCTTTAACAACTGAGCTATCAGGGAAACCCTACTGCATCTGAAATGTGTGAAGACCTAAACAAACATTCAGTTTATTTAGTCTATTTGAATGAGTACACTAGGCCTAAGTGATTAATAATCGTTTTTGGGAGGGTTGTATGGGGACACTCAGCAAATTATAGTAAATCCCTATCAGCATAAAGCATTTCCTGAACCAAATTCTGAGTAGTAGATACATTTCATATTTAAGAAGTTGATGATATCATCTCATCTTCCCAAATTCTTATATAAAAAAGGACAGGTCACTCTTTCATCAATAAATTGGAATATTTTAAAGACAGCCATGTCCAGAAAAACAAAAAATTCTTAAATCATGTGGCCTCTTTTTTGAAAAAAAGAGAAAATTAACTTGAAAGCAAATGTTAACATTTTGAATAACCAGTTAGAAACTGGTTAGCTGTTTGGTTGAAAATTAGCTGTTTGGTTAATACAAGTTGTATGTTCTATAAAACAATAATGATTTCATTATATCTTTGAGAAAAACAAAAACCTTCAGAATTGGTTCCTTGGTACTTAGAGTTGAATATTAAGTAAGTTGAAGAGAAAAAAATAGCCTAAAATTCACAGAACTGTGCAGCACTAGATCAAAATTTGGGCTTCCTTGGTGGCATCAGACAGTAAAGAATCTGCTTGCAATGCAGGAGACTCAGGTTCCATCCCTGGTTCAGGAAGATGCCCTGGCCAAGGGAAAGGCTACCCACTCTAGTATTCTTGCCTGGAGAATTCATGGACAGAGGAACCTGGCAGGCTACAGTACATGGAAACATAGAGTCGGACATGACTGAATGACTAACACACACAGCACATATCAAAATTTACTGCATTTTCAATTGTTCCAATTACTAGCAAGTTTTTATTTTTAGTTATTCCCAATGAAATTAGTTAAGACAGTAAATAATAGCATATTTGTAGCAAGTGTTTCAAAGTTAATGAGAATTATTAAAGCTAATTTTTATCACATGCCTTCTCTACAAAACCAGGAGATTTATGACTAAATAGGGACGTTACCCACAGTTTAGCTGCCAGGAAGAATTATATGTGCTAATTAACGAAAGACCTTGGAGGAAAGTGGTCTCATTTACAATCTTGATAAAAAGAAGAGGAGAAAAGATACCACAGAGGAAAAGATAAACAGACTATTCTATGAACTATTATTTCTTTATTATAAAATATATCATAAATAAAGAGGAAAAACTAATCAAATATATTCAGGAAAAGATGAAATTGAAAAGAAACATAAGGAATGAATATTTAGGACTGATTTCCTTTAGGACTGATTGGTTTGATCTCCCTATAGTCCAAGGGACTCTCAAGAATCTTATGCAATACCACAATTCAAAATCATCAATTCTTTGGTGCTCAGCTTTCTTTATGCTGCTGCTGCTGCTAAGTTGAGGCAGTTGTGTCTGACTCTTCACGACCCCATGGACTGTAGCCCACCAGGCTCCTCTGTCCATGGGATTCTCCAGGCAAGACTACTGGAGTGGGTTGTCATTGCCTTCTCTGAAGCTTTCTTTATAGTCCAACTCTAGCTACATATCGTAAATATTAAGTGCAAATTGCTATTGAAAAAACTGCATAGATGTAGAGAATAGAGAAAAATGTGGAAAAGGAAAAAACAACTTTGAGAGAAAATATTGCTAATTTTGAACCTAATTTTTATCCACATTTTGTTATAATTTATTTGGGGAGAGAAATACAGTAAAAGATTTCTTAGGGTTCTATTGGAATTCAATAGTCTCAAGATAGTTAAATATAGCTCTTCAAGTTAAACCTATTTTGCCATTTATTTCAGAAACCATATCCTTAAATTACATGTGTGCTATGGAATTACATTCAATACAATGTCTGGTCAGTGCTATCAGTTCAGGTATGGAAAGTTTGATGAGATATTTCACTGAATTCGTTGACAATGTTTTGGATTCTAAAACAAGAGATTGAAGTTCAGTGCAGGCTGATGACAACAGAAAAGGTAATATAGACAGAACCAGGAATGTTCTAACTAGAAATCATTTCAAGGTGCTTAGTGAGGAGAAAGTGAAAGAGACACAAGGACTCCCCTCAATATCCTTTATAATTTTATTCTGTATATACAATGTCCTTTACAATTTTACCTGTATGATTATGTTAAAAATTGCTTCATGAATTTCATGAGAACGCTCAGTCTTTCTGCACAAATCCTTTGGTTGCTTTCATAAAGACCTAAGTTAATGATTTGTCTCTCTAGATATATATATAAATATACATAAACCAAGCATTAGATAAGAGAGTCAAAAGCTAAGGTCCTGGAGGCTAAAACTGACTTACATTTATGTTCAGGTGGACACAATGTTGACAAAGGTTTGAGTTGGAGTGTAGTATGGTAGAACAAATAGTCTGGACCAATTCAAACATTTTTTGTCATTTGCCTGGATCCCAGAGGCATTTGAGCTTACACAGTTGACACCTTATCAATAATGCCAACATCATCAAGTTAGAATATTTTTGCCTTACAATTAAGGGCGACTGAGAGCTACTTCTCTCAGTAGGAGGTAGAAAAAAGGATAAGGGCCTCCCAGCTACTTTCTCAGGAGAAAGCAATGGCAACCTACTCCAGTACTCTTGCCTGGAAAATCCCATGGGCTGAGGAGCCTGGTGGGCTGCAGTCCATGGGGTCCTGAAGAGTTGGACATGACTGAGCGACTTCATTTTCACTTTCATACATTGGAGAAGGAAATGGCAACCCACTCCAGTGCTCTTGCCTGGAGAATCCCAGGGACGGGGGAGCCTGGTGGGCTGGCGTCTATGGGGTCGCACAGAGTTGGACACGACTGAAGCGACTTAGCAGCAGCAGCAGCAGCTGTTTTCTCAACTTACCAGAGGCTGACTGATTCCAAGCTTGCACTGATTGTTTGACCCCAAGACAACAGCTCCAAAATATCTCAGGCCCTTGGGCTGAGGAAACAAAGAGCAGGATTGAGGCCATCCCACTTCCCAAACTTCAGCAACTTCAATGCTTTCAGGAAATCAACATCAGTAGCATTGGAGAAGGAAATGGCAACCCATTCCAGTGTTCTTGCCTGGAGAATCCCAGGGACGGGGGAGCCTGGTGGGCTGCCGTGTATGGGGTCGCACAGAGTCAGACACGACTGAAGTGACTGAGCAGCAGCAGCAGCTACAGCCCCATGCCTTGATGGTAAAATTGAGCTGGGGCCTATTCATAAGACTTTTTAATCCACATTCATTTTCCCACTAGTTCTGGGTCCAAACATCTGTATCTAACACGGGTGTCAACTGTGTAACCTCAAATGCCTCTGAGAAAGCAGCTGGGAGGCCCTTATCCTCTTTCTCTGCCTCCAACCAAGAGAAGCAGCTCTCAATTGACCCTAATTGACTATACAGAAAAAATATTCTAACATGATGATGTGGCATTATTGATGGTACAGGGAGAATCTTTTACTGTATTTAAAAATAATACGATGATTGGAACATATTGCAATTAACCATGAATTTCATTTAATATCTTTCACCTAAGAATCTCAGAGGTTGATACCTATTAGATGGTTAACCTTTACTGAATGAGGTATTTTTATTCTTAGAGCCTGCAAACCACATATAAAAGGCATAGCTGGAATTTTTTAAGATGTGAAAAAAAAGAAAAATAGAAATAAAATACATTGTTCTTTCAGGGGCTTTAAATCCGTCCAATAGAAAGAAACATTGCATTTAATTGATATCAGTTGGGCATAGTCTATGAAAAAGCACGTTTTCTTCTGCTAGCATTTTTTTTCACAACTAGATTCAAGTAATACATGATCACCTCTTCTGTGTAATAAAGAACATTTGCTACTCAGGCATCTTTAACTTTTTGGCGACATCTACTGTACAAATGGGAAAATGCTGCAGAATCATTCTAAACACAGAGATAGTCTAGAAATTATTTTATTTTTAATTTAAACTCTACACCCTTTTTTATTCTTTCCTTCAGTATAAGCAGGCCTCTTTTTAAAAGTTTAATAATATTTAAGTAATTTCCCTGTCTATTATTGCATACATGCATGTGTGTGCTCAGTCATGTCCATCTCTTTGTGACCCCCATGGACTATAGCCTGCCAGGCTCCTCTGTCATGGGATTTTTTTCAGCAAGAATACTGAAGTGGGTTGCCATTTCCTCTTCCAGGGGATCTTCCCGACCCAGGGCTTGAACCCGGGTCTCCCGCATTGCAGGCAGACGCTTTAACCTCTAAGCCACCACATAGAAACATAGAAATATCACTCTGTGCTGACAAATCCCAACTTAATTCTCTGGTAGATAGTTTTAAAATATCAATTTAAAGACTTTGCTAAACTTCTGTTTAAATATTAGGAAAAAAAGTGAATATTTAAAAGCATTCTCTTGTTTCTAAAAAAAGAATAAAAGCATTCTCGTATTTCTAAGGGCTCAATTAAATATCATTATTTAAATGTCATGTGTTTAATTAAAGTATTATTAAAATTAATATTACAACTCCTGGTGGCTCAGCAATTAAAGAATCTGCCTGTGGTGCAGGAAATGTGGGTTCAATCTCTGGGTCTGGAAGATTTCTTTTCTGTCTTGGAGAAGAAAATGGCAACCTACTCCAGTATTCTTTCCTGGAAAATCCCATGGACTCCAGAGCCATGGGGTCACAAAAGGGTCAGACATGACTTAGCAACTAAAACCACTACCCAATATTTACAGTAGAACTTGACTTTTAAAGGAAATAAAAACTCCAAATCTGTCAACTGGACTTGTCATTTCTCTAGCTATAAAAAGAGAAGAATTATCTGGTATGCATAGCATCATTTACACTCCTAAATTATGCACAACCTGTCCACAACAGGTGGTTTGCAAGACTCAAACTATATCATAGCTCATGATTATAACCAGGATATTCTTTCAGAGGTATTTGGTAATTCAACAACAAAGTAAATAATTTTTTATCAAGTATATATTATAGTAATATGCTAGATGCTTTCACCAATGTAACACATGAGGAAATGGTATGCTGTGCCGTGCTCAGTCACTTCAGTTGTATCTGACTCTTTGCAACTCCATGGGCTGTAGCCCATCAGGCTACTCTGTCCATGGGATTCTCCAGGAAAGAATACTGGAATGGGTTACCATGCCCTCTTCCAGGGGATCTTCCCGACCCAGGGATCAAACCCACATCTTCTGCATTGCAGGTGGATTCTTTACCACTGAGCCACCAGGGAAGCCAATGAAATGGTACAGCTCCCAAAGAAAACCTCAAAACACAGGAGCCCTGTGTTCCATAGAAGGAGCTATTCTCACCCATTCTGGTAAGCAATGAGAAGACATATCTCTCATTGGCTATGGTTCTCCAGGTCACACAAAAAAGAAAATACTATTTTTTCAACCTGCTATTGTGTTCCAGTAGACAGACACCTATTTAAAGTTGCTTATAGTATAAAAACTAGATATGATAAAAGTAAACGAGCCTAGAGTTTCACTTAATGTTATACGAACAGATTTAAATTATTGAGCAATTCCTTCCATATTGTGATTTCCTCTCCAATTCTCAGTATTTTTTAAATTAATGACCTCAAGGCCCAATAATCTGCATGAAAAAATAACCCATTTTGATTAATAATTTTAATTATGCTGTTATCTTTATAACTATACTAATTTAATAATTACATATTAAATTGTGAGTTAATTATCCTGCATGTATTTATTGGCAAGGCTGGCTCACCCTGTGAAAAATAAAATACAAACTGTTCCTCAAGAGTTTACAGCCTGGAAAAGGGATGCATCAACATTCAAATCAGAAGGCCTTAAGTTACCAAATGAGATCTATAGTAATGAGATAAGGATTGGCTCAGACAGCAGAAAATCTGCCTACAATGCAGGAGACCCAAGTTCAATACCCTGGAGAAGGGAATGGCAACCCACTCCAGTATTCTTGCCTGGAGAATTCTATGAACAGAGAAACCTGGCAAGATACTGTCCATGGGGTTGCAAAGAGTTGGACACAGTTGAACGACTCTCACTCACTTTCCCTTCACTTCACAAGTACTTCCAGCTGAAGGAATCAGCGGGAGAGGTATAAACAAAGTGATCCATGCGATCAAATAAGAGGAGTATGTGCATTTTCCAAGTGCTGGTGTGGATGGCCTAGGTAAGGAGGAATTCAAGAGCCTGGACCATCATCACTGAGACAGGAAGGGCTAGACAAAGGTCTGACACTGAGCAGCCCTGGGTGTCTACTCATTGAATACACATTGGCTGATAAAGGATTAACAAGAAACAGAGGCTGAGACAACTCACAAAAGACCCTGACTTGCAAACTAAAAAGTTTGAGCTATTTACCAGGAATGCTGAGTGCCTTACCCTAGTGCCCTAGATCATGGAAGAGAAATATCTTCAACTCCTGAGTTTCAAGTCAATTTCCTTTTAGTTGCATCTCAGTGCTATTATGCCAGGCTGGGTTTTCCCCATCTTCATTCTTCTTATACTTTTAAATTCTTCCTGATCGAAGACTATGGCTTTTTGGCAAGTTGCCATAGATCTTCCACACAGATTAGTCTATACTTTCCATTCTGAAAAAATCGTTTCCCCCACTTCCTCTTAAAATTACAAATTACAATCACCATCTCTCCCTGGGAAATTACTTTTATGCCATAAATTTTTAAATACTTTAGATTTTCCTCTCCAAATACATTTTATCATAGTCAGCCCTAGAATGTCCCTTACCACATCTGGTAAGTAAAAGCATAGTCCAGGAACATATCATCATCTCCTCTGACCACAGAAGGTAGGAAAGTAATAGCCTAGAAAAAGGCAGAGATACAGGAGGAAACCTCAACCAAATTAGTTGCCTTCATCCACCTTCCAAAAAGAAAAACCCTTGCTTTAATTTATCTTAAAGTCTGAAATTTTCTGACCTGTCAATTAAATATATAAACACCATGTTTGAAATGCCTAATATAAGCACAAACATATTCAGAGATAATTAAATTCAGTTGACAACTCAACTGCAAATCATAAATACATACAGGTTGAGATTCTGCCTAGAATTTAATTTTCATCCTAATTCTAGAAGTAACGAAACATTTTTCTACTACATCAAGTCTGAGGTTCCCAACTCTACCCTAGACAAGTAAGATTTTGAGTTTCCAGTCCATGAGTTCATAGTTTCTTTTTAATCAATTATCACTTTCTACTAACTTCAGCATATTGGTAAAATTAAAACATCATCTTTTCTTTTCTCTAGTGGGCTCAAATGGTAAGGAATCCACTTGCAATGTGGTAGACCTCAGTTCAATCCCTGGGTTGGGAATATCCCCTGAGAAGAGACCAGCTACCCACTCCAATATTCTGGCCTGGAGAATTCCATGCACAGAGGAACCTGGCGGGCTACAGTCCATGGGGTCGCAAAGAGTTGGACATGACTGAGCGACTTTCACTCAGTAACCTCAACATATTGGTAAAACTGAAACATCATCTTTTATTTTTCATTTGTAGTTTCAGTCTAACTTCACACAATCTATAGAAGAAAAATGGGACAAATTCAAATGACAGAAAGAATTATAAAGATAATTTACACTTCTATACTAATTTTTAAATGTCTGCATGAATCAAGCAGCTTAACTTCAGCTCTATACAAACCTGTGGTAAGTAGATGAAATGGCTACAAGGAAGCCACAGTTCTCTCTACAATCAAATTATATTCTCCATAAGCATACATATGAACTAAACTGGTTTTCCCCACAGGCATGATTGTTCCTTAAATAAGGCTGTCAGGACCGCCATCTACTGACAGAGCAGCTGCACCTCAATGTGATGATTTAAGAATGACCATGTACTTCATCCAGATTAGGCCACCTTTGAGAGTAAAAACTATATATCTTTTGCATACTGTTCTCAAAACTTTACACATTTTTTTTCTAAAAATAAAAACTACATATCTGTATAATCTAAGATAAAAATTTTAAAACTTCATATTCATTATCTAAACATTAAAAGATATGATCACATAGACTTAAACATATAATCTATGTGTGACCAGACTAGAACCAAGATGGTGGAATAGAAGGATACAGAACTCACCACCTCCTACAAACACATTAAAAACATACCTGCATATTGAACAGTTCTCACTGAAAACTAACTGGAGACAAGCAAAAAGAATCCTGTACAGTCAAGGCTGTAAGAAAGATCCACACAGCTAGGAAGGGAAGAGAAATGATCAGGTCAGAACCTGGCCCCCAGGGAAGGGACAAACTCAGAGGAAGGGATCACACAGGCGGAGATCTGCCCTGCGGAGTGAGACGTTCAAGCCACATACTGGGTGCCCCAGTCCTGGGTTCTGACAAAGGGAACACAAGCCCTCTTGGCCGGTTGAGGGGCTGGTGGGACTAACAGGAGAGCTGAGGGAAGCCTGGACTCAGCTCACGAGATGCACATAAATGCTTGCTTTCTCCTAAAGCAGGGCAGAGAGGGCAGATTGAAACCATGAAGGTGGCTGACTGATTTTCCAGGACCACCGCAGGGTATGCCCCAACCTGAGCCAAGCAAATGCTCCAGCACTGCCTGTCTCGTGTTGCAGCTCCACGTGCCAGCAAGGGCTGCCACCAGAGAGGAAAAATCTTACCTCTTAAACACTAAAGAGGCTCATACCCTGTGTGAGGTCTGAGCAGGGAGCGGGGGCAGCCATGGCTGCTGTTGCTTAGGGAGAGAGAGCATCAGAGGCAGAATGGATCTCGAACAGCAGCCAGACCGCCACAGCCCGTGCACCAACCCCCACTGAATACCCACACCAGCCCCTCTTGCTCCAGCACTGCTCTGGGGCAAAGGTGCTGGAGGAAGAGCACACACATAAATGAAGCTGAATCAGCTCGGTCCTGAACCAAGGGTTTCTTCTCTAGCAACTTAGGACCTGATTCTGGCCCCACTGGGATAGTGATGGCCACTGAACAGAGGGGAAGCCCTGTCTCCTGCCTGGCTCAGGCCTCAGCCCCTCATCCTACCACGGTGACAGCTGCCAGCATACCTGAGGAAGGACGTGACTTGTGTTCACAGCAAATCCAGCTCTCTCACCAAAGTCACGGGGCACATGCAGACTCTACAGGAATGCTCCGACATAAGGACACATGGACATCGGTAACTGCTTCACCTCATTTCATGGAGACAGAAAGAAAAGTAAAACAAGGAGACAGAGGACTTAGTCTCAATGGAAAGCACAAGAGACCCTCTTGGGAAAAAACTAATGAAAAGAAACAATTCACCAGATAGAGTTCAAAGCATTAGTAACGAGAATGCTAACTGAATTAGGGGAAAGGATAGATGAACACACTGAGATTTTTAACAAGAGACTAGAAAATATAATATAGAACCAGTTAGAACTGTTTTAGAACTCTTTGCAACAATTTTTGAGTGTGGAGTTTCACCTGTCATCTAGTTTTATTGAGGAAAAAATTTGTGTTTAATTTTATCTTTCTTATGTACTTCTTATGATTTCTTAGAGAAGAAGAAATAATACTATATGCTTCCAATTTTAAACTGAAAGTCTTTTTTTAAAAAATTTTATTCAACTCAATGTATTTCTATAAATCAAGTCAAATCCAAATGTATAAACACAATTATTTTGATATATAGTTACAAAGTTCTTTTAAAAAACAAGACTCAGTTTCCTTTGATCAAAATAGAGCTTGATTTTTTCAATTATCTGTTTTAAGGCTTTGTCCTTTTAAAATTAAGTTGTACTACAACAATGTAGATTTATGCACAAACTTTTTTATCAATTTCAAAAAGTTCAGAGAATTCATCAGGACTCCTAATGCTTGCATGACCTATTTTGAGATTAAGAAGAAAGTTGAATGTGAGAATCTTATATTCACAATACAAAATCATTTAGGATAAAGAAGAAAAACTTGCCTTTGATGTTACCACCAAAACATGGAAATTAAAATACCAAACAAGATAGGAACTATTTTAATAATTCATCACAAATATTATATAAATGGTTATTTATTTTTAAATAATCATGGTATATATGATTCAACCTAAAATATTACTATTTCCAAACAGGAATATGAATGTGCTCAGCAAGTATATACTCAACTCAACACAGTTTTAAACAGATGATTGACTTACCTTTAAAATCTTTGGTTAATGTAGCAAGTCAATTACAATTAAATTTCTTTATAGATAAAAGCTTAGCCAGACTATACAGACTGTACAGTAATGTCATGGAAAATAAAAATTAGATCCAAAATGTAAAACTACGTTAAAATGGCACTTCATCTGCTTAGTTTTACATCAGGCCACTGAAGCCACCTGCCCTCCATTTCAAACCATCTTGTTAAATGATTTATACAAGGTATGCAAAGGAGGCAGTCCAAAATATTTTTGCATTTGTTGGTTTATTATCTAATATAGGGATATGTAAGTAGTTGGAAAAACCTAATAAATGAGATAAGTTCTTTAGCACAAGTTATCCAAATACAGTGGCAGTTTACCTATGCCCCACTCTTGAGGTAGGGAGGAAAAGTGCCTCTTTCTCACTTCAAAGCTACTGAATGAATTAAGTAGCTGGGACAATTGAATGTTTGTCTACTAAAGTTTGGAGAATATAAACATCTGGTACTTGACTCCCACCTGAGAAATTCCAAAGGAAAAGTCTGAACCTGAGTCCACAGAGTAAAGAAAGAAGTCTATGCTTTCCGTAACTGGTAAGTCAGATGCAGATTTTGGAGAAAGGAGCCACACAGGATCATTTAAGGGGAACATCACCTTCAAGAAGGTTTACTGTCAGGAACAAGGAGCCTTTAGCAGGAAGAGAGCAAAGATACTGTCCAAAGAAGAAGTAGCTGGGAGACCAGGGGAACACAGGGAACAACTACAGGAGGAACATTCTTCACAGCGTAAGAGCTGAATTTGATGTGTTCATTCTCCTTCAAAGGGAGAATACCTAAGAAACCCACAAAAGTATTTTAGGGAAAAAGAATGGACTGTGGGTTCTGCCATACTCAGAGGGCACCAAACATCAAGTTACATCTGCCTCCGTCAACGGGGATTTTTTTTTTTTTTTTCATGCCTCCTTTGCTTCCTCCAGAACCAACTCAGGATGTGACAGCTGGCAGCCTACTGGGGAAGTGATGTTGAGAAGGACTGGAACAAAATGGGGAAGTGGCCACACTCTCTTCCTCTCCTCTGATACTTAATTTTATGTGTCAATTTGGCTGGACTAAGGGATGCCCAGATAGCTAGTACACATTGTTTCAGGCTGTATCTGTGAGGTTGTTTCCAAAAGATTATTAGCATTTGAATCAGATTGAGTGAAGATCACCCTTACCAATGTAGGGGACATCAACCATCTGTTGAAGGCCTGAATCACAGAGCAAAAAGTCAGAGGCGGGGCAAGAGGAGAAGGGGGTGATATAGGATGAGATGGTTGGATGGCATCACCGACTCAATGGACATGAGTTTCAGTAAACTCAGGGAGGGGCAGGGGGAAGGGACCATGAGGTTAGGTCGTTTCAGGTTCTCCCAATTTTACAGTTGTCAAGGTAACATTGATATTGAATCTTAATTTCAGCCATACACCACAGTGTAAAAGCACCAGAGAAAAGACACTGTATATTTAGGATCTAACCAATATTTTAGAATGTCTGGAATGTGGAGCACAGAAAGAGAAAGGTCTGAAGAGAGTGGAAAAATAAGCAGGGACCAGAATCATGAGTCTCAAATGCCCTGCTACAAAGCTTTTTCCCCTAAGGGCAAAGAAAGGGAAAGCATTAAAGATTCTTAAAAAGAATAACATCATGAGATTTGATTTTTGTTTAGAAGTCTCTCTAGCTATAATTAAGTCAAAGTTTGGGAGAAGAGCATGGCCAGAAGTCAGCAGACAAATTAGAAGGCTGTTGGAGTACCTAATAGAGTAAAATGTACCAGAAGTACCAAAAATAATTTTAGGAATAGAAAGATATGGATGGATCTCAGATACTTAAGCAGAAGGAAGAATCAAGCTTTCTGGATTTAGAAATTAGATAAATGATATGTCTTTATAGTTTTAAAAAGTAGGCACAATTTTGAAATGGAAATATTCTATTCACAAAATTATGATAAATTAATCATACAGTAGGAAGATTAGAGTCATATTTAAATGGTAGGTTTTTCCTCTTCCTGTGTTTATTGTTAAAATAGAATACAGTAGACTCAATATCTAGGTATTATGAATCAATCAACAAACTTTCAACATACCCATCAGATAGTAAAGATAGTATTAAAGATAGTACTCTCAAAGAATTTTTACTAGTTGAGCATCTTGAGACCAAATTCATTAAAAAAATAAATAAAACTGGTAGCACATTGTGGTATTTGCTAAGTAGAACTATATGCCAGGAAAATGGTAAAGACATTTAAATAAAAAATGTGAGACAAAAGAAGTGATAAACAGTGAAGTTAATGCTTTCTTTAAAGTTTTTGCTTATGGGTACAATGCGCAATCTTCTTTTTGAGCATGCTTGAGATCAAAAGAGTGCCCCTCCAAAGATTAAACAAAAGACCCAATTAGTTGAGATGTTTCCATCAATGCCTCCTTTTTCTTTTTACTTCATCCTGTAGGGCTGAAATCTATGCAAAATACAGAAAAGAATCAAAAAAAGGCTGACAAAGATATCTTTAATTGCCTATGCCTTCCTCGCTGTTTTTCTTCAATACTGATTTTTTTGGTTAACAAACTCACTTTTAGTCTACTTCTCCCACTTCAAAAACAACCTTGTTATATCCCTTTAATTATCAACTATAGACTTCCTAAGTTTAAAAGTTTCCAAAATATGTTTACTTTTGGATAGAACCTTAAAAACACAAATGATAAAAAAAGTCATCTTTTTACTTAGAAGTTCTGCTTCTAGAAATTTATGTTATTAACAAAGTGAAGAAATTATGATTATGTGTGCTTAGAATGGTGCTCTTTGAGTTTTTTATTTTTCCTTTGAACTTTTTATTTGTATTGGGGTAAGAGTGCCAAAGAATTGATGCTTTCAAACTATGGTGCTGGAGAAGACTCTTGAGAGTCCTTTGGACTACAAGGAGATCAAACCAGTCAATCTTAAAGAAATCAACCCTGAATATTCATTGAAAGGACTGATGCTGAAGCTGAAGCTCCAATAGTTTAGCCACCTGCAATGAAGAGCCAAGTCACTGGAATAGACCCTGATGCTGGGAAAGACTGAAGGCAGAAGGAGAAGAGGGTGACAGAGGATGAGATGGTTGGATGGCATCACTGATGCATCACATGAATTTGGGCAAACCCCAGGAGATGGTGGGAGACAGGGAGGCCTGCCCTGCTGCAGTCTACGAGGTCACAAAAAGTTGCACAAAACTTGGTGAATGAATAGCCAATTTACAATTTTGTGATATTTTTGGGTGAATAGCAAAGGGAATCAGCCAAACATATATAAGGATCCATTCTCCCCCAGACTCCCTTCCAATCCAGGCTGCCACATAACATTGGGTTCTCTTTGAGTTTTAACAGTGGAAACAGTCATCACCAATATTACTGTCAAAAATTGTTTGGTTATATAATAATAGCATAAGTACACAATAGAATATTATGCCATCATTAAAAAATTATAAAGTAAAACAAAGTATTATTAAAAACACTTAGACCATATATTATTACATTGAAAATCATCTAATGGGAGAGCATTATGACATGCATTCCTATCTATATGCATAAGGAATTCAGAAAGAAATTACCCAACAGGTTAATAGTAGTAATACTAAAGGATATGGCATTATATATTTCTTTCACTTCCTCTCTACCATCTGAAATTTTAGAATGACAATATGTTATTTGAAAAATGAAATATATTATGAAAGGACTTTCACTGTTGGCTTACAAGGTGCTTTCCAGACAACACTTCTTTAGACAGAGAAAATCATATAAGGCCATATAATATAAAAACTCCTTCTATGGTTGTATCTTGATTTCTACTACTGAATGCCTCCCATCCCCCAGCAACTAGACTGAGAACAGATACACTTGCCATTTTTATGGGGTTTGTTGTTTGGCCAACTCATGACCACTTAAGTTTCATTTTTCTAGCTTCAAATAATGACAAATTTTACAAAGCTATCTTGCCATTTAGGAAAAACCATCAAATAAGGCTTTACTATTTTTATTAAGGTAAAACATTCTCTCTATCACCCAAATTGAAAATTAGAGTCATCTTTAATTTCTTCTTTGCTTATTACATCAAATCTCTAACAAAACTACCCATATTCTCCCTTTCATTTCTATTCTTTACAACAAGAGTCAGCAAACTGTTCCTATAAAAGACCGGGTAGTAAATAACTTAGCACAACAACATGTTTAGATCTTAAATACACTTTGCTAACTGAAAGAAGCCAGACATAAAAAAGGCTCGTTTTGCACAATTCAATTTACACACCACTGTGGAAAAGGCAAAACTGAAGGGACAGAAAGCAGATTTGTGTTGCCAGTGATAAAAGCATAAACAGAAGAGCTGAATGTAAACAAGCAACACAAGGAAATTGGGGGCAGGGGGGAGAAAACTTCCAGACAGAAATGTGGTGGTAAATACATAAGCCATTGCATTTGTCAAAACTCAAAGACCTGAGCATCACAGAGTCAATTTTACTGCATGTTAACTTTTAAAAGTCAGACCAAACAAGATGTGGGGAGGGATGGAGGCTGTGACAAATCGAGTTGTATTTCAAAGGAATTACATAATTACAAAAAGTTGCTGACCAAGTAATTTTGGTAAACAGTTATTTTATTGTATATTAACATTAAACACACACAAAAAATGTACATTAACACTATGCTTTAACTTAGCACTTTAGCAAACTTTTTCAATAAAGACTTGATGGTAAATATGTTAGGCTTCACAAGCAATAGTCTCTGTCATAATAACTTAACCATGCAGTTGGAACACAGAAGCAGCCATGGATAATACATAAACAAACGACCACAGCTGTGTTTCAATAAAACTTTATTTATTAAACAGGTACTCAGTTGGATTTTGTGTGTGAGCTGTACTTGGCCAATCTCTGCTAAAGCTGGTAAATTGGGTCTTCACAAGGGTTCAGTTCAGTTCAGTCACTCAGTCGTGTCCAACTCTTTGCGACCCCATGAATCGCAGCACACCAGGCCTCCCTGTCCATCACCAACTCCCGGAGTTCACCCAAACTCATGTGCATCGAGCCAGTGATGCCATCCTGCCATCTCATCCTCTGTTGTCCCCTTCTCCTCCTGGCCCCAATCCCTCCTAGCATCAGGGTCTTTTCCAGTGAGTCAACTCTTCACAGCAGATGGCCAAAGTATTGGAGTTTCAGCCTCAGCATCAGTCCTTCAAATGAACACCCAGGGCTGATCTCCTTTAGGATGGACTGGTTGGATCTCCTTGCAGTCCAAAGGACTCGCAAGAGTCTTCTCCAGCACCACAGTTCAAAAGCATCAATTCTTCGGTGCTCAGCTTTCTTCACAGTCCAACTCTCACATCCATACATGACCACTGGAAAAACCATAGCCTTGACTAGATGGACCTTTGTTCGCAAAGTAATATCTCTGCTTTTTAATATGCTATCCAGGTTGGTCATAACTTTCCTTCCAAGGAGTAAGTGTCTTTTAATTTCATGGCTGCAATCACCATCTGCAGTGGTTTTGGAGCCCCCCAAAATAAAGTCTGACAGTTTCTATTGTTTCCCCATCTATTTCCCATGAAGTGATGGGACCAGATGCCATAATCTTAGTTTTCTGAATGTTGATAGCAAATTCAAAACCAGAGATATTACTTTGTCAACAAAGGTTCATCCAGTCAAGGCTATGGTTTTTCCAGTGGTCATGTATGGATGTGAGAGTTGGACTATGAAGAAAGCTGAGTGCCAAAGAATTGATGCTTTTGAACTGTGGTGTTGGAGAAGACTCTTGAGAGTCCCTTGGACTGCAAGGAGATCCAACCAGTCCATTCTGAAGGAGATCAGCCCTGGGATTTCTTTGGAAGGAATGATGCTAAAGCTGATACTCCAGTATTTTGGCCACCTCATGCGAAAAGTTGACTCATTGGAAAAGACTGATGCTGGGAGGGATTGGAGGCAGGAGGAAAAGGGGACGACCGAGGATGAGATGGCTGGATGGCATCACTGACTCGATGAATGTGAGTCTGAGTGAACTCTGGGAGTTGGTGATGGACAGGGAGGCCTGGCGTGCTTCGATTCATGGGGTTGCAAAGAGTCGGACACAACTGACTGACTGACTGAACTGAATTGAAAATTAACTGCTTTAAAGTATACAATTCAATATGTTTTAGTTAATTAACAGATCTGGGCAACCAACACCAATGTCAATTTTAGAGCACTTTCATCACCCCAAAAGGAACCCAGCACCCATTGTTAGTCATGCTCCATTCCACCTTTGCCCAGCTGCTAGCATCCTAATCTAGTTTGTTTCCATAGATTCACCTATTCCAAATTTCATATACCTTTATAGGATAATATGGGGTTTTTGTGGCTGGATTATTTCAGTTAGCATAATTTTTTCAAGGTTTATCCATGTTGCAGCATGTAATAGTACTTCATTCCTTTCTCTCTCTCTCTCTCTCTTTTTTTTTTGCTAAATAATTTTCCGTTTTATGGATACACCACATTTTATCTATCCATTCATCACTTGAGAGTGGTTTGGATTTTTTCCACTGTTTTGCATTCTGCCCTTCAACCTGCAAAACACTCACATCTCTCCCATCCTAAAAATTCTCATTCTTTCAAATTCTATTAACATACTTCTCCATATCTTTACTGAATATTTTGGAAAATACAGTGCCTTTACCTTTTTCTCTCATAATCCATTGAGACAGAAACTGTCAGCTGCCTATTCAGTATCCACACTGCTGTTCTTTGTCTGTAACTGGACCCTGATCAATGCACCCAGCTAGAATATTTCATTCCCCAGTCTTTTCTGCAGCTAGGGGAGTTCAATGGGTTCTAAGTTACATGGACTTCCAAAAAAACAAGTGCTTAATGGGTGGTTTTAAATATGCTCTTTTTTTTCTTGCTCTTATTCCTTTCTCCTTCCTCTTGTCTACAATACCCAGCTGGTGTCTGAAGTCCCAGCAATCATCTGGACAATGAGAAGAAAACCCTTGGGATGGAAGTCATGGCCAACCACAGTAGAGCAGGAAGATAAGGAGTTTCATACCAGATCTGAGATGTCTTCTTTCTGACTTCCTCATGAAGGAAATGAATCTTTAACTTTTCTGTGTTTCATTATGACTTTATAAATTATCGGTCCTCTCCATTAAACTACTCTTTATCTCCTTTTATTTACTGATGTAGTGTTAGATGTATATATTTAAACAATAACATATATAGTAAACTATATAACCTTAGATGGTACTATTTAAGGCTATAAACTTTAGTTTTAATATATAAATAATATTTTAACATAATGTAGTTCAGTCCATAAACTACATTGACTTTAATTAGTTGATATTTCATATGTGTGCACAGAGAGGCAAGAATATAAGTAAAATAATTGTTTGAAAGTTCAGTGGTTTTCTGATTTATATGAATCAGCTAAGGAATTTTTTAGATGAACAGAAATTATTCACTATTTATTTTTAAGGTCTCAAAATCAAATAGCAATTAATCTCAATTTGATCTTAAAGCAGAATATAATCACTGTTGACATGTAAAATTCATCAGAGAAATATGATATTTAAAAATTTTACCCATATGTAAAACATTATTTTTGAGCCAAATCTAACTTCAGTTGATAACACTTGTGCTATCCTCAACCTCTGAAATTTTTTCTTATCTCTTTGCTCTAACAAAACTCTCTTAAAGGTCATTAGTTAACCCAAGTTGCCAAATCCAGTATTTAAATGCTAATTAAAAAGCCCCATGTCATTCATCTTCTGCTTTTATCATATGTACTGAAGTCTTAGAACTCTGTTCTTGTTTCTTTTTCTTTATTTTTCACTCCTGGATTTTCTCCTACTTCTGAAACTAGCCTCTCTTTTTCATTGATTCCTCTCTTCCAGCTCCCTATTAAATTTTAGCTCCCTTATATCTCATGCTCAGTTATTTCTTCTTAATCATACAAGGCCAAAACTTTCTCTTACCAATATGATTCTCTTACCCAAATTTATATCTCAAACCTGACATTCTCTTGAGCTCCACACTCACGTTTAGAGTACCTGATGTCCTAAGAGGATATCCTGTAAACAATTTAAATAAATATAAGCCTTACAATCATTTCATCGGACTTAGTCACCCTTCGATGACTGCTCAGTGACTAAGGCAGTAATACCAGAAACAGTATCAAAAAATCCTCATGTATGAAAGGAAAAGATGAAAAATCTTGTGCCTGTGAGTAAGGGCTCTTCTAGTTTCAAGTAAGAAAATACCAAATCTGCTCAGTTTAAGAAAATAAAGGAACATATTGACTCATATATTTCTGTAAGAAACTAGCTGCTGACATGATTCAATTCAATTGTTTAATATTTGTCTTTATTCTCTAATATCACAGGCAAAATAAACTCAAAATGGATCAAAGAGCTAAATGTAAGGCTGGACACTATAAAACTCTTAGAGAAAACTACAGGCAGAACACTCTGACATAAGTCACAGCAGTCTTTCTTGACCACCTCCTAGTGAGAACGGGACACCAGCTCCCAGGCACTCATCAGCACCTCTGCTGCACTTGTGCAGCCACAAGCAGCACTCCTCAGGAAGGCGACAAGGGGCACTTGAGTTTCCTTGCCACTACTCTTCCCCACTCTGTTCCAACATAGCAGCTAGAGTGAGCATCCAGAATACATACCAGATCGTGTGATTCTGCTTAAACCATCCAAAGCCATCACTGGACTCAGAGGAACAGCCAAGACCTTTACAGTGCTCCAAATGCTTCACACTGTGTCCAAACTGCTGACCCATCCCCTCTCTAAACTACCTCCCAGTGTTCACCCCTTCACTCACCCAAATCTAACTTTTCATCTTTTTTAGATCAATTCCCAAATTGCTCACCATGATATACATGCTCTCTGAGTTTGCTTCTAGTGCTCGACCCGCCTGATGCCCTTCCTAGGTGTGTTCTTTCTCAACTAGTCCATCCTATCTTGTGGCCTTTGCACCAACTTCCCCTCAGCCTAGACTGCTCTTCCCCAGATGGCTGCAAGCACAACTCTTATTCCCAATCCCCCCAGGTCTCTACTCAAATACTACTTGATCAAGGACTTTTTAATTATTCTATGCTGTCAAAGTGCTGCACTCAATATGCCAGCAAATTTGGAAAACTCAGCAGTGGCCACAGGACTGGAAAAGGTCAGTTTTCATTCCAATCCCAAAGAAAGGCAATGCCAAAGAATGCTCAAATTACCACACAATTGCACTCATCTCACATGCTAGTAAAGTAATGCGCAAAATTCTCCAAGCCAGGCTCCAGCAATACGTGAACCGTGAACTCCCTGATGTTCAAGCTGGTTTTAGAAAAGGCAGAGGAACCAGAGATCAAATCGCCAACATCTGCTGGATCATGTAAAAGGCAAGAGAGTTCCAGAAACACATCTATTTCTGCTTTATTGACTATGCCAAAGCCTTTGACTGTGTGGATCACAATAAACTGTGGAAAATTCTGAAAGAGATGGGAATACCAGACCACCTGACCTGCCTCTTGAGAAACCTGTATGCAGGTCAGGAGTCAACAGTTAGAACTGGACATGGAACAACAGACTGGTTCCAAATAGGAAAAGGAGTGCATCAAGGCTGTATATGGTCACCCTGCTTATTTAACTTCTATGCAGAGTACATCATGAGAAATGCTGGGCTGGAAGAAACACAAGCTGGAATCAAGATTGCCGGGAGAAATATCAATGACCTCAGATATGCAGATGACACCACTCTTATGGCAGAAAGTGAAGAGGAACTAAAAAGCCTCTTGATGAAAGTGAAAGAGGAGAGTGAAAAAGTTGACTTAAAGCTCAACATTCAGAAAATGAAGATCATGGCATCTGGTCCCATCACTCCATGGGAAATAGATGGGGAAACAGTGGAAACAGTGTCAGATTTTATTTTGGGGGGCTCCAAAATCAGTGCAGATGGTGACTGCAGCCATGAAATTAAAAGACACTTACTGCTTGGAAGGAAAGCTATGATCAACCTAGATTGCATATTCAAAAGCAGAGACATTACTTTTCCGACTAAGGTCTGTCTAGTCAAGGCTATGGTTTTTCCAGTAGTCATGTATGGATGTGAGAGTTGGACTGTGAAGAAGGCTGAGCACCGAAGACTTGATGCTTTTGAACTGTGGTGTTGGAGAAGACTCTTGAGAGTCCCTTGGACTGCAAGGAGATCCAACCAGTCGATTCTGAAGGAGATCAGCCCTGGGATTTCTTTGGAGGGAATGATGCTAAAGCTGAATCTCCAGTACTTTGGCTACCTCATGCGAAGAGTTGACTCATTGGAAAAGACTCTGATGCTGGGAGGGATTAGGGGCAGGAGGAAAAGGGGATGACAGAGGATGAGGTGGTTGGATGGCATCACTGACTCGATGGACATGAATCTGAGTGAACTCCGGGAGTTGGTGATGGACAGGGAGGCCTGGTGTGCTGTGATTCATGGGGTTGCAAAGAGTCAAACACGACTGATCGACTGAACTGAACTGATGTAAAACAATAGCCCACTATCACTCTGCATATTTCTCTAATAAAACAGTATCACAAAAATATGCACTCATTTATTTCCCATCCTTCCCTCATAGGTCTGAGGACTGAAGAAAATATTTCCTGATGAAGTGGTGATTCAGCTGAGTCATAAGTAGGAATAACCCACCAAGAAATGGGAAGAAGCACATTCAGGTAAACGGGTTGGAAATAGTAAGGCCCTGGATCTAGAAAAGGCCGGCACGAAAGTAAGTGTATTGTGAAAGGACAATGTAAAGCACACTAAAGAGTTTGCCTTTTATCTCAAGCACAAAGAAAGATTTAAGGAGTGGGATTTTATGATGAGAATTTCATGTTGAGATGATGCTCTTAGCTGTTTCAAGAAAAGATGGATTCAGTGGGGGACAAAGATGTTTAGGAAAGTCAGTAAGAGACTCTTTCAATAGCAGATATAGGCGTTTCATGTGATGGCTTCTGAGATTCATCTTCTACAGTATTAACCATGAATCTCTTGCAGCCTCTTGTTCCAAATCTCTCCTTTATTTTGAGATGGTTATATTGTCCCTTGGTTTGAAGACCTGGAGCTGACTGTGGCTCAGATCATGAGCTCATTATAGCAAATCAGGGACTTAAATTGAAGAAAGTAGGAAAAATCACTAAGCCATTCAGGAATGACCTAAATCAATTCCCTTTATTATACAGTGGAAGTGACAAATAGATTCAAGGTATTAGATCTGATAGACAGAGTACCTGAAGAAATCTGGACAAAGATTCATAACACTGTACAGGAGGTGGTATAAAAACCACCCCTGAGAAACAGAAATGGAAGAAGGCAAAATGCTTGTCTGAGGAGGCCTTACAAATAGCTGAGAAAAGAAGAGAAGTGAAAAGCAAAGGAGAAGGAAAGATATACCCAAATGAATGCAGAGTTTCAAAGAATAGCAAGGAGAGATAAGAAAGCCTTCCTCAGTGAACAATGAAAAGAAACAGAGGAAAACAATAAAGAATGGAAAAGACTAGAGATCTCATCAAAAAAATTAGAGATACCAAGGGAATATTTCATGCAAAGTTGGGCACAATGAAGGACAGAAATGGTAAGGACCTAACAGAAGCATAAGAGATTAAGAAGTGGCAAGAATACACAGAAGAACTGTCCAAAACAGGTCTTAATAACCCATATAACCACAACGGTATAGTCACTCACCTAGAGTCATACATCCTGGAATGTGAAGTCAGGTGGGTCTTAGGAAGCATTACTGTTAACAAAGTTAGTGGAGGTGATGGAATTCCAGCTAAGCTATTTAAAATCCTAGAAGATGATGCTGTTAAAGTACTACACTCAATAAGCCAGCAAATTTGGAAAACTCAGCAGTGGCCACAGGACTGGAAAAGGTCAGTTTTGATTGTAATCTCAAGAAAGGGCAGTGAAAAGAATGTTCAAACTACCATACAACTGTGCTCATTTCACATGCTAGCAAGGTAATGTTCAAAATCCTTCAAGCTAGGACTCAATAATACATGAACCAAGAGCTTCCAGATGTACAAGCTGGGTTTAGAAAAGGCAGAGGAACCAGAGATCAAACTGCCAAAGTCCCCTGGGTCATAGGAAAACAGCAAGGGAATTCCAGAAAAACATCTACTGCTGCTGCATTGACTATGCTAAAGCCTTTCTCTGAGTGGATCACAACAAACTGTGGGAAATTCTTCAAGAGATGGAAATACAAGACCACCTTACCTGCCTCTTGAGAAACCTGTATGCAGATCAAGAAACAACATGGAACAACTGACTGGCTCCAAATTGGGAAAGGAACATGACAAGGATGTATATTGTCACCCTGCTTATTTAACTTATATGCAGAGTGCATCATGTGAAATATCAGGCTGGATGAAGCACAAGCTGGAAACAAGATTGCCAGGAGAAATACCAATAACCTCAGATATGCAGATGATACTACTCTAATGGCAGAAAGCAAATAGGAAGTAAAGAGCCTCTTGTTGAGAGTGAAAAATATGGCTTAAAACTCAACATTCACACAACCAGGAAAATAGAGCATAGATTTCAAATTGTACACATTTTGCTGTGAATATATTCATGTCTGCAATTCACAAATGGAATAATTTTCTTTTACAAGATAATGATGTCCATGAGATGGAGTCCCAATGGGATATCTCTATAGTCAAACAAACATTTGTGCATGTTTCTATTCATTTACTTTTACAAATGAAAGTGACAAAATAATCTTATGTCCTTGATGATATAAACTCTAGTGCTTTGAACTGGCATCTCCTTCTGTAGTACGTATAGATTCTCTTTGCTGTTTTCAACCTCATAGGTGCCTCTTTTAGCCACTGAGTTTGACCTTAGTCTGTCATCTTTAAAACCACAAAATGACCAGAGATCATCTGCCAGGGAGGTTCATAATAGCTGAATCAGTAAGATTCATCTATCTCAACTAGTAAGCAGTTTCATATGGTTAGGAATTTATCATGTGATCTTAAATCAAGGGTGTTTGGACTTAGAAATTAGCTGGATTTTTACCTTGTCCCTAGTCTATTTTCACATGTTAAATTTATAACTACACATAAAATTCCTCGTATATATGATGTTGTTGTTCAGTTGCTAAGTTGTGTCCAACTCTTTGCGACCCCATGGACTAGAGCATGCAAAGCTACATGAGTAATAGCTAAGGGTAAAAATTTCTATTAAATACAATCTTTTGGTTTCTGAATCTGTGTGCATGTGAGTCTATGTGTGTGTGCATGTGCACATGTGCACGCACGTTTGAAATTTCTTTACTAGATACAGACAGTCTTTGATTCTATGTGAAAGTGTCTGACTCTTTGCGATCCCATGCACTGTAGCCTTCCAGGCTCCTCTCTCCATGGAATTCTCCAAGCAAGAGTACTGGAGTGGGTTGCCACGCCCTTCTCCAGGGGAATCCTGTCGATCCAGGGGTCAAGCCCAGGTCTCCCACACTGCAGGTGTATTGTTTACATCTGAACCCCCTGACCCATCCTGCAGTGGTTGTTCTTCCCACTGATTCATCTTCATCATCCTTGTATCCTGCCCATTCCCTTCTCTCTTCCCTCAGCTTCCAGGTGAAACTAGGGGAGCAGGGGTGGTACCATTTATTTCAATAAATCTTCTCTCTCTCCACAGTTTTTTTTTTTTTTTTTTCCATGTAAGGTAGCCATACTTGGTTTCTGTTGCTTATAACTCAGATCCTTGAAACAGAAATTAGGACCAGAAGTCAGGTTAACATTAAGAGACTCTAAAGTGTGGTCTTAGCAGAGCCAAGGAGATTGGGTAGAGGTCAGTGGGACACATCTATTCAGTGGCTGGAAGATTCTAGTTATTAATACATGGTAATGGAAATAATCGTTTTTGTCTACTCGTACCCTGGAGAACCAGATCATGTGTGTATTGAAGCTTTTGCATGAAGGAACTATGGAGAAAAAATAAGGATGTTAGAGTGTATTGACTATATTTAATGGCCTTCAATAAATTCCTACATAAAAGAGGTACAATAGTTTTGATACTGCCATTGGAAAGCAGAAGGGTGAAAATAAGACCTTGACTAGCGAAACACTATAACTGATGCCTGTTCAGTTGCCAGACAGTCTAATACCTGGAATCCAGAAAGATTGGAAGAGCAGTTATCTTTGTGACTCAGGAAAATGCTGTTGCTTCCTGTTCCCCATCCAGGCCTCCAGTATTAATAATTAGCTCCTACTAATAAGAAAAAGGCTCTTTCCTCCCCTTGAGAAGAAGCCCTCACATGAAGCCTGCAGAAAGAAAGCATTTTCATAGCATTTTTATCTCCCAGCTGATTGTTTCAAATTGCCCCCAAACAGCATCACTAAAGCTGTTGCCTCAAACTTTGTCTTACTTCCAGTGCCTTTTCCACCAGATTTCTGGGCCCTACCCTCAGAGTTTCTGAGTAGGTCTGGACCCAAGAAGTTGTATCTCTAACCACTCCTCGGGTGATGTTGCTGCTGACCTAGGAACAACTTTGAGAACCACAGCGTTTGATAAATGAGCAAAGCAGAGAAATGGAGGCTCATTAACACAAAAACTCTGGTAGCTAGAACTGAACGTCAAGACTTCAACTCATCAGGATCTCTGTCTTTGGCTGCTGGCCTATGAAACTTCCTGGAAGCCTCTATACATTTAACGAACTTTACTGCCAAATAAGCTCCACACCTGGGATTTCTTAGGTCCTGAATATAATCTCTAAGCTCCTTAACTAATAGGAAGTAAGTCTCTAAGCAGCAAAGGGAAAGGGGTAACAAACCCAATGACCCTCTCAGAGACAGTGGTGAAGGACTGTAGAAAAGAAACACCCAGAAACATCATAAGCAAGCCAGAGGTAAGCAGATTGGCAAAGTGAAGAACTCGCAGGTCAGAGAGTCCATACCATGGATGTTTGGACCAGTCATCCTTATGTGATGTTTCCTCTTTTCCAAATGGAAGTTTTCACTTTAGTCACTCTTTTCCTTCTGCACCACTCTGTTCTTACATGTGCACCATATAGATAACTGTCTCTTTACCCATAAATTACTGAATCATGAGAAACTATATTTGGACCCAAGAAAAGGAATGTACCTCACCCAGGGTCAACCACTCACTCTCTGAAGAGCTCCTCAAAATAACTTGCTGCTAAAACAAAGTTAAGTTTATTGCTTACCACTGTAAAGGAAACCACTGATGGGACATTAGTAGCATTTCAGAATAACAAGGTCAAAGATTAGGGTTTTGTTCTGATTTACTATATCTGGGGATATTTCCATGTGACAGGCAGATGAAGATTGGGCCAAGTTTATTATGTAACAGTTTAGGGTTAGTGGACACAGTGAAAGAAAAGTTTTAAAGCAAGCCTTTGAAGAATAAACAGTCTTATTATCATAGTTGAGTGATCTACTGAGATACCCTGCAAGGGCAAGTTCAGAAAAGTTATTTGCTACTTCATCTTCCAAACATGAGACTCACTGGGATTGCAGTCAATCAAATACAAAGCATATTTGATGTAGACCTTAAGCTGTGTGATTATATATGATTTTTATTTTTATCAGAGCTCTTAGGATCTGAACTCAGTAACTTAATCTTTGGCTTGCATTTTCTGGGGTGATGTATGTGCTTTTAAGGGCTATTTGTGTGGTGTCTGCTTTTTCTAGGTAAATTCGAGCATGTTTTAAGCCACGTGTTGAAAGAAGTGTGTCCAGCTATTGAGAAGCCTGAGGAGTAGGCCAAAGTGGGCATTTCTGTTTGTCTCCAGAATCCATGTCCCTTTTTAGTAGTGCCTGATTTCCATTTGAGATTAGTTTCCAGGTTGTCTGACCAATCATTCTGACTCAGGGGACTTCTTGGTGCTGCACGCATTGATGGAGGAATGGATGCCAGAGAGGATTCTGGGAGGTGGTAGAACATATGGCATCGCCTTCTGACCGTTCCTGAACTCTTCCAGTTGATTGTAGCTTGTTCTGTTCCTTACTAGTCCTTCTGTCATAAAATAACTCACACAAATGGTTTACTATTGTGCCTGGCCAAGGTGAGTGGTTTCAGTGAGTGTGTTTCCCCTGCCACTATGACCCAAGTCATAGGTAGGTATCTCGATATGTGAAAAGTGTCTGAATTCCAAGAATTTTTTTTTCTTTCTTTTAAAACTCTGGTATTCAAGACAGTTATTTTACCAGGTGTTCAAGAAATGTCTAATGCAATATTCAAAGTTGAGCAATGAGTTCTCTGTCAGGTGCTGTCTGCTATCACCCTGAAACAATTGAAGCCTAGTCAATGCACAGGAATATCCAGGACAATATACACTGTGGGAATCCAAAATGATTCTATTTTTATTATGCCTGCATTCAATTCCCCTTTACCCCACTACCCCCACCTCTGGTAACCACAAATTTGATCTTTGTCTGAGTCCGTTTGCCTGTTATTGAGGCATATTTTACTGACAATGCTGTATTCCCTCTTGTTACACAACATGGCAGTTCAATAATTCTGTACATTTCAACATGATCAACATGATCAGTCTAGTTACCATCTGTCACCATGTATATATTAGGTAGTTAGAACAGGAAAAAGAAGTCCAGAATGGTGGTGGCTAAAAAACAAAGAAGGGAAAAACCTGTGAAAATAGAACAAAGGTCCAAGGACCAAAGTGACAGCCTCAGGTAAAACAAACAGCCCTCCTAGCTAGACCAGTTTACATAGGGCAGGCTCAGTGGGGGGAGGAAAAACATATAAAAAGAGGAGCCAAAATTGGGCCTCTGTCTTCTCTTCGCGTCTTTTGGGTCGGCCCGCCCTCATGCCTTGAGGATGTATTCTTCTTTGCTTGCCAAATAAAACTGAGCTGTAACAGTGGTCTGTCCACTGCTTCAAATTTTTGCTACAGCGAGACAGAACTGAGGAAATTACAAACTCCCCTGACATATATGGTGCCGTGACTCGTATTTAACCTGGTTGAAACAACCTCAGCTCAGCCCACATGAGGCAGAAGCCAAGCACAGCAGAAGCCCAACTCAGTGAAAGCTTCTGTGGTGGAAACTGAATGCAAAGAAAACCCAGCACGGGGAAAGCGATAAGAATCCCAGTGTGCTAGAAACCGGGACAGCAAAACGAAACTCAGCAGAAAGCTCACATGGCTCAGTCTCAGATTTCAGAAGACTTCTGGTTGAGGTAGGAGGTCCTCACTCCTACGGCTGGAAGGACATATGGCTAACAAAATCTTAATTTCTTTACAGTCTCTGGTTTCTTGTTTCCTTGAATCCCCCACAGTCCACCCCACCGTGAATAGGAGAGTGGTAGTGGGTGCAAATGAGGGACTCAGGCAGGGGCTACTTAGTAGTCATTGCCCAAATGCATGGGGGTTTTTCTGTCCTTAATCTTCTTTAATCTTCTTTGTGCCAAGGATCCGGCCAATGAAAACTGTGAGAACAGGTCAGGTATTTAGCAGATTTTCTGGCACGTTATGAAGGGGATTCCTTGGTACTTTTTTTCCACTGCTTTTTCCTCCCATCCTTTAGCTCCTCTCTCCCAGGACTTGAGCCCAGCCAAAACCCATGGTGCCTAGTTTCAGGACATGATAAAGCTCAGGCTCTTGATGTCTCATTGCAAAAAATTCAGTGAGAGACACAGTGATAGGTAAGAGGTGGATTTGTTCAGATTCAGAGAGAAGCACATTCCAAGAGTGTGGGCCATCACAGAGGGCTAGTGCAGTGGCCATGGAATGTTGTGCGGTCAGTTTCTGAAGGCAGGGATATTTCATATGCTAAGGAGTAGGAGGGTCATTCCAACCATTTGGGAACCACCCATTCCTTTTGACAGTGCTTTGGAACTGTCCTGGTATTTCTGGGTGTGTCATTTAGCTTGCAGATTGAGGATCAAGGTTTAGTTGAATTTGACTTGTTATCTTGGACCCATTTGATTTTAATTGGTTTATGTTATGCCCTTGGGCTATGTCATTCTTTCAAAAGTTGTGCCCTGCCCCCCTTCCATCCTTTTTCATACTCCTCCTGAGCCTCATCTGGGCCCACAATGTTGCCTTTACAATCTTTTCGAGGGACAACCAGAAAATATCTGGCCCTTGGGAGGGAAATACTGTATAGTATCCAATCCTTCTAGGTACTCAGGCCTTCATCTTCTAAGTTTCCTACAACATGTGCAACAACAGCATCTCTCAGAGAACCCACTAAGGTAGGTGACAGGCACACAATGCCTGCTAGAAGTCCATCTGTTGGTGGCATCCCTTCAAGGGCAATTGGGCTTCCAGGAATAATGTTTGCCACTTTGGGAGTTAGCCCTGCAGGCCATTTAGGCCCAAACCCTTGCTACCCCTCTTTTAAAGTTATAAACATACCCCAGGTCAAATCTCCACTCCACTTTTACGGAGCACCTGGTCTGTTGCCTCTTATCTGTTTGTTCTTAAGCCACTTACTAACTCCTACAACCAGGACCCTGTTGTAGGCAACATTGCTTAACTCTGCTTATTATTAAAATACTCCTAATGCCCTTGACAGGACCAGATAACCTACTCCTTTGTCATTACTGTAGGTCTATGACAATGAAATGTTTACCACTGGAGACACCTTAAGCTATTCTTATAAAAGACTAGGGGAGGAAATCAGTGACTTACATTCCCTTAGAGCAATAGGAAGATAAGTCTTATGGCTGTTTCACCAGGTTCCCAGTCTCAGGGCACTGACTTGGATTGCTTTACAACATGATATCTATACCCATCCATGGTGGACAAACCAGCAATGAGTTAAGATTACAACCCATTAATCCTACCCAGCTCTGGTCATACTGGAGACCTTCAGTTCAGTTCAGTCGCTCAGTCGTGTCTGACTCTTTGCGACCCCATGAATCACAGCACGTCAGCCCTCCCTGTCCATCACCAACTCCCGGACTTCACTCAGAGTTGCATCCATTGAGTCAGTGATGCCATCCAGCCATCTCATCCTCGGTCGTCCCCTTCTCCTCCTGCCCCCAATCCCTCCCAGCATCACAGTCTTTTCCAATGAGTCAACTCTTCGCATCAGGTGGCCAAAGTACTGGAGTTTCAGCTTCAGCATCATTCCTTCCAAAGAAATCCCAGGGCTGATCTCCTTCAGAATGGACTGGTTGGAGCTCCTTGCAGTCCAAGGGACTCTCAAGAGTCTTCTCCAACACCACAGTTCAAAAGCATCTATTCTTCGGCGCTCAGCCTTCTTCACAGTCCAACTGTCACATCCATACATGACTACTGGAAAAACCATAGCCTTGACCAGACAGACCTTAGTTGGAAAAGTAATGTCTCTGCTTTTGAATATGCTATCTAGGTTGCTCATAACTTTTCTTCCAAGGAGTAAGTGTCTTTTAATTTCATGACTGCAATCACCACCTGCAGTGATTTTGGAGCCCAAGAAAATAAAGTCTGCCACTGTTTCCACTGTTTCCCCATCTATTTCCCATGGAGTGATGGGACCAGATGCCATGATCTTTGTTTTCTGAGTGTTGAGCTTTAAGCCAACTTTTTCACTCTCCTCTTTCACTTTCATCAAGAGGCTTTTTAGTTCCTCTTCACTTTCTGCCATAAGGGTAGTGTCATCTGCATATCTGAAGTTATTGATATTTCTCCCAGCAATCTTGATTCCAGCTTGTGTTTCTTCCAGGCAAGCATTTCTCATGATGTACTCTGCATAGAAGTTAACTAAGCAGGGTGACAATATACAGCCTTGACGTACTCCTTTTTCTATTTGGAACCAGTCTGTTGTTCCATGTCCAGTTCTAACTGTTGATTCCTGACCTGCATACAGATTTCTCAAGAGGCAGGTTAGGTGGTCTGGTATTCCCATCTCTTTCAAACTTTTCCACAGTTGATTGTGATCCACACAGTCAAAGGCTTTGGCATAGTCAATAAAGCAGAAATAGATATTTTTCTGGAACTCTCTTGCTTTTTCCATGATCTAGCAGATGTTGGCAATTTGATCTCTGGTTCCTCTGCCTTTTCTAAAACCAGCTTGAACATCAGGTAGTTCATGGTTCACATATTGCTGAAGCCTGGCTTGGAGAATTTTGAGCATTACTTTACTAGCATGTGAGACGAGTGCAATTGTGCAGTAGTTTGAGCATTCTTTGGCATTGCCTTTCTTTGGGATTGGTGAAAACTGACCTTTTCCAGTCCTGTGGCCACTGCTGAGTCTTCCAAACTTGCTGGCATATTGAGTGCAGCACTTTCACAGCATCATCTTTCAGGATTTGAAATAGCTCTACTGGAGACCTTGGGGACACCCAACTCCAGCCCAGGGGTCCCAGGAGGTCGACCTGCCTCAAACTGCCTAGAGATCTGGTCTTCAAAAGGTTGTCCTACCTCAACCTGCTTGGGGATCCACCAGTCCAGGGTTCCCAGGAGTTGACATGCCTCAACCTTCCCAGGGACCCAAATATCAGGAGGCCAACCTGCCTCGACCTGCCTTGGGATTCAATCTCCAGGAGGCTGTCATGCCTCAGCCTGCCTGGGGATCTGCACCCTGACCTGGGGATGCCTGGCTCTCAAGTTGCAACAGTACTGGGTAGGATAAGCATCAGAAAGACTCACCCCTAAGGAAGTCCACCCATGGAAATAGAAGGAGGCCTGTTAGTTTTTTTTTTTTCTTTTCCTCCCTGTCATCTCTGTCTTTCAAATGGAAAATAACCAATACACTTCCCAACAGACACCCTTGAGATGCATCCTTGATAACTAGAAGCTGTTCGGTCCTCTAACCCTAAGGAGAAGTCACTTAAAATTTTTTTGTGCCACTGCATGGCCACAGTATCCTCTGGGGGACAAGGAACACTGGCCTGAGGATGTGCATTTAAATTACAATACCATCCTGCAGCCAGATTTATTCTGCAAAAGACAAGGGAAATGGACAGAGATCCCCTATGTCCAACTTTTCTTCTGACTAAGAGATATGAAGGAACTCTGTCTTAAGTATGGGATTGTTGTATGCCCTAAAAGTGAGCCTACTAGGCAAATGGTGTTAGACACAGACAAGCAAGAGAAGGAAACCCTCTGTGAAGGCTCACCGCCTATGGCTCCCAAGTTGCCTGGTGCTCCTTTCTTGTATCCAAACATGCCCCCATATCCAAGAGCAACCCCTCCACAAAAGCCAACTTGAGTTTGTCCCTTAGTTGAAACTGGAGGAGAATTCAGATCAAGCAGATCCATAAGCCTTTCTCCCTCTTAGAACTAAGACAGATCAAATAAGACCTGAGAAGCTATACAGATGACCCAGGCAAATATATAGATACATTCCAACACATTACCTTGGCCTTCGATTTGACATGGAAGGACATCATGGTCATATTTAATCAAACATTATCTGACCCTGAGCATTTTCTTAAAGGAAGCCCAAAGGTATGCTATGTTGGGCTTCCCTTGTGGCTCAGCTGGTAAAGAATTCACCTGCAATGCTGGAGACCTGGGTTCAATCCCTAGGTTGAGAAGATCCCCTGGAGAAGGAACTGGCAACCCACTCCAGTATTCTTGCCTGAGAAATCCCACGGACAGAAGGAGCCTGGTGGGCTACAGTCCGTGGGGTCACAAAAGAGTCGAACACGACTTAGACTTAGCGACTAAACAACAGAAAGTATGCTACGGGGCTTCACATGTCAAGCGATAAACATCCAGTAGGGGAAACTGTGGTCCCCTCCTCAGATCCTAATT
Source organism: Oryx dammah (assembly GCF_014754425.2). Lineage (NCBI taxonomy): Eukaryota > Metazoa > Chordata > Mammalia > Artiodactyla > Bovidae > Oryx > Oryx dammah. The sequence continues at coordinate 34,808,026 of NW_024070187.1, forward strand.
GGAATTATAATGACCCTGAGCACATCTGGGAAAGGGATCATTTTCTGATCTGTGTAAGTGAAATGAAATCGCTCAGTCGTTTCCGACTCTTTGCCACCCTGTGGACTGTAGCCTACCAGGCTCCTCTGTCCATGGGATTCTCCAGGCAAGGACACTGGAGTGGGTTGCCATTTCCTTCTCCAGATCTGTGTAAAGGCAGGACTAAAAGCAGCCCAGCAAAAAGTAATCAGCTATACCTGGGTCTCAGCAATAACTCAGGAGCCCAATGAGAGCCCCATTGCCTTTCTGGAAAAGCTAAAAGAGGCCCTCCAAAAGTTTACCAATCTGGACTCAGACTCTTACAAGGGACAGGTGATTTTAAAGGACAAATTCCTGTCCCAATGTGCATCAGACATCAGGATAAAGTTACAATACCTACAGCAGCAGGATCCTGCTGCCTCTTTAGATGAGATGGTCCAGACAGACACCAACACCTTTTATAACAGAAAACAGGAGAAGGAGGCCAAGGCCCAGGAAAGTAAGAAAAGGAAAGAGACAAGGCATGCCCAGATGCTGGTCACCCTCCAAGGAAGCCCTATGGCAAATACTGAGTCCTTGAAGGACAAGGCACAAGGCAAATGCCTGATCTGTAGACAAGCGGGACACTGGGCCAAAGAGTGTCCAAACCATGACAAGTCTCCTAAAATGGCTTGCTACAAATGCCATCAACTGGAACACTGGGTGGCACTCTGCCCTCGGGACTCAAGAGCCTCAAGGTCAAACACCAAGCCTTCCCTCACGATGGTCCAACAGGACTGAAGCAGCCCACTCCAGCCAGCCCATCTGTCACAGCTAACCATCACAGGGCTGGAGCCAAGGGTGCAACTGGATGTGGCAGTTAGGTCTGAGAATTTCTTGGTTGACATAAGGGATACCTACTCTGTCCTGACCTCCTACTCTGGAGCCTTCTCCTCCCAAACCTGTACCATTTTGGGTGCTACAGGAAAAACAATTACAAAAAGATTCACCTGAGCACTTCTCTGTTGCTGCAATGGACAAATAATTTCCCACCAGATTCTGGTGGTTCCTGAGTGTCCTACTCCCTTATTGGGAAGAGATATACTCACTAAACAGAGGACCACCCTTGTGATGGGAAGCTTTTAGCCCCTAGAGCCCTACAGCTTCTGATTACTACCGAGTAACCCATTACACCCACTCCAATAGAGAGGGACCAAAAACTATGGAAAGATGAAATTAACCTCCAGGTGTGGGACCAGGGGACTCCTGGATAAGCCCACCAAGCTGAACCAGTCATCATTTTCCTCTGAGATCCCACTGGGTTTCCAAACTGGAAATGATACCCTCTCAGAAGAGAGGTTCAGTAAGGACTACAGCCTCTAACAAATAAATTCCTTGCTTGTGGGCTATTGGTCCCCACCAATTTGCCATGTAACACCCCAATCCTCCCTGTAAAGAAAAAGGACAGGACCTGGCGAATGGTTCAAGATCTCTGGATCATAAATGAAGTTGTAGTTCTCCTCCATCCCACAATACCCAATCCCTATGTAATCTTGGGAGAAATTCTGCCCAGTTCCAAGTGGTTTACACCCCTCGATGTCAAAGATACATTCTTTTGCATACCACTGGCTAACGAATCTCAATATCTTTTTGCCTTTGAATGGGAAGCTCCAGGAGAAAAACATCAACAGATGACTTGGACAGTATTACCTCAAGGGTTCAGAGACAGCCCTCACCTGTTAGGGCAGGCTCTTAGCCAGGATCTCCTAGATATGGACGTGGGACCTAATGGGAAAATATTACAGTACGTAGATGACTTACTAATCTGCTCTCTAGATGAGAAAAGTGCCCAACAACATGCAATTCAGGTTCTAAACTTGTTGGCAGAGAGGGGATATAAAGTCTCCTGTGCTAAGGCACAGATGGTCGAGACAAAGGTCACTTACCTGGGAGTTCAGATTACACACGGGTCCAGGAGGCTGCCCTCTGACTGAGTACAAGAAATCCTCCAGTTACCCTCCCCCACAACTCAAAAACAATTACAAGCTTTCCTGGGGCTAACTGGGTATTGTAGAATCTGGATACCGATATAGTCTAATTGCCCAGCCCTTATATGAAAGCTTGAAGGGACGGGATGATTCAATTCCACTGATGTGGGGAACTCCTCAAAAGAAGGCAGAGGCTACACTAAAACAAGTCTTAACTCAGGCACCTGCCTTGAGGTTGCCAGACCCAGAAAAAGCATTCCAACTTTATGTCCATGAAAAGAAAGGAATAGCCTTGGGAGTGTTAGCTCAAAGGGTAGGACCTGAGCCCCAGTTTGTAGCTTACTTGTTCGAGAGGGTCTACTCAACCACCTGAGGCTGGCCTCCCTGCCTTTGAAATCTTGCAGCTATTGCAATCCTGATAGAAGATGCTTTAAAATTCTCTTCTGGGGGCAAACTAACTATTTTTACCAGCCATTAAGTGAAACAACTCCTGAATGGGAGAGGCCATTTATGGATGTCTGATCAAAGGATCCTCAGATATCTAATATAGCTGATGGGAAATCCAGGCCTGACTATATCCCCTTGTGATGTTCTTTACCCTCCTGCCTACCCCGAAGGGCTCTCTCCCTTTTCACTCTTGCCTAGAAACCTTAGACTACTGGACAAAACCCCAAGACAGATTGTCAAAAGACCCTCTGACCAATCCTGAGGAAATCTGGTACACTGATGGAAGCAGCTTTGTCTTGGATGAAAAAAGAAGAGCCAGATATGCAGTAGTCTCCAATTTTGAGACCATAGAGGCAAAACCTTTGCCTCCAGTTACTTCAGCCCAATTAGCTGAGCTTATAGCCCTGACTCGAGCTTTAGAGCTGTGAAAAGGAAAACAGAGTAGCCATTTACATTGATTCCAAATATGCCTTTCTGGTGCTACATGCACATGCTGCTACTTGGAAAGAAAGGGGCCACTTGACCACCTGAGGGTCCCCAATCAAATATGGTGATCAAATTCTTAGACTCTTGGAAGCACTCCATCTGCACAATGAGGTTTCAGTTCTCCCATTGTAGTTCAGTTCAGTTCAGTCGCTCAGTCGTGTCTGACTCTGCGACCCCATGAACCGCTGCACGCCAGGCCTCCCTGTCCATCACCAACTCCTGGAGTTCACTCAGACTCATGTCCATCGAGTCAGTGATGCCATCCTGCCATCTCATCCTCGGTCGTCCCCTTCTTCTCCTGCCCCCAATCCCTCCCAGCATCAGAGTCTTTTCCAATGAGTCAACTCTTCGCATGAGGTGGCCAAAGTACTGGAGTTTCAGCTTTAGCATCATTCCTTCCAAAGAAATCCCAGGGCTGATCTCCTTCAGAATGGACTGGTTGGATCTCCTTGCAGTCCAAGGGACTCTCAAGAGTCTTCTCCAACACCACAGTTCAAAAGCATCAATTCTTCAGCATTCAGCTTTCTTCACAGTCCAACTGTCACATCCATACATGACCACTGGAAAAACCATAGCCTTTACTCCCATTGTAAAGGACACCAAAAAGGGAGCACAGAAGCGGCACGAGGGAACCAAGCAGCCGGTCAGGCAGCTCAGAGAGCAGCATGATAGAACAGTGACCTAATATGGGTTGCCACCCTAGTTCCACAGACTAATTTTCCAGAAACTCCTTCATATCCTGAAGGTGAGACTCTTAAAGCTAAGAGTGAGGGCTTTCAAGATCATATGGGGTGGTTCCAAAAGGAGGGAGTCTTTCCAATGGAAGTTGGTTAACTCCTTACATGCCACCACTCATTTAGGGAAAAAGGGCCTCCAAAGATTACTAGAAAGGTCCTTCACAGGAACAGGCCTCCAAACGACTATAACGCAAGTGGTCTCCTCTTATCCCACTTGCCAGTTAAACAACCCCCAAGGATCTCGAAGACCCAAGCTGGCCCAGCCCATCCAATGACATGGGACCTACCCAGGAGAGGACTGGTAGATGGACTTCACCCAAACGCCTGTTTCTCAAGGGTATAAATACGTATTGGTCATGATAAATATATTCACAGGATGGACTGAAGGCTTTCCCACCTGGACTGAAAAGGCTGAAAGTGAAAGTCGCTCAGTCGTGTCTGACTCTGCGACTCCATAGACTATACAGTCCATGGAATTCTCCAGGCCAGACTATTGGAGTGGGTAGCCTTTCCCTTCCCCAGGGGATCTTCCCAACCCATGGATCGAACCCAGGTCTCCCGCATTGCAGAGAAGGCTGAGGACGTGGTTAAAAAAAAAAAACTGCTCCATGAAATCATTCCGAGATTTGGTCTGCCCAGGTCATTACAAAGTGAAAATGAGACATCATTTACTTCTAAGGTTACCCAAGGGGTCTCTAAAGCATTGGGCATTACTTATCTCCGTTGTGCCTGGAGACCTCAGTCTTCAGGAAAAGTAGAAAGAGCTAACCAATTCTTAAAATCAGCAATAAAAAGGATAACCCAGGAGACCACCCTGGGATGGAAGGCTTTACCAATAGTTCTCCTACACAGTCATATTGCCCCTAAGGAACAGGTTGGTCTTCGTCCTTATGAGATGCTATATGGGGACATTTTGTTTATGTCAATGACCAGAGGCTCAAACCCTCTGGTCTTATACCATGGCCACTGGGAAATTGCAATAAGATATACACTTGTAGGGTGTCCACCAGGACCCAAAAGATTCTAAAGAGCCACCACTATATGCTCCAGGGACTCAAGTCCTAATTAAAGTCTAGAAAGATGGGTCCCCAAAGGCTCAACTCCAGCCCACATGGAAGGGCCCCTATCCTATAATACTTTCTACCCCCATAGCAGTCAAGGTACCAGGACATGACTCCTGGATTCACTACTCACAAGTCAAGCCATGGAAGAAAACAGAAGAGGACACTCAATACACCTATGAGCCCCTGGGAGATCTCAGATACCTATTCAGGACTGCAAATGAGTCCCATTCTAATGAACACCCCCAAAAATTGAGTTTCTGGGGATAAGATTTCTCAGGATAGCTGTAAAGAACCAACACAGCTTGGCAGGGGTTCTACTCCAAAATATACAGGAGACAGCTCTCCTGATCCCTGAACAAGGAGAGACTTGAGCCATCTTGAATAAGACGTGTTGTCTCTGGGTGAATACCTCCACTTAAGTTAAAGAAAGTCTCACTGTCTTCAAGAAAAACATTGAGATCCTACAATATCTCAAAGAATGAGCTAGAGAGTTCTCGGGGTGGATACAATCTCTCTTTGGGGATCCTTCTCCTGGCAATGGAGAATCTGGAGTTTGCTAATGCCCCTATGAATCCTTGTTATCACCATATTGATGCTACTTATGACTGCTCCATGTATTATCAATTGTCTAGACCATTTTGTCTCTGCCCAGGTCAACAAGCTACCACATGCAGTGCCAGTTCAACTAGGATATATAAAACTACAGCAGACCACTGAAAATATCACTCACCCTTAGATGGACACTGCTATAAGGACTCTGAGGCTTGAGACTAGCAAGAGGGGGAGGCCCAATGCCAACGCCATCCCAGTTCAGCAGGAAGTCGCCAGAGAGAACTCAACGCCCCTATTCCCAAAGAATCAGGCCTCCTGTCTCTTGAGGGGGGAATGTTAGGTAGTTAGAATAGGAAAAAAGAATGGTGGTGGCTAAAAAACAAAGAAGGGAAAAGTCTGCAAAAATAGAATAAACCAAGGTCCAAGGACCAGAGTGAAAACCTCAGGAAAAAAAACACAGCCCTCCTGGCTAGATAAATTTCCATAGGCCAGGCTCGGGGGGTGGGGGAAGGAGATATAAAAAGAGGAGCCAAAATTGGGCCTCTGTTTTCTCTTCTCTGCACGTCTTTTGGGTCAGCCCACCCTCATGCCATGAAATTAAAAGACACTTACTCCTTGGAAGGAAAGTTATGACCAACCTAGATAGCATATTCAAAAGCAGAAACATTTTTGCCAACAAAGGTCCGTCTAGTCAAGGCTATTGTTTTTCCAGTGGTCATGTATGGATGTGAAATTTGGACTGTGAAGAAAGCTGAGCACCAAAGAATTGATTCTTTTGAACTGTGGTGTTGGAGAAGACTCTTGAGAGTCCCTTGGACTGCAAGGTGATCCAACCAGTCCATTCTAAAGAAGATCAGTCCTGGGTGTTCTTTGGAAGGACTGATCCTAAAGCTGAAGTTCCAATACTTTGGCCACCTCATGTGAAGAGTTGATTCATTGGAAAAGACTCTGATGCTGGGAGGGATTGGGGGCAGGAGAAGGGGACGACAGAGGATGAGATGGCAGGATGGCATCACCGACTCAATGCACGAGTTTGGGTGAACTCCGGGAGTTGGTGATGGACAGGGAGGCCTGGCATGCTGCAATGCATGGGGTCGCAAAGAGTCGGACACGATTGAGCGACTGAACTGACTGACCCTCATGCCTCAAGGATGTATTCTTTGCTTGAAAAATAAAACTTAGCTGTAATACAGAGCTGTTGCACTGGTCCATCCATCACTTCAAATTTTTATTGTGGCGAGACAGAACTGAGGAAATTACAAACTCCCCGGACATAAAGACATTACATGGTTATTGACTATATTCCCCACACTACACATCTCATACCCATGACCCATTGACTTTGCAACCAGAAGTTTGTACCTCTTAAACTCCCTTACCTATTTCTTTTTTAATAATAGATTCTTTTTTTTTATTTTGAAAATGTCCCTGTTATAGACATAAACCAAACTCACACAACATGACCAAAAATATAAACCTCCACACTAGTGAAGTAATGCTCAAAATTCTCCAAGCCAGCCTTCAGCAATATGTGAACCGTGAGCTTCCAGATAAAAAGATGGTTCATGACGTGCCTCTTGAGAAACCTGTATGCAGGTCAGGAAGCAACAGTTAGAACTGGACATAGAAAAACAGACTGGTTCCAAACAGGAAAAGGAGTACATCAAGGCTCTATATTGTCACCCAACTTATTTAACTTATATGCAGAGTATATCATGAGAAATGTTGGGCTGGAAGAAGCACAAGCTGGAATCAAGACTGCTGGGAGAAATATCAATAACCTCAGATATGCAGATAACACCACCCTTATGGCAGAAAGTGAAGAGGAACTAAAAAGCCTCTTGATAAAAGTGAAAGAGCAGAGTGAAATAGTTGGCTTAAAGCTCAACATTCAGAAAACAAAGATCATGGCATCTGGTCCCATCACTTCATGGGAAATAGATGGGGAAACAGTGGAAACAGTGTCAGCCTTTATTTTTTTGGGCTCCAAAATCACTGCAGATGGTGGTTGCAGCCATGAAATTAAAAGATGCTTACTCCTTGGAAGAAAAGTTATGAGCAACTTAGACAGTATATTCAAAAGCAGAGACATCAATTTGCCAACTAAGGTCCATCTAGTCAAGGCTATGGTTTTTCCAGTGGTCATGTATGGATGTGAGAGTTGGACTGTGAAGAAGGCTGAGCGCCGAAGAATTGATGCTTTTGAACTGTGGTGTTGGAGAAGACTCTTGAGAGTCCCTTGGACTGCAAGGAGCTCCAACCAGTCCATTCTGAAGGAGATCAGCCCTGGGATTTCTTTGGAAGGAATGATGCTGAAGCTGAAACTCCAGTACTTTGGCCACCTCATGCGAAGAGCTGACTCATTGGAAAAGACTCTGATGCTGGGAGAGACTGGGGGCAGGAGAAGAAGGGGACGACCGAGGATGAGATGGCTGGATGGCATCACTGACTCGATGGACCTGAGTCTGAGTGAACTCTGGGAGTTGGTGATGGACAGGGAGGCCTGGCATGCTGTGATTTATGGGGTCACAAAGAGTCGGACACGACTGAGCGACTGAACTGAACTGAACTGATGGTTTTTCCAGTAGTCACGTATGGATGTGAGAGTTGGACTATAAAGAAAGCTGAGTGCCGAAGAATTGATGCTTTAGAGCTGTGGTGTTGGAGAAGACTCTTGAGAGTCCCTTGGACTGCAAGGAGATCCAACCAGTCCATTCTAAAGGAGATCAGTCCTGTGTGTTCATTGGAAGGACTGATGTTGAATTTGAAAGTCCAATACTTTGGCTACCTGATGCGAAGTGCTGACTCATTGGAAAATACCCTGATGCTGGGAAAGATTGAGGGCAGGAGGAGAAGGGGACGACAGAGGATGAGATGGTTGGATGGCATCACCGACTTGATGGACACGGGTTTGGGTAGATTCCGGCAGTTGGTGATGGACAGGGAGGGCTGGCGTGCTGCGGTTCACGGAGTCAGTTGCAAAGAGTTGGACACGACTGAGCGACTGAACAGAACTGAACTGACCCAACTAGGACAACCAAAAATGCTTCCAGACTTTTTCAAAATTGCGGTTGAGAATCCCTACTTTAGGACTCAGGTTAAGTGTTACATTCACAAGGAATCCTTTCTTGGCAGCCTCACCCTCACTCATTTACTTGAGCTCTTCTGCCATAGCACCCATATCAATTTGTAATAAAAACTATTGGGGGATGATTATTTATGATTATTATTGGTCCCTTCCTGAAGCGATGTTAAGTTTGATATAAACTTTGATGTAAAGTTCCTGAAGGTAGAGACTGTATCTGAATTTTTTTCTTCTTTCTTTTCTTAAATTACTATTTACTAACCATTCCCTCTCTAGAACAATAGCTATGCATTAACATTTATTAGCAAACAAATGCTTGTTAAGTGAATAGATTAAGAGCTGGCTAAAGAAACAACACAAAAACGTCCCATGTCTGGTAGTTACAAATCTGAACTCACTATCTGCTCTTATTTTGGGAATAGCACATAATTATTTAGGGACAAGGAGAAGGACAAGAAAGAGAGAGAGAAGAGGAAGTAAAAGAAAGACAAGACCAAGAGCATGAATGAAAGTATGGGTCTGGGAAACTAGGTGTTGCCAGAATAAAGGGTGTTACTGAGAAACAGGACCCCAGCATCATATTTCCAGGTGTGAATATGGTTGTATACACAAACAGTTATTTGCTTGCAAGTGTCTGACTTTTCTAACATCAGAAATCTGCTGAGTCAAACATGAAACTTTCTCCAGGCCCTTCCTCTGTTCCCTATTCCTGGTATGCACAGCTACTCCTTGTAAAATCTCACACTGTATGGGTATGTGTTAAGTCACTTCAATCCTGTCTGACTCTTTGCAACCCTATGGACTGCAGCCCACCAGGCTCCTTCATCCATGGGGATTCTCCAGGCAAGAATACTGGAGTGGGTTGCCATTCCCTCCTCCAGGGGATCTTCCCCACCCAGGGATTGAATCCATATCTCCTGCAGCTCCTCAATAGCTATCCTTGGAATTTCTTACATTCCCCTAAGTTTTTCCTAATTGAAAAAATAATTAACAAAAGGCTGACATCATCACATTGTTCCAGAGAATATGTATTGTTGTCTGGAGCTGAATGTAGGTCAGTTCTAGACAGTCCTCAGGATATTAAGAGATGCTGCAAACTTGCCCAAAGACATAATAGCTTCTATAGTGGCCCTGCTATGTTTCTAAGAAAAAGGGAGAATGAATCCCTTAAAATCACATTCATAAAATGATAGATGCGGAAGCATCACATTTCATGTCTTCAAACTATATTCAGTTCAGTTCAGTTCAGTCACTCAGTTGCGTCCGACTCTTTGCAACCCCATGAATCGCAGCACACCAGGCCTCCCTGTCCATCACCAACTCCCAGAGTTCACTCAGACTCACGTCCATCGAGTCAATGATGCCATCCAGCCATCTTATCCTCTGATGTCCTCTTCTCCTCCTGCCCCCAATCCCTCCCAGCATCAGAGTCTTTTCCAATGAGTCAACTCTTTGCATGAGGTGGCCAAAGTACTGGAGTTTCAGCTTTAGCTTCATTCTCTCCAAAGAAATCCCAGGGTTGACCTCCTTCAGAATGGACTGGTTGTATCTCCTTGAAGTCCAAGGGACTCTCAAGAGTCTTCTCCAACACCACAGTTCAAAAGCATCAATTCTTCATTGCTCAGCCTTCTTCACAGTCCAACTCTCACATCCATACATGACCACTAGAAAAACCATAGCCTTGACTAGATGGACCTTTGTTGGCAAAGTAATGTCTCTGCTTTTGAATATGCTATCTGGGTTGGTCATAACTTTTCTTCCAAGGAGTAAGTGTCTTTTAATTTCATGGTTACAGTCACCATCTGCAGTGATTTTGGAGCCCCCCAAAATAAAGTCTGACACTGTTTCCACTGTTTCCCTATCTATTTCCCATGACATGATGGGACCAGATGCCATGATCTTCATTTTCTGAATGTTGAGCTTTAAGTCAACTTTTTCACTCTCCTCTTTCACTTTCATCAAGAGGCTTTTAGTCTCTCTTCACTTTCTGCCATAAGGGTGGTGTCATCTGCATATCTGAGGTTATTGATATTTCTCCCAGCAATCTTGATTCCAGCTTGTGTTTCTTCCAGCCCAGCAATTCTCATGATGTACTCTTCATATAAGTTAAATAAGCAGGGTGACAATATACAGCCTTGACGTACTCCTTTTCCTATTTGGAACCAGTCTGTTGTTCCATGTCCAGTTCTAACTGTTGATTCCTGACCTGCATGTAGGCTTCTCAAGAAGCAGGACAGATGGTCTGGTATTCCCATCTCTTTCAGAATTTTCCACAGTGTATTGTGATCCACACAGTCAACGTCTTTGGCATAGTCAATAAAGCAGAAATAGATGTTTTTCTTTATAGGGGACTGGAATGCAAAGTAGGAAGTCAAGAAACACTTGGAGTGACAGGCAAATTTGGCCTTGGAATATGGAATGAAGCAGGGCAAAGACTAATAGAGTTTTGCCAAGAACATGCACTGGTCATAGCAAACACCCTCTTCCAACAACACAAGAGAAGACTCTACACATGGACATCACCAGATGGTCAACACCAAAATCAGATTGATTATATTCTTTGCACCCAAAGATGGAGAAGCTCTATACAGTCAACAAAAACAAGAGCAGGGGCTGACTGTGGCTCAGATCACGAACTCCTTATTTCCAAATTCAGACTTAGATTGAAGAAAGTAGGGAAAACCACTAGACCATTCAGGTATGACCTAAATCAAATCCCTTATGATTATACAGTGGAAATGAGAAATAGATTTAAGGGCCTAGATCTGATAGACAGAGTGCCTGATGAACTATGGAATGAGGTTCGTGACATTGTACAGGAGACAGGGAGCAAGACCATCCTCATGGAAAAGAAATGCAAAAAAAGCAAAATGGCTGTCTGAGGAGGCCTTACAAATAGCTGTTAAAAGAAGAGAAGCGAAAAGCAAAGGAGAAAAGGAAAGATATAAGCATCTGAATGCAGCGTTCCAAAGAATAGTAAGGAGAGATAAGAAAGCCTTCCTCAGCGATCAATGCAAACAAATAGAGGAAAACAACATAATGGGAAGGACTAGAGATCTCTTCAAGAAAATTAGAGATACCAAGGGAACATTCCATGCAAAGATGGGCTCGATAAAGGACAGAAATGGTATGGACCTAACAGAAGCAGAAGATATTAAGAGGAGGTGGCAAGAATACACAGAAGAACTGTACAAAAAAGATCTTCACGACACAGATAATCATGATGGTGTGATCACTCACACAGAGCCAGACATCCTGGAATGTGAAGTCAAGTGGGCCTTAGGAAGCATTACTGCAAACAAAGCTAGTGGAGGTGATGGAATTCCAGTTGAGCTATTTCAAATCCTGAAAGATGATGCTGTGAAAGTGCTGCACTCAGTATGCCAGCAAATTGGGAAAACTCAGCAGTGGCCACAGGACTGGAAAAGGTCCATTTTCATTCCAATCCCAATAAAAGGCAATGCCAAAGAATGCTCAAACTACCGCACAACTGCACTCATCTCACATGCTAGTAAAGTAATGCTCAAACTATATTACAAGGCTATTATAATCAAAACAGTATAGTATTGGTATAAAACCAGATACATAGACCAATGGAATAGAATCAAGACCAGAAATAAATCCATTCATATACAGTCAACTAATCTTTTACAAGCCTGCCAAGAATCTGCCTGAAACGCAGGATAGTAGTTTCTTTAATAAACAGTATTTGGAAACCGTGTTCAGTTCAGTTCAATCATTTAGTCGTGTCCGACTCTTTACGATCCCTTGAATCGCAGCACACCAGGCCTCCCTGTCCATCACCAACTCCCAGCGTTCACTCAGACTCATGCCCATTGAGTCAGTGATGCTATCCAGCCATCTCATCCTCTGTCATCCCCTTCTCCTCCTGCCCTCAATCCCTCCCAGCATCAGTCTTTTCCAATGAGTCAACTCTTCGCATGAGGTGGCCAAAGTACTGGAGTTTCAGCTTTAGCATCATTCCCTCCAAAGAAATCCCAGGGCTGATCTCCTTCAGAATGGACTGATTGGATCTCCTTTCTACATGTAAGAAAATGAAACTGGACCCTTTTGTTACAATATACACAATAAATAACTCAAAATGGGTTAAAGCCTTAAATATTATATGTGAACCATAAAAATTCTATAAGAAAACAGGAATAAAATATCCATGACATTACCCTTGGCAATGTCTGTTTGGAAATGTTCCAAAAACAAGGCAATCAAAGTAAAAATAAACAAATGGGGTTATAGCAAACTAAAAAAGCTTCTGCACAGGAAGTGAAAGTCTCTCAGTTGTGTTCAACTCTTTGCAACCCCACAAACTATACAGTCCATGCAATTCTCCAGGCCAGAATACTGGAGTGGATAGCCTTTCCCTTCTCCAGGGGATCTTCCCAACCCAGGGATTGAACCCAGGTTTCCCACATTGCAAGTAGATTCTTTACCAGCTGAGCCACAAGGGAAGCCCTCTGCACAGGAAAGAAAACAACAAAATGAGAAAGCAATCTAAATGAGAAAACAATCAAAATGAGAAAAAATATTTGCAAATCATATCTGATAAGGGTTAATCTTCAAAACATATAAGAAACTTATACAACCCTACAGCAAAACAAAACACACACACATACACTTATAACCCAATTAAAAAGTGGGTAAAGGACCTCAGTAGACATTTTTCCAAAGAAGACCTACAAATTGTCCACAGGTACATGAATAGGTGTTCAATATCACTAATCAGTAGGGAAATGCAAATCAAAGCCATAGTGAGATACTACCTCATACCGGTCAGAATGGCTATTATCAATAAGGTAAGCAATAACAAGTGTTGGTGAAGGTATGAAGAAAAAAGAACTCTTGTGCACTGTTGGTGGGAATATAAAGTGGTACAACCACTGAAAAACAGTATGAGAACCTCAAAAAAACAAAAAAAAACTATGTATGATCTAAAAGCCCCACTTCTGTGTATATATCAAAAAGAAATAAAGTTAGTATCAGCACTTCCATGTTTTTACAGCATTATTCACAATAGCCTAGATATGGGAAAACCTAAGTGTCAACAGATGAATAGATAAAAAAAATGTGAGATAATACATATGAATTAATATTATTAGCTTTAAAACACAAGAAAATCCTGCCATTTACAAGATAGATGAACATTATGATAAGTGGGATAAATCAGATAGAGAAAGATAAATAATGCATCATCTCACTGATATATGAAATCTGAAAAAGTCAAACTCACAGGAGAATAGAACTCTTGGAAGTTTGGGGGGATACGGAATCAAGAAATGGAGAGATGTTGGTCACAGGGTACAAGCTTTCATTTATAAGATGAATAAGATCTGGAGGGGTCTAATATACAGCATGGTGACTATGGTTAATAACAATATATTTTACACTTGAAATTTGCTGAATGAATAGATCTTAAGTGTTCTCATACAGAAAGGCAAGCACATGAAGTGACAGAAGTGTTAATTACAATGTACACATATATCAAATTATCGTGTTGTACCCATTAAGTATATATAGTTTTTATTTATCATTTATGCTTCAGTAAAGCTGGGAGAAAAAAAGAAAGAAAAGGAGAAATGTAATACGTGATTGCATGCACAACACGGAGAACTTTAAATACACATGAAAAAGAAGAAAAACAGAATAAAACCACCTATAAAAAAAAAAAATCCAGTATGCCCAGGGCACATGCGCTGCTGCTTCCTAAGTCTACTGCTCTGCCTCAGCCTGCTTCTCTGACCATGCCACCTGCTGTTGGGACTTGGCAAGCTCCAGCAGCCTGGAGTCGGACAGCCCTGGATGAGTGTCTGGCACCTCATGTGCATATCTTTGAGCTTGCAGCCCTGAACTAACCCCTCTCTTGGTCCTCCAGTCAGCCTGGATGTAGACATTAAGGAAGAGTACACAGAGACTTGGATGGCAACACATCTGATATGGGACACTGGTTCCATCCTTGATCACACATGCCTCGCAGCAACTAAGCCAGTGCACCACAACTACCGAGCCTAAGTGCTGCAGCTACTGAAGCCTGCACATCATAGAGTCCTTGCTCCACAAGAGAAGATGCCACTGCCCTGAGAAGCCTGTGCACTTCAACTAGAGAGTAGCCCCTGCTCTCTGCAACTAGAAAAAATTTGAATGCAGCAATGAAGACCCAATGCACCAAAAATAAAATAACTGTCATTCACGCAATATAGTTGATAGGCAGTAGAGGGATTCAGGCAAGGGAGGTACAGCAGCCTCCCAGGGGCTCCTGAGCTTCAGGAGTCTGTGACATAAAAGAACCTTGAACACATGAAAAGATGCTCAATATTGCTCATCATTAGAGAAATCCAAACTACAATGAGATATCAACTCACACTGGTCAGAGCAGCCATCATCAAGTCTACAAACAATAAATGCTGGAGAGGGTGTGGAGAAAAGGGAACACTCTTGCACTGTTGGTGGGAATGTAAATTGATATAACCATGATGGAAGACGCAATGGAGATTCCTTAAAAGACTAGGGATAAAACCACCCTATGGACGGCAGACCTAAGATGGCAGAGGAATAGGACGGGGAGCCACTTTCTCCCCCACAAATTCATCAAAAGAACATTTGAACGCTGAGTAAATTCCACAAAACAATTGAATGCTGGCAGAGGACATCAGGCACCCAGAAAAGCAGCCCATTGTCTTCGAAAGGAGGTAGGAAAAAATATAAAAGATAAAAAGAGAGACAAAAGAGGTACAGATGGAGATCTGTCCTGGGAAGGGAGTCTTAAAAAAGATAGAAGTTTCCAAACACCAGGAAACACTCTCACTGGCAAGTCTGTGGCGAGCCTTGGGACCTCAGAGGGCAACATAATCGGAAGGAAAAAAATTATTAAAACCCAAAGATTACGTACCCAACAGTAACTCCCAGCAGAGGAGCAGCGCAGACACCTGCATCCACCACTAGCAAGCAGGGGCTGGGCAGGGAGGCACTGGCTGCATTGCTTAGAGTAAGGACTGGGCCTGAATGCCCCGAGGGCAATCTGAGGGAACTAACTTAAGATAGCAAACCAGACTGTGGGATAGCTACCCTGCAAAAGCCCTAACCTAAGACACTGCCAGGCCCTCTCACAGAACAAAGGAATGACTAGAGCTAGCCAGCTGCGGACCGACCCATTCCCTGCCAGAGACAAGCAGGCAGGGGCAGCCAGAGCCGGAAGGGGGCAATCATGGCCCCAGAGAGGCATCATTTACCAAACTGCAAGCAGGCTTAGTTGCTAACCAAAACTTCTTGGGATTCTGGATGGTCGACATCCACCTGAGAAGGTGTGCCGGTTGTACACCCAGAAAACCAAGTGGGAGCGACGGGGGAGGTGATATGTCCCAGTGACCATGATCGCCAAACACCTGGTCACCTGCTCGGACCTGAGAAGGGTGCAAAACGCAGGCCCAACCAAATCTGCGCCTTTGTGGAGTACCCAAGAACCTGAACCTGAGTGGCTTAGACCTGGGAAGCGCATAAAACCCAGGGCCAGCCTCAGACAGTTCCCAGCAGAGCAATCTAGAGCCTAAGTAGTGTAGACAGGGAAAGCATACACGCCATGAGCGGGGGCAAACCCAGTGTGGCTGAGACACTGCGAACCCATGCCAGTGATATTTGTTTCCAGTGTTCCTCCCTCCCCACAGCACGACTGAACAAGTAAGCCTAAAAATGTGTCCACCAGTGCCCCCATGTGTCAGGGCGGAAATTAGACACTGAAGAAACCAGCAAACAGAAGAAGCTAAAACAAACAGAGGAAACCACCTTGGAAGTGACAAATGGAGAAGTCTTGAGGTTACTGTAAGAATAAGACTAAAAACCAGAGACAGGAGGCTTAAGTCCAAATCCTGAGAACACCGGAGAACTCCTGACTCCAGGGAACATTAATCGATAGGAGCTCATCAAATGCCTCCATACCTACACTGAAACCAAGCACCACCCAAGGGCCAACAAGTTCCAGAGCAAGTCATACCACGCAAATTCTCCAGCAACACAGGAACAATATATAGCCCTGAGCTTCAACATACAGGCTGTCCAAAGTCACTCTAAACCCACTGACATCTCATAACTCAGTACTGGACCAGAATATGGAAAGGCCACCCCAAAGATAGCAATCTAAACAAGATGAAGAGGCAGAGAAATACCCATCGGGTAAAGGAGCAGGATAAATACCCACCAAACCAAACAAAAGATGAAGAGATAGGGAATCTACCTGATAAAGAATTCCGAATAATGATAGTGAAAATGATCCAAAATCTTGAACACAAAATGGAGTTACAGATAAATAGCCTGGAGACAAGGATTGAGAAGATGCAATAAAGGTTTAACAAGGACCTAGAAGAAATAAAGATTCAATATATATTGAATACTGCAATAAATGAGATCAAAAACACTCTGCAGGGAACCAACAATAGAATAATGGAGGCAGAAGACAGGATAAGTGAGGTAGAAGATAGAATGGTAGAAATAAAGGAAACAGAGAGGAAAAAAGAAAAATGAATTAAAAGAAATGAGGACAATCTCAGAGACCTCTGGGACAATGTTAAATGCCCCAACATTCGAATCACAGGAGTCCCGGAAGAAGAAGACAAAAAGAAAGACTGTGAGAAAAAACTTGAAGAGATAATAGTTGAAAACTTCCCTAAAATGGGGAAGGAAATAATCACCCAAGTCCAAGAAACCCAGAGAGTCCCAAACAGGATAAACCCAAGGAAAAACACCCCAAGACACATATTAATCAAATTAACAAAGATCAAACACAAAGAACAAATATTAAAAGCAACAAGAGAAAAACAACAAATAACACACAAGGGGATTCCCATAAGGATAACAACTGATCTTTCAATAGAAACTCTTCAGGCCAGGAGGGAATGGCAGGACATACTTAAAGTGATGAAAGAAAATAACCTACAGCCCAGATTACTGTACCCAGGAAGGATCTCATCCAAATATGAAGGAGAAATCAAAAGCTTTACAGACAAGCAAAAGCTGAGAAAATTCAGCACCACAAAACCAGCTCTCCAACAAATGCTAAAGGATCTTCTCTAGACAGAAACACAGAAAGGGTGTATAAACCCGAACCCAAAACAATAAAGTAAATGGCAATAGGATCATACTTATCAATAATTACCTTAAATGTAAGGTAATTTACATTCAATGAATGCCCCAACCCAAAGACAAAGACTGGCTAATGGATACAAAAACAAGACCCCTATATATGTTGTTTACAAGAGACCCACCTCGAAACAAGGGGCACATACAGACTGAAAGTGAAGGGCTGGAAAAAGATATTCCACACAGATAGAGACAAAAGAAAGCAGGAGTAGCAATACTCATATCAGATAAAATAGATTTTGAAATAAAGGCTGTGAAAAGAGACAAAGAAAGACACTACATAATGATCAAAGGATCAATCCAAGAAGATATAACAATTATAAATATACATGCACCCAACATAGGAGCACCGCAATATGTAAGACAAATGCTAACATGTATGAAAGGGGAAATTAACAATAACACAATGATAGTGGGAGACTTTAATACCCCACTCACACCTATGGACAGATCAACTAAACAGAAAATTAACAAGGAAACACAAACTTTATATGATACAATAGACCAGTTAGACCTAATTGATATCTATAGTATGGACATTTCACCCCAAAACAATGAATTTCACCTTTTTTCTCAAGCACACACGAAACCTTCTCCAGGATAGATCACATCCTGGGCCATAAATCTAGCCTTGGTAAATTCAAAAAAATTGAAATCATTCCAAGCATTTTTCTGACCACAATGCAGTAAGATTAGATCTCAATTACAGGAGAAAAACTATCAAAAAAAAATCCAACATATGGAGGCTGAACAACACGCTGCTGAATAACCAACAAATCACAGAAGAAATCAAAAAAGAAATCAAAATATGCATAGAAACAAATGAAAATGAAAACACAACTCAAAACCTGTGGGACACTGTAAAAGCAGTGCTAAGGGGAAGGTTCATAGCAGTACAGGCATACCTCAAGAAACAAGAAAAAAGTCAAATAAATAACCTAACTCTACACCTAAAGCAACTAGAAAAGGAAGAAATGAAGAATCCCAGGGTTAGTAGAAGGAAAGAAATCTTAAAAATTAGGGCAGAAATAAATGCAAAAGAAACAAAAGAGATCATAGCAAAAATCAACAAAGCCAAAAGCTTGTTCTTTAAGAGGATAAACAAAATTGACAAACCATTAACCAGACTCATCAAGAAACAAAGGGAGAAAAATCAAATCAATAAAATTAGAAATGAAAATGGAGAGATCACAACAGACAACACAGAAATACAAAGGATCATAAGAGCAACTATACAAAGGATCATACTATCAGCAACTATATGCCAATAAAATGGACAACATGGAAGAAATAGACAAATTCTTAGAAAAGTACAACTTTCCAAAACTTAACCAGGAAGAAATAGAAAATCTTAACATACCCATCACAAGCACAGAAATTGAAACTGTAATCAGAAAATTTCCAGCAAACAAAAGCCTAGGTCCAGAGGGCTTCACAGTTGAATTCTACCA
Organism: Oryx dammah; assembly: GCF_014754425.2. Taxonomy (NCBI): domain Eukaryota; kingdom Metazoa; phylum Chordata; class Mammalia; order Artiodactyla; family Bovidae; genus Oryx; species Oryx dammah. The sequence continues at coordinate 34,826,974 of NW_024070187.1, forward strand.
AAAATTTAGAGAAGAGCTAACACCTAGCCTACTCAAACTCTTCCAGAAAATTGCAGAGGAAGGGAAACTTCCAAACTCATTCTGAGGCCACCATCACTCTAATACCAAAACCTGACAAAGATGCCACCAAAAAAGAAAACTACAGGCCAATATCACTGATGAACATAGATGCAAAAATCCTTAACAAAATTCTAGCAATCAGAATCCAACAACATATTAAAAAGATCATACATCATGACCAAGTGGGCTTTATCCCAGGGATGCAAGGATTCTTCAATATCTGCAAATCAATCAAAGTAATTCACTACATTAACAAATTGAAAAATAAAAGCCATATGATTATCTCAATAGATGCAGAGAAAGCCTTTGACAAAATTCAACATCTGTTTATGATAAAAACCCTCCAGAAAGCAGGAATAGAATGGACATACCTCAACGTAATGAAAGCTACATATGACAAACCCACAGCAAACATTATCCTCAATGGTGAAAAATTGAAAGCATTTCCCCTAAAGTCAGGAAAGACAAGGGTGCCCGCTTTCACCACTACTATTCAACATAGTTTGGAAGTTTTGGCCACATCAATCAGAGCAGAAAAAGAAATGAATGCAAATTGGAAAAGAAGTAAAACTCTCACTGTTTGCAGATGACATGATCCTCTACATAGAAAACCCTAAAGACTCCACCAGAAAATTACTAGAGCTAATCAATGAACATAATAAAGTTGCAGGATATAAAATCAACACACAGAAATCCCCTGCATTCCTATACACTAATAATGAGAAAATATAAAGAGAAATTAAGGAAACAATTCCATTCACCATTGCAATGAAAAGAATAAAATAGGAATATATCTACCTAAAGAAACAAAAGACCTATATATAGAAAACTATAAAACACTGGTGAAAGAAATCAAAGAGGACACTAATAGATGGAGAAATATACCATGTTCATGGATCAGAAGAATCAATATAGTGAAAATGAGTATACTACTCAAAGTAATCTATAGATTCAATGCAATCCCTATCACGCTATCAACGGTATTTTTCACAGAGCTAGGACAAATAATTTCACAATTTGTATGGAAATACAAAAAACCTCAAATAGCCAAAGCAATCTTGAGAAAGAAGAATGGAACTGGAGGAATCAACCTGCGTGACTTCAGGCTCTACTACAAAGCCACAGTCATCAAGACAGTATGGTACTGGCACAAAGACAGAAATATAGATCAATGGAACAAAATAGAAAGCCCAGAGATAAATCCACACACCTATGGACACTTTATCTTTGACAAAGGAGGCAAGAATATAAAATGGAGAAAAGACAAGCTTTTTACCAAGTGGTGCTGGGAAAACTGGTCAACCACTTGTAAAAGAATGAAACTAGATCACTTTCTAACACCGCACACAAAGATAAACTCAAAATGGATTAAAGATCTAAACATAAGACCAGAAACTATAAAACCCCTAGAGGAGAACATAGACAAAACGCACTCTGACATAAATCACAGCAGGATCCTCTATGATCCACCTCCCAGAATATTAGAAACAAAAGCAAAAATAAACAAATGGGATCTAATTAAAATTAAAAGCTTCTGCACAATAAAGGAAACTATAAGCAAGGTGAAAAGATACCCTTCAGAATGGGAGAAAATAATAGCAAATGAAGCAACTGACAAACAACTAATCTCAAAAATATACAAGCAACTTATGCAGCTCAATTCCAGAAAAATAAACAACCCAATCAAAAAATGGGCCAAAGAACTAAATAGACATTTCTCCAAAGAAGACATATAGATGGCTAACAAACACATGAAAAGATGCTCAACATCACTCATTATCAGAGAAATGCAAATCAAAACCACAATGAGGTACCATCTCATGCCAGTCAGAATGGCTGCTATCCAAAAGTCTACAAGCAATGAATGCTAGAGAGGGTGTGGAGAAAAGGGAACTCTCTCACACTGTTGGTGGGAATGCAAACTAGTACAGCCACTATGGAGAACAGTGTGGAGATTCCTTAAAAAACTGGAAATAGAACTGCCTTATGACCCAGCAATCCCACTGCTGGGCATACACACCAAGGAAACCAGAATTGAAAGAGACACATGTACCCCAATGTTCATCACAGCAATGTTTATAATAGCCAGGACATGGAAGCAACCTAGATGTCCATCAACAGACGAATGGATAAGAAAGCTGTGGTACATAAACACAATGGAGTATTACTCAGCCATTAAAAAGAATACACTTGAATCAGTTCTAAATAGGTGGATGAAACTGGAACCTATTATACAGAGTGAAGTGAGCCAGAAAGAAAAACACCAATACAGTATACTAACGTATATATATGGAATTTCGAAAGATGGTAACAATAACCCTGTATGCGAGACAGCAAAAGAGACACAGATGTGTAGAACAGTCTTTTGGACTCTGTGGGAGAGGGCGAGGGTGGGATGATTTGGGAGAATGGCATTGAAACATGTATATTATCATATGTGAAATGAATTGCCAGTCCAGGTTTGATGCATGATACAGGATGCTAGGGGCTGGTGCACTGAGATGACCCAGAGGGATGGTATGGGGAGGGAGGTGGGAGGGGGGTTCAGGATGGGGAACACATGTACACCCATGGTGGATTCATGTCAATATATGGCAAAACCAATACAATATTGTAAAGTAATTAGCCTCCAATTAAAATAAATAAATTTATATTAAAATTTTTTTTAAATAAATATTAAATGAAAAAAAAATAAAACCACTCTATGACCCAGCAATCCTACTCCTAGACATATACTCTGAGGAAATGAAAACTGAAAAAGACACATGTACCCCAATGTTCATTGCAGGACTATTTCCAATAGCTGAATATGGAAGCAACCTAGATGTCCATCGACAGATGAATGCAACAGATGAATGGTAAAGAAGTTGTGGTACATATACACAACGGAATATTACTCAGCCATAAAAGGAGAAGGCAGTGGCAACCCACTCCAATACTCTTGCCTGGAAAATCCCATGGATGGAGGAGACTGGTAGGAGGCAGTCCATGGGGTCTCGAAGAGTCAGACATGACTGAATGACTTCACTTTCACTTTTCACTTTCATGCACTGGAGAAGGAAGTGGCAGCCCACTCCATTGTTCTTGCCTGGAGAATCCCAGGTGAAGGAGGAAACAGTCAGAGCTGGACTCCATCTTAGGCCAAGCTGTGAACATTAGGCTACACGCATGGTAACCCTCCCAATGGACTCTGAACGTTGTGCCCAGTGTCTATAGAAGTGGCATACCAATGGGAAACCAGACCCCCCCCCCACCTCCGGATAAAAGAGCCTCAGGACTTGTACTTGGACTCTCCATTGCCTAAAAGAATATACTAATTATCTCTGTAACAGAACAAAGTCGTAAATTCCACTATGTTTATCGGAATACAACCACAGTCCTATTGATAAACATCCACTGTTTATCTAGTCTTGTGACACTTGAATCATGGGCTAACTTTGATCGTATCTCACTTTTACGTTGTCCAGACTAGTTTCAAGGAATTTGGGGAGGTGGGTTTGAGCAAGTACACTTAGGGTATATAAGGTTTTCACAAAAAGTGGTCGGGGTCCTTGACTAAGAGGAGACTCTCCCTTGGGCCCGCCAGTGTAATAAAGTGCCTCCACTACCTGCATTGTCCTTCTGAGTGAGTTTGTTTCCCAGAATGCATGGCTACAATGCAGGGACAGAGGAGCCTTGTAGGCTGCCGTCCATGGGGTCACACAGAGTCGGACACGACTGAAGCGACTTAGCAGCAGCCATAACAAGGAATGCATTTGATTCAATTCAAATGAGGTGGATGAACCTAGAGCCTATTATATAGAGTGAAGTATGTCAGAAAGAGAAAGATAAATACCGTTTACTAATGCATATATATGGAATCTAGAAAGATGGTACCAAAGGATTTATTTTTAGGGCAGCAATGGAGAAACTGACATAGAGAACAGACTTATAGATACAGGCAGACTGGAGGAGAGGGTGAGCTATATGGAGAGAGTAACATGGAAACTTACATTACCATATGTAAAATAGATAGCCAATGGGAACTTCCTGTATGTCTCAGGGAACTCAAACAGCGGCTCTGTACCAACCTAGGGGGGTGGGATGGGGAGGGAGATGGGAGGGAGTTTCAAAAGGAAGGGGATATATGTTTACCTATGGCTGATTCATGTTGAGGTTTGACAGAAAACAATAAAAGTCTGTAAAGCAATTATCCTTCAATTAACAAATAAATAAATTTAAAAGAAAAAAAAAAAAGAAACTTGAGACCCTGATCTAGAAGAATCTGAAGTCAGAGGCTGCTGAAGTGTGCCTTGAGGAAGGGCAAAGGGTACCTGTACTCAGCAGAGTCCAAAGGGCTGCAGGAGACAGAAATCATCCAGCACGTCAGGCTTACAAGACATGCTTTGTGGGTGATTCATTCCTATCCTGTGGACTTTGGGGTAGATACACTGGAAATCTTTGTCAACAGGTTACTTCTCAAGCTTTAAACATAAAGCAGGCTACTTGGGGCCTGGATCTATGAACCAGGATTAGAGACTGATGCTGGGAGGGATTAGGGGCAGGAGGAGAAGGGGATGACAGAGGATGAGATGGCTGGACGGCATCACCGACTTGATGGACATGAGTTTGGGTAAACTCCGGGAATTGGTGATGGACAGGGAGGCCTGGCATGTTGCGATTCATGGGGTCGCAAAGAGTCGGACATGACTGAGTGACTGAACTGAACTAAAAGCAAGATGGGGACTTAGTCAAGACTCCATAGCTATTTGGGGTAGATTTAAGATTGGACTTTGAGCCTCCTAACACTACACTCCTCCAGTGTTCCAGACAGAAGCCAACAGCCACACAGAGCATCTGACTTGCAGCATCCTTTCCTGCTCAGCTGGGGCAGCAATGCAGCCCCTTCTACATGAGGTGAAGGTAGCGCTGAGCCCCTCATTCTGCTAAAGTTAAGGTTCTTGTTAAACCAGAGTCTCACAAATGATCAGGAAAAGAACTGCATGCCTAAAATTATGGTTTTGCTTTATCAGAAATTAAGGATAATTGGCCTAATTTTCTTAATGCACATTTTAACTTTTTTATTTTTTTGTTATTTAAACTTTTTTAGAATGGAAAAGAATCATCTTTTCATTTGTAGCAGAAAGCTAGGCAGAAGAAATAAATCTAACAGAAAACACTGTTATTTCCTAAGAATACTGCAAGGATTAAAATAGAGTCATATCCAAAAAAAAAGTCTGGTGAACGGCTGTATGTTTAAGAGATACTTTTATTATAGCTGTCTATGTATTGCTTGGAAATCATTTTTACTTGCTTCCAGATTACTGCTTCTATTCCTGTCAAATTCAAAACATTTAAATAGACAGTGATGCCTGATGACTAAACCTCAGGCAGTTTACAGTCAGTAAAGAATGCCAACAACTCTATACAGTACCTTTAAGTAGTGTGAAGATAATTAAAACATCATTAATGTTATTCTCAAGTACAGTGGTATGAACTGAACATATCAAACAAGAAATTCCAAAGAACTGAGAGGCTTTCAATTCTGCTAACTTGGGTTTGTATGTTCTGCAAAGGTGGATTAGACAAGTTTACCCGTCTATACTCTCATATCCAATATTTCCTTACTCTCTCACACTACCACTTACCAGTTGTTTACAATTCCCCCAAATAATTCTACTCTTAGTTTTCATTTACCCAAGACACTGTATATTGTTGATTAAAAGTATTGTAATATAAAGAAAGCTGAAGTACACACCTAAGAAGGCATCTAAAGTACTTCCCCGATTCACAAACTAGAATCTTTTGCAGCTTAATTAACTTGGAGTAGGTGCGAAACATCTTATTTGATTGTGCCTAACTTGAGAGTACATCATGAGAAACGCTGGACTGGAAGAAACACAAGCTGGAATCAAGATTGCTGGGAGAAATATCAATAACCTTAGATACGCAGATGACACCACCCTTATGGCAGAAAGTGAAGAGGAACTAAAAATCATCTTGGTGAAAGTGAAAGTGGATACTGAAAAAGTTGGCTTAAAGCTCAACATTCAGAAAACTAAGATCATGGCATCCGGTCCCATCACTTCATGGGAAATAGATAGGGAAACAGTGGAAACAGTGGGAGACTTTATTTTGGGGGGCTCCAAAATCACTGCAGATGATGATTGCAGCCATGAAATTAAAAGACGCTTACTCCTTGGAAGAAAAGTTATGAGCAACTTAGATAGCATATTCAAAAGCAGAGACATTACTTTGCCGACTAAGGTCCGTCTAGTCAAGGCTATGGTTTTTCCAGTGGTCATGTATGGATGTGAGAGTTGGACTGTGAAGAAGGCTGAGCGCCAAAGAATTGATGCTTTTCAACTGTGGTGTTGGAGAAGACTCTTGAAAGTCCCTTGGACTGCAAGGAGATCCAACCAGTCCATTCTGAAGGAGATCAGCCCTGGGATTTCTTTGGAAGGAATGATGCTGAAGCTGAAACTCCAGTACTTTGGCCACCTGATGCGAAGAGTTGACTCACTGGAAAAGACCCTAATGCTGGAAGAGATTGGGGGCAGGAGGAGAAGGGGACGACCAAGGATGAGATGGCTGGATGGCATCACTGACTCGATGGACATGAGTCTGAGTGAACTCTGGGAGTTGGTGATGGACAGGGAGGCCTGGCGTGCTGCGGTTCATGGGGTCGCAAAGAGTCGGACACGACTGAGCGACTGAACTGAACTGAACTGAACTGAACTTGAGAATACACTCAATTTGATCTCCTTTGGAAAACACTCACTTAGCTGTACAGCAGAAATTAACAACACATTGTAAATCAACTGTGCTTACAAAAGTAAAAAAGAAAACACTCAGGCTCCTAAAAGAATCACAGTTTACATCAACAAGCAATTTTTCCCTGAGCTTACTCAAAGTAATCTGACAATAGGATATTATGAAAATTAAGGATTTAAATAGTTTTCTATTCTTCTTTTTATAGTTTTATATTTTTATTCAATTTTTTAAAAACCCTGTTTCTATTGTTGTTTTTAAATTCACTCTTTTTGTCATATCTGTGACTTAGGCAATCAAGAGCTCATTTGTTTATATTTGTCTCTCTCTCCTTTTCTCTATTTGAAGATGAATAAATACTTTTATCTTATCTCGTTTGTACATGAAATTCTGCACATAAGTAATCAGTCAATTCCTGCAGGTTTATTTTTAAAGTTTTAATCATAATTAAAAGATTACTAGTTTCATTTCCATAAGCCATTCACTCTTAGTAGTTAATTATAAAAGTGAATTCATAAAGCGTATGCCATTAAACCATATTGATAAGAAACTGAACACAACAAAGATTACATACAACAGGACCTACAGTGTTGTAGAGCAATGTTTTTATCTGTTTGGTCTTTTGTAAATAAATTTTCCCTAGACGTTTTGGAATAAAATTGGAATAATTTTGTTCTCAGCCATTAGATTTCTGAATATTCTTTGTGACCACTAGAGGTCTACTGCACCTATCTTGAAAAAAAATGCTTATTTTTGTTAGTTATGCTGTTTAGGACCTGACTGAATGTGTCCACTATTTGCCATATTTTCACACACTGAATCACTAATCCATTCATCATTGTTCTGATGCTACTTTCAGAGGAGGAGAGAGTTGTGAGTTTCTTACATCTGCCTCTTTCCCTATCCTTCCTTGTATATAACATTCTACCTCCTGCCTCCCCAGGCCCTTATTCTACCAGGCATCTCTTATCCTCTCTCAACCTTCAACACGTGCCTTCTTTGGTCTCCACTCACTACCTTGTAAACTTGCTAATAAGGCCCCCATCCTAAAATCTTCCTTCACTCTGGTCTTCCCCTAGTGACTCTTCTAAGCTTAGGACTAAGTCCTAAGTCTCATCACCCATTCATTGATGAGTTCTTACTACTATGTAAGAACTTTCATGTTATCTGTGCTCCCATTGTCGCCTCCCATGGCTCCTCCAATACAGTTGCACTCAACTGAAATGGCTGTAACAAGACAGTTACATCCTTGATGCTTCCTATCTTTCTCCCAATAGCATCATTACTGAGTCCTGAGGTTCTATCTCTTTAATAGTTCCAGAATCTGCTTGCTTTCCTCCTTGTCTCATCTTCACTCAGGTCCTCTTTTCTTCTCATCTAAATTACACCCACAACCTCTAACTGGCCTCATGACATTGGCCTTCTTTCCTTCCAACATTCTCAACCCTCCTGCCAGGGATCTTACTAAGGCACATCTAACCATGTCACTACCTGGCTAAGACCATTCTATCATTCCCTGAACCTTCAGATAAAGCCCAGACCCATAGTAAAGACAAGAGTAGCCCATCACAGGCCTCCACTTACCTCTCCCCTGGGTCTCTCTCCACTTCTCTCTTCTCCCAGATCTTCACACACAAACTTTCCGGCTTGTCCTTGCTCCCTTTGTTACCATTGGTTTTTGCAACCACTCTTTTCTTCCGTGTTGAACTTCATCGTTGAGAGTACGTTCTTCAGAAGTCTGTGGGTGATAAACACTTGGTCTTTGTGTGTCTTAACATGGCTTTATTTCATTCTCTTTTTAGTTTTACTGATTATAAATATGACTTTTTAAAATCTGAGGGCACCAATCACTTTTTCCTGGAAAAGTCTGCGCTTTCATCTTTCCCTTCATCCTTTCTATTCTCTCCTCCTTTTAGTCTAATTACACATATGTGGAAATTGATCATATTATCCTATCTATCTCTTAGCTTTCTCCATGTTTTCATCTCTTTATCTTTATACTGTGAGTGGGCATCTCAAACCTATCTTTCAATTCACTTTCTTTTTTCGTCTGCTATTTCTATACAATTGCTTAAACTCACCTCTCTAAGAAGCCTTCTTGAAAGCTAAACCTGAATTAAGTTTTCTTTCTCTGGGTCACTAACAGTCCGTGTACAGGTCAACATATAGTACATTTAAAAGTTTATTTTAACTTTCTGCTTATTTCTCTCTTCCATTTCAAATTTTCTATTTGTTAAAGGCAAGACTGTTTTTTATTTTTATACCCCTTGTACTTGCTACTGTGCCTGTGACATGAGGAACAATCTGTAAACATTGATTATTTCTCACTTTTAACGTCAATTTGCATACCTGTCTGGTACTATTGATAACTTTATTTTCACTTGACATCTACTTATACACCTTCCCCATATAAGGGTAAGAACTATATTTATTTTGTGCACTATTATATTTCGTGTGATTGGGACATAAGAAACACCCATATATATCTGTGTTTTCTTTATGATGTGCCTCTCATTACCTTGAAGAAAACCCAAAAGAATGGTCTGATTTGAAAACACTGGCAATATTACTAGAATTGTGGTGCTATTGAAGGATCCTTATTTTAACAGCACAGCCGTCTCCTAACTTTTCTTTGACAGTTGATGGGTTAGATCCCAGTTTTATATTTTGAATAGTTCTTTCCATTCCAAGCATATTGACTCACTTTTTTCTATCTCCATGGGTTTTCTGAAAGCAACAGCAACATTCCAAATATCTTAAATCTATTACTTTTAGCCAAAAACAATTTCAAGAGAGAAATAATGCAGGTATCATTCAGGAAAAACTCTTCTTTCCTATACCTGATATTTTCTTCTGGATGAAGATATATTTATGAGAGTAACACTTCCAGCCTCTCTCCATACTTTCACCACACATTCTTCTATATTCACTTCAACTGCTCCATCTCATACCCACCTCCAAGAAGAAAAACATGCTATTTTTCAATGTGGAAAAAGAAACTGGATGAATAGCCCAGCTCCTTCTCTATCCTTATTCTGAGGAGTGGGAATTCTTCTCCGCTTCTCCATGAACTTATTCTGCTCCTGTTGGGAGAGATTTTCCATGGTCCAGTATTGCTTTGTAGCCATCTATCTATCTATCTATCTATCTATCTATCTATCTATATCCTTAATTGGGGGATTCAGTATTAGGTAACTGACATATTGCCTACAGACGTATGCATGTTCTTTCACTGTCCTTTCAGTAATAAGGTGATATTTTTGCCGTCTTTCCCCTGAAATTAGGCTTTATTTATCAATTGCTTTAGACCTAAACCAAGCAGGGGGAGCTATTTATTGATGCCCCCCGCCACCCCAAAGATACTAACACATTTCAACAGAAGGTGGTAGCACATATCATAGTGATCCAAGCACTCATTTCTGCCACTGTCATAAAATACCAATTCATTCATTCATTAAACATCTATTGAACATCTGTAATGTGCTAGTTCCTGAGGGTAGCTCAGTGAACAAAACAGTCAAAATCCTTTTCTTCATGAAGTTCATATTCTAGTGGAAGAGAAATAAAGGAAGATATAAAAATAATACTGGGTTGGCCAAAACTTTCATTCAGGTTTTTCTGTAACATCTTAACATCTGTAAGAAACTACAGAAAAACCCAAATGAACTTTTGGTCAACACAATAAGTGCTATGGGGAAAAAATAGGTTGAAGAGATTAAGAGTGGGATAAGACAGGGAGGTCAAGGGCAGTCTCAGTGAGAATATAACATTTGAAGCATTACACAAAGAATGGATAGAAGTGAGAGAGTAGTTGATGGAGAGATCTGGGGTAGAGGAAACAGCTATGAGGCAGGAAGAGTGAGGAGGTCAGTGGGGCTGGAGAAGAAGGAGTACAAGGAAGGAGAGACAGAGTTCTTGGGACAGGAGGTCAAAGAGGTGATGGGGAGAGAGAACAAGTCTTGTAGAACCGTGAAGGCCGTAGTAATGATTTGAGCTTTCATTCAGGGTGATGTGGGCTGTCAGTGCAGGATTTAAACAAAGGAATGACATTGCCTAACATGTTTTCAAGGGATTTCTCTTGCTGCTATATTGAGAATGAAACTACAGGGAGCAGTATAGAAACAGGGTAATCAGTTAGCAGATTATGGCAACAATCCAAGTGAGAGGTGATGGTGTCCCAGAAGAGTGCCGGCAGAAATGGTCAAAGATGTCAGATTCTGGATATAGTTTATAGATGGAGCCAAGAGGAATTCCTGATGGACAGGCAGTTGGATATGACAGCCTGTGCTATTAACTACTTCCCAGGGTAAGTGCCTCTTAAGAGATACTGAATAAGCCTCATAAAGTCCATCAGTGATCCCTGCTTCTAGGCATCATATTTCAACACTTTAAAATGTAGCTTTTGCAACTCAAGTTACTCCTAGTGTAACTGGGAGGTGAAGTCTGGTCTAGAAGGACTCACTGACTTCAACATTTCACTTGGTAAATTAAAATGCTTGCTCTCTGATATCAGCAAACACTTGTAAGAATACATCGTGTGTATAAATATATAAAACATACAGCTTTAATAAGAAAATGTATTGATAAGCCAATATCTAACTTCATATCCCATAGTAACTACTAAAAGAACATCTCCTATGTACCACATTTAGAGTCTATTAAAAGGTGACAATGCATCTGATATTTTGTGAAATCCTAATTTAAATCTTTATATTTTTTAGGAGTAATGGAAAAATCTTTTCTAGCCTCGCATAAAAGACCAAACAAAGATCCAACCAATAAGTAGAACATATTAAAGATTTTTTTTTTTAAATTACAGGCCATTGAAGTCAAGTATGACTTGATGAACTCAACCCACAGATGATTTCAAGATTATGAAATAAAACTCCATAGACATTTCTTGAAAGACTAAACTTGCTCATATTCTACTATCTGAGGTAAGCTTGTAAAACTGTCACTGTACCAAGGTAAGTAATAAAATGTTTGACCAATCGTCAATATTTTTCTTTAGTATCATCCAAATGTAACAAGGAAAGTTAAAAAGCAGCATTGTCCTCACAGCAGTATCACAAACATTTGTTGGGAACAAAAGGAAAATACTAATGATTCCTTGCTATTTGCATAAAGTTACCAAAATTAGAACATGAAGGAAAATAGTCTATAGTCACCAACATGTGTAAATAGTATAATCACTCTCCCCTGCTGACAGCTGCTGTCCATGCCAATGCCACATGTCCCTTCCTTTTATCTGCCACCGTTCTGTGTTTGAAGAAACATCCAAGCATCAAGACATGAATGACCTGCACTCCCACCACCAGAGGCAAAGATAACAAAGTAGATGCCACCATCTCCCTAGATGAACAGGAAAAATGTCAAGGACCCGTTGTTAAAAACATAGTAATCTGGGGATTTTTTTCATTCAGAGATTCTACTGTTTTTTTCCACGGCCATCTGTAACAAAACAGGGAAATGAGGTTTTTAAAAAATCAATGTTAAATGTAAACAAATCATGTGGACTCCACTTGGCTCCATAGTGTTGTATGTTTACTTTACAGATGTAACCTTTCCAGGCATTGGCTAATTCCAGTGTGATAAATAAAATTATCTTCAAAATTGGAGTACGACGTCATCACAAATGGTATGATGGAAACAAAGTTATAGCCAGTGCCCACTTATCCAGAATGATAGGAAACTGGATAATTGAATAGTCGCATTAGGTAAGAATTATTGTATATAAATTACCAATTTTCGAAGAAATAAAGTAAAAATAGAATATATTTAAACCATGGTAAAAGAGGAGAGTGAAAAAGTTGGCTTAAAGCTCAACATTCAGAAAACGAAGATCATGGCATCCGATCCCATCACTTCATGGGAAATAGATAGGGAAACAGTAGAAACAGTGTCAGACCTTATTTTGGGGGGCTCCAAAATCACTGCAGATGGTGATTGCAGCCATGAAATTAAAAGACACTTACTCCTTGGAAGAAAAGTTATGAGCAAACTAGATAGCATATTTAAAAGCAGAGACATTACTTTGCCAACAAAGGTCCATCTAGTCAAGGCTATGGTTTTTCCAGTGGTCATGTATGGATGTAAGAGTTGGACTGTGAAGAAAGCTGAGTGCTGAAGAATTGATGCTTTTGAATTGTGGTGTTGGAGAAGACTCTTGAGAGTCCCTTGGACTGCAAGGAGATCCAACCAGTCCATTGTGAAGGAGATCAGCCCTGGGATTTCTTTGGAAGGAATGATGCTAAAGCTGAAACTCTAGTACTTTGGCCACCTGATGCGAAGAGTTGACTCATTGGAAAAGACTGTGATGCTGGGAGGGATTGGGGGCAGGAGGAGAAGGGGACAACCGAGGATGAGATGGCAGGATGGCATCACCAACTTGATGGACATGAGTCTGAGTGAACTCCGGGAGTTGGTGATGGACAGGAAGGCCTGGCGTGCTGCAATTCATGGGGTCGCAAAGAGTTGGACAAGACTGAGCGACTGAACTAAGTAACTAAGCACAAATTAACCCATTTGGTTCACAGCAGTAACCATACCATGCTAGTAATTCTGAATATCAATTTAAGCTGCCAGATACTGGGTTGAATCAATGGTAGCTTTCTAATTTGGCCTGAAAGTTGTTGATATCAACAAATTTCTGCCATATGAATACAGTGTTATCATTTGTCTTTCTTACCAGTTCAGTTCACGTCCATCGAGTCAGTGATACCATCCAGCCATCTCATCCTCTGTCGTCCCCTTCTCCTCCTGCCCCCAATCCCTCCCAGCAGCAGAGTCTTTTCCAGTGAGTCAACTCTTCGCATGAGGTGGCCAAAGTACTGGAGTTTCAGCTTTAGCATCATTCCTTCCAAAGAAATCCCAGGGCTGATCTCCTTCACAATGGACTGGTTGGATCTCCTTGCAGTCCAAGGGACTCTCAAGAGTCTTCTCCAACACCACAATTCAAAAGCATCAATTCTTCGGCACTCAGCCTTCTTCACAGTCCAACTCTCATATCCATAATGACCACGGAAAAACCATAGCCTTGACTAGATGGACCTTAGTCGGCAAAGTAATGTTTCTGCTTTTGAATATGCTATCTAGGTTGCTCATAACTTTTCTTCCAAGGAGTAAGTGTCTTTTAATTTCATGGCTGCAATCACCATCTGCAGTGATTTTGGAGCCCAAAAAGATAAAGTCTGACACTGTTTCCACTGTTTCCCCATCTATTTCCCATGAAGTGATGGGACCGGATGCCATGATCTTCATTTTCTGAATGTTGAGCTTTAAGCCAACTTTGTCACTCTCCTCTTTCACTTTCATCAAGAGGCTTTTCAGTTCCTCTTCACTTTCTGCCATAAGGGTGGTGTCACCTGCATATCTGAGGTTATTGATATTTCTCCTGGCAATCTTGATTCCAGCTTGTGTTTCTTCCAGCCCAGCATTTCTCATGATGCACTCTGCGTATAAATTAAATAAGTAGGGTGACAAGACTTTTTCCTGCTTTGCTATTATATAACATCAAACAAAAGTCAGGGAAAACTTCCAAGAGGCCAATTCGTCTTACTCAGCTTACTTCAGCCGAGGTGAAAAGTTTTCAACACTGCTTAAATGAAAGTGAAGTCGCTCAGTCGTGTCTGACTCTTTGTGACCCCATGGAGTGTAGCCTACCAGGCTCCTCCATCCATGGGATTCTCCAGGCAAGAATACTGGGGTGGGTTGCCATTTCCTTCTCCAGGGGATCTTCTTGACCCAGGGATTGAACCCGGGTCTCCCACATTGCAGGCAGAGGTTTTAACCTCTGAGCCACCAAGGATACTGATACATACATCTTCTACATAAAAAGTCCTTATCTATTACAGGTATCTCATATTTAAATATATGTGGAAAATGCGGGAAAAGGTAGAACAGAAATAAGTAAGGAGGAGCTAGAAACACAATAATAAAAATGAGAGGAGGAAAATATATGTAAAATTATAAAGAGAAGAAAGAGTAGGAAATACCAGAAATTGTGTTTTTTCCTACTTCTCTCCACACACATTAAACTCTTCCTTCAGTACCTGGCATTCTTTTCTATTTCTCTGTCAACACTGAAGAGCTAAACTGATTTTCATGTCATGAAATTGTTTTAAAAAATATGATTTTTTAATGTTTTTTTACAGTTAGAGATACTATAAACATGTCTTAGTGTTTTTTATGACCAGATAAATATATTTCTATTCTACCAAAATGTTTATGCGTCATATTATCTCTATTGGAACTACTCATGTCTATTGTGTAGTGTGAACAGATCCATAGATGACAAAGAAACTAATGAATGTATCTCTGTTCTAATAAAAATTTATTTACAAAAACAGATATCCAACCTATGAGATATACTTTGCCAACCCCTACCTTGGAGTAAAATGTACTATTCAACAAACACACATACATTTGTGCAAAGTGCCTCATGTATGTTTGAGTTATGTAATGTGTCTTTCATATGGATCAGGGTATAAATTATTCTAGGGTTCAGTCTGCATTAAATTATTTATACAATATGAAGCATATTTTAAGTATACTGTAATATTCATCCTTTACTGTTTATGAGACAGCATCTGATTTATGAGACAGCATCTGATTTATATATATATATTAGTCTTTGCTTTTTATGATCCTCAATTTTGTTTTTTATCATTATTCTTTATAATAATACTGCCTTAATGCAAATAGCAAGCTTGATATACTTATGCATATGTGTATTATTAATATTCTGAATCACTTTCCCCCTCTATAGTTCATGTAACTTTAACTGTGAATGTCATTCTGTAGAAACAGATCTAGTCATCTAATCCTTCAAATTTATTTTTTCAATCATTAAAAGTTATGCCTTATAGGTAGGACTAATAATAACCTTTTTTCCTATAGAAATATATTAATACCACTGGGTAGTAATTGACCTCCCCTCCCTAGGAGACAATGCAAACATTTCCAGGGGAGTTACTTTAATATAAAATGTCTTTAGGCCTCTTTTTCCAAGTAGAAGACTTTAAAAGGAAACACGCTCTTAACTGTCTGAAGAAGGGCAATGGCTGACCCATCACTCAGGCCCTGTCAATTTTCTCAATTGAGAATATAATCAGAACCCAGCAGATGATCTCTTTACTTTCTTTTTGCTCAACTCAGTATGCAGTTTCCATGACTCAGTTACCTTGGCTCTGTCAGTGGTGTACAAGGCAGGACTAGAAGCCAAGCAAAGGCACCTTAAAGACAGTAAAGATGACTGGATATTTATAGAGTGAAAGTCAAAACTATGTACCATGGAACGGGAACAGGCACAAAGCCAACTTAATTTCTTCTAAACTTGAGGTTTGTGTTACATGGTCCTTAAGTCTAAGCTCCCAGAAATGAAGTTGACAGCTAAATTACAGGCAAAAGTCACGGTTAAGAACCGATCTCATAGCCTTTACTCACCCGTCTAGATATGGAGCTATTTCTGTGTTTGAAATGTTCATCTGATCCTGCCAGCTTAACCCAGGTGAAACTCCAGATGAAGCCTGAGAAATCAATAGAAGAATTGTTACACAGACAGGATCCAGGAAGGCAGGAAAGCAAGGTGGGGCTTAGGGTCCCTGGAAAGACAGCAGGCTTGAATTGGGCCTTTGATAATTCATCAATTAGGCCTGACTAGCATGACAGGCAACAACATTCTTGTCCTGAATTTGTAGATTCAGCTATGTTTCTTCAAACCACAAAGTGAAGGAACACAGGCAGCCTTTTCTTCGGTTATGGCAAATACCTGGTTGATCAAGTTAAATGTATATTTATGTATTATATATCTCTATATACTTACAGAGATATATTATATATCTCCACATATATGGGGCTTCCCTGGTGCCTCAGTGGTAAGAAATCCGCCTGCCAATGCAGGAGACACAAGTGCAATCCCTGAGTCAGGAAGATCCCATGGAGAAGGAAATGGCAAGCCACCCCAATATACTTGCCCAGGAAATCGCATGGACAAAGGAGCCTGGTGAGCCACAGTCCATGGGGTCACAAGAGTCAGACACGACTAAAGCAACTGAGCATGCACCATTTATAGATATATAGAGAGATAATGTATAAATATATTATCTATAAATAGTTATATATATATATACACACAAACACAAGAATGACCTGGCCTAGCAACCTCCAAGTTTAGCAATCATACTTAAGTGTACTACCATTATTTTAGCTTTTAAATTTCCTTTCTGCTTACATCCTTAGCAAGAATACCAGTTTAGTAACATCAGTTAAATTTGAATTTCAGTAAAATAATGAATAATGCTGTAGAAGTATATACCCTCTGCAATAGCTGGGACATATATTCATTTTTGTCTGAAATTCATATTTAATTGGGCATTTGCATTTTACCTGGCAGCTCTAGTTCTTAGTAAAGCATGGAAGATGGAAAGGGGTGATGTTTCTTATGGAAATATTAATTGCTGGATGGATAAATTGGCACTGAAGTGTTCCATGTTGTGGTTCATTAAAGATCAAATGAGATCAGTTTATTTTTTTCTTATACAGACACACGTAATTAATTCAGAATAACAGGAGAAGGTCAGTCCAAAATGGTAAGACATTTTAAAGTAAATTATACAATTTAAGGAAAGGAGTCTTCCAGAGTGAAGTTAACCACCAGGAACTCAAAAATATTTATTGAAAGAATTATGTGAGATAAATTGTTCATTATCATGTAGTTGGCGTGACTATTAATTAATTACAATTGAGACTGATAGAGTAAATTGATTCCCTGGAAGAAAACAGATAATTGTCATTTAAGGCCCCTGGAGGGTTAGACAGCAACACAGAAAGGAAGAAATAATAAAGATTATTGGACAAAGATTAAAGGAAAAAACTCTCTTCTTGAAGTAAACCCACAAGATAATAGCACTTTATTGGATGTTTACTATTGTTCATATATTTGGGTTGCACATTTTTGCCAAACACTTTACACAAATCAGCTCATTTTCTCTTTTAATCCCTACAGTACATCTCCATGAGAAAGATACTCCTATGGTCTCTATTTTCTAGATAAGGAAATCAGGGCTTAAGACTGATTAAGAAAAATTACACAAAGGCAGGCCAGAGTCCTTAATCCAGATTTTACTAATACCGTAAAATTCCATACCCCTAGCTATGAAGTGATATCAACTCCAACAAGTCAAAGACCAATCTGATGTGTATTTGAACATAGGAAATATGATAGAATATAATAATAAGTAACCCAAGGTTGAAAGACTCAGAAATCAGAAGACATACAATCATATAAAACATAAATAAGGAAAACAAACTAATAACTTGTCCATCTGTTTTTGGACTTAATTGGATAGGACTCTGACCATACGGCTAGAATCTTGTGCTTGGGCTGGGAAGGATGCTACTGTGGAGGGCTTATGAAAGCCCTGAAGTGAATCAGCCATAACCTGATCTGGACAGGTGTACTTTACTAATACATACAAGTGATTCATTAGGCTGCCATATGTTGGGAATATTCATTGAGACGCAGAGCTGAATGTGCCAGGAATGGAACTGTTGTCATTAATCACCACTATAGAGATTGGCTTCCACTTTGGGTGGCTACGAAGGACAGGGCATTGATAGAGCCCCTGTTAGGAAAACATCCTTTTGTAAAAATGGAATACTTCATTAAAGTTGCTAATGGCTCAATCAGCTGTACAGCATAAAGGGAAAATAAAAATTCAAATATCCAAAAGGATCAAGACAGGACAGAAATAAATAACTAAATGTCATAACGTACCTTTTATAAAGTGCTTAATTGCTTTGAAGTTAAACATGTTCATGCCTTGCATGAATTTTAGCTCTCAAGATTTAGGAAGTCACAGAACAGCACAGTTACCTTCTACTCCTGGGTTCAAAACTATTGAGAGAAAGGTACAGAGGTCAGAGGGATGGATATTAAAATATAGGCTTTATTATAATAAATTTCTGATTGGAAAGTATGACTTGTCTTATATTTATGGTCACACCAGGCCTCCTCTACCTCACCTTTAAATTGCACAAATGTCCTGAGTCAGTAACAATGCAGCTCTGGGCAATCACAGGCCTGATTTTGCAGGTTTGTAACACAGAGGAGTAGAGAATTAATACTCCCTGCAGGTAAGCTGCATCAAAAAGTGAAAGACAGGAGAAGGTATACAGTGGAACGTTCTAAGCAGGTTTTCCAGACTTCATCAACACACCACTCATCTTCCCTGGGGAGAGTGAGTGAGGGGCTGGGAAGAGGCCAGGAGTAACCCTGGAGCAGAAAACAAAAGGAAATTCTTCCAAAATATGGACTTTTCTCCATGCTATTCAAGTTGAAGCATCACTTGCTGAATTCACTTAGCAACTTCTAAGAGACTCAAAGAAACTGGATACTCTGGAATCAAGATTTTATAGTATTTGAATTTTACAGTAAAATTAACTATAACAGGAACACTTATTTAATACTTATGATATGCCAGGCCCTGTTCCAAACTCTTTACATATATACATTCATTTAATCCTTCAAATTCTTCTAAAAAGAGAGATTCATTATGATCTACAATTTACAGTTGGGAAGACTGAGACACATGGAAGCTAAAAATAGTCCTCCAGAGACTTCCCTGGTGGCCCAGTGGTTAAGACTTGACTTTCCAATGAAGGGAGTGGGCATGGATTCAATCCCTGGTCAGCAACTAAGATCCCACATATTCCATGGTGTGGCAAAAAATAAATACACAAATAAAACATTTATTTAAAAAATAGCCCTCCACATTTTTGCTGGTGGTCTTTTTATTGTAAGCCCCGTCCACCTGTGGTAGAGACACAGGAAATTTTAGCATATTTTCTGTAATTTTCTTTAGATAGTACAGCTTTGATTGCTGGCTCAAATGCCACATTCTACATAGAATTGGATAAGCCTTGGATTTTTTTTAAACCAAGCAACTTCTTTCCCTGGTCCTTGTTTATACTTTCCCCTAGATGCTTCAATTGTTAACACTTCCTCAATAGAGAGGCTATATGTCTGCCTTCCTTCTGATCTTTTCTTCATTTGTCCATCTAACTTTTCTAGGTTTCTTCTTCTCAGGCATCTGCTCAGGTCATCTGCAAACTTCTCAGGTGAATCATGACTCCTTGACGACCCATAAGACAATGTGAAGCCAGCCCTTCTCTGCCTACAAGGCACAACACCAGTTCCACTATGTTTAAAATTAAGGCCCATTTATTTGAAAGTTACCCCACCTGTCCTTCCACTGGGTCCACTTGAGTCTTTAAATATACACGTTTTAAATATCTAAATGTACTTTCTTCCTGAATTTTTTTCTGTGTTACCTTGATTTGTTCAAGTCTCTGTTATTTGAACTTTGTTTGCTATCTGCTGCCCCTATTCTGTTACGAAGTTCCTGATACCAACTTTGGTCTTTAGCTTTTCCTTCTTAGTTTGGCTCATGCCTATCTGCAGACTGGACATTTGGTCTCTCTAGACCAGTGCCTTTAAAACTGCAGTCTTCAACTAGTAGGCATGACCACTGTTTTCAAATACAGAATATAATTAAATGAAATAATGTATAACAGATTGCAACTCTCATGATAACTAGAGTATTTGGGGTGACTTTATTCCAGGTGTGTGCACACACACGTGTGTGTGTGTGTGTGTGTGTGTGTGTGTGTGTGTGTGTGTGTGCCTGTGTTGTGTATTAGAAATCACGAGGTCAGTGCTGGGTGAAAAAAGGATGCTAGCCCAGTGAGGCTATATTCAGGCAGGGAAGTACAGCTATATGATGAGGGAACAGAAGGAGGCTCAGGGAAATATTCTTTTTTTCCTATTTCTTTAGAAGGAAATGGGTATCACTGATGATACATGTTCCAAACTAGAGTGAGGGCATGGGGCAAAGCTATTGAGATGTAAAGATATCAAATCACAGAAGAAGGCAAGTGAGTCCCAGTGACCTCTAACTTCATGTAAAATGATTTAGGTCATCTGTTAGAAGCCTTGAATATAATCATTGGGCATCTTGAAAAATTCTGGGACAACTAACTTCCAAACTTAGCAATTTAAGAAGGCTGAATTTTTAAAAGCCTTGTTGAATGACAGTGAATGTTTATTTGAAATTCAGTTCAGTTAAGTTCAGTTCAGTTGCTCAGTCGTGTCTGACTCTTTGCAACCCCATGGAATGCAGCATACCAGGCCTTCCTGTCCATCACCAACTCCCGGAGTTTACTGAAATTCATGTCCATTGAGTCAGTGATGCCATCCAACCCTCTCATACTCTGTCATCCCCTTCTCCTCTCACCTTCAATCTTTTCCAGCATCTGGGAAAGATGGAAAAAGTTGGGTCTTTTCCAGTGAATCAGTTCTTCACATCAGGTGGCCAAAGTATTGGAGTTTCAGCTTCAACATCAGTCCTTTCAATGAACATTCAGGACTGATCTTCTTTAGGATACTGGTTAGACCTCCTTGCAGTCCAAGAGACTCTCAAGAGTCTTCTCCAACATCACATTTCAAAAGTATCAATTCTTTGGCACTCAGCTTTCTTTATAGTCCAACTCTCACATCCATACATGAGCACTGGAAAAACCATACCCTTGACTAGATGGACCTCTGTTGGCAAAGTAATGTCTCTGCTTTTTAATATGCTGTCTAGGTTGGTCATAACTTTTCTTCCAAGGGGTAATTTGAAATTAGTACAGAGTAATTTAGAGTAGCTCTGTTATTGCTTATCAGCCCTAGGAACCATAGAAAAAGAACTAAGAAAGTGGTAGCTCAAGATTGGCCACAAGAAGATATGGCAAAAAAAGGCTAGGGGTGTGGGTGAGGCAGTCCAGCAGGCTGGACAACAACTACCACCATGGAAGGCCTGCTGAGCGCTGGCCGGAAGGGCACTGAAACTGCACCAGGTGCAGGCTGTCTGTCCATAATGAGGAGAAAGAAAGGATCCTGGGACGACAATCTGCACCACTTCTTGAGATTGATATACTTACTATGCAGTAATAAACAGGGTGCCTGAGGCAAAACAGTTAGGTAGAGGTTTGGGTATCCTTGTTTAAATTCTGAGCTCTGGTTTTCCCTAAATAAACTGAATAACAACCTAGGTGATGGAGGAAGATAGGGGCTTGCAAGTGGGATGCAATTCTGAAACAAACTCCTCTTTCTCCATTCTCCAGCACTTCTTGAATCTTCTTTCTACTTTCTTTATAATCAACTTAAAAGATTAATAAGTCTTTTGAATGTATTGAAAGTAGAATTGATTAAATCTTGAAAATCATCTTGAAATTTAAAAAAATCACTTATTCCTTATTGTTGTTTAGTGTTCCATTATCTGTTGCTATGTGAAAATACCAACACTTAGTGACTTAGAATGATCAATGTTGTTTCCAAATGTGCAGTTTAGGCAGGGCTCAGTGATGGCATCTTGACTCTGATCTACTCAGCTTCAGCTGTGTGGCTCCAAGCCTGGGTCTAGAATCACCTAAATATATGTTCAATCCCATGTCTGTCAGGCAGTGCTGGCTGTTGACTGGGACCTCATCTGGGATTGCCAACCAGAGCACCTACACATGGCCTTCATGTGGCCTGCACTTCTGACAACATGGATTTGTAGGGTGGGCATTCCAAAAGAGAGAGAGAGATGGAAAAGAGCCAGATAGAAGATGTGTCACTTTTTGTGACTAAGCCTCAGAAGCATCACTTCCCCTGCATTTTATTAATTGAGGCAGTTGTGAAGGGCAGTCATCTGACCCATTTTCAGTCATTTTCAATCATGAAAATGGGTCAGATGACCTCCAAAGTGCCTAAGCATTTTTTTGTCTACTGTCAGACGTACAGGATGACTCCCTACATCTCATAGGTTTGTACTCTTATTCACATCGCTTCCTCCCTATTTCCAGCTCAATCATCAAGCCTGACCATCCACCCAGGTTCCAGAGAGCAGAGAAATAGACATGATATGCCATTTGTACCACACTCTTTTCATCTAGGCGGTCACAAAGGTCTGCCAAGTTTCAAAGGGAAGGGGAGTAGACTCTTCTTCTTGATGGGAGAATAGTAAAGGGGAAAATGCTGGCCCTGGGAATACTGCTTTGGCAATTTTTGGAAAATAAAGTTCACCACATTTAGCAAACTTCAAAAAAAGAAAAGGTCCAACTTCATTTAGGTACAGAGAAAAGAAAGTCAAAAAAACTTTCTCAAGTGGAAGCAGAGAGATAGGTATTGTTACATTTCTTCTGCCAATCACAGATTTCCTGAGGGTTTACGTCAATGGGAATTTTATCCTAGCAGTCAAAGGCATGATTTGACCCTAGAATTTTTATGGGTGAATCTTAGAGCAGAATCTGAGGAGTTAAGTAAAATGCTCTTCTGCTCAAAGCTTATTTTAGAAATAAGTAATGGATGAATCACTAAATAGCTTATGGTTATGTTTTTATTGATATGTGACTCACCATGTGCGCCTATCTTTCAGGTGAAAATAATGTCTTTCCATGTAGGTGATTTGCTTTATTAGACCTCATGGGGGTAAAGAGCTCTTTGCTTTATGTTTTACTCTGACACAGTAATGGTCCTTGTCTTGCTCTTGAGAAGTGACTAAGATCCTCACTTAGGAAGATGCATTAACTTTTCAAGCTATATAAATTCCATTTATGAAATTATGTCTACCAGGCATTATTATCTTTTAGATAATAATAATAAATAATAAAACTCTTTTAATAAATAATAAATTTAAATAATAATAAATAATTTAAATAATAAATAATAAAACTTTTTTAGAGTTAATGCTCTTTCTCAGCATATGAGATTTACTGCTGAGACCCATGCCCTCCAGAATGCACAAGGTATCACAAAAAGAATCCATTCTACGAAGTTGTGCTCAAGATCAGGAAAATGGAGGTCAGATGAGTGTTTAAGTATTTTTTGTCCACTATCAGAAGTACAGGATGACCCCCTACATCTCATGATTTTGTACTTTGATTCACATCATTTCTTCCCTGCTGAGAGAAACCTAGTTCCTGCTCAATAATAATCACGTCCACTGAAAACCTTTCCATACTTCACCAAGTTTATAATAACTGTAAGTCTATCAGAATGAGCTCAACGTCAAATTTAATTCATATGTATTCAATATTCAGAGAAGGCAATGGCAACCCACTCTAGTACTCTTGCCTGGAAAATCCCATGGACGGAGGAGCCTGGTAGGCTGTAGTCCATGGGTTGCAAAGAGTCAAACACGACTGAGAGACTTCACTTTCACTTTTCACTTTCATGCACTGGAGAAGGAAATGACAACCCACTCTCAGCTTGCCTGAAGAATCCCAGGGATGGTGGAACCTGGTGGGCTGCTGTCTATGGGGTCGCACAGAGTCAGACATGACTGAAGCTACTTAGCAGCAGCAGCATATTCAATATTTATCATCTTTTTAACATAACACAATATGCTAAATTATTCTTTATTTTCCTTTCCCATTGGAGATATCGATAATCTTTGTTCCTCTGCTACCCAAAATAATCCCTGCCAGATAGAACTGAATTCATGTTAGAATCCCCAAGCACCTTTTTGAAAATACCAACCCCTGAAATTCATCCTAAACCAGTTAAATCAGAATCTCTGGGAAGAAAATCCAAGTATCACATCATCAGGATTATTTTAAAACTTTCCTGGGTAATCCAATGGTCAGCCAAAGTGGAGGACCACAAACATAGTGGATATTCAACGGTGTTTTCCTGAATGGTGTTTGTCTATTGAGTACAAAGTTCCCATTATAGATCCTTGAAGTATCTTCATTCTACAAAATGTAAGATTCCTAGTTAATGTGGTAAGTACTTTCCTTTTTCCCCAGCTGGAATAAAGTAGGAACTGCATGCTGCTACTGCTAAGTCGCTTCAGTCGTGTCTGACTCTGTGTGACCCCATAGATGGCAGCCCACCAGGCTCCCCCATCCCTGGGATTCTCCAGGCAAGAACACTGGAGTGGGTTGCCATTTCCTTCTCCAACACATGAAAGTGAAAAGTGAAAGTGAAGTCACTCAGTCGTGCCCGACTCTTAGCGACCCCATGGACTGTAGCCCACCAGGCTCCTCCGTCCATGGGATTTTCCAGGCAAGAGTACTGGAGTGGGGTGCCATTGCCTTCTCCTAGGAACTGCATATACAAATATATTTCAAGTTATTCAACACAAAGAGTTGAATGAAAATTATTTCTTTCCTAGAGTATAAAATTTTCGGTAGAAACTTAACCTGATACAGAAAAAGATATTAAAGATTCTCCAGATGTTATCATGGGCAACATGTGGTTAATTATAAAATAGAAAAACTTAGACTATGGTATTCAAATGTGTTCAGGGGAAATGTTTAAGCTAAATTCCATGATTTGTATACAGTTGACCCTGAACAATGCAGGGTTGAACTGTAAATATCCACTTACAGAAGAATATTTTTCAATAGTAAATATTATAGTATTACAGGGTCCCTCGATTCAATTTGTGGATGTGGAGTGAACCACAGAGGAATTATAAATTATACATGGATGTTGTTCAAGGGTTAATTTGTATTTTCACATAGTTCAAATATGCCATATACTATAATTTAACATATTGGTAATTACCAAAATATTAAGATATGTTGGTTATTAAAATTACTTTCGCAGAACTTCTGACATACATATATGTGTACACACGCATACACACAAATGTGGAAAGCAGGCTTGCCTCGGTTTGCTCACATAAAACCGCATGAGTTCATTATTAAAGCATATTAGTGCTACTCTCAACCATATGCTGGCAAGATTTAGGAGCTCTAGCTTACAGGTTGTATTTCTCACAGCAGAAAAAAAAAGGAAAAAACAGTTGTTAGTCGTGAGATAACAATTCATAATATATCACATTATAATAGTTTAATGTCATAGATCACTTAATGCATTTATATTTTAGATACTCCTTTTCAGACTTTCACATTATATGGAATGCAAATATTATTAAATATTATTAGTGATACAATTTTGACCTTAACATACCAAATACTGCTCCTTCATGCTTCTGGATCAGTTCAGTTGAAAAGTACCTGATGTTTTAAAGTAATCGTTTTAAACAATGATCATTTACCCTTTTATAACTTCTTACTTTTATGAATTCAGTGTATACAACTAAAAATGTATTAAATAAATTGTATGCAGATGCTAAAGTACAGCAGTTGTCAACTTATTGAAACTTACAGTGTGCAGTTAGTATTTCAATAAGGCTCTCTAGTGTGTGTGTAACTGTGTTCTCCCAGAAAACCAAACATCCTTCTTAGTAAAATAGAATTTTTTTCAGCTACATCTCAGGGAGGATGGGAAATGTCAGCAACATATACATTAATGCTGAAAATCATGTTTGAAACTAGAGCCAATAGAAGTCTTTCAAACCCATCAGACTGAGAGTATGTCTGTCACTTGCACGTTGTGAAATCACTACACCTCAAAACCTCAGATTTGTGTGCAAGAGGGACAGTGGAAGAATTCTCTGCTTGTCCATATTCTCCTTGCCATATTTTCTAAGGATGTCAACTCTTAGGGATCCTACTTCATTTGGTTAGTGGACCCTTAAAAGAGTAGGCTAATAATTAGGAAAAATAATACTATCATGTTAATGGTCCGCAGCCACATCAACCCAAAATTCTCCTGTCGTTTCAAGTGGCAGGAGGGGAAAGGAGAACAGGAGCTGAATTTAGTATTTCTTAAAAAAAAAAAAAAAAAAGTACTCTTATTTATTCGGCTGTGCCAGGTCTTGGCTGCAGCACACAGATCTTTTAGTTGAGGCATTTGGGATCTAGTTCCCTGATCAGATATAGAACCAGGGTCCCCTGTATTGGGAGCATGGAGCCTTAGCCACTGCACCACCAGGAAAGTCTCCCAATTCACTATTTCTTGTTACCTGTTAGAAATAAGGTTTGGCATCAAAATGTCTCAAGTTTGGCTTCACTCTGAGGGCTGTTGGGTTTAACTGCTTTTTTACTAAGGATCTGGGCAGTTTTCTAGTTTAGCATAGAGGACTACTCTGTAAAACTCCTAGAAGCATCACAGGCAATTTTAGGAAACGAGGAAAGCTATACTTAACCAGAAGCTGCCTCTGCATGTCGCAGGTAGAATGAAAGGAATTCTGCAGAAAGACCCTTGGGGGATTTGGTGGAAGGCTTCTGTCTTCTTTCCAAAAGAAAAACAAAGCATGCTGGGGTAACAGATCATTTCGGAGGATGAGGCAAAGAGCTGCAGGATTTGGTTTTGGTTCCCAAGGGATTAGGCAGTGGACCTGCCTTTTCTGCTTTTGTTGGAGCAGCAGAACTCAGAACTCTGCCCTCTGAGCTTGGACTACCTGGGGCATCCCTGCAAGGTCACGTGGCTGTGTTGGAGGACTAGGAGCTGAGCACGGAATTCAGCCTCTCGCTGCCTATATTCCTCCTATGAAAACGGAGCAGTTGCCAGAGCTATGTTGCAAGGGTTTAATGAATTAAAACTCATAAATTACATAGAACAGAACCTAGCACAAGTAAGTCCTCAATTACTTAACAGTTTTTGAGAATATTAGTTCAAAATAGTTCCAAATTAATATCTAGTCAGCGATGCCCACTAACCTCTACGCTTATTTAGCCTTGTCTTTGATATTTCACCAGTGACTTCTGTAAAATGTATTTTACATTTTTAGACCTGAAAGACAAACTATAAATAAGTTGTGTAGACCACAAATCTGTAATGAAGTTTGTTCCTCTTCTTAGAGAAAGTCAGTCAATTGTGGTTAAAATCATGACAAAAATATTTCTTCCTTAGAATAAGTATCTCTCCTTCAGCTTTTTTTTCTGGGAAAACACAGACCTGAATGAGCTGTTGAATTCTCTGAAGTACTGATCTGAAAGTCTACGCTTTTTATTCTCCAGTATATATCCCTTGATGACTGTCACCAGAGCCTAGCTCTGTAGGAGGTGCAGCAAACATCTCTCATTTTCGGGATCTGTGTCTTTGGTTTCCTAGTAACAAAGAAGACACGGCACACTGATGTCCTATCCATTTGTAACACTGTGACAGCAAAGCCAACAGCTGTAAAGCTACCCAGTGATGTACACTGAAAAATATTTGCCAAAATTGGCAACAAGATAAGCCACTCAAGGCAGTCCTTTTGAAAAAGTTGAAAATACATCTGTAAAGCATGATCATCTGTTGCTTTAAAGAACATACTGCATTTATTTTTCCATTATTTAGAAGGATCCTCAAAAGCAAATGAAGTCAATATTTGGAATTTCATTGGATATTTTACTTAATAAAATGAAACAGTTGCTTTCCATGTATTGTGTTATGTGCTAAATATAGTGTAGGGAACAACACAGACATAAATCCTAATTTATAGAAACTTAATCTAAGCACTCTGTTTCAGATTTAAGGTACTTTAGAATTACTCAGGAAGCTTGTTTAAAATGTTGTTCTCAGGACTTGGATTCTGATTCGGATCATCTGGGAGAAGCCCCTAAAGCTGCATTTTTCAAAGGTGCCCCAGATAACAGTGCAGATCACCCACCAACCACGTACTGAAAACTGGAGCAGAGGATGATCCAGGCAAATCTTGTTAAGAAAATAAGGGTTTGTGGTTAACATTTTTATAGTAGTGATTTATGATGAAGGACACAGAAGATAAGTGTCAGCCTACCATATCATCTTGCAAGCTCAGACACAGTGTATCTGTAAATGGGGAAAAAAAAGAGTCATTTTACAGGGAAATTCTGCATAGGATGCAAGCTTTGTCGGTATTCAGACTCCTGATGCCCCATCTTCCAGCTGTGACCAAGCCTCTCAGGACTCTCAGTATGTGTTCAGCCTCTCTCCCAAGCCCCTCTGATACTCATCCAGCTGTTCAGAGAACAAGCCAACTGAATCAACACAAGCTATATTTACCACAAGTGAAAGACTATCAATACTTGAGATAGCAGCAGGGAATTCTGACATCTGGTAGCACCAGATGATTAAGAAAGGCATTTGGCAAATCCAAATAGGTGAAACTTAGGAAAGACAGCTGCTTTGTGGGTTCAGGATTAAATCGAGCTGATGAGAGGAAGTAATAGCAGACTTGCCTGCCAATTTGCAAAACTTCTCTTTAATTCCCCAAGGTGTCATTTTTACAGATAACTAAATGAAGCAATTTTATTACTGTATGTGTTTTTATCTAAATATGTAAAATTCAGCATTTATTCATAGATTATCTTTCTGCACCTGATGATTAAAAAGGAGCATTTCTTACCAATACTGAGAAACTGAATGGCTTTCATCGGTCAGATTTTTTGGTGGGAACTCTAGTCTACTCATTCTGTTGGGACAGGTGCCATAAACAAATCGTGTGCCCAAAGGAGGCATGATTTTTAGCAAGGCAAGGAAGGCACCCTTCTCAGTTTCTTAATAAGACAGCCTGCTCAATGATTCTGAAACACCATTCTAGGAAATACAGAAATTCCCATATAATTCTCCACTTTAGGTTAATATTGATATATCTGTTTGAAATGCTGATTGTATTTTCTACAGTGGAAGCACAGAACAGGGAAAAGTTCTGGAATTAAGGAGCAAGGAGAAAAAAACTTGCGTGGCAAGGCAGAACGTTTGCATAACAATAGTTATTAAACAATTTTCAGAGACCCAGCTGATCTGGACAGGAGAATCAGGAAGAGGAAATCTAATTAAAAGACACTACACCTGAAACAACACAACACTGCAAATAAACTATACTAAGTCGCTTCAGTCGTGTCCGACTCTGTGCAACCCCATAGACGGCAGCCCACCAGGCTCCCTCGTCCCTGGGATTCTCCAGGCAAGAACATTGGAGTGGGTTGCCATTTCCTTCTCCAAACTATACCCCTATGTAAGATAAAAATTAAATTAAAAACTAAAGTGTAAATAAAAAGTAAAAGTCACTGATTTGTAGAGAGACCAGGCCCTCTCCAGCTTTAAGGTGCATATGACTCACCTGTGGATCTTGTTGAACTGCTGGTACTGATTTGGTAGATCTGAAGCAGGCCGAGATGCTACATTTCCAACCATCTTTCAGGCCGCGCTGAAGCTGCTGAGGACTGAGGCGGCAGGGGACCACACTGGCTAATGGGGAAAAGATGGAAAAGGAGTTCAGTGTTTGCAACATGACCTTGGATGCAGTATTCTTAGATTTGCTTACTCTTCATTTCCGCACTTATTCATTTCTTTAGCAACTGTTTCACTAAAATGCCCACAATGTGCTTCATACGGTGCAGGGGGTATCAAAGGGAACAAAACAGGGACTTCCCTGGCAGTCCAGTGCTTAAGGTTCCAAGCTTCCAATGCAGCGGGCACGTGTTTGATCCCTGATCAGGCAACTAACATCCCACACACTGTGCCCTATGGCCAAAAAATTAAAAAAAAAAAAAGTGGCGGGGTGGGGGGGGCAAAACAATGACTTCCTAACATCCTGCTTTGCTTTTCCTGCCTTCCTCAAAATTAGTAGATTGTGCTAGAGGACTCAGGACAAGGATGGAAGTATGACTGAGATGCAACAGTCTCCCTGAAATCTTCTGATCCCCTCAGGCTTCTTACCTTTTGTCTCTGTGTTAATTACCAAGAAGTCACTTCAGTGAGTTGCACTAAAACACATCAATTTTAAAAAGAGCAGATTAAAGCCATTAAATAATTATGAAATGATTTAGTACAGCTTCAAGTTCTTTAAGGACATTTAATACCCTTAAAGAGAACTTCAACCTGAATTTTCCCATTACCCAGATCATTTCCTGGCAGACTGAGAATATTAAATCTTTTTAATGCCACCAATGTGACAATAATGTGGAATTAATACATTATAAAACATTCTAATGTGTCAATAATAGATAATTTTAAAATACTTGCTATGTAAAAGAGCTTATTTATTTTAAAGTTTGTCTCATCAGTGATAGTTCTTAACAAATTTAAAGAGTTCAACCCTTCTTTCTTAGGTCTCCTTCACTTACTTTCACAGCTCCTTTCTGTTGTTAACTCTCTGTAAAACTCTTTTCCAAGGCTATCTCAATAGAACAAATGGAGAAGTCTGGAAAGGCATCTATATTCAATCTCCTTGCATGTTATCTAAGTTCTCTACCATCCCAGTTCTCAGTAATTAGTAGCAGGAATGACTGTGCTAAATGCCAAAGTGTGCCAGGCATCATGCTAGATCTTGCATAAAGCATTTGCCCATTACCACCTGCAACAGTTCTGTCAAGTAGGTCTTACTCCACTTTCACAGCAGACCAGGGCTCAGAGAGGTGGGGTTTATATGCGCTCATAAATAAGAATGACAGATCCAAGCCAGGAGGACAAAATCCCTAAGTCTGTCCCTTCTACCCCATACCACCATACCAACATCTCATGAAGCCTTCTGTTGGTTCTTAAGTACTTGAGTGTGGGACATTATGAGTGTGCCATAAGGAAAGAAACTGGTCTCTTTTTGTCATGTATAGAAATAGATATTGTGATATGGATGATTAATCTGATAATTTTAATATTCAAATTCTTTATATGTGATGGGGTTTAAATATGGCAAATATACTTATGGAATATCCTAAGCTGAAGGATTTTGAGAAAACAACAGAAGCAGGAGGGTCACCCAGACTCTCTTGCAATCCACCTACCCATTCTCCTGTGAAACATGAAACAATCATAAACCTTCACGTGAGTGACACCCTCCCTACACTCAGAGGAAAGGAACATCGTTTTCTTCAAAGATAAATGAACATCAAGAAGAGCCCACATAAACAAGCCTAATTTTACTTCACTTTCTTCACATTCCCTAATCTCTCATATTCCATCATCATCTCCCATGTTTCGTCAAACCTAGCACAAAAATATACAGTTCTGCTTCTTTAGGTCTTCATTTCCTTCTGAAGGATCATATCTCACATGAAACTTATATTTAATAAATGTATATGTGTTTCTCCTGTTTATCTGTCTTTGCCAATTTAATTTTCAGACCCAGCCAAAAACCCAAAGAAAGTCAATGAAATCCTTTTCCTCTCCTACATATGTTTACCTATTCTTTCGTTGTTTGGTCTATCAGATTCTCTCAAATGATGTTTGGTCTGCTTATTAGGCTCATTTGATCTAAAAATACAAAACTTCTTCAGTTCAGAATTTTTTCTTTTCCTTTTCTTTTTTTGTTTTTGTTTTTTGAGCTATTGCTTCTCCTCCATCTCCTTTTTCTCCTTTTAAACATGTTACTATTTGCATACTAAATAACTAGATCTAGCTAATCTTGTGTGTGTGTGTGTTAGTTGCTCAGTCATGTCCAACTCTTTGCGACCCTCTTACCTTTTAAATCATGATTCCCATTTCTTGGTATTTTTGCTCCAGCTTATGAGGTTGTACATCAAATTGATCTTCCAGATTATTAATTCAGCTCAGCAAGGTCCACTCTCTTTTTATTTTCTCATGTGTTCATTCAATAGCTATTGAGCATCTGTAGTGGTACTAGCTCTAGTCTAGGCACTTGGGGAATATGAATGAATGAAATAAATCAGATAACTCTTATCTTCTAAAATTACTTTCAGGTAATTTACCAGAAAGGCTCACACAGAAATTCTTCCTGTGGCACCCTGACTCCCCTCTCCCCTCCCCACAAACATCCTATAACTCCAGACACTCCTGAGACTCAGAAGTTTAAACTTCATGTTGAATCCTCTATCATTTGTGATTGCTTCTGGCCCAATTTACTCATGATTCTTCACACTGAGGAGCTGTTTTCTACCCTGGAGTTTATCATTGCTAGAAGATTACTTTTATAGAATCAAGTTATTTTAAATTATTTGTTCTTGACTTCTGGGCATAGTTGAAGGGTAGGTTACAAGTACCCAGTTTACAGAACATACAGAATTGAATATCCCATAGTATTATAATTTTTACGATTTTTTTCATGGGGCTTACTCACTAACCCATATAAGTAACTTAAGGCAGTTTGTTTTATTCATCTCTGAATTTCTAGAACCAAATAACATGCCTGGCACAGAAATTAAATAATTTTTTGGAATAAACAGTACAAAGGGCCAGTTTCAATATGTGTTTTTTATTTCTTTACCATTGATAAATTCACAGAAAATTGAAATGACAGCGAATGAGAAAAGTGTGCTGAGATTCCACTTAAGAGGAATAAGGAGCAAACCATCACAGATTTTCCTTCAGCATTTTTATTAAGTGAAAAATTAAAATAACTTCTTCCTATATGTGTCCCTTGGAGAAGGCAATGGCACCCCATTCCAGTACTCTTGCCTGGAAAACCCCATGGATGGAGGAGCCTGGTGGGCTGCAGTCCATGGGGTCGCTAAGAGTCGGACACGACTGAGCGACTTCACTTTCACTTTTCACTTTCATGCACTGGAGAAGGAAATGGCAACCCACTGCAGTGTTCTTGCCTGGAGAATCCCAGGGACGGCGGACTCTGGTGGGCTGCTGTCTATGGGGTCGCACGTAGTCGGACACGACTGAAGCGACTTAGCAGCAACAGGAGGATATGTGTCCCTATTATTAAAATTAGCATTTCATGGGATTTTTACTTGCTGTTCTTTGATTTTTCAGCAAGAAACAAATTGATGTCTTTTTCCATATCTTAACTTTACTCTCTTGTAACAGGTTTCTTGGACCGGAAGGTGCAGCTTTTCAAAATACTTGGATTATCCTACCATTCTTTTGTTGCTTTTTATACATTCACATCTCTTATATCCACAATATTAGCAAAACATTTTTAAAGTCAGTTTTTGTTCATATTTGGTTTTTTATTTTTGGTGGGAGGAAGTGGGAGCTACTAATATGTACCTTGATTTTTGCTTTGTGCACACTTAACAGAAAAGATAAAAATGACTTTTCCCTCCCTTAATATAAGAGCCAGTTCTCTTTGTTTGAAGAAGCATCTCAAAGAAAATTTCCATGAGGGCTATACAGGCAATATAACTAAATGATATGTATAGACAAGGTGTCTGTGAATGGTGAAGTGCACGTTCTTTCTAAACAAGATGGCTGCTGTTCAGCTCCAACTCTGTAGGAATACAGCCCAGTCTCCACATTCTTCCAGTTTTCCATGAGAAGCCAGGAATATCTTTGTTTTTGTTTTTTGTTAATTTCAGCTTTATTGAGGTATAATTGACATATAAAATAATAAAATATTTAAAGTGTACATCATGGTACATGTGCATACATTGTGAAAGGATTCCCTCAACTAGTTAATTAACACATCTATCACCTCAAATATTCCCATGTATTTCTTTTTTTTCTTTTTGGTGGAAACATTTCAGTTCTACTCCCTTTGCAAATTTCAACTATATAATTCAGTGTTATCAATTATAGTCACCACATTCTCAGACCCATTCTTAAAGTTGGAAGTTTATGTCCTTTTACCAAAGTTCCCTGTTTTCTGCATCCCCCAGCCTCTTTTCTAATTTTTTGCTCATCATTTCTATGAGTTTAACTTTTTTTTCAGATTCTATACATATGATATCATGCAGTATTTATCTTTATCTGCCTGGCTTATTTCACTTAGCATAACTCCCTCAAGGAGGTCCATCCCTATTGTTATAAATGGCAGGATTTCCTTTTTTCATGGCCAAATAATATGCCATTGTGTGTGATGTATGTATGACATGTTCTTTATTAATATTTGTGGGTTGATGAACACAGGTGGTTTCTATATCTCGGCTATTTTGAATAATGTTCAATGAACATTGGAGTACAGATAGAATGTAAATCCAGAAGTGGGATTACTGAATCATGTGAAAATTGCTGGATTATATATTTTTCTTTAGTATTAGTAAGTGATATAATTTAAAAACAATCCCATACACCCCCCCCCAAAAAAAAAATCCTAGACAAACAAACCTTGAAAACCAAACTAAATACATCAGTGGACTCAATCTGTCCACAGCTGCCAATTTGTGACATCCAGTTTAATATCTAATTTTCTTAATCCTGGAGGAATTAAAAATGCATTTTGCTTTATTTTCCTGAAAACATTCTTGAAAAACAACTCCTACTCTTTAAGTGGTCAGGGCCTTTGAAGAACAGAATAGAATCGTCTCAGGATACAAGGGTAGAGAAACTTCCTTTAAATTTGAAGGATTTAAAGGAAGAAAGTGGCACAAAGGCAGAAATGAATTGTTCCCTCCCAGACAGACAGACCCAGGGGAGGCAGGTTTCCAAATGGCAGAGTCCTTCTATTGGCCCTAGAGTTATGTTATTTCCAGGAGATGACTGGGCTGACTGGATGGATGGATGGATGTTTACGAAATGAACACCAAAAAAGTGGAGCACCCTATGCTCAGGGAGCCTATGTGGACTTGACCACCATAGTCTCAGTGGTAACCATTCTGGGCTTCAATCTCGAGGCCAGTTTCTAATTTTCTTCAATTACAAAAGTGGAGGGATTTCTAACTAGTCTATGTTTACCTTTTCCCCATGGTGGTAGAATTTTTAGTGAGGTACCCAATCAGTAACAATTACTACTAAGTTTCTTTGCCACTAGATATGGCCCTATGCCCACCTTCTGGTCATTAAAGAATTATGTGTACAACCTTAAGGTCATCCCCATGAAAGAAGTTGACCAGACTTTCCCTCTTCCTTTTCTTTAGTTGGAATGTGGGCATTAAGATCAAGAAATGAAAACCTTGAGTCAAGAAAAGTAAATCAGTGACACAGAAGGTGATCCTACCAACTCTTGCCACCTACTCAGAAGTTTATGTGAGAAAGAAACATTTTTAACGTGTGCAAGGCACTAAATTTATAGGTCTCTTTGTTAATTTAGCCAAACTTTTTTTCCAAATGAATTCAAGAGGTCTTGGAGTTTTCACAAGAACCCAGGCGAATACTTTATCTGCCTCTCCCACTCCCCACCCCCTACCCCCTACCTCCCGCCCAAAACTTCCCTGGTGGCTTAGATGGTAAAGCGTCTGCCTACAACGTGGGAGACCCGGGTTCAATCCCTGGGTCAGGAAGATCTCCTGGAGAAGGAAATGGCAACCCACTCTAGTACTCTTGCCTGCAAACTTTCACGGACTGAGGAGCCTGATAGGCTACAGTTCATGGAGTCGCAAAGTCGGAGACGACTGAGCGACTTCACTTTGACTTTCTCCCCGCAAAAAGGAAGAAAGGCAGGATTGACTTGTGCCTGATTACAAAGGCAAAGAGGATGGAGTCAGTATAAAATTTAATTTAATTTAGAAAAATACTTTACATGCTCAAGTGTTATGGAATAATTCATGTTGATTACATGTTTTTGCCACTGAAAGAAGAATAAAACTGAATGCTTATCTTGGCATTCCAGCCTTGAAGTATTTTCTTTGATGTCCACCACAGCTGAAGCCTAATTACTTGGAGATATTTGCCATGAGGATAATGAAAGTTTTCCCACAATGAATCTATTCTTACATATAAAGGAATATCATATACATGTTTTATAGGTGATGGTAACTTTTTTGGATGATGTACTGATTATGATTTGATTACTTTGTGCCTTGATTACTTTGGGCTGTGGTCTGAAATTTTTCTGACAGCAAACCTTTCAAAGAAGATAATTTCTCAACAGTAAATTTAGGCACATGGATTTTTTTTTTATCCACTCACTTCATCATACTTAATCTTTTTTATTCTTCTTTTCAAAATAATACTCAAAATTATTTTTAAGTTAATAGATCAAGGAAATACAAATATGAGAAAATAGGTAAAAACCGAGTTCAGTAAAAGAAACTGGTGAGGTATAAGAGATCATCAATATTCATGACAATCTCAGCTTATTATTAGATGTATCATTTATGAGGACAGGTCTCAAAGGTGCAATTAAATCCAATACATATTAGAATGAACATCAACAATCCCTTTAAGATATTGTATAACCCTTAATTTATAATTGATAAGGGATTCTCTCATAGTTCAGCTGGTAAATAATTCACCTGCAATGCAGGAGACCCCAGTTCGATTCCTGGGTTAGGAAGATACACTGGAGAAGGGATAGGCTACCCACTTCAGTATTCTTGGGCTTCCCTGGTGGCTCAGCTGTTAAAGAATCCATCTGCAATACAGGAGACCTGGGTTCTAGCCCTAGGTTGGAAAGATCCCCTGGAGAAGTGAACAGCTATATACTCCAGTATTCTGGCCAGAATTCCATATTCCACTGTATAGTCCATGGAGTCGCAAAGAGTCAGACACAATGAGTGACTTTCACTAACCCTTAACAGCATCAAAATATTGCATGGAATTTTGTTATGGTTGTCCTAAAGCCTAGGGGACATTTCCCTTTACAGAAAAATAAAATCCAGGATCAATTTCCTTCTTCAATCCTATATCAAGATACATTTTTAAAAATCAAGCAATTCTTCTATTTTAACAAATACATAAGTGAATGACCAAAGCCTGTGCTGAGAGTGATTAAATAAGTAATCTGTGTCAAAACATTTTCAACAGCTGACAGTGTGTCCTGCATTCCTTGAAGTTCTTCACAGTCCTGTGATCTGGGAGAGCCTTACGTAACAAGCATCTTTCCCAGAAAGCCTTCATTAACATCTGTGGAATAAATTAATGTGTGAGGAGAGGAATAAATGAAGACCAGACAAATATTAACAAGTTAAAACATTAACCACTTAGATGTAGCAACTGACCTTGGTTGAATTATTTTGTTTACTTATATTCTTATTAAAATTTCTCTCAAAATGTGGAGACCATTTGCAAGTTTGCCAGGAAAAGTGTGGACATCCGAGTCCACGAAGATGCATAGCAGGGCATGTTTGGGCATTCCTTAAACTGAGGAAGACATGGAAAGCTGGAGTTTATCTTGACAGAAAAAAGCACGGAATATATTATATATATAACACATAACTAGACATTTCCTGAACTGGGAAATACCTAAAAAGGTGGACTACATTATGGAATATGACTCTGGTGGAACAGAGTAGGGGACAATGTAAACCAACTCCATCCAATAGAAATATGATGCAAGCCACAAATGCAAACTATATATGTCATTTTAAATTTTCTAGTAGCCACATAAAAAAGTAAAATTAATTTCAATGATATATTTTATTTAGCGAATGCTATCGAAATTACTACACTTCAGTAGGTAATCAATAACAAAGCTATTGAGATATTATATACTCTTTACAAACCAAGTCTCCAAAATCTGCTGTGAATTTTACACTAAGGCACAAGTCAGTTTGGACTAGGCATTCTTGAAGCTCTCAATAGATTCATTAAGAATTTGGTTCTTTCCCTTCCGAGTGATCTCTTTTTCAGAGAGGAGAGGAGACATATAACGCACATTTTTGTGGTTTTGTTTTGTTTTGTTAAAAGTATTGTTAATGTCTAAAATATTAAACAATATTGCATAGGAACCTGGAATAATGATGAAAGAGCTTCCTCTGTGGCCTTATGTAGGAATGCCCTTGTGTAGACTGGATACAACAGGCAACTTTGGCAGACTGCCTGGACCTGAAGTGGATACAGATAGGAGTGTCTTGGGGCACACTTTCACAGTCACCTTGGAAAGACTGATGGAGCTACAGCAGATCCAGATCAGGAGGGTTTCAGTGCACACCAGGGCCACTTTGGCAGAACAGTTGGAGCTGGAATAAGCAGATCAGGGAGTCCTGGGGTGTGATGCACTAAGGCCCCTTGACAGAATGACTGGAGCTGGAGCAGGCATGAGCCAGTAGATTCCTAGAGCATACCACACTAGGGCCACCCTGATGGCCAGCTGGAGGTGAAGCAGGGACAGGCTGGGTTGAGGCCACCATAACAGGACAGCTAGAGTGTGCATGAGCCAGGGAGTCCTGGTGTGTACCATGCCAGGGCCATCTTGGTAAGACAACTGGAGCTGGAGCAAGTGCAGTTTGGGGGAACAAGGCACTCTACTCTGGGGTTGCCGTGGGGAAAAAATTGTAACTGGCATGGGCCAGGGAACTTGGCAGGTGGGTCAGAGCACCTGGACCATATTTTTGTTCACACTATCAAGGTGAAGCAAGAATGGAAAAAATAGCACTCTCTGGTGACTCTGATCCTGAAGAGAGTTCCAGCAGTTCCTTTCCTGTTTGGCAGCACTCTAGGATTAGTAAATGGATTTCCTTCAGTATCATCTAGGTGCCCTTTAAGCTGTTATTTTTTTTTCACCATTTTCAGGGTGGGAGAGTCTGCAGGCAGGTCCCTCAATGATATCCCTCCCTATTGTAGGTTGCTGCATCAGGGATGGAGTTTCTGTAGATACCGTGTCTTCCTCTCTTCAATCCATCTCCATGAGGTCCTCTAGCATTTGCTTTTGCAGAAGATGTTCAATCATCCCTTGTCTCCTTCAGGAGGAATTGCTTTATTTGTAGACATTAGGTTTGGTGTGTCTGTGGGAGGAGGTGAGTTCACGGTCTTCTTGTACCACCATCTTGGATCATCTTCAAAATGTGCTACTTTCAATTAAGTGTATTAATATAATTCTTTTGTTTAAAAGTATCATTTAAAATCACTGCAGATGGTGATTGCAGCCATGAAATTAAAAGACGCTTACTCCTTGGAAGGAAAGTTATGACCAACCTAGATAGCATATTCAAAAGCAGAGATATTACTTTGCCAACAAAGGTCCCTCTAGTCAAGGCTATGGTTTATCCAGTAGTCATGTATGGATGTGAGAGTTGGACTGTGAAGAAAGCTGAGCAGTGAAGAATTGATGGTTTTGAACTGTGGTATTGGAGAAGACCCCTGAGAGTCCCTTGGACTGCAAGGAGATCCAACCAGTCCATCCTAAAGGACACCAGTCCTGGGTGTTCATTGGAAGGACTGATGCTGAGGCTGAAACTCCAATACTTTGGCCACCTCATGTGAAGAGTTGACTCATTGGAAAAGACCCCGATGTTGGGAGGGATTGGGGGCAAGAGGAGAAGGGGACGACAGAAGATGAGATGGCTAGATGGCATCACCAACTCGATGCACATGAGTTTGGGTGAACTCTGGGAGTTGGTGATGGACAGGGAGGACTGGCATGCTGAGATTCATGGGGTCGCAAAGAGTCAGATACAACTGAGAGACTGAACTGAACTGAAATTCTAAGTATTTCTAGAATTACAAAATAGGGTAAGCCTATCATATTCCACGGAAAGTAATAGGTTGGACATTATCATTGATAATAAGTAATTGACTGAAAATATCCATTTTCAGCCTGTGATTTATTTAAATGTTTACTGGATACTAGAAGACTAACCTGGAAAAGTTTGGAGTCAAGTTGGGGTAAAAAATCACCCATATATAACAATTCAGAGACAATAATACTAAGTTTAAAACAGACAGCAAAATTTGACATCAAATATAATTCCTAGGTTTTTTCCCTAGCCTGCGCAAAGCTGAGATTGAGAAAACCTTATTTTTAGCACTGACTCTGTCAGTTACCAGCTATATAATTTATATAGCAACTCTGAGCCCACTTTTCTACATTATACAAATAGGAAATAGGGAGAATGCACTCGACATTTTCTCAGTTTTTGTCAGTATTAACATTTTGAAATTCCAATTCTACTTTTTTAAATGGTGGTTCATGGTTGATGTATTTTTTAATTAAATAGAAATATCTGACACAATATAAAATTTCAGGATGAGGATAGAAGACACAATTTTATTAGAGAAACTAGAAATGATAAGCATCAAACTCTTCAAATTTTTTGGAAGCTAAAACAAATAGAAACAGGAAATTGGTTATAACTCTTATTGTCTGATGAGGCAGTTTCTTTTTTACATGGTAAAACTCAAACAGTTTATATGAGATAATATTTATGAAGGCATCATGCTAAACAAATTCAACATCAGCATTGTATAAAATGCAGTTACTGCCTCATATTATCATGTTGATGTGAAATGTCCATGTAAGTTCAGAGAAACTAATCATAACTATCTAACTCTAAAGTTATCAACTCAGAAATAGAGATCATTCTTCGGATTTTTACAATCAACAAAATGAGGAAAATAATCTAATTACCAGTAATTGACACATGAAGAAACAACTTCTGCCAAATCTCCACTCCTCAATTTTTCTTCCTCTAAAAAAAATATTTTTTAGTTAAAGTGACTTAAAAAAAAAAGTATCTATATTTTTGGTTAGGATTGGAGCTAACTTTTAGTGAGCTCAGTTTTTCTGGAATATATGGCAATGGATGACAGATTGACCATATTCTAGTTTGCTTATGCTCTATAAATAGCCATAGAGGAAATAAGAGGGAGAAACTATTTATACACTGAGAGCAGAGGGTCTCCTGGTTTCAATGGCTGTCCTTTCTGAGGATAATACTAACACTTGCACTAAAAACACATATGATTTCAGCTCAGTCTGTATAAAAAAAGTGTCCTTTCTGACAAAAGAATCTGCATGAAGGCAGGTCTGAGAAGGAAATTAACTGTACAATACTGAATTGAAGTATACAGTTCTGGCAAGGTTCGTGATATGAACTCCTCTTTCTGTATTTTTGGCTTCATGCTTGCTCTAATCCTATAATCAATATAAAAACATAATACGGGAAAAAACCTTAAATCAATGTTTATGAATCTTTCCAGTTGAAAAGAGTTTCTACTCCTAAGCACAGAGAGCCTACAAGTTGGGGGGAGGCCAAATTTCAGGTATAATTGAATGGCTAATGGGGAATTTGATTGTAGGCCAGAATGTAAAATGAAAAATGCTTCCTGCACTTTGTAAAGGTCTACCAATCCAAAATGCATTGATAGCCTTATGTCTCCCTACTGGATTGTTAAAAATTTCAATCAAGTGTTATACAGTTTAATCTCATCTAGCCAGGTAACTTATCTCCAGATATCTTATTTTCCCATATTGATAGGAAAAGAATCACACTATATCTTCACATGTTTTGTTCCAACATTACACAGCAAAGAAATGAAGAAATGCTCAACTATTTATTTTCTTTAGTATTCCTTTTCAACAACTCTCCTTGACTACTTTTCTACCACATCAAAGCCAACAGCCCACAGATTCAATAGCTTTTTCACTATCACCCTCAACCTGCACTGACTTTCCTCTCTAGCTAGAGCTTAGTTTCCATGGTCCATCACTTAAATAATTTATTGTCACATGCTGTTTCACTCATTTCTCTCTGCATCATACTCTCTTGGCAAAATCCCAGTTGTAATTAAACTCAACTAACACATTGAGTCTCAACCTGCAACCAAACAATTTCTCCTGGAGAAAAACACATACCTACTGAGTTCATTCTAAAGGAAATCAGTCCTGAATATTCATTGGAAGGACTGATGCTGAAGCTGAAACTCCAATACTTTGGCCACCTGATGGGAAGAATTGACTCAACTGAAAAGACCCTGATGCTGGGAACAATTGAAGGCAGGAAGACAAAGGAATGACAGAGGATGAGATGGTTGGATGGCATCACCGACTCAGTGGACATGAGTTTGAGTAAACTCTGGGAGTTGGTGATGGACAGGGAAGCCTGGCGTGTTGCAGTCCATGGGGTTGCAAAGAGTCAGACACTACTGAGCAACTGAACTGAACTGAACTGAGTTTGAATATATTGTATGGCCACAAAACAAAGGGGCATACAACAATGCTTAGAAATTTTGTTTAGCTTATGACCTTTCAAAATGACTATTTCATCATTATGGCATGGCTACCGACTCCAGTATTCTTGCCAGGACAGAGGAGCCTGGTGGGCTACAATCCATGGAGTTGCAAAGAGGCATACATGACTGAGCTATTAGCACTTTCACTTTCATGTTCAATTCTACATCCCTTCTCTTCTAAATCTTTCTCATCTGACAACTTTGCTTTATAGTCAGCCCTAAAATAGAAATATCAGACAGTATCTCATGCATCTTTACACCTTGAAATAACCAGCCTACCAATATCTGTACCCCTTTTTTCTGTCCTTCCCAGAGCCTGCCAGTGTTGTAAAGGGAAATAGTGTCTGAATGATGGTGGCCTTTGTTTCCAAACTGTTGCTCAAAAAGCCAAGAGGATGCCTCTTTTCATTTCCCTCTTTTGCCTAGCCCCAAGAAGAGCTCTGTCTTTTGTCTCAGAGACTTGAAGGAAATAACTGTCTTATTTAATTTTGTCCATTGAGCTTAATTGCTAGGACTCAGGTAGTACAAATTCCTGTGTCTGTGTTAGGAAATCAAGAGATATATGTGCCATACAGGATAAGAACACAGGACCATATGAACTGCACACACTTATTACCTGACTCCACAAGTCCATGGTCTTAAACCTCTCTTATGAATTTCAAATTTTTCATGGTTCATAAGTTCCTTTTTTAGTGGTTTCTTCATATTCAGAGACTAGTCTTCTGGATCAGACACTGCCTATACATGCCTGATGTCTAAAATGAACCTGTCTCAGTTGGAAACTAAAATATGCTGCTTTAATACATTTAATCACAAATAATTCTCCTACAGCTATTATGTTTTTGACTAGTTCAAAGAATCATGGAAACCACAGACAGAAAACAAAAATGTCTATTTGAGATACTTTCTTTTCCAACTGAGGTCAGAAAGATTAAATGTTGACATTATCTTGTGGCTTTTTCTATAATAAATTGGTATAGCTAAAAAGTTGAGATAACTATAGCATTATCTAAATGAAGACTTAATTAAGGTTTACCAAAGCCAGCTACACTTTCCTAGGGGCCTTTCAGTGTTTTCACGGCCACTTATGACAGAACATTTAGAAGTGAGCTTTTTTTGTTTTTCAAATGAAACCTTGGATAAGTTCCGGGAGTCATTTTATCATGAAATCTGCAATAGTTCTGATTCTCAGCTGTGGGTACTTCTTATTGTTCAAGATTCTGCTCTGACCCCTTGTCTGTTTGTTTGTTCTTACATGCTATCTCGTTGAGTGAAGTCATCCACTTTCACCATTGTCTGAAGTTGTCTTCAGATGATGGTCAAATCTACATTTCTGTCTCCTCCACTGTAGCCTCATTTTGTTCTACGAGGTATCATTTTTCTGTCGGTCCTAATATCACTTAACCTGAACCAAATCAAGGTTATCTTCCCACCTTAATAACCAAACTTCATAATTTCCTTTTGTCAGTTATACCTTCAGTATCTCAGGGAGGAGGCAGTGGTGAGGGTGGGGAGGGGGGCGCTGGGGGGAGGGTGAGGGGAAGGTTCTAGGAGG
Source organism: Oryx dammah (assembly GCF_014754425.2). Classification (NCBI taxonomy): domain Eukaryota; kingdom Metazoa; phylum Chordata; class Mammalia; order Artiodactyla; family Bovidae; genus Oryx; species Oryx dammah. The sequence continues at coordinate 34,870,920 of NW_024070187.1, forward strand.
TAGAGCCTTTGAGAGGTGATTAAGTTATGAGGGTGGAGTCCCTGTGAATGGGATTAGTGTCCTTTACAATGCACAGAGTGGCAAAAGAGTCAGACGTGACTTAGTGACTAAACAAAAACAACAAAACAAGCTTCCAGACAGACCTCTAACCCTTCCACCATGTAAAGACATGGTAAGAAGAGCCTGGCTATTAACCAGGAAGAAGGTCATCACCCGACCACGCTAGCACCTGAGTCCTAGATGTCCCAGCCTCAGAACTGGGAGAAATGCATTCCTGTTATTTATAAGCTATCCCTGTGTATGCTATTTTATATAGCTGCACAAACTGATTAAGACATCTTCCAAGGCCTGTTAAAATGTCACATTTTTTTGATGAGCCTTTCCAAGTCACCCCCACAGCCCCAGTGCCTTTCTTTAAATTCCTAAAAGGCAGTTGCATTTTACTCTGAATCACTAAAAGTTTCATTGATGTATAATAATCTACTCCTAAACTCAGTATCTTCAGAGAAGGCAATGGCACCCCACTCCAGTACTCTTGCCTGGAAAATCCCATGGATGGAGGAGCCTGGTGGGCTGCGGTCCATGGGGTCACTGAGAGTCGGACACAACTGAGTGACTTCACTTTCACTTTTCACTTTCATGCATCGGAGAAGGAAATGGCAACCCACTCCAGTGTTCTTGCCTGGAGAATCCCGGAGACGGGGGAGCCTGGTGGGCTGCCGTCTATGGGGTCACACAGAGTCGGACACGACTGAAGCGCTTAGCAGCAAACTCGGTATTTTACAATAGCAAGTTTCTGTCTGCCATGACTTTGCAGGTTGACTTGGGAGTGTCTCAGCTGTGCTCACTCATGTGGAGCCTCACCTTGAGTGTCAGCTGCACAGGAGGATCTAAGACCACCTCACCTGACAAACGGTACTGGTGTTGATTAGCACACCTTCATTTTCCTCCATGGGCCTTTTATCTTCCTGTATGTCAGACCAACTTTTTTTGCCCTAGTCCTAGGGCAGAGTTCCAAGAGTGTCAGGCCAGAGTTGCATTGTCCCTGGAGAGGTAAACTCCAAGACTCAGTATAACATCACCTACACTTTATTCTGTTGGTCCAAATAAGGCACACAGTGAGTCCATTCTCAGAGGTCAGGGAAAATAGTCTCCATCTCTTAATGGAACAAGTCACAAAGGCACACTGCAGAGAAGAATGGGAGAGAATAGGAGAAAGGTGGTGCTTATCCTTGAAAACAATATACAACACTTGGGATATAATGACACACTCTATCGTATTGCCGTCTATCACATGTATTTTAGTTTAATTGATTCTCAAATTATGATATAATTCCCCTGCAATAGAACTTCCAAACATAGTTTTCTTGAATTTTTTAAAATATTTAATACAGACTGGACACTGCTCTGCTGCTGCTCAGTCGCTAAGTCGTGTCTGAATTTTTGCAAGCTGACGGACTGCAGCCCACCAGGCTCCGCTGTCCATGGGATTTCCCAGACAAGAATACTGGAGTGGGTTGCCATTTCCTTCTCCAGGGAATCTTCCTGACCCTGGGACAGAACTCACATCCCGGCACTGACAGGCATATTCTTCACCACAGAACTGCCTGGGAAGTCCAGACTGCACATGGATAATATTAATTATATACACTTCCCTTGTGGCTCAGCTGGTAAAGAAACCGCCTACAATGAGGGAGACCTGGGTTTGATCCCTGGGTTGGGAAGATCCCCTGGAGAAGGGAACAGCTACCCACTCCAGTATTCTGGCCCGGAGAATTCCACGGACTCTATAGTCCATGGGGTCACAAAGAATGGACAAGACTGAGTGACTCTCCCTTCACTTTTCTTCTTTGCTAGACACTGTTCTAACTATTAAAGTCATTTAATTCTCAGTATGTTAAATAATTTAGCTATCACAGTGGATGTACGAGATAGGCCTATTTTTAGACTCATTTTACAAAGAGAGGAACAAAGTCAAAGCGTAATTAAGTGCCTTTCTCAGTGTTCACAACCACCAAGGATTTTTTTTTTTTTTTTAGTGTGACTTTTTATTCACAAAGCGCAAATGCCAGGGGACAGCCTCAGTGACTTGGAATTCATGTTAGGGAAGTGTCTTAAACACTTGAGTAAAACAAGTGGCTACAACAGTGGTCAATTAAAAGGCACTTTCATGAGAAAAAAAAAAAAACTTCCTCAGGAGGTATTTCTCAGTGAGTAACCCACTGGACACTCTACTTTGCCTGTGACACCTGTTGCTGCTTTGCTGACTAGTTAGTTTATTACAAGGTTAGGAGTCAAACCCACACATTCTGGTTTCAGATTTCATGCTCTTAATCAGCATGCTATATGCATTGATATTAAGAAGATACAAATATTGTCATCATTTTATATCTATACAAATGTACTTCCTCAAAACTACCTAGAAAATACTTTAGCAGCCAAATGATGTATTTTCAGACAGAATGTGTTTCTATCTAAAATACTGAGCTATTTTTGAAGAAAAGATATACAAAAAATGTAATAATCACTGAAATCATATCTGATGTGAAGATTCCTTTTTCTTTCTCTCACTCCATCCCTCTAAAATCTCTTATCTTGATGTGAACACATGGCCTTTTCTGGTATCTTTACGGGAAACACTTCCAGTTAGCCATCTCATCAATGAACAATATTTTATCTGAGCTTAGGTAATATCTTCTGGTGTTCACATTAGCAGGATTTAGCATTCATCACAAGTGAGACTCATACCCATGTGGGTCAGTTAACATGCCACCATTTCATCTTCTTAACCAGCTTGTCCTTAGTCACAAGCAAAATATGGGCTAGGAGACTGGAATAAACCTAGTCTATACATCATTACTTCTGGGAAAAATCGTCAAAGTGCATACATTTATAGTAGAACAGTTTTTAACATCCTCAGATGCTAGATATTTTGTGTATTAACCATGTGAGCAATGTTATGGATGCTAGAGTTCAAGTGAACAGAAAAAGTAACACTTCTGAGTTTTCTTGCTTATTTTGTGGATTCTCAAGAAAAATCTAGTCTCAGCTTGCTAGATATTTTTCATATATTGAAATAGATATCCTATTTTTTTTGTTGTTTCCAAATAACTGTGAAATCTCTGAGGCAGTTTTCCTTATGATTCCCCACCAATAAGCAAGGGTACATGTAACAATAAAATCTAGGGGATTTAAGGTGGTTGATGCACAACAATGGGATTACTGGGAATATAGAAATTATCTATTTGATGGTAGAATAATCAATCTGACAAAATACTTGACAAAATAGCAGCAGGAATTGGGAGGAACCTTTAGAATTCATAATAAAAGTGGGTAAATAGCTAAGCCAGGCATGGACAAGGATGTTGTCTAACTCTCTTGACAAGGTTTAGGTGATGTTCTCAATAAAATCAAAGATCTCACAATATAGTCTTTTGGGACTGAATTATGTCCCCTCAAAAGAAGTCCAGTCCTAACCCCCTACCTGTGAGTGTGATCTTATTTACATGTGATCAAGTTAAGATGAGGTTGTAAGGGTGGACCCTAACCTAACAGACTGTGTCCTTTTATAAATGGGGAAATTGAAAACAGAGACAGACATGCAGAGAAGAAAGACGATATGAAGATGCAGGACGACGAGGATCATCCACGAGGCAAGGAACACCAAAAACTGCCAGCAAACTCCCAAAACTATGAGGGAGGAATGGCATAAATATGAGAAAATAAATCTGTGCAGTTTAAGCCATCTAGTTTGTGCTAATTTATCATGGCAGCCTGAGAAAACCAGCAATAGACTTCACACACACACACTTGGTTACTTAGGCCCCAGGTAGCTATGGCTACTGGAGGGTAAGTTCCGGCACCAATAATGAGGTCCAGGATATTTAGAAAACAAAAACTACAACACAGATAGAAGCATGACTTTCTTAACCTTACATTCTTATAAGTCATGACTCTACCCCTTATTTTCAGGAAGGAAAACAATTTTCCATGGTAATAATCTCATGAGCTCATAACTTTAATACTTATTTTATATCCCACACTCACTTAAGAAATATATAAAGAGTAAAATTCTATCATTAAAGAGTTTATAATTAGTTGGAGGTAGGTAAAAACATTAACCAAATTAAAAATCAATAAAAGGCAACACAATGGATTTCTAAATTGAATCGTGTAAGTGTACTCTGAAACTCAACATTAGTATGACGATCTCATAGGAAACTATCTTTTTAAAGTATGCATTCAATACACACAAGTGTAATAATTAATACTCAAAAAATAAATACACTTTTTAAGTCAACTTTATTTTAAAGGTTTTACTCACTCGAGCTCTCCACCCTTAACTACAAGCCTCTCGACTGCAATTGTGATTTGTGATTTGATATTCACATTGTCTAAGTATCTACATACAATACCTAAAGATAACCCAGTTACCAAGAGGGGTTAACTGAAAACAACTAAAGCTGTGATGTGAAATGTGAATTATATGGCTTTTTTCTTTCCATTCAATTTGTTATATTACAAATGATTATATATTAATTGTCATATCATTTATATCAAACCATAAACAGCAGGTTCACTATGAAGTTCTTTAAAGGCACAGGGTGTGTCTTGTTCCCACATATGATCTGGATCTTTCAAAAACATTGGTTGAATAAACAAATAAAAGAATAAATGGACTTCTGATACTAACTCCTCACTAAGGAGCACATTTACACACTTAACCACTTATTCTGGTGCAATACATGCTTCCTTCTTGTGTTGATTAATTTCTATTGATCTTATAGCGTGTGGCCCACAAGGCTCTTGTCTCACACCACTCAGTGCTGGGTTACTGATTCCCTGCCTGCATCAGGACACTTACAACATTTGCAGGAAATTCTATCTTTGTTGATGATATGCTTGCTCAAAGTTCACTTCAAGTACAGAATCATTACATTCTGAGGTTGACTCTGGTACTCTCCAGAATGTTCTACAACAAAGCTTGTTTGTTTGTTGATTGATTGCTTGCTAGTTTTCTGTTTATGTGTTTTTGTTTTGTTTGTTCTGGTAACTGCAAGTCAATACCCATCAGAGTGTCAAGAAATTAGTCCAGTGGATTGAGATGAGCTATTTTGGAAAGAAGGCATGAGGATGGAGAAAAGAAAAAAAAAGGAAAGGCAGGAAAGGAAAGTTAAAAGTACATCCACACTATGGGTAAATATTCCGTATAAAAATTGCTGCATTTCTTACTGAGGACCACAGTCAAAATTTTTGGAAGGCGACTATCTAGTATTACTCTCCATCAGTAACTTTTGGCCACAGAATGATTTCTTTTCATTTTTTGCATGACCCCATTACTTTGGCTTCTTTGAGTTTATTGAGCTTGTATCCAGCTTTCTCTGAAGTCTGCTCTCTTTGTATCACTGATGCTTACATTTGCATCTTCTTGTGAAGAAGGCTGAGCACCGAAGAATTGATGGTTTTGAACTGTGGTGTTGGAGAAGACTCTTGAGAGTCCCTTGGACTGCAAGGAGATACAGCCAGTCCATTCTGAAGGAGATCAGCCCTGGGATTTCTTTGGAAGGAATGATGCTAAAGCTGAAACTCCAGTACTTTGGCCACCTCATGCGAAGAGTTGACTCATTGGAAAAGACTGATGCTGGGAGGGATTGGGGGCAGGAGGAGAAGGGGACGACAGAGGATGAGATGGCTGGATGGCATCACTGACTCGATGGACGTGAGTCTGAGCGAACTCCGGGAGTTGGTGATGGACAGGGAGGCCTGGTGTGTTGCAATTCGTAGGGTCGCAAAGAGTCGGACACGACTGAGCGACTGAAATGAACTGAACTGAACTGAACTGACAAGGATGACTTCCAGACTATGCCCACTTTGAGAACAATCCCCGGGTTGTACAGGACATCTAAATCAAGAAGCTCAGGTGATTTGCTGTATAATTCTTAACATATGAGTGACATTTGTCATAGACAGGTAACATAGTAAATATATTGTTAGACTCTATCTTTGTCCTTGGGCACAATTCTAGCCAGCATCTACTTTTTGTCCATTACACTCAGGACTCTGAGCATTTAAAGTGTCCTATGAACTAAATCCCTGCTGATCAGATGATAAATTCAGCATTATGTGCAAAACTGTATAAACTAAATGCTATTACATTTAGGATGACCCTGCTAAATCTAAACAAAAGGTTCTCCTGAATTCCTAACAGGAAAATGTTCCCCAAATCAGTTGGATTTGGCCAGCTTGTGTACAGAAATGGCCTCAAGATATGACTCCAAACTACCTATGGAGAGACCAGGGCCAATGCCTGGTAATTACTGAGATATTAAGGACTTTGGCTCACTAAGAATGTGATTCTGAAGAGAACAAAGACACTTATTTCTATTTGATATGTGTGTTGCAAGAGGGGTGGCAACTCAGATCCTGGCATTGGAAATAATCCTCCCCACTAGCCCAGCTTTGTGGAACAATGTTACTCCTTAAAGATTTTGAAAAGAAAAGTAATACCCTCATCCCCTTTTACTGACAAAAAAACTTTTGTTAAATGAAACAAAAGGATTCAAATAAAAGATCAGTGTGACCTCTCTGTATGGTTGACACAGAAACAAAGCATTTTCTAGCTTCATGCCTATTTGGAATTCACTGCCCTTGTTGGTATTCATTCTATTTATCAGCTCAAACTAAATATTCAAAGCACCTATGAGTACACAGTGCTAGAGGCTTTATATCTGCTTTCAAGGGTCTTACTCTCTCAGTTCAATTCAGTCACTTAACTGTGTCTGACTCTTTTTGACCCCATAGTCTGCAGCACGCCAGGCCTCCCTGTCCATTGCCAAAGCATGGAGTTTACCCAAACTCATGTCCATTGAGTCGGTGATGCCATCCAACCATCTCATCCTCTTTCGTCCCCTTCTCCTCCTGCCTTCAATCTTTCCCAGCATCAGGGTCTTTTCAAATGAGTCAGTTCTTCCCATCAGGTGGCCAAAGTATTGGAGTTTCAGCTTTGGCATCAGTCCTTCTAATGAATATTCAGGACTGATTTCCTTTAGGATGAACTGGTTGGATCTCCTTGTAGTCCAAGAGACTCTCAAGAGTCTTCCTCAACACCACAGTTCAAAAGCATCAATTCTTTGGCACTCAGCTTTCTTTATAGTCCAACTCTCACACCCATATGTGACTACCAGAAAAACCATAGCTTTGACTAGACGGACCTTTGTTGGCAAAGTAATGTCTCTGTTTTTTAATATATTGTCTAGGTTTGTCATAACTTTTCTTCCAAGGAGCAAGTGTCTTTTAATTTCATGGCTGCAGTCACCATCTGCAGTGATTTTGGAGCCCAAGAAAATAAAGTCTGTCACTGTTTCCACTGTTTCCCCATCTATTTGTCATGAAGTGATGAGACCAGATGCCATGATCTTAGTTTTCTGAATGTTGAGTTTTAAGCCAACTTTTTACTCTCCTCTTTCTCTTTAGTATGGGATATAAATACTAAATGAGTAAACTGAAAAATATATCATGGAAACCACTGTGCTATTAAAAAATAACAACAAGTGATAGGGGTTACTGGGAATTAAGCCATGATTGATTATGTTTAACACTGAGACATGAATGGTAAGGAGAAGCAATCTATTTGAAGGTGGAAGAAGAGCCTTGCTGTAGGTGGAAGTTAAGGCAGAGCTTAGCTAACTAAAGAATCAGAAGGAGACAGGAGACACTACTTGAATGACCTGGACAAAGAGAACAATGGAGGGAGCAGGAGGAAAGGCACCTAGGAGAATAGGTAGGAGGTAGTAATACAGTAGTAATACAGTAATCACAAGGTAAGCAAGGCAGATTTTATTCTAAAAGCAGTGTAAAGCCATAAAAGGGCTTTTAGCAAAAGAGGAAGCTGATAACACTGAATTTTTTAAAGACCATGTTCATGTGGTGTGATGAATGTGTTTGAGATAGGAACAAAGGACCAAGAAGGACCACGGGGAGAACAGTTAGGGGACGATTTTGATATCCAGATGAGAGATGATGGTTACTGGGATGAAGAAATGGTTGAGGAAATGGGCAGATGCCTTTATATTTCTAAATATAAATAAATTATATTTAGAAAAAGAAGGTAGGAGGCTCAAGAATGACTTCAAAGATTCTGATTTTAAAATTTATGTGGGTGATTATGGGTGAGAGATAGGAAAGGTTAGAGGAGTCCTAGACTTTGGGGGGAAATGAAGTGTTTAGTGGGGGACAAGCTAGCAGAGCAACTTTGAGTGGAAGAGAAAAGTAGACAGTTGCAGAGCAGGGACAGACTCTGAGAGGAACTCTGCTGTGATCATCTGATTTCTCTGCTGCCCCATGTAGTTGCCTAGAACTCTAGCAGCCCCTAAATGAGGAGATGTGGTCAGCAAGAGGAACCTTGATATTTCATTTAATCAAATCACACATTCTCTATTGCATTTGACTTGGCAACTCCCAGGTGACCTGCTGCCAAGTCAAATTTTTAGCCAGATAGTGAGCTGTATGTATCTCTTGCAACTTCATTTGCTTCTTGGTTTGTTGGAAGCAGAAAAGTTACCACCAGGTAGAACAATAGACAATATCAGGAATGGGAAACAGCTGGTGTCGGTTGATCCAACAGTGAGAACACCTCGGAGATGGAAAAAATATATTCAAAACCAAAATAAGTCAAAGAGGATTGAGACGTAAGGTAAGAAGTCACCTTCACATTTTTCAGAGGGAAATCAGTGAGTCAGTATTGAGAAGACAGCACAAGTGCTGAGAGTGTGATTGATGAGAGGTCAAGGCCATTAAGAACAGTGGTGCCTGGTGCACTTCAGGATTCCCCAGTAAGCCAGACTCCCTGTCTTATGTTGTTATCTAGGGACATCTGTGGAGAAGGCAATGGCACCCCACTCCAGTACTCTTGCCTGGAAAATCCCATGGATGGAGGAGCCTGGTAGGCTGCAATCCATGGGGTCACTAAGAGTCAGGCACGACTGAGCGACTTCACTTTCACTTTTCACTTTCATGCATTGGAGAAGGCAATGGCAACCCACTCCAGTGTTCTTGCCTGGAGAATCCCAGGGACAGGGGAGCCTGGTGGGCTGCCGTCTACAGGGTTGCACAGAGTCGGACACGACTGAAGCGACTTACCAGCAGCAGCAGGGACATCTGTACTGGTCTCCCCATAGTACAATATACCTCTTTTTCAGCAAGACATGAAAGCATTTAGACAACTCATCAAAAAAGTAGATCATATGGTGTTTTCAAGCTTGCATTGCACTATAGCTGAGTAGAGACATTCAATATATTCCACCTAACTGTTGCCGTGTGCCTGTATTTGCCATCCCCATTTTACACATAAATAGAGGGGCAGAGAGGTTGAGAAATGTGTCCAAGGTTATGTACCTAGTAACAGAGGTAAAATTTAACCCAAGTTGGTATATTTTCATGCTACAATGTTACTAATGAGAATGTGTCGAATAAATTTGACTAGGAAATTAAAAGAATAAGTAGATCCTTAATCAACAAACTTCCCGTGATTTTTCACTTTAGTAGTCACTTGTAAAGCTTAGTGTTAATATTAATAATTTCTATGGTCCTCTCAATGAAACTATACCATGAATATTATTAAAAATTTCACAAAGACCAAATACATGGGAAAAAAAGTTTCCCAACATGCAAAAAAAAAAAAAAAAAAAAAAGCCAAGGAAATAGGTAGAAAATGTACTTTAACTTAGGTGACAGCATGTTTCTTTGACACCTCCATTGAGAATAAAGTGTATACATTGCTTATTTTTTAGGACTATAGGAAATTTAACATTTCTTTTCCAATAAATAAAGAAGTCATGAAGATGAAAATGAAGAAATTTCAACATGATACCCCCAGGCAGTTTATGTTTCAGTCCAATTGGTCTATTTGCAATTTTATGAACTTACAATATACTCTGATACCTCTGCTTTTGCTCAAACTGTTTCTTTATCCTCTAATATCCATGGGTCTGCTTTTACTCTTTAACTCTTTGTACCAAAATTCCACCTATCCACAATGATGGCTCAAATGTGACTTCTCCCATGAACACTTCTACTAATAAAAGAAATAAAAGAACATCACCATTATCTTTTGTACCTTTTCATAACACTTCACATATTTGTTTATATGTTATACATGTAAGGTCCCCTCTAGTCTAAAAGCCTCTTGAGATAAGAAGCTGTGTTTTATGCGCTTTCGTGTCCCTCCTCTTTCATTCAAATGGTAGGCGTGATTCACCACAGAGGGAATTCAAAGAGTTCAGCAAAAAGAAAAAGAAAGAGTTCAGCATATGAAATACTCTCATAAAAGCTTGAAACATTCTCAAAACTAGCACAGAAAGCAGGTTTATTTCAGGCATACTCTTAGATTCTCAATAGAACAGATATCATTGCTCTCCTGCAGAAGAAACATAGCCTTCAGTCTTCCTAAATTATCCTGATAGAAATTTAGCTTGCTCTATCAGTCTTTCCAAGATAAATTTTGGAGCAAGGCTCTGTGGAGGACTCGGAGCATCTTCTTTAGGTTTATAGAAAGACTATGCAGAGGTAACCTGAGTATAGAAGGCGTCCAGTTTCCATTGTTTACCCTCAGAACTACTCCCCTTTCTCTGCTATTCCTATTCCCATTAAAGATAAAGATCAAAAACAAATAGTTTATTAAAATTAAAGCGTGAAACTAAAAATACTGTCTATAGCAACAACTTGATAAACAAAATTATCACTAAGAATCTGCATGAATTAGAAATCCATGAATAAAATAGACTACATCATGACTAGAAAGTGAGATTTAATTCAGGATCGATTCATGAGAGAGCATCATAGGTGAAGATCCTTAAAACTAATGTTCTTGGTCAGAAAAAAAAAAAAAAAACAAACAGGATCAGAGTCCTGACCCTAGAGACTTGCAAGTCTATTGGTAACAGCATTACCAGAATTGATGAGCACCTCAGACTTCACACCATGGCCAGGGAAGAGGAGAACTAAGTGAAAAATGGTGATGGGGAAAAGTTCAGTTCAGTTCAGTCACTCAGTTGTGTCTGACTCTTTATGACCCCATGGGCTGCAGCACACCAGGCTTCCTTGTCCATCACCAACTTCTGGAGCTTACTCAAACTCATGTCCATTGAGTAGGTGATGCCATCCAACCATCTCTTCCTCTGTCATCCCCTCCTCCTCCTGCCTGCAATCTTTCCCAGCATCAGGGTCTTTTCTAATGAGTCAGTTCTTCCAATCAGGTAGCCAAAGTATTGGTGCTTCAGCTTCAGCATCAGTCCTTCCAATGAATATTCAGGACTAATTTCCTTTAGGATGGACTGGTTGGATCTCCTTGCAGTCCATGGGCCTCTCAAGAGTCTCCTCCGACACTACAGTTCAAAAGCATCAATTCTTCAGTGCTCAGCTTTCTTTACAGTCCAACTCTCACATCCATACATGACTGCTGGAAACACCATAGCTTTGACTACATGGACATTTGTTGGCAAAGTAATATCTCTGCTTCTTAATATGCTGTCTAGGTTTGTCATAACTTTTCTTCCAAGGAGCAAATGTCTTTTAATTTCATGGCTGCAATCACCATCTGCAGTGATATTGGAGCCCAAGAAAATAAAGTCTGTAATTGTTTACATTGTTTCCCCATCTGTTTGCTATGAAGTGACAGGACTGGAGCCTATCTTTGTTTTCTGAATGTTGAGTTTAAACCAGCTTTTTCACTCTCCTTTTTCACTTTCATCAAGAGGCTCTTTAGTTCCTCTTCACTTTCTGCCATAAGCATGGTGTCATCTGTGTATCTGAGGTTGTTGATATTTTTCCCAGCAATCTTGATTCTAGCTTGTGCTTCATTCACCTCAACATTTCACATGATGTACTCTGCATATAAGTTAAATAAGCAGGGTGACAATATACAGGCTTGACGTACTCCTTTCCCGATTTAGAAAAGTCTGTTGTTCCATGTCCGGTTCTAACTCTTGCTTCTTGCCCTGGATACAGATTTCTTAAGAGGCAGGTAAGGCAGTCTGGTATTCCTATCTCTTTAAGAATTTTCCACAGTTTATTGTGATCCACACAGTCAAAGTCGCGGTGTAGTCAATGAAGCAGAAGTAGATATTTTTCAGGAACTCTCTTACTTTTTTGATGATCCAATGGATGTTGGCAATTTGATCTCTGGTTCCTCTGCCTTTTCTAAAACTAGCTTGTGCATCTGAAAGTTCATGATTCACTTACTGTTGAAGCCTGGCTTGGAGAATTTTGAGCATTACTTTGCTAGTGTGTGAGATGAGTGCAATTGTGCAGTAGTTTGAACATTCTTTGGCATTGCCTTTCTTTGGGATTGGAATGAAAACTGACCTTTTCCAGTCCTGAGGCCACTGCTGAGTTTTCCAAATTTGCTGGCATATTGAGTGCAGCACTTTAATAGCATCATCTTTTAGGATTTGAAATAGCTCAACTGGAATTCTATCACCTCCACTAGCTTTGTTCATAGTGATGCTTCCTAAGGCCCACTTGACTTCGCATTTCAGGATGTCTGGCTCTAGGTGAGTGATCACACCATTGTGATTATCTGGGTCATGAAGATCTTTTTTGTACAGTTCTGTGTATTCTTGCCACCTCTTCTTAATATCTTCTGCTTCTGTTAGGTCCATATCATTTATGTCTTTTATTGTGCCCATTTTGTATAAAATGTTCCCTTGGTATCTCTAATTTTCTTAAAGAGATCTCTAGTCTTTCCCATACTATTGTTTTTCCTCTTTTTCTTTGCAATGATCACTAAGGAAAAAGCAGAGGCATTTGGGATAGAAGGAACCACTGACATACATTGAGCCTAACTATGTACCAGGTGCTGGGCTAAGAGTTTTATTGCTTCACTGCATTTAATTCCCACAACAGCTTTATAAGGGAAGTCCTATTTTCATTTCTTTTTTAATTAAAGAGAATGATGTTATCAGAGATTCTGTGGCTCTTACAAGGTCATCCTCTAACAAATACTGGCACTGGAACTAACTCAGCAATAGGTCTGGTGCCCAAGGAAGCTATCCTGTAGTTAAAATCATCATGCCCAGCCAGGATCCATTATGGCAGCAAATACCTAAGAGAGTTTCTTGGAAGGAGCAGTACTCACACTGCAGCAGGATGAGGATAGCACCAGGATCTCAGGTAGTCTCTCTGGTACAGAACCCAGTTTCCTGGGAGTAAAAGTGCTAAACACGTTTCCAAGGTGATGTATGCCAAAGTTCATAGGTAGGTTAAACTGTCAGCAAGGAATTGGAGGGTGGAACAGAGGTTTTTGTGTCCCTTGCCCCCTCCACTTGACCCACCAACCACTGTAGCCATACTGAGATGATCTGAGCCCCATGCCTGTGGCCAATATCCCTGCTCATGTGCTCACTGTGCCTCCCCACTTTGCTGCCTCGGGCTTTCCCTGAAGCCACAGGAGCACACTCAGTCTGCTCAGGATAGCCCAGAAGTGCAGACAGTTAATGTCCCCAAGGAGAGTCTTCAATTAGTGGGGATGGAGGTTGCCCCAATCTCCTGTGGTAAGCAGCTGCAACCCCCAAGCTAATTCTGAGGACTTCTTAGAAGGCCCCAGAGGGCTTGAGCCCCAGCTGCTTGGAGCAGTAATCAGCCCAGTGACACCTGTGCTGATTGTACTTTCTACCTTGTCCCACTCTCCTTGTGCCTCGCTCCTGCCTCCTGGGATCACTTCCAGGAAAGAAACTGCACAGTAGTTCTTAACAGATGATCAGCTTTGAGAGGAACCAAAACTAAGACATGGACAACTAGGCAACCAAGAGAAAAACATGCCTAGCATTCTAAGCAAATATGACAGGAAATGAGGGAAACAGCTGAAGTGTAGTAAGAGCCAGTTTGGGCTCCAAGCCATCACCACCTCTCACCTGAACTACAGCGGTAGCCGCCTAACTTGCCCGTCTTTTTTCCTGACAGCTTATTCTCCTCACAGAAGCCTGAGTGGCCCTTTAAAATGTAATAGAAACTGATCATACCTTCAGAAACCGTCCTTTCCTTCCAATCACCAATGGAATAAAATCCCAAATCCTTATCATGGCCTAAGGTCCTGTAGGATCTGGCTTTCAGAAGCCTTCACGTTCATCTTCTGCTACTGTTCTCAAATTCTACAACCTTGGAGAGATTTTCTGCTCAGTCTTTTCCAAATTAGTAATCTTCCAGCCCTATCACATATATCCCTCTCAATCCTCATACTCCACACAGCATTTATCGCTGCCTGAAAGTGAAAAGTGAAAGCATTACTTGCTCAGTCATGACTGACTCTTTGTGACCCCATGGACTGTAGCCCACCAGTCTCCTCTGTCCATGAAATTCTCCAGGCAAGAATACTGCACTGGATAGCCATTCCCTTCTTCAGGGTATCTTCCCCACCCAGGGATCGAATCTGGGTTGCCTGCACTGCAGGTGGATTCTTTGCCATCTGAGCCACCAGGGAAGCCAATCACTGCCTGACATTGACTGTTTTATATTACAGCCAATTCTTGCTATATACGGCAATTATGCTTTATAAAATCACTGTGGATACTGAATTAGCAAATACTGAACCAATACCCCTGAGGGAAATATAAGATTAAGTTCCTGTGAGTTTCTGAACACAAAATGTCCTATCCATTTGTTTTATGAATGCTTCTGTTCAAAGACACTGTATGTAATACACACTGCTGATTTGTTAACATTGAACTCACATTCAGTGACTGTGTCTAAACAAAGCTTATCTACTTCCCATATTTTCTCCATGAGGCACATCATAACGTTCTTAAGCTTAGGAAGACTAGACAGTACTTTAGCACTACCCTGGGGGGATCATTGGAAACAGCAAAATCAGCCCCTAAAAAACAAACAAGAAATGTAAAAATCATAGCACTAAATAGTCCATGAACAGGATACTTGTTTTTAGAATGAGAGCAGAAACAAGAAGAGCATTGCCTTGACTGGCTTCAGCTGAGACTGTGCTTGCACAATGACTCAAATTTTTTACCACTCAACACATACCTGTGAATGATTGTAAAAATACTACAAATACTGATTTAGGGGGTTAGACATATTTTTAGCAACCAGGTAAATTCACAGAAAACCATGAATAATGAGGATCAACAGTATTTATTTGTTCACTTTATATTATCTATCTCTTCTTCCTGATACCTGTGGCACTAGCGATAAAGAACCCGCCTACCAATGCAGGAGACATAAGAGACTCAGGTTTGATCCCTGGGTCAGAAAGATCCCCTGGGGAAGGGAATGGCAACCCACTCCAGTACTCTTGCCTGGAGAATCCCATAGACAGAGGAACCTGGCAGGCTACAGTCCATAGGGTTGCAAAGAGTCGAACATGACTGAAGCAACTTAGCACGCACATTCTTCCTCCCCGATACCTAAACTCTATAAGAGCCTTTTTCTGGTTATTGGCTTGTTTTTCTTGTTTGCACTTTTTCCTCAGCATCTAGACCAGCACTGTCCACGAGAAGTGTAATGTGAGCCACATATGTAACTATATATGTCTCAGTAGCCATATTAAAAAAAATAAACATACAAAATTAATTTTCATAATGTACTAATTTATCATAGCATATCAACACCTAATCAATATAAAAATGTTAACCCAACAGTTTACATTCTTTTGTTTATTTGCTCCAAAGCTTTGAAAACCAGCATTTATTTTTACTTACACACGCTTCCATTTAAACCAACCACCTTCAAGTGCTCAATAACCACATGAAGCCAGAGGCTACCATATTAGACAGTTTGGGTCTAGAACAATTATTGGTACATAATAAGTCCCCGGTAAACATGGTTGAGTAAATTCATTTATTCACTATTTCTACATTCCAAACATTGAACCAAGAAGTTTATATCCTTTAGATCACTTAGTTCACACAACCACCCTGTTGTTAGCTATTGTTACCTTCTTTGTACAGTTCAGCACCTGAGATGCACTAACTTGCCCACAATCACAAAGAATTCCAAAACATGACCTGAGTACCCAACCATCCGACCAAAGCTAATGTCTCCAAATATATCTTCATTAAAAGATACTAATACAATTTTACTTAAAATATCCATTAGGATATTAGTCAAAAGATGTTTGGCTATGGAAAAAAAAAAAAACTGCATGGTTCTGAAAGCATCTCAGGTTTCGCTTGCATGTTTTACCTTTTTAAGAACCAAGAAATGCTAATTAATGCAATTATTCTATGCTTGAGTAAGTAAGCACACTGTCATGCAAAGCCTGTCTATCAGGAATCCTTGTAACTTGCCAGTGGCTCAAGGGGAAAACTTGAGCAGCACTGGCTAGGCTTTGGAGCACAAAACATCAGACATCTTGTTATTTTACATCATTGAAAAACACGTTGCTATCCTTCTAAACAATAGGACTCCCCTCATTTTTCTATTGTAAGGAAGAATTTCTATTTTTTCTTATCTGTGAAACAAACTCTACTGCATTT
The DNA here is from genome assembly GCF_014754425.2 of Oryx dammah. Classification (NCBI taxonomy): domain Eukaryota; kingdom Metazoa; phylum Chordata; class Mammalia; order Artiodactyla; family Bovidae; genus Oryx; species Oryx dammah. Next base: position 34,887,401 of record NW_024070187.1, read on the forward strand.
TTATACAAGCATCTGCAGTAAGAAATACTTTATAACAGCTGTAGAATGGCAACATAATAATCAATTCAAAATATTAACCTTCTTTAGATTCCAAAAAGGAATGGCTTTAGGGTGGTTTAATCAATTAATATGAACAATTCACAACTGATTAACACAAACTATTTTTTCTGCTCAAATTCTGCTCATGTAAAAAACCACAAGATTAATCAGAGGTAATTTGTTGCAGAGCAAAAAAAGAGACAAGAAAAGGTTTTTCGGTGAAAGCAGTTGTAGAATAATAAAGCTCATTTTGATTCTGTAAAAATTGAAGAGCCCTCAGTTTCAAAGTAAAAATTGCAAATCATGTTTTCAATATTACTGTAATTCCAGATTCTAATTACAATGTTGTATCATCCTAGCTGCTCAGCTTGCAGTATGTTACCCACACACTCACACAGAAAGCAATCTGGACACACCAGCCCATGGAGGGGGCATCAGAAGCCAGGCTTCTGTGATGTGGGCTGCAAGAGTGCTCCTTACATCATATTTTCCTACAGTGACAGAGCTTTTAAATAGGAAAATTATCAGCACTTGTTTCGTAAACTGAAGCTTGCTTTGAGGGTCTTGAACATAATCTTGCTAGCATATGAAATGAGCTCAATTATATGATTGTTTGAACATTCTTTGGCATTGCCATTCTTTGGGATTGGAATGAAACTGACCTTTTCCGATCCTGTGGCCATTGCTGAGTTTTCCAAATTTGCTGACATATTGAGTGCAGCACTTTAATAGGATCATCTTTTAGGACTTGAAATAGCTCAGCTGGTATTCCACCACCTCCACTAGCTTTGTTCATAGTGATGCTTCCTAAGGTCCTCTTGACTTCACACTCCAGGATGTCCAGCTCTAGCTGCATGACCACACCATGACCACACCATCTTGGTTATCTGGGTCATTAAGACCTTTTCTGTATAATTTTTCTGTGTATCCTTGCCACCTCTTTTTAATCTCTTCTGTTTCTGTTAGGCTCTTACCATTTCTGTCCTTTATTGTGCCCATCCTTGTATGAAATATTCCCTTGATATCTCCAGTTTTCTTGAAATGAGCTCTAGTCTTTCCCATTCTATTGTTTTCCTCTATTTCTTTGCATTGTTCATAAGAAGGCCTTCTTATCTTTCCTTGCTATTCTCTGGAACTCTGCATTCAGTCTCCAGGTCTTGTTTTTGCTGACTGTATAGAACTTCTCCACCTTTGGCTGTAAAGCACATAATCTGAATCAGTACTGACCATCTAGTGACAAAAATGTGTAGAGTCATCTTCTTGGATTGTTAGAAAAGAGTGTTTGCTATGACCAGCATGTTCTTTGGACAAAACACTGTTAGCTTTTGCCCTGCTTTTCTTTTTGTACTCTAAGACCAAACTTGCCTATTATTCCAGGTATCTCTTGACTTCCCACTTTTGCATTCCAGTTCCTTGTGATGAAAAGGACATCTTTTGGGGGTGTTAGTCTAGAAGATATTATAAGTTTTCATAGAACCAGTCAACTTTAGCTTCTTTGGCATCAGTGATTGGGGCACAGCCTTGGATTACTATGATATTCAATGGTGTACCTTGGACATGAAACAAGATTATTGTGTCATTTTTGAGGTTGCATCCAAGTTTCTGACTCTTTCTGACTCTTTCATTGACTGAGGGCTACTCCATTTCTTCTAAGGTGTTCTTGCCCACAGTAGTAGATATAATGGTCATCCAAATTAAAGTCACCTATTTCCATTCATTTTAGTTCACTGATTCCTAAGATGTTAATATTCAATCTTGCCATCTCCTACTTGACTACATCCAATTTATCTTGATTCACAGACCTAACATACCAGGTTTCTATGCAATATTATTCTTTACAGCATCAGACTTTACTTTTAACACCAAACACATCCACAACTGAAAGTCATTTCCACTTTGTCCCAGTCACTTCATTATTTTTGGAATTGTTAGTAATTGCCCTCTACTCTTCCCCAGTAGCATACTGGACACCTTCTAACCTGCGGGGTACATCTTCTGGTGTCGTATCTTTTTACCTTTTCATACTATCAATGGAGTTCTCTAGGCAAGAACATTGGAATACGTTGCCATTTTCTTCTCCAGTGGACCACATTTTGTCAGAACACTTCACTATGACCTGTCCATCTTGGGTGGCCCTGAACAGCATGGCTCATAGCTTCATTGAGTTATACAAGCCCCTTCACAATGACAAGGCTGTGATCTAAGAGGGGGTAATCACTCTTACTAGTAATTAAACAAACACATCAAGCAGAAATTATGTTTCTTTATGTCATTTTTAATGCTAGAGAGGAATATGTTATATATTCTCAAAACTGTACTTGGATATGGATTTTGTGGCAAAATTTTAAAAATTAATTTGGGTTTAGTCATCAATAGCATTCCAATTATTTTACTTCTAGCTATCACATTTAATGCAATAATGTGAAATACATGTCAATATTTAGGTATAAAGACATTTATTATCAAGTTACTTGCTATAGTAAAAAAATGGAAACAATGTAAGCTTCTAAAATGAAGAAAGCTTCAAGTAAATGACCATCCGTAATTACAATGGAGGAGACTTTAAAAATGACATTCCTGAAAAATTTAAATAACAAGAAAATGCTTTAATATTATAATCTGATGCTAAAAGAGACAGAAGGACATAAAGCTACTTGGCTATGTATGTATATATAGGTATGTGTATATGCATATATGTGTGTGTTTTATTACTGATCATTAGTCTTAGTTCAGTTTGAAAAAATACACCAGAATATTATCTAATGTGGAAACACATCAGACTATCTTATCTCCAAATTTTTATGCTCTCCTGTATTTTCAAATTATTTTAAAGGAAGAATGTGCTCATTCCATAATCAAAAATTTAAAATTTCCACCTATTTGTTTCAGAAGGTTCTTGGATTTTTCTAGAAGGACAATATTAGGAAAGCACTTGTAAATGAGAGGTTGCAAACTGGTTCTCTATGGGTTAGGTTGAAACTACAGATCTGTTTTTGTTTGGCCCATGGTGTGTTTTTGTAAATGATTTGTTGCCAGCATTGACATGTAGCAAAACTTCATATAAATTTTATATAAAAATCCAAATATTTGGTCTTCTAGAAAAGTCCAAAGATCTCATGATGCTGGGCCCATTTTCCCATGGGGCAGCAGTGACTGCAGCTGAGGATCAGCTAGTCATTCTCGGGGGGCACAATCTTTCCTCACAGCCTACTTCTCCCATGACCTGCCCTGATCCTCACAAGAATTTGACTTTGCTATGAATAATGTAAAGTTTTACTAAAACTACAGCACCCTACAGAGTCAATGTCACCTTCCAGTCCAAAACCACTGAACTCAGCTATTCGTCAGCCTGGAGTGGAACACATCCCTTCCTGTGAGGGGTTTGCGGTAGAAAGGTATGCTCTTTGCATCTCAAGACATCCAAGCTGCTTGGCCAGCTGTCTCTCCTCTCCACCATCAGTGTTTATTACACATCATCAACATAGCCACTACTTTTTTTAACTTATTTTTTTTAATTATAGTATAGTTGATTTACAATATCATGTTAGTTTCAGGTGTATAGCACAGTGATCCAGTTATATGTATACATATTTCTTTATTCCTTTTCAGATTATTTTCCCTTTTAGGTTATTATAAAATATTGTGTATAGTTCCCTGTGCTATACAGTAGGTCTTTGTTGGCTATTTATTCTATCTATAGTAGTGTGTATATGTTAATCCCAATCTCTTCATTTATCCTTTTTCCCACTCCTTTTTCCCCTTTGGTAACCATAAATTTGTTTTCTATGTCTGCCAGTGTCTTTCTGTTTTGTAAATAAGTTCATTTGTATCTTTTTTTGGATTCTTCATGTAAGTAGTTATCATATGATATTTATCTTTCTCTGGCTTTCCTCGCTTTGTGTGATAATTTCTAGGACCACCTACATTGATGTCCACCAACAGATGAATGGAAACAGAAGATGGGGTATACACACACACACAATGGAATATTGTTTGTGCTAAGTCACTTCAGTCGTGTCCAACTCCTTGCAACTCCACGGACTGTAGCCGGCTGGTCTCCTCTGTCCATGGGATTCTCCAGGCAAGAACACTAGAGTGGGTTGCCTTCTCCAGGGGATCTTTCCAACCTAGGAATCAAGCCCATGTCTCTTATGTCTCCTGCATTGGCAGGCAGGTTCTTCACCACTAGTGCTGCCTGGGAAGCCCTACAATGGCATATTGTGCCATTTGCAGCAGAGCCAGCTCTCATCTGTCACCATTATGGCTGGTGCTCTTCATTCTCTGCTTCTTCCACCTCTTTACATGTTCCACTCTGTTTCTTAAGCTTCCAATTCTTTCTGAAATACTTTTCAATTTTAGACTTTTATAAGTTATATTTTTCATAAATAGACTTTTATATAGTATATTTTTTATATTTTTATATAAACAAGCTTTTGTTTCTTTAGATCTATCCAGTTCATTAAAGCACTTTTTCCTTCATACTAGGCTATCCAATTACAAGTTATTTGTTCATTCATTCAACAATAGTAACATTACAGTGACAGGAAGTAGCAGTGAACAGACAGAAAAGCCCCTCTACTCCCTAACTCTGGTGCAGTTATATTTTAGTAAGAGAGACACAGTCAACTAGGAAATGAAAAAGATCATTTTGGAGTAATCCATGCTATAAAAACAAAATAAAACAACATGATATGATAACCACCAAAGGACAACTTTAGAGTGACTAGATAAGGAAGGTCTCTGAGACAATAACATTTGAGTTTAATGATGAGAGGCGTTAAGTCAGAACTGGGAGGAGGATATTGCAGGATGAGACAAGAGTCAGTTAAAGGTGACAATTCAGGAAGATGACTGGCATAACAAGAGTGAAGAAAGGCAAGGTGGGCAAGACCAGTTCTGTTCAAGTAGGTGGAGTCTGCATGCACTACTAAAGAATTTCGATTTTCTTCTAAATGCAATGGGAAGCCACTAAAGAGTTTGCAGGGAGGCTGTTTAGGAGACTGTTATAGTTAATTACCATCATCTACAGTTGTAGATGATGGTGGTTTGGACCAGGATAGTAGTAATAGGACTCAAAGAGAGATCTTTGGACTTTTCCAAACTATAGACATTTTTCATTACTTTAAAAAAATTTATTATTTTATATTGGAGTATAGTTGATTTACAATATTATATTGGTTTGAGGTATACAGCAAGGTGATTTAGTTATACATATAGTTAGAGAAACCAAGGGAACAGTTCATGCAAAGTTGGGCACAATAAATGACATAAATGGTATGGATCTAACGGAAGCAGAAGATATTAAGAAGAGGTGGCAAGAATACACAGAAAAACTAAGCAAAAGAGATCTTAATGACCCAGATAACCACAAAAGTGTGGTCACTCACCTAGAGCCAGACATCCTGGAGCACAAAGTCAAGGGGCTTTAGGAAGCATCACTAAGAACAAAGCTAGTGGAGGAGATGGAATTTCAATAGAGCTATTTCACAACCTAAAAGATGATGCTATTAAAGTGCTGCACTCAATATGGCAGCAAATTTGGAACACTCAGTAGTGGCCTTAGGACTGGAAAAGGTCAGTTTTCATTCCAATCTCAAAGAAAGGCAATGCCAAAGAATGTTCAAACTACTGCACAATTGCACTCATCTCACACACTAGCAAATTAATGCTTAAAATTCTCCAAGCTAGGCTTCAACAGTATACAAACTGAGAAATTCCAGATGTTCAAGCTAGATTTAGTAAAGGCAGAGGAACCAGAGAGCAAATTGCCAACATCTGTTGGGTCATAGAAAAAGCAAGAGAATTCCAGAAAAACATCTGCTTCATTGACTACACCAAAGACTTTGACTGTGTGGATCACAATAAACTGTGGAAAATTCTTAAAGAGATGGGAATACCAGACCACCTGACCTGCCTCTTAAGAAATCTGTGTCTAGGGCAAGAAGCAAGAGTTAGAACCGGACATGGAACAACAGACTTTTCTAAATCGGGAAAGGAGTATGTCAAGCCTGTGTATTGTCACCCTGCTTATTTAACTTATATGCAGAGTACATCATGTGAAATGTTGAGGTGAATGAAGCACAAGCTAGAATCAAGATTGCCGGGGAAAATATCAACAACCTCAGATACACAGATGACACCATGCTTATGGCAGAAAGTGAAGAGGAACTAAAGAGCTTCTTGATGAAAATGAAAGAGGAGAGTGAAAAAGCTGGTTTAAAACTCAACATTCAGAAAACAAAGATCATGGCTCCAGTCCCATCACTTCATAGCAAACAGATGGGGAAACAATGTAAACAATTACAGACTTTATTTTCTTGGGCTCCAATATCACTGCAGATGGTGATTGCAGCCATGAAATTAAAAGACGCTTGCTCCTTGGAAGAAGAAGCTATGAGAAACCTAGACAGGATATTAAAAAGCAGAGACATTACTTTGTTGAGAAAGTTCTCTCTAGTCAAAGCTATGGTTTTTCAGCAGTCATATATGGATGTGAGAGTTGGACTGTAAAGAAAGCTGAGAGCCAAAGAATTGATGCTTTTGAACTGTGGTGTTGGACAAGAATCTTGAGAGTCCCTGAGACTGCAAGGAGATCCAACCAGTCCATCCTAAAGAAGATCAGTCCTGAATATTCATTGGAAGGACTGATGCTGAAGCTGAAGCTCCAATACTTTGGCCACCTGATGGGAAGAGCTGACTCACTGGAAAAACCCTGATGCTGGGAAAGATTGAAGGCAGGAGGAGAAGGGGACGACAGAGGATGAGATGGTTGGAAGGCATCATGGACTCAATGGACATGAGTTTGAGCAAGCTCCAGGAGTTGGTGATAGACAAGGAAGCCTGGCATGCTGCAGTCCATGGGGTTACAAAGAGTCAGACAGGACTGAGCAACTGAACTGAAACTGAAACTGAATCTTTTTCAGATTCTTTTCCTGTATAGATTATAACAGAATGTTGAGTTTCCTGTGCTATGTAGTTGGTCCTTCTTGATATCTATTTTATATATGTTGTTGTTCAGTCTCTAAGTCATGTCTGACTCTTTGTGACCCCATGAACTGCAGCACACCATGTTTCCCTGTCCTTCATTGTCTCCCAGAGTTTGCTCAAACTCATGTCCACTGAGTCAGGTTTGCCATCCAACCATCTCATCCTGTTTTGTCCCCTTCTCCTCCTGCCCTCAGTCTTTCCCAGCATCAGGGTCTTTTCCAGTGAGTTGGCTCTTCACATTAGGTGACCAAAGTAGTGGAGCTTCAGCATCACATTAGTTCTTCCAGTGAATATTCAAGGTTTTTTTTTTTTTTCCTCTAGGATTATTTAGTTTGATCTCCTTGCTGTCCAAGGGATTCTCAAGAGTCTTCTCCAGCACCACAATTCGAAAGCATCAGTTGGTGTGCATATGTTAATCCCAAATTCCTAATTTATCCTCAGGTCCTCTATTTATTTGCTACCAAAAAGATATTTCCCATAGTTATACAGACATAAGTGTATACTTAGTATCGAAGTCAAAAAGTTATGGAAGACCATGTTTTGTATAGCTCATGTTTCACTACACCTTAGGGAATAAATTACTGCATTTCTTTGACTCTCTCAAGGAGGTTATTGAAGATGTGCCATCCTTTTATGTTCAGTTGTTGTTTTTCAGTCACTCAGTTATGTTCGATTCTTTGCTACCCCATGGACTGCAGCATGCCAGCCTTCACTGTCCTTTGCCATCTTCCAGAGTTTGCTCAAACTCATGTCCATTGAGTCAGTGATGCCATCCAACAGTCTATCCTCTATCATCCATATTGTAACATATCACAAAATAAAGCATTCTAAAATTGTGAGGATAGAGTAAAAGTCAAGTTTTCTTCTTCCCCACTTAGCTCAATAGCTCACTGAAGCCCCAGCTCAGTGTTCCACTCTACCATTTATCTTTGTTGTCCCTCTTAAAGCCCTTCTGGCTAATCCAGAAGAGGTGGGCAGCCAGGATGGACAGCCACCCTAGAGGGACAAAACTACAACCATCATGGGCAGTGGAGTTGCAAAGTGACAGGGGACAGCTCTAAACACATGGTTAAAGACTTGCTACTTCTCATCCTTAAGGACTAAGCTGCAATGGCATCTGCCAGAACAGAACTTAGTGGACAACCTAATTTACATTCCTCCCTTTACCACATCACTATCTGTTTTTGGCACATTTTTACTTCAGTTCAGTTCAGTCGCTCAGTCATGTCCGACTCTTTGCGACCCCACGAATCGCAGCATGCCAGGCCTCGCTGTCCATCACCATCTCCCGGAGTTCACTCAGACTCACGTCCATCGAGTCACTGATGCCATCCAGCCATCTCATCCTCTGTCGTCCCCTTCTCCTCCTGCCCCCAATCCCTCCCAGCATCAGAGTCTTTTCCAGTGAGTCTTTTTACTTAGCAAGTCCCAAACTGTAACGTTTTATACCTCTCTCTTCTTTTGAACTAAATCCCATAAGGGCACATTTCAACTCTATCTTGGTCATTATTGATCTCCAACACATAAGAAAATGTCAGAAAATACTATATGCGCAAAAAGTATTTCTTGAATGAATGAATAAATGAATGAAAAAGAAAAGATGACAATTTTGTCCTATACTTGGCAGATGGAGACCGATTAGTTCACAATACAATGAAGTCAGGAGCATACTGGCTAATTCAGCTCACATCAGACTACTCTGAGCATCCCTGGAGTCCAAGTTCATCTGAGAGCAGACTTTCGAAAGAATCCATGCCAAATGGGTTATGGGTAGCAGTAAGGGCTAGCGGAAGAGAGAACAATGCCATGGAATGCCATAAACAAAAGGAAAGTCTTTTGAGAAATAAGACATTTGGGACTATGATAATTCTCTTCAAATATTTGAAGGGCTATTAAATATGGAAGATACAGTTGTTTTGTTTTAGTCTGATTCATATTTTTTTTTCCTGTTTCCTCAGAAAGCAAAATAGATATCACCAAGTAAAATGTATAAGGAAGCAGACTTTGGGAGAATTTTCAAGCAGGTAAATGTAGTTATTGAAGTGTATGTCATTAGAGATAATTCAGTTGATACTAAATAATCTCTTGTCAAGGTAATATGGAAATGATTCAAGCATTCAAGAACCCAAGGAGAATGAGATGGAGAAAGAAATTGGATTAAATACTTTCAGAAGCCCCTTCCAATTTTATGAATACATGCACCTATAAAAAATGGATATAACATCTCCAAGTGTACCGAGATTACTAAAAGTACGAATAGAACCTTGGATTTTTTGTTTTGTTTTGTTTTAACTTTCATCACATTTGTTTGGGAAGATCCCCTGGAGAAGGGAAAGGCTACCCACTCCAGTATTCTGTATAGTCCATGGGGTCACAAAGAGTCAGAGACGACTGAGAGACTTTCACTTTCACACTTGTTTTCAAATCTTCAGAGTTTAGCATCAGTTAATACCATTTTTTAATACTTTTCTACTCTTACAATTATAAAATTTTGATTATTTGCCTCTAGTAATACAGTTTTAATAGAGTTCTTTTGCACTGTGCTGTTTTATTGCCAAACATGATACTTGCAGGGAGAAGGCAATGGCAACCCACTCCAGTACTCTTCCCTGGAAAATCCCGTAGATGGGGGAGCCTGGTGGGCTGCAGTCCATGGGGTCGCTAAGAGTCAAACATGAACTGAATCGACTTAGCAGCAGCAACAGCATGTTACTTGGAAAGCACAAGTACCTCAAGTTTACTTTAGAGAGAACACATTGAGGTCGGGAAGCAATCCACTTAATAAATAAGGCTATACTGTAGTTTAATGACTTACCAACATGACTTAGCAAGTATTAAGTGGGGCTGGGATTAGAATTTGGGTCTGCAGACCTTCTATAAGGTACAAGCATTCTTTGCTTGGATAGGAGGGAGTTTGGTTTACTGACTTGTCAATTTCAAGGGTTGGTGAAAATGACAAAGTCACAGGGAAGACTGGCAAGACATTTTAATTTACCAGTTTTGAGAGAGCACATCTGGAGGATCCTGAAAGTAAATCAGCCACTTGGCAAGAAAATAAAATCAAGATGTTCTGAGAAATTATGAAATTTCATCTAACACAAACCAGAATAACACAATAAAAATGATGAATGTCCTAAGCATCTTAAAATGGAGAAAATAAAGCACATCATATGAATATAATAGATTTAAGATATATTCATAGTCTAGATCCACATTTTATTACTTAGATGAAGTACATCTTACAGTATCATACATTGCTTGCTGGAGAAAAAATTACAGAAATAGGTGTCATGTTACTAGGAAATTTACACAATTAAGACTGGCTATAAACACAGATCATGGTTGGACTTCTTCCATATGTTTCCATTCCCATTTACTTGGGAAGGGACACAAATCCTCTTCACCATGATGTGCTTGCAATTAAATATAAATAATTGTGTGGTACACAAAGGTGTGGGATGTCTTATTAGTGGGGAGGGGGACATAGGTGACAAAGGAATATGATAGAAATAAAACATGTAAAACCCATCCACAAAGTGTATACTTATTAAACTGATTGATTCATGAAGCATCATACCCTGGAGATCTTTTCATGGCAAACAAAAGACCCCCTAACTATTTACTACTTCTGATTTTTTAAGTGATATCAATAGAGAACCATTTCTCTTCTAGAAACACCTCTCAATGCTGCTTTTTACAGCCACTATGAAGCAATTGTGATGTCACACTCACCTCAGCCAAGACACAGCATCTGTTATTTGATTAGTACATTTCAAACAAAATTAAACTTTAGTAATTCAGTCAGAATGTTTTCTCATATGCAAACAATGCTGAGCAGAAGTGAAGTACTCTCATTACCCAACCTCACTGGGGACCTGCAGCACTTATTATTGCTTTCTAGTAATAACCACAGCAAGGCCCATGTCACCAGGACACAGAAGCTTATTTGTGGTTGTCACTTCCTGAGTGAGTTCCTTAGCTACTTGGGATCCTCACTAGGCCACACGGTAAATCTTTGGGATTGAAACGGTAACTGATAAGACTGCTGAGTCATATTTATGTTTCTTTCAAAAGCAATTATCATGATTCATACTTAGGAAGAAAACATAATAAAGGGGCTCTTTCAGTTCTCCATCTCTCACAACCAGGAATTTTAATTGCTTGTTATTATTTTGATTCAAAATGCAATGAAAGAACCTACATATTTTCTCAAAGCTTGGTGTACATATCAAAATCTAAAATATTTAGAATATGTCAACATATTCTCTGAGGCAGATCTTTGGCCTGAAAACACAATTCAACAAGGCAACCATCAGCTCAGAAGCAAGACCTGTAGTTGTAATAGAGCTTCTTCTTATAATGAATGCTAAGCTACTAGATAAGTTTAAATTTTTTTTGATTCAAAACAATTTTCTAAAAAAGCCTTCCCCTTTGAGTTATTTGTATTTTATATAACAGAGAAATATGCTTTTAAAAATATGATTCATTCATTTAGAAGTAACTATTATTTCTCAGAAATTATTCTATTTACATTATTAAGGATGAAAAAAAGCACTCTTGAGGTACTCACATGTCTAAATACAAGAGAAATAGATTTTAGAATAAAGGCAAGTATTTTGTTCTTTGGGAGCACAAAACTACAAGTGAAATAAGAGATAAGGGCTGAATATAGGTGATGCAACCAATTACTCCCAACTCTCCATTTATTTATCCCAAACTCTTATTATTGAGATGCCACTATGGACATCTTATTGCAGGAAATTCCAGTCTTTATTGATGTCTTAGTCTGCAAGATGCTGCCATGCAAAATACCATTGATTGATTGGCTTAAACAATAGAAATGCATTTTTTATAGTTCTGGATGCTGGGAAGTGCAAGCTTAACATGCTGGCAAGACTGGTTTCATTCTGATGGCTTTCCTCTTGGCTGGTAGACAGCTGTCTTCTTGCTTCATCCTCACAGTGGAGAGAGGAAGTGCTGGTGTCTTTTTCTCTTCTTATAAAGACACTAATCCCATTATGGGGCCTCTACACCCTGACCTCCTCTAAACCTAATTATCCCCCAAAGACTCTGCCTCCTAATATGACCACATTGGGGGATTAGGGCTTCATCATATGAATTTGGATGGAAACAAACATTCAGTCTGTAACAACTGGCCTAACACATGTGTGTTAGAAGTTGGAAAGTAAAGAAAGGCAAAATATTGCACTGAAATTCAAAAGCTCAAAATATTTTCTGAGCTTAGTTTGTGGAATAAAGAGATGATATCTGGAGCATTTCAGGCAAAATAAAGTAGTACTTTAAAAGAATAAGAGGAAAATTTTGTAACACTTACCTGAATACTTTATAGGAATAAATCTTTTTGAAATTTTGAGTGATTTTGATAAAAAGTGGTTGTAATCATTCAACAACAAAATACCTGCTGTTCTAAGTCCCACGGAAAACACAGTTAAATATGTGACATGGTTTTCCTGTGCAGTGAACTTCTTACTTCATTTGCTTCTAATCAGAGCACACAACACACTGTAAATGATGCGTCACTCCGTTCTGAATCGCTGACTCAACATCTGGTTCAAGATGTCTGGCTTTATCTTTCTTACTTCAAACAAAAATCACATTGAAATGACATAAAAACAAATCCTCAGCAATCCCGTCAGGACAGAAAGTGTATCATCAGCACAGCAGAACAGAAAGGATTTTCTGATGAGAATCTAGCGCTGGGAAGAATGCAACAGAGCTGAGTCATGGAGTAATACTTAGTTCAGAGGAGTAGAGTCTAGGGAAAGAGTGAGCTATGATTCTCCTTGTTGGCTGTACCAGTTCCCTACTTCCAGAAGCTTACTCTGAGCCGCTGCCTTTCACAAGTAGAGTCCTTTAAAAATGGAAGCCTGAGGACAAAGAAGCAGCTGCTCCAGGTGACCTAGTGCAGTCATGAAGGACACAAAGTGCCTCCTTGCACATTGAAGATTCATAATAAGCATTTTCTAAAAGAAAGCCAGCCTGCCCATGTTCTTGCTACATGCACACATTCACATATCTGCACACACAGAAGGAGTGAGGTCATCATCCAAATCTATATTCACTACCAAGACTTCATAAACTTTTACCTGAACCTGGAAATATTCTCCTGCTGCCAAGAGCAATCTCAAGTATCAACTAGAGGTATAATAGACAACAAATATTCAGTAACCATTTCAGGAACAGTGACATGAAGGAAAACTAATAAAATCTGCAAGCAAAAGAATAAATGTCCTGAGCAATTAAGGAGCATTTGAAAACAAGTACAGCTAGGAACCTCTGAAAGATTCAAAGGATAACTCCCTCATTAATAATAAGGCTGCTAAGAGAAAGAAATTAGTAAAACAATCAATAAATGAGATGAACAGAAAATGAAATGCAGCTGAAAAGTCAATCATAGAGACTGCCGCAGAATGCCATTCAAAAGAGAAATAAAAGCTAAATGACCCAAAGTATGAGGGAACATTTAGGAGATGAGACACGAAGTATAGATCCATGAATTCCAACATCTGTCAACCAGGTCTTTCTGTGCAGAAGTACAGAAAGCCCAGAAAAAGAGAGGTGAAAGGAAATTAGGTAGAAACAAAATTATACACTAAAATGACTTATTCTTTTTCAAAAAATGCTCAATAGGTTGAATGACCACAACTCTGGTCAATAACGTAAAGCTGATATCAAAATTTGTATGAAAGGGTAAAGGATTGAGACAGTTTGGTAGACAAAATAAGAGGGCTTGCCTTCACAGATATCAAGATACAGTAAGCCAGAGTAATTAAGACAGTGTGATCCCAGACAATGAAAGATAAACAGTGCTACAGAGCTTAATAGAGAGTCCAGAAACAGAGTGATGCCTTTAGGAAAACTGCACATAACTAAAGTGCTAACAATCAGTGAAGGAGGAATGGACAGCTCAAGAAACCATGCTGGGACTGTTCATTAGCCTGATGACTAGGGTCCCTACCTCCCTTCTACAAAGATAAAAGCATTTCCATGGGGATTATAGACTTAATGAGAAAATCAAAACTTTAAACATGTGAAATTAAATTTAGAAAATATCTGTTAATGAGGGAACAAAAAATGGGGAAATCCACACACTCCTGGTTTGAGTGGAATTGGTTCCACCCCTCTGGGAAATAAATCTGGTCATATCTGTTAATATTTACTAATAACAATTTAAGTTGAAGGTGTGCATATGCTAAGACCCAGATATTCTATATCTAAAATTATAGAGAAAATAATTATGGATATGGGGGTAGGGGTAGGAAGGACAGGGTAGGACAAATAGAGAGAGTATCATGGAAACATATACACTAACATATGTGTGTGTGTGTGTGTGTGTGTATGTGTGTGTGTGTTTTAAATAAATAGACAGGGGGAATTTGCTGTTTGACCCAGGGAACTCAAACCAGGGCTCTGTGACAGCCTAGAGGGGTGGGATGAGGTGGGAGATGGGAGAGAGGCTTAAGAGGGAGGCAACATATGTATACCTATAGCTGATCCACGTTGATATATGGTAGAAACCAACAGAATGTTGTGATTATCCTTCAATTAAAAATAAAGAAAAAATAATTAACATTTATTTTAGAAAAGCCAAAACATATTCTCAAAAACACATCACAGAGTTATTTAAATAGCAAAGAATTTTTGTTATATGAATGTGTTTGTTTAAAATTCATGGGAATAATGCATATCATTTCATGGTAGCAATGAAGGAGGTACTGGGGTTGAGGTGGGGTACACAGATGGCTTCAACAATGTCTGCAATACTTTTTCACATGTCTAGAAAATATGACAAAATGTTAAGAGCTGATAAAATTAGTATTAAAACAATTAATCAACTTTTTTCTCCATAATTTTTCTCTTTTTTTCACTTTATTTTACTTTACAGTACTGTATTGGTTTTGCCATACATTGACATGAATCCATCACGGGTGTACATGAGTTCCCAAACATGAACCCCCCCTCCCACCTCCCACCCCATATCATCTCTCTGGATCATCCCCATGCACCAGCCCCAAGCATCCTGAATCCTGCATCAAACATAGACTGGCGATTCATTTCTTACATGATAGTATACATGTTTCAATGCCATTCTCCCAAATCATCCCACCCTCTCCCTCTCCCTCAGAGTCCAAAAGTCCGCTCTACACATCTGTGTCTCTTTTGCTGTCTTGCATACAGGGTCATCATTACCATCTTATATATATATGTGTTAGTATACTGTATTGGTGTTTTTCTTTCTGGCTTACTTCACTCTGTATAATCAGCTCTAGTTTCATCCATCTCATTAGAACTGATTCAAATGTATTCTTTTTAATGGCTGAGTAATCCTCCATTGTGTTTATGTACCACAGCTTTCTTATCCATTCATCTGCTGATGGACATCTAGGTTGTTTCCATGTCCTGGTTATTATACACAGTGCTGCGATGAACATTGGGGTACATGTGTCTCTTTCTATTCTGGTTTCCTCAGTGTGTATGCCCAGCAGTGGGATTGCTGGGTCAAAAGGCAGCTCTATTTGCAATTTTTTAAGGAATCTCCATACTGTTCTCCATAGTGGCTGTACTAGTTTGCATTCCTACTAACAGTGTAAGAGGGTTCCCTTTTCTCCACATCCTCTCCAGCATTTATTGCTTGCAGACTTTTGGATCGCAGCCATTCTGACTGGTGTGAAGTGGTACCTCATTGTGGTTTTGATTTGCATTTCTCTAATAATGAGTGATGTTGAGCATCTTTTCATGTGTTTGTTAGCCATCTGTATGTCTTCTTTTGAGAAATGTCTATTTAGTTCTTTGGCCCATTTTTTGATTGGGTCATTTATTTTTCTGGAATTGAGCTGCATAAGTTGCTTGTATATTTTTGAGATTAGTTGTTTGTCAGTTGCTTCATTTGCTATTATTTTCTCCCATTCAGAATGCTGTCTTTTCACCTTGCTTATATTTTCCTTTATTGTGCAGAAGCTTTTAATTTTAATTAGATCCCATTTGTTTATTTTTGCTTTTATTTCCAGAATTCTGGGGGGTGGATCACAGAGGATCCTGCTGTGATTTATGTCAGAGAGTGTTTTGCCTATGTTCTCCTCTAGGACTTTTATAGTTTCTGGTCTTACATTTAGATCTTTAATCCATTTTGAGTTTATTTTTGTGTGTGGTGTTAGAAAGTGATCTAGTTTTATTCTTTTACAAGTGGTTGACCAGTTTTCCCAGCACCACTTGTTAAAGAGATTGTCTTTACTCCATTGTATATTCTTGCCTCCTTTGTTGAAGATAAGGTGTCCATAGGTATGTGGATTTATCTCTGGGCTCTCTATTTTGTTCCATTGATCTATATTTCTGTCTTTGTGCCAGTACCATACTGTCTTGATGACTGTAGCTTTGTAGTAGAGCCTGAAGTCAGGCAAGTTGATTCCTCCAGTCCCATTCTTCTTTCTCAAGATTGCTTTGGCTATTCGAGGTTTTTTGTATTTCCATACAAATCTTGAGATTATTTGTTCTAGTTCTGTGAAAAATACCACTGGTAGCTTGATAGGGATTGCATTGAATCTGTAGATTGCTTTGGGTAGTATACTCATTTTCACTATATTGATTCTTCCGATCCATGAACATGGTATATTTTTCCATCTATTAGTGTCCTCTTTGATTTCTTTCATCAGTGTTTTATAGTTTTCTATATATAGGTCTTTACTTTCTTTAGGTAGATATATTCCTAAGTATTTTATTCTTTTTGTTGCAATGGTGAATGGAATTGTTTCCTTAATTTCTTTTTCTACTTTCTCATTATTAGTGTATAGGAATGCAGGGGATTTCTGTGTGTTGATTTTATATCCTGCAACTTTACTATATTCATTGATTAGCTCTAGTAATTTTCTGGTGGAGTCTTTAGGGTTTTCTATGTAGAGAATCATGTCATCTGCAAACAGTGAGAGTTTTACTTCTTCTTTTCCAATTTGGATTCCTTTTATTTCTTTTTCTGCTCTGATTGCTGTGGCCAAAACTTCCAGAACTATGTTGAATAGTAGCGGTGAAAGTGGGCACCCTTGTCTTGTTCCTGACTTGAGGGGAAATGCTTTCAATTTTTCACCATTGAGGATAATGTTTGCTGTGGGTTTGTCATATATAGCTTTTATTATGTTGAGGTATGTCCATTCTATTCCTGCTTTGTGTAGAGTTTTTATCATAAATGGATGTTGAATTTTGTCAAAGGCCTTCTCTGCATCTATTGAGATAATCATATGGCTTTTATTTTTCAATTTGTTAATGTGGTGAATTACACTGATTGATTTGTGGATACTGAAGAATCCTTGCATCCCTGGGATAAAGCCCACTTGGTCATGATGTATGATCTTTTTAATATGTTGTTGGATTCTGATTGCTAGAATTTTGTTAAGGATTTTTGCATCTATGTTCATCAGTGATATTGGCCTGTAGTTTTCTTTTTTTGTAGCATCTTTGTCAGGTTTTGGTATTAGAGTGATGGTGGCCTCATAGAATGAGTTTGGAAGTTTACCTTCCTCTGCAATTTTCTGGAAGAGTTTGAGTAGGATAGGTGTTAACTCTTCTCGAAATTTTTGGTAGAATTCAGCTGTGAAGCCCTCTGGACCTGGGCTTTTGTTTGCTGGAAGATTTCTGATTACAGTTTCAATTTCCATGCTTGTGATGGGTCCGTTAAGATTTTCTATTTCTTCCTGGTTCAGTTTTGGAAAGTTGTACTTTTCTAAGAATTTGTCCATTTCTTCCAGGTTGTCCATTTTATTGGCATATAATTGCTGATAGTAGTCTCTTATGATCCTTTGTATTTCTGTGTTGTCTGTTGTGATCTCTCCATTTTCATTTCTAATTTTATTGATTTGATTTTTCTCCCTTTGTTTCTTGATGAGTCTGGCTAATGGTTTGTCAATTGTATTTATCCTTTCAAAGAACCAGCTTTTGGCTTTGTTGGTTTTTGCTATGGTCTCTTTTGTTTCTTTTGCATTTATTTCTGCCCTAATTTTTAAGATTTCTTTCCTTCTACTAACTCTGGGGTTCTCCATTTCTTCCTTTTCTAGTTGCTTTAGGTGTAGACTTAGGTTATTTATTTGACTTTTTTCTTGTTTCTTGAGGTATACCTGTATTGCTAGGAACTTTCCTCTTAGCACTGCTTTTATAGTATCCCACAGGTTTTGGGTTGTTATGTTTTCATTTTCATTTGTTTCTATGCATATTTTGATTTCTTTTTTGATTTATTCTGTGATTTGTTGGTTATTCAGAAGCTTGTTGTTCAGCCTCCATATGTTGGATTTTTTAATAGTTTTTCTCCTGTAATTGAGATCTAATCTTAATGCATTATGGTCAGAAAAGATGCTTGGAATGATTTTTATTTTTTTGAATTTATCAAGGTTAGATTTATGGCCCAGGATGTGATCTATCCTGGAGAAGCTTCTGTGAGCACTTGAGAAAAAGGTGAAATTCATTGTTTTGGGGTGAAATGTCCTATAGATATCAATTAGGTCTAACTGGTCTATTGCATCATTTAAAGTTTGCGTTCCTTTTTTAATTTTCTGTTTAGTTGATCTGTCCATAGGTGTGAGTGGGGTATTAAAGTCTCCCACTATTATTGTGTTATTTTTAATTTCCCCTTTCATACTTGTTAGCATTTGTC
Organism: Oryx dammah; assembly: GCF_014754425.2. Lineage (NCBI taxonomy): Eukaryota > Metazoa > Chordata > Mammalia > Artiodactyla > Bovidae > Oryx > Oryx dammah. The sequence continues at coordinate 34,906,083 of NW_024070187.1, forward strand.
TTACATATTGTGGTGCTCCTATGTTGGGTGCATATATATTTATAATTGTTATATCTGCTTCTTGGATTGATCCTTTGATCATTATGTAGTGGCCTTCTTTGTCTCTTTTCACAGCCTTTGTTTTAAAGTCTAGTTTATCAGATATGAGTATTGCCACTCCTGCTTTCTTTTGGTCTCTATTTGCGTGATATATCTTTTTCCAGCCCTTCACTTTCAGTCTGTATGTGTCTCTTGTTTTGAGGTGGGTCTCTTGTAGGCAGCATATATAGGGGCCTTGTTTTTATATCCATTCAGCCAGTCTTTGCCTTTTGGTTGGGGCATTCAACCCATTTACGTTTAAGGTAATTATTGATAAGTATGATCCCATTGCCATTTACTTTATTGTTTTGGGTTCGGGTTTATACACCCTTTTTGTGTTTCCTGTATTCAACCCATTTACATTTAAGGTAATTATTGATAAGTATGATCCCATTGCCATTTACTTTATTGTTTTGGGTTCGGGTTTATACACCCTTTTTGTGTTTCCTGTCTAGAGAATATCCTTTAGCATTTGTTGGAGAGCTGGTTTGGTGGTCCTGAATTCTCTCAGCTTTTGCTTGTCTGTAAAGCTTTTGATTTCTCCCTCATATTTGAATGAGATCCTTTCTGGGTACAGTAATCTGGGTTGTAGGTTATTTTCTTTCATCACTTTAAGTATGTCTTGCCATTCCCTCCTGGCCTGAAGAGTTTCTATTGAAAGATCAGCTGTTATCCTTATGGGAATCCCCTTGTGTGTTATTTGTGGTTTTTCCCTTGCTGCTTTTAATAGTTGTTCTTTGTGTTTGATCTTTGTTAATTTGGTTAATATGTGTCTTGGGGTGTTTCGCCTTGGGATTATCATATTTGGAACTCTCTGGGTTTCTTGGACTTGGGTGATTATTTCCTTCCCCATTTTAGGGAAGTTTTCAACTATTATCTCCTCAAGGATTTTCTCATGGTCTTTCTTTTTGTCTTCTTCCTCTGGGACTCCTATAATTCAAATGTTGGAGCATTTCATATTGTCCTGGAAGTCTCTGAGATTGTCTTCATTTCTTTTAATTCATTTTTCTTTTTTCCTCTCTGATTCATTTATTTCTACCATTCTATCTTCTATTTCACAAATCCTATCTTCTACCTCTGTTATTCTACTATTTGTTGCCTCCAGAGTGTTTCTGATCTCATTTATTACGATATTCATTATATCTTGACTTTTATTTCTTCTAGGTCCTTGTTAAACCTTTCTTGCATCTTCTCAATCCTTGTCTCCAGGCTATTTATCTGTGATTCCATTTTTATTTCAAGATTTTGGATCATTTTCACTATCAATATTCAGAATTCTTTCTCAGGTAGATTCCCTATCTCTTCCTCTTTTGTTCGGTTTGGTGGGCATTTCTCCTGTTCCTTTACCTGCTGAGTATTCCTCTGTCTCATCTTGGTTATATTGCTGCATTTGGGGTGGCCTTTCTATATTCTAGGAATTTGTGGAGTTCTCTTTATTATGGAGCTTCCTCATTGTGGATGGGGTTGAAGCTCAAGCTTGTCAAGGTTTCTTGGTTAGGGAGGCTTGTGTTGGAGTTCTGGTGGGTGGGGCTGGATTTCTTCTCTCTGGAGTGCAATGGAGTGACAAGTAATGGGTTATGAGACATCAATGGTTTGGAGTAACTTTGAGCTGCCTGTATATTGAAGCTCTGGGGTGTGTTCCTGTGTTGCTGGAGAATTTCTGTGGTATGTCTTGCTCTGGAACTTGTTGGCCCTTGGGTGGTGCTTGGTTTCAGTGTACGTATGGAGGCATTTGATGAGCTCCTATCAATTAATGTTCCCTGGAGTCAGAAGTTCTCTGATGTTCTCAGGCTTTGGATTTAAGCCTCCTGCTTCTGGTTTTCGGTTTTATTTTTACAGTGGCCTCTAGACTTTTCCATCTATACAGCACCGATGATAAAACATCTAGGTTAAAGATGAAAAGTTTCTCCACATTGAGGGATACCCAGAGAGGTTCACTTGGGCAGCTGATCTACTTGGAGAGACACAAGATGGAAAGCACAGAGTTCGGCTCCAAAGAGGCAAGGGCTTTCAAAAGCAAGTGTTCATGGGTTTCTAGAAGACTGGGCTGTGACTCACCACCGGGTCCAAGCCAAATCTTTAAGCAAGGAAAAGGAGATTTGTTGAAACCTCTGGGAACCACCATGGGGAGGCAGTCTCTCTGACAGTATGTTTCTCAGATTTTCATTTCTATTGTGATCTTTTCTTTTGTTGAGTCTTCCAGGAGCTCAACCAGGTTCTCAGAGTAAATATCTAAGGAGAAACTCCCTTGTGCTTCCAGCTCATAATTTTTCTGTATGTTAGAAGATTTCATAATAGTCAAACATTTTACAATTAATTCAACAAATACTGATTATTTTTAAGCCAGTGAATAAATGAATTGGTAAAACTTGCAATTAAGTCTAGATAAGGGTTAATACAAGATATTATGAAATTATTAATAATCTGAAGAACTTTAGTGTCTTTCCCATTGTCAAAAGGCTAATAAATAGAGCCAAAATTTAAAACTGAAGTTTTCATGAGCGCCTAATTCCTCTGTTTAAAATACTAGAATAAAATATAGGAGCTAATTTCAAATATTGGGCTGAGTAGACCTCCTTAAATAAGAAATAATACACAAAATTCATAAAATCAAACAATACCACAAGCACATATAAAATGTAAATATGTGCTGGGAGAAAATATTTGCAATGAGTATCTTTCAAAAGGATTAACTTTCAGAATAAAAAGAGCTTCAACTCCGAAAGAAAAAGATGACATAATAAGAAAAATGTAAAGCATATTAAGAGGCAACTCATGAAAAAAGTGAAGAGGAACTAAAGAGCGTCTTGATGAAAGTGAAAGAGGAGAGTGAAAAAGCTGACTTAAAACTCAACATTCAAAAACTGAGATCATGGCATTCAGTCCCATCACTTCATGGCAAATAGATGGGGGAAAAAATGGAAACAGTGACAAACTTTATTTTCTTGGGCTCCAAAATCACTGCAGATGGTGACTACAGCCATGAAATTAAAAGACACTTGCTCCTTGGAAGTAAAGCTATGATAAATCTAGACAGCATATTAAAAAGTAGAGACATTACTTTGCTGACAAAGGTCTGTTATAGCCAAAGCTATGATTTTTTTCCAGTAGTTGGATGTGAGAGCTGGACCATAAGGAAAGTTGAGCACAGAGGAGCTGATGCTTTCAAACTGTGGTGTTGGAGAAGGCTGTTGAGAGTACCTTTGGGGCCACCTGATGGGAAGAGCCAATTCATTAGAAAAGACCCTGATGCTGGAAAGGACTGAGGGCAAGGAGAGAAGGGGATAAAAGGGGATAAAATTGTTGCATGGTATCATTGACTCAATGGACATGAGTTTGAGCAAACTCTGGGAGATAATGAAGGACAGGGAACCCTAGAGTGCTGCAGTTCATGGGATCTCAAAGAGTCAGACACAACTTAGCAACTAAACAACAACAAAAATTATATAGGTTAATTATAATGCATGATAATAATAAAAAATGAGCTATGTATATGTGTACTAAAATGCAAATATCATCAAGAAAAAAGGAAGTAAAATTTTAAAAGCACATAACAATAATTTATTTAGGCTAATTCTATAACAATAAAAAAGAACAACAGAATTTAATTATATTATATGCAATATAATTATCTAGTACAATCGTGACAAGAACACACATATATTTTACAATACATTACACACGTGCATTTATCTATAAAACTTCTATAGGGAAACATACCAAATTATTACCACCAGAGATGCCCAGATTGAGAGGGATGAAAGGTCAAATAGTAAAAAGAACTTAACATTTTACTGTATGTGTGTTCTATTTTTTACAATGTGAATGTATGACTTTGAATTACTTTATCATTAAAAATTATAAAATATTCAAAGTACAAGTTTCATGCCTTGACTATTTGTAATAAGCAAATACTTGCTATTGTGGACTGAATCATGTCCCTTGAAATTCATATTTTGAAGTCCCAACCCTCAGCACTTCAGAATGTAACTATATTTGGAGATAAGATCTTTAAAGAGGTAATTAAGTTAAAATGAGGCTACATGGGTAGGACCCTCAGCCAGTAACACTGGTGTCTTTATGAATGAGGAAGAGGTCCCAGGGATGCTGTGCACAGAGGAAAGATCATGTGAGATCCCAGTGAGAAGGTAGCAATCCACAAGCCAAGGAGAGAGGCTTTAGAAGAAATCAACATTGCCAACACCTTGATCTTGGGCAGACGGGATTCCAACTCAGGCAGTCTGACTCTAGGACTTGATTTTATAACCACCACCCTCTCTAGCTCCCAGACTCCAAATCACATTACTTCTTTTCATCTCTTCTGTATTGTGTTTGATGCCTTTGGGGCAGTGGGGTATATACAAGATTAAATCAGTGTATCATCAAATCACTTAAATCCTCAAGCTTAATACAATCTAACAAAATTCAGAATGAACTGGCCATGTACAATATTACTAATTTACTCACTGTACCAGTAATAATTATTCCTTTGAATTGACTACATGTTATTGAGTCAAGACATCTCGTCAACTGTTATTTTGGTGTTCTTTTCTTTTATTGACTACTCTACTTCATTCAGAGTGACAGTAAGTACTACCTTACTTATCTCTTTTGTTACAGAGCATCAATATTGATCCTTTTTCTAGCTCAACACTCTTAATATGATTGAATGCTAGTCTTAACTGAAAGTATGATAAATGATGATAAGATATCAAATTCTAGAAAACCACTAATTTTGGATAAGGTAAAAAAAGTTTAAAAATTGTTTGTTATTTAAATTTAAAGGGTATTGTTTTGAGGGTATCTTCTTTTCCTGCATTGAACTGTGATCTGAGTATCAGTCTCCTCTCTCTTCCACTATTACTGTCTTATACTTTAACTGGAAAAAGAAGAGATTTGTCTAATATTTGTTCCTGAACCATCTTTCTGCCACCTAGCTGCTCATCACCTAACAAACTCTGATCACAAGTACCACTTTCAGCAATTTGGGACCGCAGATCATGCTCTGATGGGTCTACCCTGGGTCCTGAGCTATTACAGGATTTTCCACCTCCACATCAGAAGAAAGGTAAATATGAGATGTGCCTCATTGTTTGTTACTGACTCGTCCCTTTATCCTCCTCCTCATCATCAGAATGTAATGGTGTTACCAAAATTTACCAAAGGATTAAGAAATATACATTGATTTTGAATACTGAAAAGAAAAACAATGAGTTTAACTGTTTTATTAGTCAAAGAAATAGACATCAAAAAAAGTTGCCCTTTTATATTTGATCTTTGAACTCTCTAGTCATGCTTCCCCATGGTCAAATGCAGTGCATTGGAGAGAACGTCAGATAAGATGTACATCTCCAAACCACTGCGGGGAAGCTCACTCCATGTCCCAAGGCTGGTTTTGCTTTAAAGATGCCCGTATCATTAAACATCTCTTGGAATAGAGAGATCTCCCAATGATGCATGTCCCAGCACCATGATCATTTAGTGCAGACTAATTAACCTCTGGGCTGGAAAGAGGAGATTCTAAACAGTCCAAGGTCTTTAGTGCACTAGAGTGAAAAGAGGGGAATCCAGGTTTTCCTAGTCTTCTGAGAAGCATCAGTTAAATCATACATAAAACTCTTCCACAGAGACGCATTCATTCTTAGAGTAGTTTCTGGCCAAATTTAGGAAGAAAACAATTTTCTAAATGTACCACAATCTGCACAGGCCCCTCACACAATAGAAATCAGGCTTATGGTAATCCACTCCGTATTCCTTGCCTGGAGAACTCCAGGGACAGAGAAGCTTGGCAGGCTGTAGTCCATGGGGTCACAAAGAGTTGGACACAACTGAATGATTAACACTTTTTTTCACTTTACACTTTCTTTCACTTTATACTGTTCAAAAGAATCATGTCAGTCCTGTCCCTGCCTCTCTCCTCAGCTTTTGGATGCTTTATAAAAAGAGCATAACTACAAACCATCCAGTCATCTCTGCCTAGAAAAAGAAGCATTAATATTTCCTATTTTTCTACACCTTAGACCTATTCACATTTGTGTGCTACTCTTTGTATCAGAATAAAGAGTGAATGTTTATGACTTTCCTGAGAACACCCAGGATGGCAAGAAGGAGAGTGACCCTCTCTCCTAAACAAAGAAATAAAGATGACTTTATCATGTATTTAAATATAAAGGACATCTGCCTTCATTTACTTTAAGTGAGTTAGTTTTATCTGTACTTGGATATATTGATAAAATCCTTTAATAAAGTTTTAATCTTGAATGATTGCAAAGTTGTTTTTTTTTTTTACTAATTCCTCAGATTTACAAAGTTATGAAATTAAGATAAATTTTAAAAGGATTATTTCATATAAACAAATATCTGTCTATGAAATGCAAGTTAAATTATGGGTTTTCTCTAGTAATATTTTTTCTCACATTAATGTGGAGCAGGATGATATTTTCAAAGGAAGCAGAATAATGATCTAGTCAATGAATGGTGTCTCTTTCTAGAGAAAGTGATGTTTGTAGTTTTCTACGATAATTCCTGTTATCTATTCTTCCTTCTGAATATACCTACTTTCTTAGCTTTATTATTATATGGAGGATTTCCTGTTGGAAATGGCATTGATATATATTCAATTATAATGTATGATATTTTGGAGATGTTTAAAAATAAGTGTTTCAGAACAACATATTTGCATATTTCAGAAGAGCTGAGGTTTCTTAAACACACCACTATTACACTATTTTACAAATAAAGAAGATGATTCAGGATGAAGGACCAGCTCTCCACAACTTGAAGATTCTCCTGATTGGACCAAATGCCCTGTTGGCAGGTAGGACAATGAGTAAGCTGTATAAGGACAGAACCATTGTTTTGCTTACTAATGATATACTCCACATGCCTAAGATAGGCCTGAGTTGGTTAGCAATAAATGCTTGCTGGATGATTTAATCAACTATTTACAGGTCAATATTTTTACATTAAGAAAGTAAGACTGAAATGATTTCCCATTTAGCTCTCATATTAGAGTAAGATTCCATTTGCAGAAAATCACAAATTGTATTATATAGATCTCTGTTCTTCCTCTGCCCTAACACATAATTAGGGACAGGTGTGGCCAAACAGGAGATGGCAAGAGTGAATATCAACATTTCAGGAATCAGCGAACTAAAATGGACTGAAACGGGTAAATTTAACAAAGATGACCATTATATCCACTACTGTGGGCAAGAATCCCTTAGAAGAAATGCAGTAGGTATCATAGTCAACAAAAGAGTCTAAATGCAGTTCAGTTCAGTTCAGTCACTCAGTTGTGTCCGACTTTTTGTGACCCCATGAACCACAGCACGCCAGGCCTCCCTGTCCATCACCAACTCCCAGAGTCTACCCAAACCCATATCCACTGAGTCAGTGATGCCATCCAACCATCTCATTCTCTGTCGTCCCCTTCTCCTCCTGCCCTCAATCTTACCCATCATCAGGGTCTTTTCAAATGAGTCAGCTCTTCATATCAGGTGGCCAAAGTATTAGTTTCAGCTTCAACATCAGTCCTTCCAATGAACAACCAGGACTGATATCCTTTAGGATGGACTGGTTGGATCTCCTAGCAGTCCAAGGGACTCTCAAGAGTCTTCTTCAACACCACAGTTCAAAAGCATCAATTCTTGGGCACTCATCTTTCTTTAATCTCAAAAACGACAGAATGATCTCTGTTCGTTTCCAAGGCAAACCATTCAATATCACAGTAATCCAAGTCTATGCCCCAAGCAGTAATGCTGAAGAAGCTGAAGTTGAGCAGTCCTATGAAGACCTACAAGACCTTTTAGAACTAACACCCTAAAAAGATATCCTTTTCATTATAGGGGATTGGAATGCAAAAGTAGTAAGTCAAGAAACACCTGGAGTAACAGACAAATTTGGCCTTGGAGTACAGAATGAAGCAGAGAAAAGGCTAATAGAGTTTTGCCAAGAGAATGCACTGGTCATAGCAAACACCCTCTTCCAACAACACAAGACAAGACTACACATGGACATCACCAGATGGCCAACGCCGAAATCAGATTGATTATATTCTCTGCAGCCAAAGATGGAGAAGCTCTATACAGTCAGCAAAAACAAGACTGGGAGCTGACTGTGGCTCAGATCATGAACTCCTTATTGCCAAATTCAGACTTAAATTGAAGAAAATGGGGAAAATCACTAGACCGTTCAGGTATGACCTAATCCAAACCCTTTAAGATTATACAGTGGAAGTGAGAAATAGATTTAAAGGACTAGATATGATAGACAGAGTGCCTGATGAACTATGGGTGGAGGTTTGTGACACTGTACCAGAGACAGGGATCAAGACCATCCCCAAGAAAGAGAAATGCAAAAAAAGCAAAATGGCTGTCTGAGGAGGCCTTACAAATAGCTGTGAAATGAAAAGAAGCAAAAAACAAAGGAGAAAAGGAAAGATATAAGCAGAGTTCCAAAGAATAGCAGGAAGAAATAAGAAAGCCTTCCTCGGTGATTAGTGCAAAGAAATACAGGAAAACAATAGAATGGGAAAGAGTAGAGATCTCTTCAAGAAAATCAGAGATACCAAGGGAACATTTCATGCAAAGATGGGCTCTATAAATGACACAAATGGTATGGACCTAATAGAAGCAGAAGATATTAAGAGGTGGCAAGAATACACAGAAGAACTGTATGAAAAAGATCTTCATGACCCAGATAATCACGATGGTGTGATCACTCACCTAGAGCCAGACATGCTGGAATGTGAAGTCAAGTGGGCCTTAGGAAGCATCACTACAAACAAAGCCAATGGAGGTTATGGAATTCCAGTTAAGCTATTTCAAATTCTAAAAGATGATGCTGTGAAAATGCTGCACTCAATATGCCAGCAAATTTGGAAAACTCAGCAGTGGCCACAGGACTGGAAAAGGTCAGTTTTCATCCCAATCCCAAAGAAAGGCAATGCCAAAAAATGCTCAAACTACTGCATGATTGCACTCATCTAACACGCTAGTAAAATAATGCTCAAAATTCTTCAAGCCAGGCTTCAGCAATATGTGAACTATGAACTTCCAGATGTTCAAACTGGATTTAGAAAAGGCAGAGAAACCAGAGATCAAATTGCCAACATCCTCTGGATTACTGAAAAAGCAAGAGAGTTCCAGAAAAACATCTATTTCTGCTTTATTGACTATGCCAAAGCCTTTGACTGTTGTGGATCACAATATACTGTGAAAAATATGAAAGAGATGAGAATACCAGACCACCTGACCTGCCTCTTGAAAAATCTGTATGCAGGTCAGGAGGCAACAGTTAGAACTGGACATAGAACAGACTGGTTCCAAATAGGAAAAGGAGTATGTCAAGGCTGTATATTGTCACTCTGCTTATTTAACTTATATGCAGAGTACATCATGAGAAATGCCAGGATGGATGAAGCACAAGCTGGAATCAAGATTGCTGGGAGAAATATCAGTAACCTCAGATACGCAGATGACACCACCCTTATGGCAGAAAGTGAAGAAGAACTAAAGAGCCTCTTGATGAAAGTGAGAGAGGAGAGTGAAAAAGTTGGCCCAAAGATCAACATTCAGAAAACTAAGATCATAGAATCCAGTCCCTTCACTTCATGGCAGATGGATGGGAAAACAGTGGAAACAATGGCTGACTTTATTTTGGGGGCACTCCAAAATCACTGCAGATGGTGATTACAGCCATGAAATTAAAAGACGCTTACTCCTTGGAAGGAAAGTTATGACCAACCTAGATAGCATATTCAAAAGCAGAGACATTACTTTGCCAACAAAGGTCTGTCTAGTCAAGACTATGGTTTTTCCAGTGGTCATGTATGGATGTGAGAGTTGGACTATAAAGAAAGCTGAGCACCGAAGAATTGATGCTTTTGAACTGTGGTGTTGGAGAAGACTCTTGAGAGTCCCTTGGACTGCTAGGAGATCCAACCAGTCCATCCTAAAGGAGATCAGTCCTGGGTGTTCATTGGAAGGACTGATGTTGAAGCTGAAACTCCAATACTTTGGCCACCTGATGCGAAAAGCTGACTCATTGGAAAAGACCCTGATGATGGGAAAGATTGAAGGTGGGAGGTGAAGGGGACGTCAGAGGATGAGATTGTTGAATGGCATCACCCACTCACTCAATGAACATGAGTTTGGGTAAAGTCTGGGAGTTGGTGATGGACAGGGAGGCCTGGCGTGCTGCCGTCCATGGGGTTGCAAAGAGTTGGACACGACTGAGCAACTGAACTGAACTGAACTGAATCATCAAGCTGAAGGTAATTCCTCAGGTAAGGAAAAAAAGCTATCATAAAATTAAAGAATTCGAATCATTGTGTATTTGAAGAGCTTTAAAATTCCTTATATCTTTCACTTCGTGTGTTTTAACTCAACATCTACAAAATAATTATCGAATATTCACCTTGTGCCAACCACAGTTTGAGGCACTGAAAATATAGCTATGATTAACACAGATGATGATTCTTCTTCAATAGAAAGAATAATTGATTGAATGCTTGATTTCAGATGGTGATAAATGCCAGCAAATAAGTTCTAAGTGAAATAGGTTGATGAGCTAGAGATAACAAGTGAGCATGTGTATATTAAAAAGGGAAACCAGGGAGAAGTTCTTGAGAGCAGCTAAAGTAAAGCAGGAGCTGAGATCTGGATGATGAGATAGAGTCAGAGGAGGGAAGGTATGAGAAATGTTTGCCTTGCTGGGAGTGGGAATCCAGAGGCTCCCAGATAGAAATAATTATGGCGGTTTTAAGGATCAGATCTTACATTCTATATACGTCTTATAACCAGAGGCTAGCAAGCCTGAAATGAGGTAAGAGAGACTGAGATCAGAAAGGAAGGACAGACAGCCATGGAAATACTATGTTCCCAGCTCAGTGGGAAGCTACTGAACATTTTAAAGCAGGAAAATAATGCAGCCTGACATTTTTAAGATGATCATATTTATTGTTTTGTTCTTCCTGTTGGTGCTTTTTAGCTCTACAGATATAAAGAGGTGAGCACAAGGCATCTTCAGGAGAAAAGAGCTGTAAAAGGACACCTAGCAGCATTCCTTACTAGTTTAGAATTCTTAAAGATCACCAAGAGTGCTTGTTTAAAATACAGCTTCCTAGAATCTCCTCCTGAGAGATACTGATTTGGGAGGAACTAAAAGTTTGCATTTTAGCAATGACCACAAATGATTCAGATGTAAGTGATGGCCTACAGATCACTTTGGTTTAGAAATCAACCCAATTTGAAAAGAAAAGTTAAGAATTTTTTTAGGTTTACCAATCCAGCTTGCCATTAGAGGAACCTAGGAATTTGATTAAAGTCTAGTCAAGCTGGACCCTTCACTAGAATTGGATCTCTGATGGATGTTTTCTGATCTCCTTTTAAAAGAGGGGTCGAAACAGAAACAGACAGTGTGTAAAGAATATGGATATAGGGTTTGGTAGTGGATGGGTTCGGCTTGACTTGAAGGTTTATGTACACACCACACTAAAGCAACATCCAACATGTTTATCCCATGACTCAGTTTCCTAACCTACCCATCCATCCCATTCCTTATTTCAATCCTTGCCCTACTTCTCTACACAGTTGTTGTTATTGTTGTCACTGCTTCTAAGCTCCTATTTCTCCTTGAAACACTGCAAGCCTCATCTCTCATGGTTACAGGTCTTTGAGTCTGGCTTTTTGCATCTCTCTTCCCTGGGTTGGTACGATTCCCTGGAGAAGGAAGTGGCAACCCACTCCAGTACTCTTGCCTTGAAAATCCCATGGACGGAGGAGCTTGGTGCAGGCTACTATCCACGGAGTCGCAAAGAGTCAAGCATGACTGAGCGACTTCACTTTTTTTTCTTTTCACTTTTCAGCAACACACAAAATAACCTGCACAAAATGGGCGTCTGGATTCTCCCCTCTTCTCCCTGCTCAACAATACTAAGATAACTTGTCTGGTCTTTTTAATAATTGAAGGGAGACACACAAAAACACCATTTTACACATGCAATCAAGGACTGCTTTCCTTTAAAATTATACCCCTTTCATTATGCAACTAATGATGGTAGAAATTCAAACTTGGCTTTCAGCCCCCAAGAAAATAGAGAGAGCTCTGCACAGAGTTCACTGCAGAATTCCACACACTTTCATGAGATGCGGTCTAAAAGGATGTTACCTGAGCGTATGGCTTCCAGAGGGGTTGGCAAGTTTCCTGTGTGACAACAAGCTCTTGATACCCCAGGCAGACAGCCAGGCCACACTGTGCCATATTGTTTATTACCTGTAGGGCAGGCTGGGCAACAGCCAGTCAGGTCAAGGATCCAAGCTGCCCACATCAAATTTAAAATGGAGCGAATGCTAACAGAGAAAGGCTGTTGCCCACAGCCAAGAATGCAAGGGCTTAAGAAGTGGAATGTGATGGTGCCCAGAGAAGATACCATCCCATTGTATTGATGGGGGACCTAAGCAGAGGCCAGGAGACAGTCCTGCCCACCTGGAAAGAAGGCACTGTCCTCATTCCTCCCTTCCCTCCTGGAGCTCTGAACTTGATAGCTCTACTGGAGAGAAGAGAGCTCAAATAGTAAGTGCTGCGAGTCTAGAATTCCTATACTTGAGGAATAAATTCAGGCCATTGATCCAATGGTGATGCTCAGATAGATTCTTAGACCCATTCCTACACATTCTTTCTAATCTAGATGTTCCACCCTTCTAGGTATAAATACAGTCCCTTATGGTCAAGAACCATCCAAGCTCTTTGTTCTGACTAAAAAGACAAAGGAAAAATGGGATAGAGCTGGATTATCCATAACTATTAAAATGACTTAGATTTGTACTATTATTGCAAAAGTCATACACAATTTTAATAGGGTTATATGCACAGTTATTTGGGTGTCACCAACTGAAAGCTGCTTTCTCTTTTTAAAAATATGAACCTAGTTGATTTCTCTTTTAAAAAAATATGAACTTAAGTCTGTTACAGCATTTTATTGGCCAAAATTGTGGAAATGTTGGCCTGCAACACCTGCAGACAGGCCTGAGGACGGCCCACCTCTAAAGGTGTTCTGGACAATGCCGCACACAGATTTTGTTGTTCAGTGTCCATCTAACACAGATCAGGTACTCAAATAGTTACTATGTGATTTGATAGGAAGAAATTTTTCTTCGTAATTCTGAGGAGAAACATTTTTCCTTCCCAATAGGTACTTAGTGACAATATTGAGAATGCACAGTTTGGGATGTCCATTCCCAACCTTGTCCCACCACCACTACTAGTGTCTCGCCTCCTAACTGGTCATGCTGACTCGGATTTCTCCCCTCCCATCCATCCTCCAGACTACGGACAGGGTGTTATTTCTGAAATCTAAATTTAATCTTATAGTTATCTTGCTTAAAATAGTTTCATCCTCATCAAGAATAAAATCAAATCTATTTGTCTATGCACAGGTTCTCAAGGATCCTTCCCTCACATTACTTGTTTTTTTTTACTAAAGTGTGGTTGATATACAATGTTGTGTTAAGTTTCAGGTACAGAACAAAGCAATTCATATATAAATGACAGATTATTTTCCATTACAGGTTGTTATAATCTACTGAATATGTTCCCTCTGCTATATAATAGGTCCTTTTATTTTATATATAGTAGTGTTTATCTGTTAATCCCAAACTCTTAATTTATCCCTTCCTCGACCCTCAACTATCCCCTATGGTAGTCATAAGTTTGTCTTCTGTGTCTGCACTGACACTATTTTTGAGCCACACTAAACTACTGGCAGTTCAACATCTCTCAGTTTTGCACATGTTATTTGTCTGACCTGGGAAACCTTCTTTCCTTTCATGTCTGGACAATACCTACGCTTCCTTTAAGGCTGCTCAAGCGCCAGCTGTCCCCTGAAACTGTCTATGAACCCAGAAAGTTTTAATCACTGAAAGCACAGCCCTTGGTTCCTTTTCTGATGTGTTAGATTGTCTGTGCACAGTTTTCAGGAAGGGCACTGGGAAGCCAAGCTGCCTGCAATGGAATGCTAGTTACCACTTAATCTGTCAGCTGTGTGACACTGGGCAAGTTAGAAGAAGGCACAGTATCTCATTTATAAACCAAAGATAATATAATACCTACTTCAGGAGACAGTTGGGAGGGTTAATGAGTTAATATATGCAAAGTGTCTGGTAACTAATATGTTCAATAAATATTATTATTGTTACTAAATAAAATTTATATTAAGGCAGAACCTACTTAAAGTGTTCAGCTCTTAAATATACAACTCCATTAGTTTTCTCATAGTGAAACACACCTGCATATCCACCCAGATCAAAAGTGAAAAACAAACCCTCATCAGCACTCTAAAAACCTCCTTCCGGGCCCCTCCCATACCCATCACTCCTACCTCCTGCAAGGTAATCACAATTCTGACTCCTATCAACATAGATTGGTTTTCCTTGATTTTAATTCTATATAAATAGTATGATACAATAATTTTGTGTCTGGTTTAATTCGCTGAACATGGTGATTGTGTGATCCACCCATCTTGATAGCATTAGTATAGTATACCATGTAGCAATAATTCATTCATTTTGATTACTATAATGTGTAATATTCTGTTATCTAAATGCATCCTTAAGTTACTTATTCATTCTCCTGGGTTTTTTATTGTGGTTAGAAAAAACATGCAACATGAAATATACCCTCTAAAAATTTTAAGTAAACAGTACATTACTGTTAACTCTAACTTAACCCTGTACAGCAAATCTCTAGAACATTTTCATTATATGTAACTGAAATTTCATACACATTTAACAACTCCGCACTTCCTCCAAACCCCAATCCCTGGACACCACCATTTACTTTCTGTTTCTAGACATATGATTACTTTAGGTACCTCATATAAGTGGAGTCATGTAGTATTTGTCCTTTTGTGACAGACTTATTTCACTTTGCTTATCTTGTATCTTCAAGTTTTGTCCATGCTGTCACATGTAACAAGATTTCCTTCTTCTTTAAGGCTGAATATGTAATATTTCACTGTGTGTATTTATGTTTTCTTTATCCACTCATTCTTTATTCATATCTAGTTTGCTTCCCTGTCTTGGCAATTGTGAAAAATTCTACAAGAAACATGGTAGTGCAGATATCTCTTCAAGATTCTGATTTCAGTTCTTTGGATAGATACCAAGAAGGTGAATTGCTGGACTATATAATAGTTCCATTTTTAATTTTGAAGAAATTACTTACTGTTTTCAATAGTGGCTGCACCATTTCACATTCTCACAAATACAGCACAAGGGTTCCAATTTCTCCCCATTATCATCAACACTTTTAAATTTTTGTTTTTGACGATGACCATCCTAACAGGTGTGAGCTGATATCTCATTGTGGTTTTGACTTACATTTCCTGCTGACTAGTAACACTGAGCACCTTTTTCATTGACATGTTGGCCAGTTGTATGTCTTCTGTGGAAGCATGTCTATTAGGATCCTTTGCCCATTTGTTAATTGGGTTATTTGCTTTTTACTATTAGTTGTAGGGGTTTCTTATATGTTATGGATATTAACCACTTAGCAGATATGTGGTTTGCAAATATTTTCTCCTGTTCAGTAGGTTGCTTTTTCATTTTGTTTGTTGTTTTCTTTGTTTTGCAGAAGCTTCTTAGTTTCATGTAATCTCACTCATCTAATTTTGCTTTTATGGCCTGTGCTTTTGGTGTCATATCCAAGAAATTATTGCCAAGACTAATGTCATGAAGATTTTTCTCTATGTTTCCTTCTAGTTGCTTTATATTTCAGGTCTTACATTTAAAAATTTAGTCCATTTTGAGCTGATTTTTATGAATGGTGTGGGGGAAGGAATCCAGTTTCATTCCTTTGCCTGTGTATATTCAGTTTTCCCAGCACCATTTGAAGAGGCTATCCTTTCCCATTGTGTAGTTTTCATTCCACTATTGATGGACAAATGACTACTTTCTAGTTATTGTTTTTGTTTTGTTGTTATTAACTCTTAACAAAAAATGCTTCTATTCAAGTCTTTTGGTAAACAAGTACACATTTCTCTCATTTAAGAGCAGTATTTCAGAGGCTTTGAATAATGTATGATCCTTTAGTAACTAACTGCCAGTTTTCCAAACTGGTGGTATCATATCTTCACCAATACATGCTATTGTCCATTTTTTTGTTTGTTTGTTTAACTTTAGTTTTCTTGTAAAGGTGTTTCACTGGTATTTTAATTTATTAATACATTTCCATGATGACCAATCATGCCTATCACCTTTGAAAACGTGTACTGGTCAACTGTACAGCTTCTGTGAAGTGCTTATTCAAGTGTGTTGCCCATTTCTAATTGTGTTTTCTGGAATTTTTTTAATTGATATAAAAATAGTCTGAATATAGTTCTTTGCCAGATATGTGTATTACAAATATTATCTCCTATTCTTCAGTGTGCTCTATTACTAGTGTCTTTGGAGAACAAAAGTTTTTAACTTTAGTGAAATTCTATTTATCAATCCTTTCTTAATGTTTTTGATGTCTGGCTTATGAAAATTTTTCTCCCTAAGGGGATGAAGTTATTTTCCTAATGTTCTTTTCTAGAAGTTACTGCTTTTATTTTTGTATTTGTCTATGATCCATCTAGAACTAACTTTTGAGTATGCTATAAGATGGAGGTCATAGATAGCTGATTAACCATTTTTTTAATTAAAAAAATCCTTCCCCCATTATACTTCTATCATTATTATATCATAGTCACTATCATTATCATCATAATGACCATCATCAGCATTTATTTATAAGCCTGTCTTCTCCACTAAACAATTAGCATCCTTGGACAAAATTGTGCTTTGTTCACCATTTTCCTCTATACCTAATATAGCTGCCAGTCTAGCTGCCAGTTAAGAGTTTGTTGAATCAACATTTACTAAATAATTACGCATGCCAATTTATAACATGGGTAAAGATATTGTAAGAAAGCACACGATTATTTTCAGAGTTCTGGCATCCTGCCTGAGTATATTATATAGAAAGTTATTGACAGAATGTGGGAGCGCAGTGAATCACTATTGTGGATCTGCAGAGACCAGAGTATTGCCAGAAGACTGGTTATGGGCTAATATTTAACTTTTCACTATATTCTGGTGAGTTTGATGTGGATTCTTAAGAATACTCTCAAATGGACATTAAAGATGAAATAAAGGATTCTGGGAGCCAGTTATCAGTTAACTGTAACCAAGTCATGCCACACTAAACTTTTGTAACAGGTTTATCTTAGTAAAGTAGGAAAATGTAGTCTATGTAGTTTAGAAATATATTTGGTGTGCTCTCATGATTCCTTAGCAAATAAGGGGTATGACTCCTCTCTGTGACTCACAGAAACTATGACTTTTTAACTTTTTAACTCTGCTTGACACCTCATACACTGTAACAAATCACAGTTAATGAATGATTTATAATAGAGTTAGATGAGTTCTTCTATAGTAGAGTGTCTTGGAGCATGAACTTGTACTCAGAGTCTCACTGCTGAAGACCTGGTAGTCTGTTTGTGTGTTTTGATGATGCACAGGTCTTTTTCTTCTGGGGCTGAAATAGAATGGAGGAGTTTTAAAGCCTATGAAGAAAGATAAGGTGAATACTGCTGAAGAAGACAGGGATTGCTTGAATCTATCTGATTTTGGCTTCAGGTACTAGATTTTAGTGATAAGAGGGATTAAGAGCAGAAGGTTTAGGAAACCAATTAAAAAAAACAAAATAAAACAAACAAACAAACAAAAACACTGGAGGCTATGAGCACAAATATTACTGCTGGTCCTGGTGAACATTCCTCCCCAACTTTGCCAGGAATCACTGGCTTTGGCAGCCAGCCCATGGGCTCAGAGGAGCCGCCTTAGGGATGTGACACTTAAAGAAGAACATTAGCCAATTTGTTCCAGGATACTAGCGACACAACTTGACAACCCAGAAATAACTAGGGGTAACTTTGACAGAGAACTGGAGATGTCCTTCAGTATCAAAATCAGAGGCTAAGCACTATAATTTTGAAATTAATGTTAATGTGACTTCAACAGGCTGGTAAGAACTGGGGAATTCTAGAACACCAGTACTAAATAAACATACACAAAACTGCAACTTAGGCTTCCTTGGTGGTCCATTGGTTAAGAATCTGCCTGCCAATCCAGCTGACATGCGTTCTATCCCTGGTGCAAGAAGATCCCACATGCTTCAAGGCAACTAAGCCTGTGTATCACAACCACTGAGCCCGAACCCTAAAGCCCTGGAGCTGCAACTACTAGAACCTCCCACAACAAGAGAAGCCCCAGCAATGAAAAATCTGCATACCACTAGAGAGTAGCCCCTGATCACCACAACTAGAGAAAGCTTTCACAGCAAGAAGACCCAGTGCAACCAAAAATAAAAAAATTTTTTTTTAATTGCAACTTATTGAAATTCTAATTAATCTCAAAATTTTTGTATACAATATTTTATTTCAACTTTTTTTTATAACTCTACTATTTCCCAGGTGGCTCAGTGGTAAAGAATTTGCCTGCCAATGCAGAGATGCTGGAGACAGGGTTCAATCCCAGGGTGAGGATGATCACCTGAGGAGGAAATGGCAACCCACTCCAGTATTCTTTCCAGGAATATCCCATGGACAGAGGAGCCTGGTGGGCCACAGTCCATGAGGTCACAAAGAGTTGGACACAACTGAGTGACTGAGAATGCATGCATGCACTAACTTTCATTAGCAATAAATTCAGTTCTTTTTATCTAATTTTTTCAGACAAACCTTGGAAACATTTATAAAGTTTTTTTTATTTTTAATCCCATTTGAATTTTAATTATTTAGTTTACATACATATTTGTTTGAAAGAAAATAGCATTGTGATATTCTGTCTTCTCATAATTAGAGTACAATATTTTTCTCCAAATATTCCAAAGGCATGTTGTCTACATGTTTATAAAAAAAAACAGTTTACTTGAAATAATAACTGTAGTTCTTGATAAGGTTATTTTTAACTTAATTTGTGTATTTCGTTAATTTTGTGAATGAGCTCTTATTATATTTTCTAAATTAGAAGTACTGGAATAACACATAGCTATTGTTAAATGTTTTTCATGTATGCCATTTTGCAAAACTTTTTTATTATGGTATTTTTTTAGTTTAATCACATATATTTTCTAGGTATATCTTCACATTTGCAAATAATAATATTGCCCTCAGTTTCCAAAAGTATATACAACTTGCTTCTATTTCAATCTTATTACATTAATTAGAACATACAGAACATTGTTAAATGACAATGTGATTATAAGCAGAATAACCTATTTTTAACCCCTCTCATGTGGCAAAATGGAAATAATTTAAACACTTCCTGATTAAATTAAATTGAAGACCACAGGAGAAATAATCCTCTGTGAAGGATGGAAGGTGAGAGGAAGACAAGCATATCCACAAATCTACATAGGGGAAACTGAAAATGAAGATACAAGAGGGAAAAAATGAGGTCTGATGACATTAGCCTGAATTAGTATACCAGATCCTTCCCTGAAGAAAGACTTTGAGCTCATCTCCTCCCATAGATACAGCAAAATCAGAGGCAAATATAGAACAACTCTCTCAGAGAATGACCTAAAGCTAACAGAGCAGATTTTCTAAAGAATATAAAAGAAAAACTACATTGATATATAGGTAGGTGGGGCAGAGATGCAATGAGCCAGGACCAACACTCTAGCAGGCAACCCAAGATAGGAAGAGGATATTACAAACTCAGAGGTGCTCCCTAAAGAGCAAGCAATTTGAGGTCCACATTGGGTATCCAAGCCCTGGGGACTGACATCAGGAAGACAAACCCTGTTAATGGATTTTAAACCAATAGGGCTTACAACTGAGAGAGTCAAAGGACTGTAGGATACTGAGACTCCACTCTTAGAGTGTGTACCCACAAACTTACTCCCTCTGAGTCTCAGTGCAGAGGAAGCTGATTGAAAACCACCAGGCATTCTTTCTGGCCTGCCAAGACCACCCTAGCAACCCCTCCAACTCAAACTAGTTTCTGGCTCCAGCACCGCACTCCCAACTCTGATGAAGCAGTGGCCCTTGGTGTGCCCAGGAAAATGCCAACCCACACCAGGCGCTGGCTCCAACATACCCCATCCTCTGCCACATTTGCCTTATAGGGATCCTAGAAGGTAAGAAAGAGAATAGCAGAACACTTATTTGATAAAATAATGGCTGAAAACTTCACCAACCTAGGGAAGAAAACAGATATCCTGGTCTGGGAATCAAAGAGACTTCCAAAACAAGATGAACACAAAGAGAACCACATCTAGACATACCATAATTAAAATGGCAAAAGATAAAGAGAGAATTTTAAAGGCAGTAAGAGAAAAGCAAAGACATACTTACAAGGAAACCTTCATAAGGCTATAAGCTGATTTTGCATGAGAAACTTTGCAGGTTAGAAGGAAGTAGCATTATACATTTGAAGTGCTGAAAGGGAAAATTCTGTAAACAAGGATACTCTACCCAGAAAGGTTATCATTCAGAACTGAAGAAGAGATAAAGAGCTTTCTAGACATGCAAAAACTAAGAGTTCATCACCACTAAACTGGTCTTGCAAGAAATGTTAAAGGGCCAGGTTTAAGCAAAAAAGTAAACACTACGACAAGAAATAAGATTAAAAAAAAAACTCACTTGTAAAAACATATACAGTTGACCTTGAATATAATGAGCTTGAATTGCATGTATCCACTTATATGTGGATTTTTTCAATAGCAAATACTGCAGTACTACACAATCCACAATCCATGGTTGGTTTAATCTGTGGCTACAGAAGAGGAAATATGGAAGAATCATGGATTCAGATTTTTACTGTCTGGAGGGTCAGAACTCTTGGCACCTTCATTGTCAAGAATCAACTGTATACAATAAAGACAGTGGATTAATCACTTAAAAAGTTAGTATCGATATTATAAGACAGAAGTCATAAAAATCAACTATGATTAAAATAAGTAATTAAGGTATACACAAAGGTATGAAATATGATGTTAAACACCAAAAGTGTTAAAGAGTGAAAATTTTGAGGTTTTAGAATGTGTTCAAACTTAAGTGACTAATAGTTTAAAACAAACAGTTATATACATAGGTCAATATATATGAACCTCATGCTAACCACAAACCAAAAACCTACAATAGGTACACACCCAACAAAGAGAAAGGAATCCAAACATAACACTAGACAATATCATCAAACCACAAGAGAAGAGAATAAAAAAGTAAAGAACAAAAAAGAGCTATAGAAACAGAAAGTAAGTAACAAGATGGCAATAAAGCATACCTATCAATAATCACTTTAAATGTAAATGAACTAAATGCCTCAATCAAAAGACATAGGGTGGCTGAGTGGATGAAAAACCAAGACTCATCAATATTCTGCCTACAAAAGCATACTGTAGGCAGATTAAGGATACATATGGACTGAAAGTGAGGGGATGGAAAAAAATATTAAACGCAAATGGAAATCAAAAGAACACTGGGATAGCAATATTTAGAGTTATGTTTCAGATCAAACAGACTTTAAATCAAAGACTATAACAGAAGACAAAGAAAAGCATTACATAATAAAAAAAGAAATCAATTCTAGAAGAGGATATAACAGTTGTGTGTGTATGTGTATGTATGTGTGTGTGTATTCAACACAGGAGCACTGAAATGCATAAAGCAATTATTAACAGATAAAAGGAAAAAATGTACAGTAAGATAATAATCATAGGGGACTTTTAACACCCCACTTACATCAATGGATAGAACATCCAGACAGATAGTCAGTAAAGAAACACTAGCTTTAAATGACACAATAGACCAAAGAGGCATTTATATATATTATATATATAATATATATATATATATATAGTTGTTGTTGTTGTTTACTCTCTAAGTCATGTCCAACTCTTTGCAACCCCATGGACTGTAGCTTGCCAGGCACCTCTGTCCATGGGATTTCTCAGGCAAGAACAAGAATCCTGGAGTGAGTTGCCATTTCTTTCTCCAGGGGATGTTCCCAACCCAGGGATCAAATGTGTATTTCCCACATTAGCAGGTGAATTCTTTACTGCTGAGCCACCATGTGGCTTATATACATAAACATTCCATACAAAAGCAGCAAAATACACATTCAAGTGCACATGGAATATTTTCCAGGATAAATCACTGCTAGGTCACAAAATAAATCTCAGTGAGATTGGATATATACCCAGGAATGCAACGGCTGGATCACATGATAGCTCTGTTTTTAATTATTCGAAGACCCTCCATACTGTTTTTCATAGTTGTTATGTAAATTAACGTTTCCCTCAACCATACACGACAGTTACTATCCAGGTCAAACTACTCCAAAAAGTTGAAGATAAAGGAATATATCCAATTCATTCTGTAAGGTCAACATCACCCTGATACCAAAACCAGATATAGACACCACAAAAAAAAGAAAATTACAGGCCAACATCCATGATAAACATAGACACAAACATTATCAATAATATATTAGCAAACCTAATTCAACAATACATTAAAAATACTATCCATCATGATCAAGTGGGATTTATTTCAAGGATGCAAAAATGATTCAGTATCTGCCAACCAATGTGATACACCAAATTAATAAAGCAAAGGATAAAAAGCACATGATCATCTTAATAGATATAGAAAAAGTATTTGAAAAATTCCAAATCCATTCATGATAAAAATTCTCAACAAACTGGGTATAGCAGAAACATACCTAAACATAATAAAGCCGTTTATAACAGACCCAGAGCTAACATCATACTGAATGATGAAAAACTTACAGCTCTTCCTCTAAGGTCAGGAACAAGACAGGGATGTCCACTCTTGTCACTTTTACTCATCATAGTGTTAGTAGTCCTAGCTGCAGCAGATAAACATAAATAAACAAAAGCATCCAAATTGGAAAGGGAGAGGTGAAACTGTCATTATTACAGATGACATGTATTTATATAGAAAATATTCACCAAAAAAAGATTACACCAAAAAAATATTAGAACAAATAAATGAATCATTAAATTTGCACAATAAAATCTGCTGTATTTCTATGTATTAATACTATACTATCAGAGGGAAATTTTTTAAAATCCCACTTATAGTCACACCAAAAAGAATTAAATACCTAAAAATAAAGTTAACCAAGAAGGTGAAAGAACTATACTTTGAAAATTAAAAGACATTGATGGAAGAATTGAAGACAACACAAATAAATGGAAATATGTACCATGCTCATGAACTGGAAGAATGAATATTATTAAAATTTACATACTACCCAAAGAAATCTACATATTCAATATAATCTCTATCAAAACACTGATGGCATTTTTCACAGAATTAGAACAAATAATTCTAAAAATTTTACAGAACCACAAAGACAAAGCAATCTTAAGAAGGAAGAACAAAGCAGATGGTATCATGCTCCCTACAAACTATACTAAAAAGTTACAGTAATCAGAAGAGTATGGTACAGCCATAAAACCCAAAATATGGTCAATGGAAAAATAGAGAACTTAGAAATAAATTTATACAAATATAGTCACTTAATCAAGGAAAAATAAGGCAAGAATAAAAAGGGAAATAAAGCTTCTGTAACAAGCAGTATTGGGAAAACTGAACAGCTACATGTAAAAAGAATGAAACTAGGCTATTTTCTTACACCATGTACAAAAATAAACTCAAAATAGTTTAAAGACTGAATTAAGACTTAAAACCATAAAACTCCTAGAAGAAAACATTGGCAATAAACTCTTTGACATCAATCTTAGCAATATTTTCTGGATCTGTCTCCTCAGGCAAGGACAGAAAAAGCAAAAATAAACAAACAGGAATATATCAAACCAAAAAGATTTTGCACAATAAATGAAATCATCAACAAAAAGGCAAATAACTGAATGAGCAAAGATACTTGCAAATTACATGTCTGATAAGTGATTAATATCCAAAATATGCAAAGAACTCATACAACTCAATATCAAAAACCAATCTGACTAAAAACTAGGCAGAGGACATGAATAGCTGTTTTTCCAAAGAAGAAATGTAGGAGGCCAACAGGCACATGAAAAGATGCTCAGCATCACAATGATTTAGAGAAATGCAAACCAAAACCACAAGATAGCACCCCATTGAGATATCACTGGATAGAATGGCTACTATCAAAAAGACAATAAATAACAAGTGTTGGTCAGGATACAGAGAAAAAGAAACTGTCTGTATGGTTGAGGGAAACGTTAATTTACATAACTATGAAAAACAGTATGGAGGGTTTTCGAATAATTAAAAACGGAGCTATCATGTGATCCAGCCATTGCATTCCTGGGTATATATCCAAAGAAAGTGAAAACACCAATTCAGAAAGTTACAGGCACCCCTGCATTCCTGGAAGCATTATTTACAATATATATAACCTATAATGGAGAAGGAAATAGCAACCCACTCCAATATTCTTGCCTGGAGAATCCCATGAACAGAGGAGCCTGGTGGGCTACTGTTCATGGGGTCACAAAGAATCGGACACAACTAAGTGACCAAGCACATAACCTATAAAAATAGCAAATCATTGTTGCACACCTGAAACTAATATAATATTTTAAGTCAACTATACTTCAATTAAAAACATGAAAGTAAGAAATAAAATTCAGAAGATAGCTTTCTGATATTAAAAAGAAGAAATAAGATTGTTAGATATAGTGTTATGAGGTAGATATAAATGCAAGGTGGCAATTGCTAAGAAAGGAGTGGACCATATAAAGGAAATTTTATCATTCTAGTAATTTTACTTAGGATCAAGCTTGAAAACACATACAACACATTATATGGTGCTAACTTTCAATGTTAGCTAGAGCAATGAGTTCATGTATTTATTCTGTATTCCTATTTTGAATTCAGAACAAAATTTCATTGTCACTGCCTTAAGCATGATCTATTTAATTCATTATGGGAATGGGAGGAACAGTTTTTCTAAAGAATTTGTGATGAGAATAAAGATGAGGTTTAGTGTCAAAGCAACAAATAATTGAGGAAGATGCAATGAGGTTTTTCCACAAGGACAGTTTCAATTTTTTAAATAGAATCAATGTATTGGCAGAATTTACTGGAAGAGAAGTGTTCATTAGAATTGACTACACAATCACACTGAGATATACTTTCATAATAGATGTCACAGTGCACATGGAACCTGTATCCTAGATTATTTTATAGATAGATTCAGGAGCATATCCCCAACAATTGACAAGCCTTCAGCTGATGATGGAAACCTCTCCTTCACAGAAAAATGCTCTTTCCCAGTCAGATGCTTTTCTTTCAGAGAATTAAATTTTAGGGAATAAGGGGTGAACCGTTGAAAGCAATAAGTGGGAAAAGAATGTCTTTTGGAAGCAAAATGTCAGCTTGAATCATGGCCTACCTCTTATTGCATTAAACAGTTTGGGCAAGTAACTTGAAATCTGCAAACCTCAGTTTACTACCAGTAAAATGGAAATAAAACTATCTATATGAGACTACAGTAAAGATTAAACAATGTAAATTTCATGGCCTGAAATTGGCACTTAAAGGAAATTAAAAGTGTTGGTTCTTCTTCATTGTTATTTATGTAGCATTTTGAAATATGTTATTGCTTTAATATTTGTACTTTTAAAAATCTTTTTTATAAATTTATCTTTTTAAGCCAGAAGTTTTCATTGCCTCAGAGAAATTTAGTATCTTTACAGCTGGGATGGAAATATAACCAAAATATTTTTATTCATTTCTAGACTGCCAAAATAGGCACTAGAATCCCATCTTTGAAACAACAGTCCTAATATCCAGGCTTTTGATTATAACTCTTGGGCCTTTGTGATTTAAGAAAAAAAAAGTGTTTTACATGCCAAAGTCTTATCACTAAATATCAGGAAACAAACCTGACCCTCATAGCGTAACGTCCTGTAAGCCACAGACCAGAAAGATGCGGCACAAGTGCCTACACTATAGCAAAAGGAGATTTTAATAGCTGAACCACATGCATTTTGTATTCCAAGTACTTTAGACACTTTAATTCACTCATCCTCTTGACATCCCCCGGTACAGATAAGGAAATTGATGCTCAGAGAGGTTAAGTAACTTATCCAAGCTGACACAGCTTGCAACGGATGGCTCTAGTATTTGATCCTGTGCAATCCGGCTATTCTCTTTATTAGGGCGCCATGGTGCTATAAATGCAGATCCTGGGCTTGGGAGACGGTGCTTGGAGATTACTGGTAAAACAAATCTGAAATCCAAACACTTGGAGGAAGCAGATTTTAAAAGTCTCCAGCTATGTTTCAAAATTCAGAAACAAAGAGGCTGTGTAAAGATAAGCTCACAGAGGGTCTCCGTGCCCCATCTCCACACGCACCCTTGCCACACACACCGATCCTGGGGCAGTAGGTACACTGACAGGGAGCATTTGTTCAGCAACAGGACTTGCAGTAGTATGCCCTCTGCTGCACAAGTCCTACACGTCCCTGCGTGCCAGGAGAGTATCCCAAACGCCGGGGGGACCCCGGATGTCACTGGGCCATTAAATGCTCCTAGAACTCAGAAATGGGGTGAGGTGTGCTGAAATGCACATGCTCAGGAAACACAGGCCTAGAAGACAGCTGCAATCTGGACGATGAGAACACAGAGTCTCCGCATAGGGGCCGCAATCCAAGCCGCCCCCCACAGCATTGTTTACCGCGCAAAGGACACAAGGAAAGCTGAATAGGGTTCATGGTACATGACATTTGCCTACAAGCTTTGGGGATCCCTGTGAGGAAAAAATAATATAACATGATAAATATAATGTGAAGAATGAAAGTAAATGTTTCTTTAAATATTTGAGAAAAGAAAAAAACAAATATGTAAAAGCTAACAGATATATCATAAAATTTAATAATAAAAATGGTCTTATAAATTTATAATTATAATTTAATTATAATTAACAAATTATAAATTCTCCATAAAACATTTTTCATACATTTGTGGCTGCATACTTTTTGATCCCTTATTCATATGATAACTATTTTGTAATAGTTTCTACAGAGAGAATAAAAGGGTAGATAATTGAGGCTTTCTCGAGGATCACTGACATTTTTTATAACTGGTAGCTGGAAGGCATAAACCATGTGGCCTCACACGTGGATGCACCTGCTGTCTGTGCCAGTACCTCACAAACACAGGAATTCTAAGCTCTACTTTGCATAGTTTCTGTCAGAAAAAAATAGATGTAACATTTACAATTGCATATGCTGCATTACTGAATGTATTCCTAACCTAAAAAGAAAAATGTCTATGTCAAGCTGTCAATGAGAACTAAATTTTCTGCTTACGATGTTACCCCTCTGGTAACTGGAAGAATCTTCCATAGGCTTTTTCCCAAGTTTTTTCTCCTCCATTTGCCCACATACTTCTAAGGCCAGGCATCGTAGGCGCTATATCCCCATATGACCCCAGCCTTCTATGGTTTTGAATTGGCACAGCAGGTGATGGGAGTATTTCTATTAGAGAAGCCATTTCTAGCCAAGATTGACCAGTCCATAACTTAACTATTCACGGAAGTGACTGTAAACCACACGAATCTATCACACTAAATACAAACTGAATATACCCCATCTCAACTTCCCCATAATCAGATCCCCAAAATTCTTACAGCTATCCCAAAGCTATTTTATAAAAGGTGAAATTTTGGTGGAGTGAAAATCAGGTGGCAAATAACAGTTGTCTTAATCAGTTGCTATAAAAGTTATAAAATCTATGACTATATGAACCTATCACTGCTGCCCCTTCCAAGGGTTCAGAAAAAGCCCTGAAGTTTAAGCTTCATTAACAGTACAGTACATTCAACTCCAGGTATGAGATACTTCAGGCAAGACCAAGGAGGACAGGATGATACAGCAAGGACCAATGGCCTCTCCCAGAGACCTAGGGCTTACCCTGGGGGCTTGACTTATTCTGGAAAATAAGATTTTTAAACTGAAAGTGACTAAGAAAACTCGAGTGAGCAATTTATAGTTCTTCCCCATTCCTGACCAGAGTTGGGGGTCTCACGGACCAGTTGAGTTCAGTTATAGAAAATAAATTACATCTCTGCACGTCTAAAGGGTGACTTGAAATATAAACCCCACTACATATGAAAAGAAAATGACTGAAACACAAAAGTCAAGGAATTTAACCCTCTGTCCTCAAAAGATTGTGAGTTAATGTGAAATGCTAAAAAAAGGTACAGATAACAGTTTGGATAGCTTTAAATAGCTTTCTGTGGTAACCTCTAAATCCCCATGGTTCTGGATGATTTTGACAGAGAATTGGACCCAGAATGGGTTTCTCTTGCTTTAATTTGAATGTGACACTGATCATTCAGCCACATTTGGAAACACCAGGGGGTGACCGGCAATAAAGTTTACTGCTTTTTTAACCCTTCTCTCACCAAAAACAGTAATGGATACAGTTGGAATAAACGACTCCATCAAAAGATAATGTAAAAAATACATTTAGTTAGCCTTGTTATAAACTGAATTGTATCTCCCAAGTTCACAAGTTGAAGACCCACTGCCAGAACCTTATAATGTGGCTTCATTTGAAGACAGGGCCTTTAAAGAGGTTGAAATGAAGGCATACGGGTGGGCCCTAATGTAATATGACTGGTGTCCTTAGGCGAGAAGGACACAGACAATGTAGACAGAGGGAAGAACATGAAGACACAGTGAGAAGGCTTCTGTTTGTAAACCAACGGAAAAGGCCTCAGGAGAAATCAACACTGCCAATACTATGCTTTGGGACTTCCAGCCTCCAGAAATGTGAGGGAATAAAGTTCTGTTGATTCAGTCACCTTGTCTGTGTTACACTATTATGGCAGCCTTTGCAAACTAATATAACCCAAATTGGAGTCTTGGTGGGGTGGAAGGTTCCTTTTATGCTCATAAATGAACATGACAGTCAAGAAAGTTTTTTTAATAGCTTCACACCTATATCTACCGCCTCTATGAATATTCTTCTATATATGCCAATTCCTTCTGGGCACTGAAGAGGCTTTTTAAGGGAAAATATATTAAAATTAATGTTTCATCCCTTAAGACCTCTGTTGGGTGTCTTAAGCATACTTTGTGGATCCTAGGGACTCACGGCACTTTCTGTGTAAAAATTATTCTTTCCCTGTGATTTCTCTTCCTTTATCTGGCAGTTGAATATTTCTCTAGGAATTTAATATTTTTACCTTTGAACTAAATTGCTAAGCCTATATTTGATATGGGTTTATCCTCTATTATTTTGTAAAAAATATCTCTGCATGTGTGTATCTGTTTGCTATTTAAACTATCAATACTCCATTTTAGTGCCAAAAAAGAGTTGTCAGTTTTTGAGGATATGCACATGTTTCATGCTTCCCTGGAGACTCAAATAGTAAAAAAATCTGCCTGCGATGCAGGAGACCCAAGTTTGATCCCTGGTTCAGGAAGATCCCCTGGAGAAGGGAATGGCAACCCACTCCAGTATTCTTGCCTGGAGAATCCCATAGACAGAGGAGCCTGGTGGGCTACAGTCCATGGATTCGCATGGAGTCAGACATGACTGAGCAACTAATACACACACATACACACACACGTGTGTTTTACACACCAAATACTGGGAAAAGAGTTTACTCATTTTTTTAATATTTTGCAAGCTTTTGTGTAACATGAAGTAGCAAGTCCTTTTCCAATAGCAACTCATCATCTAAACAGAGAGAGATTCGGAAAGGCTACACTGCTGACTGTGAAGGTGGAGGAAAGGGCCAGTAGCCAAAGAACACAGCTGGAAAAGGCATGGAAGTGGATTTTCCCTAGAGCCTCCAGAAGGGACACAGTCCTGCTGACCATTTTAGATTTCTGACCTCCTGAACTTTCAGATGACAAATCTGTGTTGTTTGAAGCCCCTAAACTTGGGGCAATCTGTTATAGCAGTTATGGGAAGCTAAGCTGCCGTCTATGGGGTCACACAGAGTCGGACACTACTAAAGCAACTTAGCAGCAGCAGCAGCAGCAGCAGCAGCAGCAGCAGCAGCAGCAGCAATACTCAGTGTATACCGCAGTGTGCCCTATAAGTCCAAGCCTTTCCTGGTCCTGAAAACCTCACGAGAAAGCCAGGAAAGGTATCAAAACCCAAGTTCCACTCTCCACTGGAGCATAAAATAAACCGTGCCCTCAGTTTGACCCAACAAACAACTCACTTGGGAGCTAGGTGGTGATTTCATAGCCTCTGAATCTGCATCACTTCCTGTCCACTCTTTCTTCCCCAATCTGTGTGGACTTCTTTTGGACACTGAGCTCCTATCTGGACCCTCACTGGTCCTATGTTGACTAAGGCCTCAGAGTTTCAGAACCACAGCTACTCATAATTGGTGTAAATCCAGCCGCACTAGGAATGAGGGACCCACACTGACACAGACCAGGGTCTCAGCAAAGCAGAACAGAGAAGCAAAACCTTTTTACGAAAGAAATCAACATCCTAAGCCACAAGTCTGAGAGCAACTTCTTAAGATTTAGACTAGCTGCTGCTGCTGCTGCTGCTAAGTCACTTCAGTCGTGTCCGACTCCTAACAACCCCATAGACTGCAGCCTACCAGGCTCCTCCGTCCATGGGATTTTCCAGGCAAGAGTACTGGAGTGAGGTGCCATTGCCTTCTCCGTTTAGACTAGCAGAAGGACATAAATAATAACTAACATTTCCCCGGTTTGTGCCGTGGACTTCACACGCATTATCTTATTTAATCCTGAGTGCCTACGAGGAGGTATTTTATTATCCTCATTTTACAAATGAGAAAACCAAGAATTCACAAACATCATTACTTTGACTAATGTTACGCAGCTGGGGCTTGAGCCCAGGCAATCTGATTCAGAACACCTACAAAGACTTCTGGCCAGCAATGCAGTGAGGTCTTGGGCAATGTGTTTTCAAGCTACAAGTAAAGCCTCTCAGCAGCACCACTTCCTAAGGGAAGGAAGCTTTAAGAAGCCAAGTGGGGAGGGGGTGAGAATTTTAGGGACCCAGGTAAAGAGAGTGGAATTCAGGACAGGGCTCCAATCTCAGAGATGCAAAGAACAAAAAGGCAGGAGAAACACCAGAAAGCCCAGCCCCATCCCCGGTAGGACCTGGAGCAGAGTGAAGCCATGGCCCCACCTGGGAATCAGATAAGTAAGTTTCTCCAATGAGACTTGGGCGGGGAAAGAGGTTAGGCAAGCAGCAAACTTTTTCAGACTTCACTGACAAGAGAGAATAAGGTTCCCATTCATCTTCAGTGCTTGATTTCCTTGATTTGGGGCACAAGAGGAGCTGTGACTTTGGGTGTTTATCCTTTCTGGCTGACTACAGGAAAGGGCTGGACTAGGGCAAGGTGGATAGTGAAGTAGGTCATATAGTGGTGATGAGGTGGGCAGCAGAGGCCCTCCTCTTTCCAAGCTCACATCCACCCTGCTGTTTGCTAGCTATAGACCTCCAGCAAGTTACTAGACCACATACAAATGAATGCACACATACTCTGCATCTTGATTTCTTGTAAACAAGTATCAACCAAGAAATTCTTAGTGGGCATCTAGTTGTAGACCCAGTACAGGGTTATTGGACAGATAAAACAGTGAATAAGAAACACACCTTGCCATCATGGAGCTTGCAGAGAATCCTACTTATCAGTAGTAGTTAGCCCTCTATAAGAAAAAGGGGATTGAGAAGAGAAATATATAGGTTCAAAAGCATATCCATTTGGGCTAATTAAATGAAACTTGATTTAATGATGAACAGCAAGGAAAGAACATCTTGGAAGGATGCAAATTTCATGTTGGCAGTGTTGCTAGTCTGACCTCAATTTGCCTTCGGTTTATGTTAAATTAAAGTTAACTTCAAACAGCATTGATATATTTAAAACTATTGGAGTTTTCCTTAGAGCTGAATCGATAAAGAGGCCTAATGGCTTTAGAACAAATTGATCAAAATTTCATTTCAAGCCTGACATTTAAAGTAGAACATTACAAGCAGCTTACTTGCCCTCAAGGAAAACTTAGATATAGAAGTGCTATAATTTAAACTGTTCTTCAAACAGTGAGAAAGCTCGAGTTTATTGAAATAATGATAAGGATGATGATAACAATATCTGTCATCCATTAAGCACCACCCAACTACCAGACATGGTGGTAGACCCCCCACATGTATTCTCTGTGCGCGTATGCCAAGTTGCTTCAGTCCTGTCCGACTCTTTGCAACCTTGTGGACTGCAGCCCTCCAAGTTCCTCTGTCCATGGAATTCTACAGTCAAGAACACTGAAGTGGGTTACCATGCCCTTCTCCAGGGAATCTTCCCAACCCAGGGGTTGAACCCACATCTCTTACATCTTCTGCATTGGCAGGCGGGTTCTTTACCACTAGCACCACCTGGGAAGCCTGGTATTATCTCTAGTCCCTGCAACAACTTGGAAAAGTAAGGACTATTACTTTTGAATATGAGAAAACTGAGATTAAGTAATGTGCTTAAAATTAAAAGTCATTTTGATTTGCTCACGTATTCTGTATCATGCATTATAGAAAGGCCACCTATTTCTGTTTTCTCTTACTCTTGCAACTTATATTTTTATTTAAATCTCTAGGTAGTATTTTCCTAAAATTCTGAGAAATAATGGTAGACATATGTTGCTTTTACTTAGTATTCACACTCCTTCAAATAACAGTACCTCTATCCACTTTCAATCCATGTGATTTCATGGGCCTGACCCCATCACCAGAGCTAGGCATGTGAATCATCTCTAGACAATCAAAGCACCAAATTACCCTAACTACAGGGTGTTTGCTTTTAAAGGGAATATGGCAAAACAGGGTAAATGAGAATTGTCTGCCAAACATTTGTTGGAATTCTTGAAAAATAAAACCTTTCCTTTGACTGGTGTTGCTCAAACAATAAGGCAAAAACCTAGATACAAAGAAGCAACTTGCATGAATTTGAAATGAGCACAGAGAAGTGGAGTGGCATGTGAGAAAGAAAGGCAAATTCCTGGATCAATCTGTGCCTGAAACTGCCTGAACTTCTCCATTTAATAATGTAATGAATAACTCCCACCCACCATATTGATTTCTTACTTCAATCAAAGTCATCTAATGCAGAGCATGATTTCAGTTTGTGACTTTCCATTAAATGCTAGTCATGTATTTTGGAAATACTAACACACCAAAAATTAATGAGCAGGTTCTTTGGTATGCAAAATAATGATAGCCACCACCACCCCCAAGGATATGCACACCCTAATCCCCAGGATATTATCTTACAAGGAAAAATTTCTTTACAGATGTGATTAAGGATAAGGACCTTGAGATTAGATGGCCCAATCTAATCATGTAAGTTCTTAAAAGCAGATCTGGGAAGCAGAATAAAAGGTCAAGAAATGAGGTGGAATAAGAATAAGGAAAGAATCTAAAAAAAAAGAGGGACTCCTCCTGCCATTATTAGCTCGGAAGTTGGAGGAGGCAGGCCAGGAGCAAAAGAATGTGGTGTACTCTAGAAGCTGGAAATGACCCTCCGGAGGCAGCAAGAAAACAAGAACCTCAGTCCTACAACTATAAGAAACTGAATTTTGCCAACAACCTAAATAAGTAGGAAACGTAATCTCCTCATAGCCTGCAGGCACCTTAATTTTAGTTTGATGGACACATACCAGGCTTCTGACCTACAAACTATAAGATAATAAATCTGTATTGCTTTAAGTCACCACATTTGTGGTCATTTGCTACAGCAGGAGTAGAAAACTAATACAGACTCTGTTTACTGTATTTGCCTTGGAGAGTCCGGGAAATCAGACCATAACACTAAAAGTCCTATTAGCAGAATTTCCTGGGTTTGAGGGGAAGAAACTTTGGGCCTAATCTTAGCACAGCCACACAAAGAAGACAAGCAGGAGGAGAGGCCTCAGAAACAACATAAGAGGAGGCAGAAATCTTAGGGTGATAAAATGTGTGCCTCAGTTTGTGTTCCTCAGCAATCACTGAGGAGAAATATATTTGCTGCGCTAACCTAGGGCTTTGGTAATCATATCCAAAATTCCTAACAGGGTATTAGTAAGTAAAAAGCAGCCAGGTGGAGCCTTGAAAGACTAGAAAGCACCTACCAGTGATAAAGAAACCTTTCTCCATCATTGTTAGGACTGATGTCAGAGGTTTTGACAAGGGAAAATAAAATGAGAAAAAGAAAGCAACAAGAGTATTGAATGGGAGCGGCACCAGCAGCAACACTGACAGGGTTGGCATGATCTAGGCTGCGCAGCCACTGAGAAAGAATATGAAGTCCCCAGAACCCTGGAGGTGAGAGAGGAAAGGAAAGCAAGGGTAGGGGTTCCCATGAGAATTCTGGGGAGGGGGGAGGGAAATCAAGGAAACACAGCTGCAATTAGTGTACAAAACCTCAGTGACCCCAGGGCCCCACAGTCTGGCATCACATGGGTTATCCTGCTCACAAGTTTATATTTCAAAACTTTCTCAGAATATTCTAAATGAGCTTATGACTGCTTTTTGAAGAATGGTGCTGCCTCTGGGATGATGCCCTGGAGGCTCTCTCAAGGTCGTCATTCAAGGTTCGCTAGTCTGTTTGTAGTGATTTTACACCACTGTGGCAGAGCACAGAGGTTCCAGACTTATGACTCTCTTGAGCTGATGTGACACAATGAAGAGAAGGCCTAGGCACTTAAAGCAGGATGATTTTTCCACTTTCAGTTTACCTGCCTCCTGATGTCTTCTGAAGGGAATTAATCAGAGAGCTCCTTAGTCATAAATCTCTGGAGACAGTACTCAAGAGGAAAAAAAAAAGAAAGAAAGCTTAGAAAGTGAAGATCTTAAGTAACATATTCTTTTCTCCAGTCAAGAAAAGTAGTATTTATAACTAAAGCATCAAACCCAGCTTTTTCTCTTTCATAAATCACTATTTTATTTCTTCTCTCTTTTTTGTGACACTAGAATTATACTCTTAAAAATACAATGTTATGTCATATGAAAAAATTTGCCTATATTAAAAAAAAACTAAATATTTTAATTATTTAATTTTTCAAAAATGCCCAAGCATTATTTAAACACACCTTTAGCTCTTTGGATATTTGATAGTACATTGGTCAAGAAATAAAGAACCAAGGAAATAATAGTAATAGCAAGAATTCATTAGGGTCTATGCTTACTTTGTACTGAGGAATCAAGGAATAAATACTGTATTTTTTAAAGTTGCAGGTAGAAGTTTCATCTATGTATTCTTTTACTTCCTCACTCATACATAGCTACAAAGCCTTATTCATTAATGACAATTGTTTTTGTTAGGTAGTTAGAATAGGAAAGAGAATGGCAGTGGCTAAAAGACAAGGAAAGGAAAAGCCCTCGGAAATAGAACAAAGGAAGGTCAAAGGAAGGTCCGAGGACCTGAGTGAGGACCTCAGGTGGAACAAACTGGCTAGCACTCCTGGCTAGCCCAGTTTACACAGGGCAGGCCCAGGGGGAGGAAAAACATATAAAAAGAGAAGCCAAAAGATTCTCTCTCTCTCTCTCCCCTGCGCGCTGGTTAGCGTCTTTGGGTCAGCATGCCCTCACACCTAGAGGATGGATTCTCCTGCTATTTTCTAAACAAAATAGAGCTGTAACACTGATTTGTCTAAGAGCTATAACACGGTCTGTTTGAGACCTGAGAGCTATAACACAGTCTGTCCAAGAGCCAAGAGCTGTGATGCGCTGAGGGCTTTAATGTCTGTCACCTCAAATCTTTGTTGTGACGAGACAGAACCGAGGAGCATACACTGCCTGACATTTTGATCCTAGCTGATCTGTAAAATGGGGGCCACAGACTTCTCAACATACACAGCCTGGAAGAAAATGTTCCAGTTCATATTTCTTATAGTCATCTGAGCTTGGGAAATTTTAAAGAAGACAATCAGAAAGAGTTTTTCCTGCAACACTATATTTAGTCTTATTTGTTTATCTTTCATGTTGCTTAATTGAAATGTAAACATAAAATAATCTGATTTCTGGTTTACCAATCTACAACTGCTGAGCAGTAAATAATGGCATGTCCTTTCTAACCTCCAGAAACCTCAGAGTTGGGAAGGGCAGTTAATTGCCATCTTAGAAGTTAACCAGTGGTGAAGAGCAATGCACTGCCTTTCTTTGATCATTAAGGTTAATTGTTCTTTGTAATTCTCAGAGATGGCAATCTGTAAGGTTAATAATATAGAATGGCAGAATATAGATTTTTCTGCCCCTTGTTTTTCTTAACAAATAAGGGCAAGAGTTTAATATTAAGTAATTATCACTCATTAACTCATGCTCTTAACACAAACAAAAAACAGTTTTGTGAAATTCTGTTTTTCTAAAAATTTTTTTGTCTCCTATGTATCAGGAGACTGCATTTTAAAATTATTTTTAAGAATTGCTTTCTTCTCCTTACTCGTCAGTCTTTCTACCTACCAAAAAAAGAAAACTAACATAACAAAACCCAGGAATTTAGATTTCATGAATCCTCTAATTTCAGCTTTACTTGAGTAATGATGGACAAAGTGTCTGAGATGAATCTAAGAGGTGGAAAGACCCTTGACCTCACCTGCTCCATGTTCTCTTTCCCACACCCACAACTCTGGTCTCTGGGCAAGAAACATGCCTGGTTTGTTCTTCACTGAACCCCATTACAGAAGAGGAAGTTGAGGTCCAGAGTGGAGACTGTTCTCACTCCACCAGTCATTAAGGGAGCAGGGCTCCTAGTTTCCTGTCCAACTTTTATTTCCTGCATCCAGGGTCCCTGGAGGATCTGAAAATTCAGAACAGTAATCAAAGTAATGATGTTGATATGATATTAGAGCTAAAGGAATGTAGTCATCTAGTCCAATTCCCATGTTTTCTAGATGAAAAATACAAGACCCAGATAGATTATAATTTGTCTGAGGTCATATGCTTTGTCAGAGGAAAAGCAGAACCCAGTGATGTTGCTACATGGCCCCCATTACCATCAGAAATCAACAAGTTCCTTGTAGTGGGACCTGGAAAAGAGAGGCCAATTCCTGGAATTTGATAGCTCTTTCATGTCTTTGCTTCTCATAGATAAGTCCTGTATAGGTGACTTTCTCCAAATCGAGCACATAAAACTACTTCAGAGGCCAAAATGATGAAAATCTTCTTAAATTTCTTGGGTTAATGATGTCATACAACTGGCCTTTGAAAGGAAACACGTTAACTTGCCTCCTCTTGTCTTGTTGTACATCAAGAACAGGGCCATCTTCTGCCCTAATTTGGGGCTGAACATCACAATTACATTCTAAACACTCCAATAGTAAATGGAAGTTCCCAGGTGCCATTGGAGCATATATCCAATATGTCACGTCTTAGCTTAAAGAGAAAACATGTCTTAGGGGAGGGGTAGTGTTTAATGGATTGGAGGAAGACTATTGCTTTTAACTGTACTTTTTTACTTAACTTATCTCAATGCTCTGAATATTTGTTTCCCCTCATGATGCATATGCTGAAATCCTAACCCACAACGTCATGGTATTAAGAAATGGTGCCTTTATAAACTATTTGGTTGAAACATACACATTATGTAAAATAGAAAGCCAGTACAAATTTGCTGTATGACTCAGGGAGCTCAACCTAGTACTCTGTGACAATCTAGAGGGTGGAATGGAGTTGAGGGGGGTGAGGTTCAAGAGGGAGGGGACACAAGTATACCTATGGCTGATTCATGTTGATGGTAGAAACCAACACAACATTGTAAAGCAATTATCCTCCAATTAAAAATAAAAAACAATGGGAAAAAGAAAGAAAATATTTGGGTCATGGGGGTAGATCCTCACAAATGGGATATACAAAGGATCTCAGAGAGCTCTCTTGCTCCCTTTCCATCATGTGAAGATACGTCAAAGATGACTGTCTGTGAACCAGGAAGCAGGGTCTCACTAGACATCAAATCTGCTGTAGTCCTTAATCTTGGACTTCCCAGCCTCAGAACAATGAGAAAGAAATGCTTGTTGTCTATGGGAATCTTAGATATGGTACAAACCTTTTTCTACTTATGATGGAGTTGAAAATATCACAATTCCAAAATGAATTTAATACACCTAGTGTACAGAACACCATAGCTTAGCTGAGCCTACCTAAAATGGGCTCAGAACACTTACATGAATGAGCCTACTCTGGAGCAAAATAATCTAATACAAAGCCTATTTTATAATAAGCTGTTGAACATCTCATGCAACTTATTGCATTCTATACTGAAAAATGAAGAAGAGAATGGTTATAAGTGTACTGGTTGTTCGCCCTCACAATCTCATGACTGGCTGAGAGCTGTGGTTTGCTGCCACTGCCAAGCATCATGCGAGTATCACGCTGCATAAGGCTAGCCTGGGAAAGGTCAACATTCAACACTCAGAGAATAGTTTCTAATGAATTCATATTGCTTTCACACCATCATAAAGTCAAAAAATTCTAATTTGAACTACTTTAAGTCAGGGACAGGCTGTATTTTTGTTACAACAGCCCAAATTAAGAAACCTTTAGCCTACATTTTCAATAGGAAGAACAGTGAAATCTACCTTACTAGACCCTCAGACTTGGCAAGTCACTGGGGACCTTGGTGAGGGAAGCACTGAGTGGGTTTATGAGGGATGGCTTCTAAATGAGTGAAGACAAATCTTGTAACAGTCAAGTCTTTTTGATTCCCTCTCACATTTATCTGATATTCCAGGATAAGGACGTGTTTGCCACCATGGCTCTAAAAATCTCAACTCATTCTTAATTTATTTACAAGTCCTACTCTCCCTGAAGTAAAGACTAGTAACAAAAGCTCCCATTAAATGAGTTCCTCTTATGTGTAGGTACTGTGCTTTAGATACATGATGCTCATTCTCATGATAAACTATTAGACCTTATGAAGCTCCTTTTAGAGATGATATGTCTGAGAAGTCCAGAATTTGCCCCACAGGTAAGTTAAGGATAGAGATTACTTCCGCTTGTGTCTCAACTGATTCAGGTGTTCTTTACAGATTTGTCTTCTCCTCTAACATAATTCTAGTTTACAGTCCTCATGCTTCTATCTAAACTGAGGGTTGGAAATGATGCCCAGCCTTGGAGAAACTGCCCCTGCTCTGGCTGGCTTGCCTTCCATTGTTATGGTCCCAATAACAAAGAACTGAGGAAACTCAAAATAAGACTGTTGTTTTTAGTTGTCATTTTTATTTAACCTATAGTCTACATTTTCAACAGGAAGAACAGTGAAATCCACATTACTAGACTCTAACTCAGCGGGGCACTCAGGGACCTTGGTGAGGTAAAATTTGAGTGGGTTTAAGGAGATGTTTGAGCAAAGGAAAATTTGGAGATTGAAGCTTGACACTTCTTAATCAGAATAATATTCAAATCCAAGAAGTGGAGCAAAAATAAGTACTAACTATGGTATAGAGTGGGAGAAGGAAACAATAAGATTAAAAACGTTTTAGAAATACTAAGTACGATAGAGGGAATGTAGGAGGTGATGAGGGTGATAGTGTGGTTGGCAGGGGTGGAGTTTTGGCATAATTTTCAGTGTATATCTAATAAGACTTAAACGTGAGCTGTCAGAAGAGTAGTTTCTAGGTTAGAACAAGGTATATACAAAGACATGAAGGATCAGAGGTTTATTACTGTCTTGAAACTTTTGTAAAATATTACATAATTATGTTGACTCCATCAGCAATAAAAATTGACCTACCCTTCACATAGAAGTTAAATCTCATCCACGGTTATTCAATAATCTTGTAACATCTAGATATGGCCTAAGAAGGCTTAGGCTTTATGTTTTCAGTAAGACTAATGATTGAGTTGGTTTGTATATTAAATTTGTGCAAAACTAATTTTCCTGAATCCAGAAGCTTTCTCCTATCCTAGTGATAAATGAGTCACTCATCTGGACCTTAGTGGAGGCTTAGTCGCTAAGCCGTGTCCAACTCTTGCGATCCCATGGACTGGAGCCCACCAGGCTCCTCTGCCCATGGGATTCTCCAGGCGAGAATACTGGAGTGGGTTGCCATCTCCTTCTCCCTGTACCCTGGGAGTGGCATTTTTATTCTCAAAGGCAGTAGTGGACCACAAACAAGTAAAGGTAGAGAGTACATAACTGTAACCCATAAGTAAAAAATGTATTATCTCTGTTTCCTAGGACTCAGCTATCAAGCAACATATAAAAGAGGAAATCTTATTACTATTCACCCTAATTTATACCGGTCTTATTGCTACTGTAGTTATACTGCCAACAACTTGTCCGAGCAACAGATATTGCTATGGAGCAATAGATAGAGGTAGGTAGGTAGGCAAAAAGATTGATAGAGACATAGAAGTGCATATGTCTGTGTCTCCATGTGATGTGTGTATACCTAATTATTTTCATCAAATTTGGTTAATTGAAATATTTCTAGAATTCAGAATTTTTAAATGCACATTACTAAACTCAAATATGCCTTTGTGGCC
Source organism: Oryx dammah (assembly GCF_014754425.2). Classification (NCBI taxonomy): domain Eukaryota; kingdom Metazoa; phylum Chordata; class Mammalia; order Artiodactyla; family Bovidae; genus Oryx; species Oryx dammah. Next base: position 34,946,662 of record NW_024070187.1, read on the forward strand.
TTTGAGTTTCTTGTCATTAGAATATGTTATAAATTACAGAATTAGCCTATGGTGCCACAACCAGAGAAAAAGATACAAAAAGAAAGAAAACAAATACCCTTGTAGCCTTCCTTTCCCAGAGACCATCCCTACCCTAGGGTAAATTTCATTGTCTTTTCACCTCTTTATGAGATAGCGAGCTCAGGTTTGGGTGAGTCCATTTATCTCAATGTACCTGAGAGTTTTGTTATGCTATTTCGCAGCCACTAGGTGACAGAAAGGTGTGCCACATGTCCCCGGGTTTATGTTTCTGTGTGTGTGTGTGTGCTTTGTCGTTCAGTCATGTCCAGCTCTTTGCGACCCCATGGACTGTAGCCCGCCAGGTTCCTCTGTCCATGGGATTCTCTAGGCAAGAATACTGGAGTGGATTGCCACGACCTCCTCCAGGGGATATTCCTAACCCAGGGATAAAACCAAGGTCTCCCGCATTGCAGGTGGATTCTTTACCATCTGAGCCACCAGGAAAGCTCAAGAATACTAGAATGCGTAGCCTATCCCTTCTCCAGAGGGATCTTCCCGACCTAGGAATTGAACCCAGGTCTCCTGCATTGCAAGCAGATTCTTTACCAGCTGAGCTACCAGGGAAGCCCATGTGTATGCATGAAGTTCTGAAATTTAACATCAAAGAATTCCCTTTACACTTTAGGAAGGCCTTTGAAAGCTCGGATTTCTCTGTCATGAGATGAGTGGAGTATCTGAGGAAATAGTTTAATCAATTTTAAGTATTCCTCCAATGACATTCTAGAGGTTGGGTGTCCGATCCTTCCCATGGCTAGAATCTGAGGGGACTCCTAAAAAGAAACATTCTTAAATGTTTGATCTCATTCATCTCACATCTCAAACTCTATGAGTTAGGAGTGTCACTCAGCCAGTCCAGAGTAAGACATGTCTTTCTCACCATTACTAAGTAAAGTTGTTTTGTACCCACTGCTGTATTAGTGGTTTATATATTTTTAATATTTTAGATAAAAGATGGAACATAAAGTGCCACTTCACGCTATGTAGATCCTCCTTTTATTATTGATTATTTTCTGGCTAGACAATATACTCTAAAATCATTAAAAGTGCTGTAGAAAATCAGTGGGTATTTTATTCTTAATTCTTAATCGCTTTGCATACTTCTCTGTGTTTCCCATGATGCCATTTCTGGGCTTTTTGCTCACTCTGAAGATTCTCCTTTAATTAGCTCTGAAGCATCTACTTGTGCAGAAGTGGCAGTTAAGATACAGGTAAATATCTTTCAAGAAAAACCTTATGCTATACATAATATACCTACAACAAAGTCTAGAAATGATCATAAACAGTAAGATATTTGCTCAGATATTTGGAGAAGAACACACTCACATAAGCAATAGTTACTGAGTTCAATTAAGGATGCAGGAAAAATGTGATGCAATTCCTGCCCTCCAGAGGTCACATTTATTATTCCCAATTTACAAAGAGTTCAACAAGGTAGACCTCAGTGTAAGTGGAGATTAAGAATGAGCTGTGGGAAAATCAGGGAGAAAAGTCCATATGTAAGAAAGCAATGTAAACAGAAATCTTTTCCATCCCAAGAGAGAACTTGGCTGGGGCATCTTCACCTAAGTCAGCAGTTGGCAAACACTGCAAAGGCCAAGATGGCAAATATATCAAACTTCATGGTCCACACAGTCTTTCACAGCTACTTATCTCTGTTATGTTCCTGTTAAACTTTCAATTTACAAAAACAGGTGGCGGCCAGACTTGGCCTTAGGGCCATAGTTTGCTGACCCCTGATATAAATAATCACAGTTTCATATTGGTATCATTAATAGAGAAGGAAATAGAAGGGAAAGTAGATTACATGAGGAAAAAAATATGAGATTGGCGTTAGTAAACATTTGATTGAATATGAAAAATATTTCCTGAGCACTTACTATATTCTAGATATGGTATTAGGTATTAGAGTAGGAAATGGCTACCCACTGCAGTATTCTTGCCTGGAAAACCCCATGGACAGAGTATACTGGAGGGCTACAGTCTACAGAGTTGGAGAGAGTTGGACACGACTGAGCATACATTAAGGTATTAGGTATAAGGGGTAAAGAAATGGACAAAAATAATCATACAATGTGATAAGATCATATCATGGAGCCACAACTTTCATAAGCAAGCCATGCACGTGGGCTCAATAAAGGCCCTCCATTCAAATTACTTTAGTCCCTAAAACATGCTCTTGGCTCAGTAAACTGGGCTAAAATGGGCAGATTGAAGAAGCTGCCAGTGAGTGTTGGCAAAGTGAAGACAGGACATTTGATGACTTTTGAATCAAGTGGATGGAAATGAAATTTAAAACTTCAGACAGACAAAGGCTAAATTGTTACTGGCAGCTGAAGTCATGCTTATTCCTTTAAGAGGAATAGTGGAAGTTGAAATGGAATGTGATAAAATATTGATATCATAAAGATACTGACTTGTGATAAGTAAGCATATCAACTACTTTAAACTGGATGTGCTCTATGTACCAGAAACTACCATTATAAAAAGATAAAACATGCATCACTGATGCTACCATACACTGTGAGTATTCACTCAGAAGATTTGCCTATAGGTCAAGTTTGTGGTTATGATGGGGGAAAGAAATGAACCAATCCTACTCCTGGAGAAATTGAAATAAAAAAGAGAAATACCATTATGATTATCTAGTACAATGGTTTTTAGCATTTGACAAGTTTATAGACCCTTAGAAAATGTAATGAAAAATAGATATAAGATTTCCCACACACAAAAAAAGTGTATTTATACATATAAACAAAATCTTCCATGTAAATCCAGAGGATCAAAAATTCACTGAATCCTATCTGTGGAGCCTCTGCAAGCCTGTGTACCAGAAGTTGAGAAACACTGCCTACAGTAAGCCAGACACTTTTCATGTTTATCTCAGGTGATCCACAGACAAAGAGAACAACAGTTGACAAAGGTCCTGTTAATATTATCACCATTTTACAAAGATAAAGGAATAAGGATCACAGCAGCTAAGGAATTTGCCCAAGATCACAAGCTAGAAAGTGGCAGAACTGAGTCTGTGAACACCTGGCTTACTAGTGAAATGGAACTCACATGTGCCTTGTTGTAGCGTTCTACTTGCAAACTAGGAGAAAGTAAATGAAATCATTCTTTTATAAAAACAACTTCTACGACACCCTAACGGAAGCATTCCCCAAAGAGAAATAAGTTCTTTGTTCTCAAATATTGAAAAAGTGTTTTAGGTGAAACTGACCCACTCCCACCCCTGAGGATATTCACATCCTAGTCCCCAGAATCTGTGAATATGGTACCTTACATGCTAAAAGGAACTTTGCAGATATGATTACATAAATGATCTGGTGATGGTGAGATTACGATGGATAATGCTTGTAGGCCCAATAAAATCATAAGTGTGCTAATAAAGAACATGGGCAGGTCAGACAAAGGAGAAGACTGTGATGATTGAAGCAGAGGGTGGAGTGATTTGGCCACAAGCCAAGGAATGCCAGCAACCCCTAAAAGCTGGAAGAGACAAGAAGACAGATTCTCCCCTAGAGCTTCCAGAGAGAACCAAGCCTGCCAACATCTTGCTTTTAGCCCTGTGCAGTCTTTTTGCAGACCTCTGACCTGCAGAACTTGCAGAGGATGAATTTCTGTGGTTTCAAGCCACTAAATTTGTGGAACTTTCTTACCATGGAAACTGGAAACCAATACCAAATGTAAAACCAATTTATTTATAATCAAATTTCATTTTTTTTCTGAGCTCCATGAGAGCAGGGAGTTTTATATCCTAGCACCTAAAACAGTGCCAAAAACAGAGTATATGCCTGATAAAAAACACAATGAAGCAGTGAATGTTCATTGTGGTACCATGACATTTGACAAATATAGGAAAATTAAAAGTGAACCTAGAAGCGCATTCCTACAGGGAGAAAAAAAATGTTTTAAAATGTTATATATATTAATAGATATAAAGACAAGTATATCTTTGTCATGTGTTTACACCCCAAAGATGCAAATACAAGAGAATTATTAAATAAATGTTAAGGTGAATTGATTGATTATTCAGTCAAATTCTCTAATGCACTAGTCCTTTCCTCATATAATCTTTTGTTATTTATGAATGAGGAGGTCCAAACTCAATTCTGCTTAGCAAATGACTATATTTTTATTTTTCCTCACTTCTGATCACTCCTGCTATTCTCCTTGGAACTGGGCAGCGAAAGAATTAAGGAATCATGAATCATTTAGAGGTTGCTGTGGGGAGGAGGCTGAAGCTTATGACTCCTACAAACTGTGAAGTTCATGCCCATACCTCACAGCATCACTAAGACAAAAGATGTGACTATCCCCCTTCTCTTTAAAACAAAAGGCTTCAGATTGATCTTCTATGGCCACTTTGCTTATATAAGGTTTTCCCTCCCAAGGGAAGCTGATGGGGTGATGTTAGGGTAAAGGATTAAGAAAAGAAAAAGAACTCAAGTACCAAATTCAATAGATGCCTCTTTTCAAGTCTCACCTACTAAAAGCTTTATTAGTTAGGGTCAATGATTGCTGATGATACCTGGAATTACAGCCATGAGAGGCAGTACCATTAGATAGATATTATAAGTGTGAAAGATGTCCAAGGACAAGAGAGAAGAGGATGGGAGAGAAGAATTCTAAATCTTGTGGCTTAGCATAGTTGCTCGTATTTTGTTAAAGCAAATATTCCTAGTTAGTGAATAGGAATGTGCTTAGTTAGAGACCAGGACTGCCCAAGGTCTGAGTCCTCCATGAGATGGGAAATCAAAGAAATGAGAGAATTACACAGAACATTTACATGAATAAGACTGGGAGTAATATACAGTACTTATACCACATTCCAGGGGTCAGCTCCCATTACTTCATGGCAAAGAGATGGGGAAACAATGGAAACAGTGAAAGACTTTATTTTGGGGGGCTCCAAGATCACTGAAGATGGTGAATGCAGCCATGAAATTAAAAGACGCTTACTCCTTGGAAGAAAAGTTATGACCAACCTAGATAGCATATTCAAAAGCAGAGACATTACTTTGCCAACTAAGGTCAGTCTAGTCAAGGCTATGGTTTTTCCTGTGGTCAAGTATGGATGTGAGAGTTGGACTGTGAAGAAGGCTGAGCGCCGAAGAATTGATGCTTTTGAACTGTGGTGTTGAAGAAGACTCTTGAGAGTCCCTTGGACTGCAAGGAGATCCAACCAGTCCATCCTAAAGGAGATCAGTCCTGAATATTCATTTAAAGGACTGATGCCGAAGCTGAAACTCCAGTACTTTGGCCACCTGATGCGAAGAACTGACTCACTGAAAAGAACCTTGATGCTGGGAAAGATTAAAGGCAGGAGGAGGAGGGGACGACAAAGGATGAGATGGTTGGATGGCATCACTGACCTGATGGACATGAGTTTGAACAAACTCCGGGAGTTGGTGATGGACAGGGAAGCCTGGCATGCTGCAGTCCATGGGGTTGCAAATAGTCAGACACAACAGTGTGTCTGAACTGAACTGAGGGGTCAGAGCTCTTTCATATGGCTGCACACTCCCACCTGCAAAGAATTCCAGGCAATACAGTACGGCTTCAAAACTAAGAAGCAGAGAAAACAACTTTGGTAAAGATAAGTATTTCACGTGATCTGGCCTCTGGCCACCTCTATCAACTCATTTCCTATTGTTCTCCCCCCTCATTTACGGTGTTCCAGCCATTTTGGCCTCTTTATTTTTAAACCTATTAAACCAAAGTCCTATCTCAGAATCCTTGTACAGACTGTTCCTAACAACCTAAATGTAGTTCCCGTTAGATACTCACACGACTTGCCCTCTAATTTCATTCTACTTAAAACCATTTCTTCAAAGAGGAATTCCCTGACCCCCACCTCCATCTAAAAACAGAACCGTGTTGCTCTCTGGTCCCTCACTCTGGTTTTTTGTTTTCCTTTCTGTAATTCATCACTACCTGATATTATGTCTGCTTGTGTGCTCAGTTGTGTGTGTGACTCCATGGACTGTAGCGCTCCAGGTTCCTCTGTCCATGGAATTTTCCATGAAAGAATACTGGCGTGGGTTGCCATTTCCTATTCCAAGGGATCTTCCCAATCCAGGGATCAAACCCATGTCTCTTGCATCTCCCACATTGCCAAGCAGATTCTTTACTACTGCACCATCTGGGAAGACCATCTGACGTTATAATGTCTATTTATTTGTTCATTCCATTTTTATGTTTGTCTCACTAGAACGTAGACTCCTAAATGTCAGAAACTTTAGTATGTTTTCTTAATTGCTGTATTTACAGCACCTAGAACATTGCCCCATAGATGATAAAACACTCAGGAAGCATTTTATTGAATGAAAGATGTTTCTTAATAAAGACTTCAAATATATAAACACTGCAGTGATGCTATTTTCTAGTCACCCATTTTGAGCACAGCCAGGTTACCCTCTTTCACAAATATTTCTTATTCATTCCACTTCATCCCACTAACTCCTATCCGTCTTGAATTTAAATCAAGGATCCTCTCTTTTCCCAAAGCTCCAGCTGCTCTGTGCTCCACATTGCTTCACACATGACTCCTTCCTGTATGGAAGTCAACCGATGATGTGTCTGTCTCCCCCACAGTACAATTAATTCCTCCTGGGCAGGGCCGTGTATTCTTTAACTTTGTGTCCTTATTGCTTAGTATAATATCTGACATATGGTAGAATCTTAACAAATATCTGTTCAACAGAACTGTTCAATAAGTTTGAAGATTTCTTGCTGCAGAAAAACTTATCAAGAGAAAAAAAATCAACCACTCAGACTTCCCTAAGCAGATTTTATAAGAATTTGGCAAAACATGATTCTTCCCAGCTCCTTCCAAATTGTTAGAATACAAACAAAATTGTTCCTTGAATCATATATAATTAATGCAATGGTTATTAGAGCTGGATTATTTGTTTTGAATGCATCATTATGATGCAGTAAAGTGGTAATAGTTTAGTGTTATAGATTTAATTTGTACATTGAGATACATGAATAATTGATGCACACATCCTATTTATGTCATTTTATAAAATTTAGAACATAATCTTATTTTAAATGACTGTAGAAATTTTAGTATTTGTTAGTTTTTAACTTTGGATCATCTTGCTGTTGAATTCATGATCAGAGAAGCCAGGCCTAATGGTAACATTATTACTAGATGAAAAAAAAGATCGATTTCACATTGATATGCTTTATGGTGTAACTTGCAGCAATGTCTTATAAAGAAATGTAGAGATTCCTTATAGGAAATGGATAATTGGAGAGACAAGTTAATCCTGGAACTAACAAGTAGAGAGCTTCCTTCCCAGGTGGCTTAGTGGGAAAGAACCCAACTGCCAGTGCAGGAGATCCAGGAGACGTGGGTTTGATCCTGGGTCTGGAACCTCCCCTGGAGGAGGAAACGCAAACCACTTCAGCATTCTTGCCAGGAAAAGCCTGTGGACAGAGGAGGCTGGTGGGCCCCAGTCCACGGGGCTGCAAAGGGTCAGACATGACTGAGCACACACACACAAGTAGGTATGATAACCCACTAGGTGACTAGTAAAATCAAGTATTTTTTCTTAACTAGAGAAGTCTTTATTGCATTCATTTTCCATGTGTATAAAAGGTTTCTAGAAAATATGGTAACATTTGGACAAATGTAACTCTTGTCAGAGACACCTTCAATCTGTAAAAAAACAAAGCATATTATTTGTGTATCTAGACTTTGTGTATCCCCCATGTACATGTATATATTCTGCGATACAGACTTATATTTATGTGTCTATATTTATGCTTAAGGCATTTTCTTTCTCTATATAAATATACATATATATATACATACATATATATACATTATATATATATATATATATTTAGTATGGTTAATAACCATGCCTCCCAGGGTAGAGAATCATGGCTTTTAGAAATCCTGTTCCACTGTGTCACTTACAGTTCATGAACTGATTAGATGTTTGGTTCTGTCTTCACCCATGCCAAAAGAACAGGCTTAAGACACAGCAGCCAAACCAGATGTGAGTTTACAAAATGCATCTGTTCAATTTCTATTTGGATCTTTACCTAAAAATCAATAATGGCTCAGCCACCAACTCATCATGAAGTCCACCAAAGAAAACTGAGCCAACTGGATATCATAATATTAACACAGATATCAATGCATATGAGTCTATGAGATCACTAAAACCAAATACAGCTTAAATTTCTCTGGGGTCTTGGGTAGGCATCAATCCCATTGACTCATCAATAGTGAGTGCTGTAGTGACTTCAGGTTTCAGAAAGTAAAGTGAGAAACCTGGTACAATTCTACGTTTGGGTGAAGGAAGAGGAAAGACAGGATATAAAGAAACAATTTTTCTTTGAGGTGCCAGGTTTTCCTACCATTCTATCAGATAAATCAGATTTTCTATTTTGTTCAACTTTGGAAAACACCATGTATATAGAATACGAGTTGAGTTGTGCAATTTCATGATAATTAGATAAACTTAATCCATCTGGGGCAAATGAGATACATTCATCAGTCTAAAAAAATATGCTTAGGATATAAGTTTATTCATTCATTAGTTCAGTTCTTATTGATTACTGATGTAGTAGTGATGCGGAAGGCCAAATCACTGTTCATTCTTGCCATGGTTTCACATCTATTACATCAGAAGACAAGATCAGTAACTATATATTATTTTCATTTATATTTGGTTTATTTTTCTTCTGTGATGTGATACTCCACATTTCCAACAAAAGTGTTTATAGTTTTGCATTGAAAAATAATATTCCATCTAATTTAATGTAGCTTAGATCTGTCAAGAAGAAAGAGCAAGAGGCCAACCTACTGACTGACTAATAATTTTAGGCAGGGTCTCTTGGGGATTCAGTATCTGTATGTGGCTAATACAGGCCGGACATTTAGCTTTGCAGTTTGCTAAAATCAATTCCATCAGTTCATCTCAAGTGCAACAAACTCTGGGGGAGTTATTTGGACTGGAAAAATCACAAGAGATGGGCATGCAAACCAGAGTATCAATTTATTTGCATGGTTGATGTACTTGGCAGAGTAAGCATCATTGATCAGGGTAATGCACTAAAGAAACTAAATTAGAGATGAAAACAGTCGCTTGCATGCTCAGCCTTAGAATTATGGGAGTTAAGAATTCTCAAAAAAGTACTCCATCCAGCTAAATTAATTGTTAAGATAATATTTTCAAACAGCTTTACTGAGATATAGGTGTCTCTAATGCGAAGAGTTGACTCATTGGAAAAGACTCTGATGCTGGAAGGGATTGGGGCAGGAGGAGAAGGGGACAACAGGGGATGAGATGGCTGGATGGCATCACTGACTCAATGGACGTGAGTCTGAGTGAAGTCCAGGAGTTGGTGATGGACAGGGAGGACTGGTGTGCTGTGATTCATGGGGTCGCAGAGTCGGACACGACTGAGCGACTGAACTTAACTGAACTGAATAGTTCAGTTGGTAAAGAATCCATCTTTAATGCAGGAGACCCTGGTTCAATTCCTGGGTTGGGAAGAACCCCTGGAGAAGGGATAGGCTACCCACTCCAGTATTCTGGCCTGCAGAGTCCAGAATGTATAGTCCATGGGGTTGCAAAGAGTCGGACAAGATTGAGTGACTTTTACTTTCATTTCAGTTCAGTTCAGTTCAGTTCAGTCACTCAGTCATGTTTGACTCTTTGCGATCCCATGAATCACAGCACACCAGTCCTCCCTGTCCATCACCATCTCCTGGAATTCACTCAGACTCATGTCCATCGAGTCAGTGATGCCATCCAGCCATCTCATCCTCTTGTCGTCCCCTTCTCCTCCTGTCCTCAATCCCTCCCAGCATCAGAGTCTTTTCCAATGAGTCAACTCTTCGCATGAGGTGGCCCAAGTACTGGAGTTTCAGCTTTAGCATCATTCCTTCCAAAGAAATCCCAGGGCTGATCACTGAGATATAATTCACATGTCATACAATTCATCCTTTTAAAGTGTACAACTGAATATTTTTACTGTATTCACCTCTAATTTTAGAACATTTCCAGCCCCTCAGAAAGAAATCCTATACCCGTTACCAGTTATTACCCATTCCCTCTTCCCCTCAACCTACACCTCGAGGCAACAACTAATCTACTTTCTGTTTCTATTGATTTGTGTATCCTGGACATTTTAGATCAGTGGCTTCCTGCAATATGTGTTTCTTTGTGACTGGCTTCTTCACTTAGCATGTTTTCTTGGTTTTCCTATGGTGTATCATATATCAATACTTTGTTACTTTTTATTTCTGAATAAAATCATATTTTATGAATATATTAAATTTTATTTATCTTTTCATGGCTGATGTATATTTGGGTTAATACTAATTTGGGGCCGCCATGAACAATGCTGCTATGAACACTCACATACAAGTTTTTGGGTGAACATATGTTTTAATTTCTCTTGAGTATATACTTAGGATGGAATTGCTGGTTCATAGGATAACTCTGGGCTTTCCTGGTAGCTCAGAGGGTAAAGAATCTGCCTGCAATGCAGGAAATCCCAGTTTGATTCTTGGGTAGGGAAGTTCCTCTGGAGAAGGCATGGCAACCCAATCCAGTATTCTTACCTAGAGAATCCCCATGGACAGAGGAGCCTGGCAGGCTATAGTCCATGTGGTCACAAAGAGTCAGACATGACTGAGCTACTAAGCACAGCACAGCACAGCACAGGTTAACTTTATGTTTAAATTTGGGGTGGGGGGCCTACCAAACTCTTTTTCAAAGGAATTGTACCATACTTAATTGCTATCAGCAATTATAAGCATTCCAATTTCTCCACATCCTCACCAGCACTTGTTATTTTCTATTGTTTGTTAGTAGACATCCTAATGGGTGAGAGGTAGTATCTCATTGTGGTTTTGATTTGCATTTCTCTAACTAAGATCATGGCATCTGGTCCCATCACTTCATGGCAAACAGATGGGGAAAAAGTGGAAACAGTGGCTGACTTTATTTTTCTGGGCTCCAAAATCACTCCAGATGGTGACTGCAGCCATGAAATTAAAAGACGCTTACTCCTTGGAAGGAAAGCTATGACCAACCTAGATAGCGTATTCAAAAGCAGAGACATTACTTTGCCAACAAAGGTCCACCTAGTCAAGGCTATGATTTTTCCAGTGCTCATGTATGGATGTGAGAGTTGGACTGTGAAGAAAGCTGAGTACTGAAGAATTGATGCTTTTGAACTGTGGTGTTGGAGAAGACTCTTGAGAGTCCCTTGGACTGCAAGGAGATATAACCAGTCCATTCTAAAAGAGATCAGTCCTGGGTGTTCATTGGAAGGACTGAAGCTGAAACTCCAATACTTTGGCCACCTGATGCGAAGAGCTGACTCATTTGAAAAGACCCTGATGCTGGGAAAGATTGAGAGCAGGAGGAGAAGGGGACGACAGAGCATGAGATGGTTGGATGGCATCACCTACTCGATGGACATGGGTTTGGGTGGACTCCAGGAGTTGGTGATGGACAGGGAGGCCTGGTGTGCTGCAGTTCATGGGGTCGTAAACAGTGGGACACGACTGAGCAACTGAATTGAACTGAACTTTGGAGAAATAGCTATTCAGATCTTTTGTCCACTTTTTAATTGGAGCATGTATTAACATTTCATTTGTTTTGACAAGCAATGTTATATTATACAGATATACCACATTTTATGTATCCATTCATCAGTTGACAGATATTGTGGAATAATGTTTGTATTTCTATGGAGAATGTTGTGATGTCAGCAGGATGGAGAACCAGGGAAGTGTGTACTATAGAAATTAATCTGGTTTATGGGACTAACTGCTGAAAGAAGTAATAGTCCCTGAAAGAAACCAGAAATTTTAATAATACATAGCTAACATATTTAATGTACGGGGAAGGTGAAGCAGTCTTAGAAGTCTCTGCTCCCCTAAGAAGGTGAAGCCATCTTAGGCAAGGCAGCCAGCCTCTAGATAGCAGTTATACTTGAAGCCATGTATTAGTTGCACTCTCTTTCTAGCTGTGTGCATGCTTAGTTGCTTCAGTCATGTCCAACTCTTTGCAAACCCATGGCCTATAGCCTGTCAGGCTCATCTGTCCATGGGGTTTTTCAACAGGAATACTGGAGTGGGTTGCCACGCCCTCCTCCAGGGGATCTTCCAGGAGGTGCATCTAATTTAAAGCTGAACTTCACCCAATTACTGGAGAAACAGCACCAACGTACAATTAGCCCATTGCCCTTGCAGAAAAAGGATTGGCAAGGAAAAAGAATGGTCAGGGTCTTCAGCAAGCAAGCTGAAATGCCAGCAGATGGAGCATTACTGAGAAATCAGGCAGAAGTGGAACCACATGAACCAGGAAAAAATGGTAGATAACAGAGATGCAGGTGGATCATCATTGTAGGGACAGTAGCCCAGAGCCCACCTCAGTCATTTTATGTTCAATGCAGAAATTTAGTGATATTGTTTTCTATATTTTACCAGCTAGAGGGTGAAAGTCCACTACCTGTCTTGGTCAGACTTGGCTTTGGATCTGAAGTCTTGAGCATACATGGTAAAAAGCCTACATTAATAGCAACATGGAACAAGAGAAAAGCAGTGACTTCCAAGCCTCTGTAATCAAAAGATACAATCAACACTAGTTCATCTATCTGTCTGTCAGTCTATCAATCATCCATCAATTCTTTTCATTAGAAGAAAGTGGTAAATCCTCTTTTGGACCCTTTCTTTCAGCACTCGAACAGATTTCTGACCCTTTAGTCTAATACCAAAGCAAGTGGTTGATAGTGTTTAGATGCCATATTTTATGAGGTTGGGGCAGTGGACCTTTAAACATAAAAATCATCCCCAGTCTGTTAAGAAGATGCTACTATGAGAGCCTTACTGAGGGAATAGCAGGTTTTTGTCTCTTATCACATGCTAATCCCTGGTCACATACTAAATGGTAGAACGTCATGCCCAAATCCCATATAAATTGTTATTGCTGTATTTCTTTTACCATCCCTCCCCAATACTGTATATTTGTATTTACATAAGTTAAATGGGCATATAAACTTTCAACTCACTCTACAGTTTTCTTTACATAAGCTATATTTCAGTCCTTTTCCTGATGTTACACCTTGAATATATTGAGTGAACTAACTCTGGAGACCCCTTGCTGTTTTGGTCAATGGTATTTCTGATAAGAGACTTGGGATACACCCTAATCTCACTGTTAATTATTTTATTCAATAGTTAACCAAAATTATTTTTTATCTGTATTGTGCTTGATATAAGTCAAGGAAAAAATCCTGTCCTCAAAGAAATTACTGTCTAGGAGTGGTAGTAAAGAGGTGGACAAATAAATAGACAATGAATGCCTAGTAATAAACAGGTAGATGCTTTAGAAACACGGTTCAGTTCAGTTGCTCAGCCATGTCTGACTCTTTGCGACACCATGAATCACAGCACGCCAGGCCTCCCTGTCTATCACCAACTCCCGGAGTTCACTCAAACTCATGTCCATCGAGTTGGTGATGCCATTCAGCCATCTCATCCTCCGTCGTCCCCTTCTCCTCATGCCCCCAATCCCTCCCAGCATCAGGGTCTTTTCCAATGAGTCAACTCTTCACATGAGGTGGCCAAAGTATTGGAGTTTCAGCTTTAGCATCAGTCCTTCCAAAGAACACCCAGGACTGATCTCCTTTAGAATGGACTGGTTGGATCTCCTTGCAGTCCAATGGACTCTCAAGAGTCTTCTCCAACACCACAGTTCAAAAGCATCAATTCTTTGGCACTCAGCTTTCTTTATAGTCCAACTCTCACATCCATACATGACCACTGGGAAAACCATAGCCTTGACTAGACGGACCTTAGTCAGCAAAGTAATGTCTCTGTTTTTGAATATGCTCTCTAGGTTGGTCATAACTTTCCTTCCAAGGAGTAAGCGTCTTTTAATTTCATGGCTACAATCACCATCTGCAGTGATTTTGGAGCCCCCCAAAATAAAGTCTGACACTGTTTCTACTGTTTCCCCATCTATTTCTCATGAAGTGATGGGACCAGATGCCATGATTTCGTTTTCTGAATGTTGAGCTTTAAGCCAACTTTGTCACTCTCCTCTTTCACTTTCATCAAGAGCCTTTTAGTCCCTCTTCACTTTCTGCCATAAGGGTGGTGTCATCTGCATATCTGAGGTTATTGGTATTTCTCCTGGCAATCTTGATTCCAGCTTGTGCTTCTTCCAGTCCAGCGTTTCTCATGATATACTCTGCATATAAATTAAATAAGCAGGGTGACAATATACAGCCTTGACGTACTCCTTTTCCTATTTGGAACCAGTCTGTTGTTCCATGTCCAGTTCTAACTGTTGTTTCCTGACCTGCATAGAGGTTTCTCAAGAGGCAGGTCAGGTGGTCTGGTATTCCCATCTCTTTCAGAATTTTCCACAGTTTCTTGTGATCCACACAGTCAAAGGCTTTGGCATAGTCAATAAAGCAGAAATAGATGTTTTTCTGGAACTTCTTGCTTTTTCCATGATCCAGCAGATGTTGGCAATTTGATCTCTGGTTCCTCTGCCTTTTCTAAAACCAGCTTGAACATGTGGAAGTTCACGATTCACATATTGCTGAAGCCTGGCTTGGAGAATTTTGAGCATTACTTTATCAGCGTGTGAGATGAGTGCAATTGTGCAGTAGTTTGAGCATTCTTTGGCATTGCCTTTCTTTGGGACTGGAATCAAAATTGACCTTTTCTAGTCCTGTGGCCACTGCACAAAGAAGTACTTAACCCAATTCCAGAGTCTCAGATAGATTTTGTAGAGGAAATGTCTTTCCCTGAGACTTGAAAGATGCATAGACATTAGCCAAAAAGAGGTGGCGGGGGCGGGGGGTAACCCTGGCACAAGAAAGCATGCCAAAGGGAACAACCTGTAAAAAAGCACTTTATACATTTAAGGGACTGTATCAAATAGCCAATCAGATTCTCTTTCTTGGGAAGTTTGAATGCAGGTTGTGCAGTGAAAAAGACTAATTCAAAGAATAGTGGTGTAAGCAGAGAAGCAGAAAGAAACACAGTTTCAAGGTCATTTGCAGGCTTCAGAAAAAGAAGCAATAGCAGATGGCTGCTTCTAAAAGAATAGTGTGACCAAGTCACCAGAGACCTTCTTATTGGACCACAAGCATCACTGCCAAACACCAGGTGTGCTGCTCTATTCTGAGAGACATATGAAGCCTCTCTGTGCATCTGTTATAAGAGCCTACAAGAACTCTTTCCTTGCAGGAGACAAACCCACCTCGGAAATGACTGAGCAATGAAAATTTCAATAGTAGAACTTGAATCTGGGGATGGCTGAATGTAGTGGTTTAAATGATATCACCAGAAACGGAACTCATCTCTTTCTCTTCATCCGCCAGCCCTGCTTTCCTTCCTGTTGTCTTTATGTTTCCCTCCTGCAAACTTCTTCCAAGTGGCCCCCATGAGTAGCCTCAGTTTTACATTTTACTAGCCAGGGGACCCCATTCTCCCAAGAGTTCCAGCAATAGCTTGGGTCTATCTGTGAACTGACCACTGTGGCCTGGGACAGGTGAACCTTCTATTGCTCTATCCTAGGTCTTCTGTTCACCTTAGATCAAGGTCAGACCCACCTACTCACATGGACTGAAGTGTGGTTCCTCAGTGGAAAATTGATCAGCAAGGAGTAAATGGAAGCTTAGAAGACAGAAACAGCAGTTCCCTTCCATAAATTGTCCTTGTGTGTCCTTGTATCTTTCAAATAAGTTTGTAGTAGCTGATGTCAACTCAGCACATTTTTGTGGGGTTATTTGTGTTTTTTTTAAATTTTTTATTAATTGTTTGCTCCTCACAGCCTGAAAATTCCTGGAAGAAAAGTAATCACTTGAAAAATGGTCCTGTATAAAATAGATTTTTACATGTATGACATACAATTTGTAAATAGAAGTGATGATTATTACCCTTAAGCACATATGGCTAAATTAGCCAAGTGTAAACCAAACACTGCCACACTGCATACCTATGAAGACAGCGTAGGCACAACCAGTTTTCAGAGCCTAAAGTAATTTAGGACTTCTTGCTCATCTTAAAGTTAACTGTATACCTCTTTTTATAAAAGGATCATTCCATCGTCTCTGACTTTAAATAGACTGATAAACTTTAAATTGTCTAGCACAACAACTAAAGCATAGTAAGACCCTTTAAAAATTAAGTTGGCCTGGAATTCAAAAATTGTTAACAATCAATAGGCAATATGTCAAGTTTGATAACAGAAATAATATACCAAGATTTAATCCTTCTGGAATTCAGAGTCTATTAGAGGAGAAGAACAAATAAAAATACAAAATTATAGTACAATTTTTAACTACAACAAAGACTGGTACTAGGTGTGTCTACAGAGGAAGAAGTAATTAAATATGGGAATGGGTGGTCTGGGCAAGGATTCCAGGAGGTGATCGCTAAACTAGATAGATTCGGTAAGTGGCTCTGAGAAAAGGGCACTGAGGAGGTGGGTTGAGGCGGGCACAGATCAAAACAAAGTCATGGTGCTGTGGAACAGTATACTCTTGTGTTTTGCAAACTACTAGGGCAGGAATGGAAAATATGAGTTTAGGGAGCTGCAAAACATCACACTGGTATGACTAGCAGTTACTTGAGTGTCTCTTAGCCAATCAGTTGAACAAGCCTATTGTGAGAATATTTCTGATGGTGAGAATCTAAACATTTGACAACAGGGGACTGACTAAATATATAGTAGACTACTAAATACGACCAAAATGATGCTGCAGAAAGCCGTTTAGTATTAGAGGCAGGGAGAGGGAAAGAAAGAGAAAGAAGGAAGGAAAGATTGAAGGAAGGAGGAACTGAAGGAAGGAAGGAGGGAAGGAAGGAGGGAAGGAGAAAAGGAAAGAGAAGAAAAGAAGAATGAGAAAGGGGAGAGGAAGGAAGCAGGCGAGAGAGACAGAAGGAGAAAGGGAGGAAACTACGCAGGAGCCTGACTTAACATGACTTGCAGAAATCGAAAGACAGTCAGGTAACATCAAAATGGACCTTACAGTGAGTCTTCAGTATTTCCATCCTGATTTCTCTGTGAAAGAACTGCTAAGGGCTGATCCTAGAGCCTACCTTCCTTCTCTCTTAAAAAGAGAACCTCAGTTTCAATCGGGGCACTGGGACATCTAGCCTAGAAAAACCAAAGCAAGCCTGTTCTTCCTGGCTACGTGCTCACTTTCACAAACTCCTTGAGTGATCTGGTTACTGGATTCTGGTCAATGACTTGGAAATAGGAAAATAGGTTCTGGAAAATATTTTTTCCTCCATAAAAAGAATATGTTCCCTTTTCCAATGGAATCCTTTTCTTTCTATTATAGAGAAGAGAAAAGGTTTTTTTCCCTCTATCCTCCTAAGGTCTCTAACTGGGGCCCTGCATATTAGACAGTGAAAATACATATTAATAAGAGAAAAAGAAATAGAGTTTATTAATATGTATCAGGCATAGATGCAGAAGAAACCCAGTGATGAGTAACTCAAAGAGGCAGTCAGAACTTGGGCTTAAAGAGCATTTTCACAATAAACTTGTATAGAAATGACAAGACAAAGAAAAAGGAGGGTTAGGCTTTTAGGGGCAGCAAACTGTGGGAAGGCAAATATTAGGGGGAAACCTAATGAAAGGGAAGAATTACTTTAATAAGATTTGCTTGCAGACATCAAGGTGCAAGGTTTCTGTCCTCTTCATGGCCTTACACTAACCCAGGAGAGGGGCTTTAGGGTAATCCTCACTTCTCAGAAATTTCTGCTTTTAGTCATATAAGGGAAACTCTAAGAAAGCTTCTTTCTGCAACTGTTGGTTCTCATTTTCCTCTGGTTCAAAATAATCTTTATGCCTAAGCAGCATATTTTGCAGTGGCATATTTGAATCCCCTACACTGTCTTGAATGTGGTTTGTAAGGATATGGTTTTTAAGGCAATGGCAGCCATTTTGTAACCATGCAGTGATAAAATCTATTTAGAGTCCAGTACTGGGCAGAATGGGCTTCCCTAGTGGGTCACTGGTAAAGAATCCACCTGCCAACACAGGAGACATGGGTTTGATCCTTGGATGGGGAAGATCCCCTGGAGGAGGAAATGGCAACCCACTCTAATATTCTTGCCCAGGAAATCCCATGGACAGAGGAGCCTGTTGAGCTACAATGCATGGGGTTGCAAAAGAACTGGACACAATTTAGCAACTAAAGAATAACAACTGGGCAGAATGCGTGGATATAAAAGAAGTTATAGTCCCTGAGCCAAAAAGTGTAATACACAGTGTCAAGATACACACATATGAATTAACTAGAGAACAATTACAAAATAACTTACAGTATGACTCAGCGCCACCTAATGCAGCACTGATGGGAGTCCTCAAGAATTGACCGTTGCTAACTTCCTCCTGTCAATGCTTCCTGCCAATCCAGCTAAAAGGATGAAGTTTTTAGGCAAGATGTGACATTTAGAGAAGATTCTCATCTCAAATTCTTATCCTTTTAAAATACAGTACTGCCCCTGTTTAAATGCCCCTAAGACCTTTCAGTTAGAACCGGACATGGAACAACAGACTGGTTCCAAATAGGAAAAGGAGTACATCAAGGCTGTATATTGTCACCCTGCTTATTTAACTTCTATGCAGAGTACATCACAAGAAACACGGGGCTGGAAGAAGCACAAGTTGGAATCAAGATTGCCAGGAGAAATATCAATAACCTCAGATATGCAGATGACACCACCCTTATGGCAGAAAGTGAAGAGGAACTAAGCCTCTTGATGAAAGTGAAAGAGGAGAGTGAAAATGTCCACTTAAAGCTCAACATTCAGAAAACTAAGCTCATGGCATCTGGTCCCATCACTTCATGGCAAACAGGTGGGGAAACAGTGGAAACAGTGTCAGACTTTATTTTGGGGGGCTCCAAAATCACTGCAGATGGTGATTGTAGCCATGAAATTAAAAGACGCTTACTCCTTGGAAGGAAAGTTATGACCAACCTAGACAGCATATTCAAAAGCAGAGATATTACTTTGCCAACAAAGGTCAAGGCTTTGGTTTTTCCAGTGGTCATGTATGGATGTGAGAGTTGGACTGTGAAGAAAGCTGAGAGCTGAAGAATTGATGCTTTTGAACTGTGGAGTTGGAGAAGACTCTTGAGAGTCCCTTGGACTGCAAGGAGATCCAACCAGTCCATCCTAAAGGAGATCAGTTCTGGGTGTTCATTGGAAGGACTGATGCTAAAGCTGAAACTCCAATACTTTGGCCACCTCATGCGAAGAGTTGACTCAGTGGAAAATACCCTGATGCTGGGAGGGATTAGGGGCATGAGGAGAAGGGGACGACGGAGGATGAGATGGCTGAATGGCATCACCAATTTGATGGTCATGAGTTTGGGTAAATGCCGGGAGTTGGTGATGGACAGGGAGGCCTGGCGTGCTGCAATTCATGGGGTCGCAAAGAGTCAGACACAACTGAGCAACTGGACTGAACTGAACTGAACTGAAGACGTTTCACTCAGAAAGGAAACAGACTATCAAAAAAGCACTGGGCTGGACCCTGGGCTTTAGTCTTGGTAAAGGCTCTGAACAACTGTGGGACATCACAGAGTTTATTTAAATATTTGGCATTTTGATTCCTGATGTATAAATTAGAGTAATGATTCATTTAATTTACTGAGCCCTTAATAAATGAATGTAGTTTTAGGTGACAGAGATTTAGCAGCAAAAAGAAAGATAAAGTCCCTGCCCTCAAAAACAATAGAGAGACAATAAACAAATATGTACTCTATCAGAATGCAGTAGGAAGTCTGCTGGAAACACATAAAGCAGGCTAGGGAGGACAGGAAGAATGACAGGTAAAGGGGGAGGGAGCTGCTATTGCATACAGAGTGGATGAGAACACATCTTTGATAGGAAGGCTGTATTTCCTTCTCCTTGTGCCGTGAAGTATATATGTGTTCATGAGTCTGTGAACACATTGCCCTGCTTCTCCAGGGTCAGAGGAGAAGAAATCAAATAGCTGAAAATACGTAAAAAGTGCTTGGTAAGTTACTGGGCATTATGTGGACATGCTACTGCTGCTGCTGCTAAGTCGCTTCAGTCGTGTCCGACTCTGTGCGACCCCATAGATGGCAGTCCACCAGGCTCCCCCGTCCCTGGGATTCTCCAGGCAAGAACACTGGAGTGGGTTGCCATTTCCTTCTCCAATGCATGAAAGTGCAAAGTGAAAGTGAAGTTGCTCAGTCATGTCCGACTCCTAGCGACCCCATGGACTGCAGCCTACCAGGCTCCTCTGTCCATGGGATTTGCCAGGCAAGAGTACTGGAGTGGGGTGCCATTGCCTTCTCCGTATGTGGACATAAGGTATCGTTATTGTCATTATAATTTCAGGTTAAGTCTAAACTCCGTAACTTGACATTTAAGACGCTTTACAAAACAATTTTTCTAATCTACCTTTCCAGCTTTATCTCCACTCCCCTGTATAAACCTAACTTCCAAATAAAATTTTCACTTTAATTCACTTGGCAATTAATCATGTACAGACTCACATTGCTTCTCCTATTGTTTCTTCTGTTCAAATCCATTATTATTTTTATTTCCCACAAACCCTGTGTTCCTAATAATATTTTAAAATTGTGTATGTCAGTCTTTCTATAAATTCCTTGAGGTATTCAATAATATGATTTGGCTTTGCTTCATGTACTGGCATACTATTTATCATCACTCTGATAGTTATTATGCTTTGGAATTTGGTGTTATACTCAATTTTTTATGGGTTTTGAATTGCTTTATTCATCATGGAACAACGTACCTTTGAGAAGCAGAATTTTTTTTTAAAAAATTCTGTATTGCTAAAATGAGCCTGTAACTGTGCTTAGGACTTGCCTTAAGGATTACCCGAGTTCCACTCAGACCAACAAGCACCTCCTAATCCTCTGTGTCCACTTCATGACCACATGACCACCATCCTAGCCATCCTCTTGGCTTTTTCATGGCCTTGGGGTTTCTCTTGCTGGTATACATTTGCTATTGTCTCTTGAACGACTTTCAAGTGAATTTTTGCATTGAAAGAACTTCCCAGCAGTCTGAGAAATCAAGCAGAAGAGATGGGTGAGTAAAATATAGTAGAAACTATAGGATAAGTACTAAGTGAAGCTTTGGTAGACATAATGATCCTACCAAAATAGCTAATCCCTGGAACCCCTGACTATCTTACCTTGCATCACAAAAGGGCCTTTGCAGATATGAATAAATTAAGGATTTTGAGATGGGGATATTATTCTGGGTTATCTGGATTAACCCAAAATAATCACAAGAGACTTTATAAAGGAAGGATACAGGAGAGTTAGAGTCAGGGTAGAGGATAAAAGAGGTCTGAGTGATGTGGTCGCAAGCCAAGAAAGGCAGGTGCCTCTAGAAACTGAGCAAAGAACAGTAAGGAACAGATTCTCCCCTTAGAGCTTTCAGAAGGAATGCATAGCCCTGATGAAACTTTGATTTTAGCCCCATAAAACCAATTTTCAGGCTTTGTACCTCAAAAACTATAAAATAATAAATTTGTGTTATATTAAGCCACTAAACAACAGGAGAAAACTACCCTGGGTTTGATCCTTGGATTGGGAAGACCCCTTGGAGAAGGGAACAGGAACCCACTCCAGTATTCTTGCCTGGAGAATCCATGGACAGAGGACCCTGGCAGGCTACAGTCCATGGGGTCACAAAGAGTCAGACATGACTAAGTGACTAACAAGAAACTAATACAGTAGTTTAATAATTTAAAAAAAAAAAAAGCCTGAGCTAGGGATCTGTCACAATCTAGCCCCTATCACATATTTTTAGTTGTGTAATATCAGGAAAATTGCTCTACCTCAGTTTCCTTTCCTGTAAAGTAAAATTATACCTGCCTTACAGAGTCATTATGAAGACAGATGAAATCATTCATATGAGCATTTTGTAAAGTACTTTGTGCTATGTAAATGTGAAGTGTAAAACCACAGAGTTGGACACGACCGAAGTGACTTAGCAGCAGCAGCAGCAACAAGGGTTGGGTATAGAATGAAGATAACCATCCTTATATGTTGCATCATAATCATTCTCAATAACCAACAAGTTATTTTAAAACTGGTAGAAGTAGCCTACTGCCGGGATGGCCACCCAGCACACTTGTCACAAACTTCCTTCTATTAACCAAACTGGACATGGCTAATGGGCTTCCCTTGTGACTCAGATGGTAAAGAATCTGCCTGCAATGCAGGGGACCTGGGTTCGATCCCTGGGTTGAGAAGATCCCCTGGAGAAAGGAATGGCTACTCACTCCAGTATTCTTGCCTGGAGAACTCCATGGAGGAGCCCAACAGGCTACAGTTTATGGGGTCACAAAGAGTCACATACAACTGAGCAACTAACACACACACACAAAGGACTGCAACATTCTTTGTGCAAGAGCCAAGACACAGCCTTAGAATCCTTCTTAACTTACCTTTAGGAAGTTACAATCAATCATCTAGGGCTGGCATAAAAGAAGAAATTTATTAAAATCCCTCACTTAATGGTTTAGAAAGTTTGGTCCCTTGGCCAGCAGCACAAACACCCCCTGTGAACTTGTTAGTAACCACAGATCCACAGGTCCACCCCAGGCCTACTGAGTCAGAATTTGCATTTTAACAAGATCCCCAGGTGATCCCCATGAGTGAGAGGATCTCTTTTGCAGTGTTTTGAATTCCAGTTATGCAGTTACTACTGTGTGACCTGAAGCAAAGTGTCTAAATCACTGAAGCTTTAGTTTTCTCATCAGTCAAGCGGAGAATATCACTCACTTCACTGGGTCCTTAAGAGAATTACCGAGGCTGCATATAAGACATTTTGCACAGTGTCTGCCAACAAATAGTCGGTGAACATTACTTCTTTTCAGTTTCATTTGCACCATCTGCAGCTGCTAACCATACTACACATCCATTCAGTGTTGCTGGAGCCACTTTGAGTGGACGCTTTCCAAAGCCATCTATGCCCAGGAGAGGTGAGTTGGGGCGGTAGGGGGCAGGGGGCAGGAACACTGTCCGCAATGCCATCTCCAAGTGCGCGGGGTATCGTACTTTTTGCAACACCGAGGAAACCTCGGGTGGTCTCCTCGGTTTCAGATCTCTGCACGTGGCTCTCCTGGAAACCGTGTGCTGGAGTCTGGCGGCCTGCGGGTGGGAGCGAGGGCCAGAATTCCTGCGGAGCTGCTCTGGGCCCCGGCCCTCTACCTTAATCTCCTGAACTTTCCGCCTGCTGCCGGTCTCCTAGCAGCAGCACCGCAATCCGCCAGCGGGGACCCGGTTGCCCCCTGGCCCGCAGCAGCCGCCGCCGCAACCCCTTCCCACGGGACGGAAGGCTGGGCGGGGGCGCGGCGGGGGCGGAGCTTGGCGTGCTGCTGCTGCTGCTGCTGCTGCTGCCGCCGCCGCCGCCGCCGCCGCCGCCGGTGCTGCCGGTGCTTCGGCCGCCGCTGTCTGCGCTCCTGCCGCCCCTTCCTCGGGTACTCCGGCAGGGCAGCACTGCCCGGCGAGGACAGATAAGCGCAGCCCCGGCCTGACGGACGAGCAGTCGGGGACGTGAACTCCCACCTCCAGTTTGGCTCAGTGCCGGGCGGCGGCGGCTGCAGTCCCGGAGTGTGAGGTGGCCCCCGCGGTCTCCGCCCGGTTCCTGCGCGCCGCCTCTGCTCTTTGCATAGTAATTTCAGTTCCTGCTAGCACCCGGCTCCCTCCCGGAACAGGTCTGAAAAGGACCGCCGCTCTCGAGCCCACTGAGGCATCGGTGGGGCGCTGGGAGCCGCTGCGTGTGATATGCGACGGGAAGCCCTCGCCAAAGCGCAGGCAGCGGCCCCGCCACGCCAGAGACAGCCAGGCAACAGCAGGTAGGTGACCGGCGGCCGCGGGAGGAGACGCCCCCCGCGCCACCTCTGCCCATCTTGCAACCCTGGGAGACCACAGCTTGCGGTGTGATCGGTACTGATGGGGGATGGATTCGGTCCCACATTTTGCCTGGTGATCCTTTTTGCCTGTTGCTCTCGTTCCCATCCCGTCCTGAGCTCCAAGAGGGGCAGCCTTTCTCGCAGGTGATGAATTTCTCGGCAAGGTCATTGCTCCCTTAGGCTCTGGCTTTGAAGGTAAACCGGCGAAGACGCCTGTTGTTCTTGTTCTTGGGAGAGGGGGATTTGCAATCAGGTCTGCATACTGTGAATATCCAAATAGGGGTGTGTGTGTGTGTGTGTGTGTGTGTCTGTGTCTGTGTCTGTGTGTGTGTGTTGTGTGTTTGGCAATACTACACAGGCATTTTTCTCGTTTTCCTACACTTACTCCGTTTAAAGTCAGCATACTATCGTTCTATATAATATACATGCATTTGTATGCGTGTGTATACACACATTACATATATAGTTTTTCTTGAGATAGGCAGAGAGAGAAGGGCAGTCAGAGGCTGATAAAGGGAAATCATTGTAGAGACCTGTTCAATATCTAGAGGTGAACTTTGGAACCACATTAAATCAGGGTAGACTAGAGGCTATAAACAGTTCTTTGGAGATGGATTTTAGAAAAGAAATCACTGAAAAACACTGTCAACCAATACACACAAAAGATCCCTACGCCATCCAGGCAGATCGAAAAGATACAGGCAAAATTTCAGACGCAACAATGGGCAGTGAAAGAGTGGGGAAAAAAAAGAAGGGGGAAGAATTTAGACACTGGAAAGTGATTTTGGCTGGTAGGAAGGCAGCAAAGTCTGGTCAGGTTTAAAGTGCTTTTTAGAGGGGCCTAGGGAGAAATCTTGGCTTGGGGTGTAGGTAGTTCAAGGTTAAGACGATGTAAATGTCCTGAGAGTAGCATAGGTAGTGGGGGAAAAGGCAATGGTTTGGAGGGGGAGGGGAGAAAGGAGGCTCTGAAAGTCATCAAGAAGCAACCACCTTTATTAAGGTATACTCTTCTTCCTGTTAAGGCAATACCTTGGATATTCTCTATCTATTAATAAATATTTTTCACACCACATTTGTTAAAGATCCATTGGATCGTGTTTTCATTTTGTTTTTGCAAAGAATCTGGGTCATGGTGGGACTGGAGGAAACTGAAGTGTTTACAACACCAGCAAAATTTGGAGAGAGAGTTGATTAAGGCTTTAGCTTCATGAAATATTTACACATCTCTTGCGTGGGCTTTTGTTTGCTCTTGTTGGTAATGCTGCATATTTTACTTTGATAATGATTTGAGTGTACTTCTTCTGAATGTGCTTATTTTCCAGTTATAAACTCTTCTTTCTTTTCCATTGTGTTCACCACTGGCCTGCCCTGAGTAGCAGCTGTGGGAATAAAGATACATGAGTCACAGCATAAAGAAGAAAATCTTCTCTGTTGCTATCTGGGAATGGCAGGAGTTTGTATTAGGGAATATTCTTTTCAAATAGGATCGCAAAGAACATTTTTCAAGAGCTTTGCTGCTTTTAGTTTGTTGGCAGGTGGGGGGCGGGGGGGCGGAGGTTGTTGATTCATAAACAGAAAAAATAGTAGTAATTGCCATGGCAAGCCTAGATGTTATATCATTGGAATTTATTCTGGAAACAGTGCAAAGGAACTTATGAAGATCCATGCAGAATGTGTGTGTGAGACTTCACCTAATCACTAACTAGACTAATGAAAATGATGAGGACAAAATTGCAAGTGCATGGCTTCATGTGGGAAATGGAGATCTGAGGCATGGTCAGAACCCCCAACTGGAGGTCAGGGTGGGTTCCAACCAGCAGTTTTTTGTTTTATTTTAAGAGGCTAATTACTTTACAATATTGTATTGGTTCTGCCATACATTGACATGAATCCACCACGGGTGCACACATGTTCCCCATCCTGAACCCCCCTCCCACCTCCCTCCCCATTCCATCCCTCTGGGTCATCCCAGTGCACCAGCCCCAAGCACCCTGTATCATGCATCGAACCTGGACTGGCGATCCGTTTCACATATGATAATATACATGTTTCAATCCCATTCTCCCAAACCATCCCACCCTCGCCCTCTCTCACAGAGTCCAAAAGACTGTTCTAAACATCTGTGTCTCTTTTGCTGTCTCGCAAACAGGGTTATCGTTACCATCTTTCTAAATTCCATATATATGCGTTAGTATACTGTATTGGGTTTTTTTGTTGTTGTTTTTTCTGGCTTACTTCACTCTGTATAATAGGCTTCAGCAGTTTTAAAATCTGAGTAATTTTTTAAAATTGCCTCAGTACAAGTGCCCAATATACTTATTTGTCCCTTCAAAATACCCTTGTTTGTGCACTAAATAAAGTTGAAAGAATGTATTAGACACAGCTATCCTTCACTATATGAATTTCCAGTCACAAAATCTGCACCCTTCAGGGAAACACTAAAATCATGGTCATAGAATCATAAAGTCATGAATGATTGGCCTTGGAGGGTTAAGACACACAATTCCAGTCCCAGATCACACTCAAGCTTTTTCAGTGGCTGTTCTTTATGCGGTCACTTGTAGATTCATTTATGCCTTCTCCATATTTTTATCTTGAATTCAACATGGCCCTAGATTGTAGAATAGAAGTCTCAGCCTGTAAAACTCGGGAGGGAGGGAGGAAGAGCGCAGGGTGCTATGAAAGTCACATTGTGGGAGAGGAGAGGAGTAAGGACAGTTCCCAGGGATTTGAAGGATGAGGAACTAGCCTGGTAAAGATGAAAAGAAGGGCATTCCTTGTATAGGGACCAAAATATACAGTGGCCAAAGAAGAACAAGTAGTTCTAGGTGGCTGAAAAACTGAGGAGATGAACGTGGAAAGATGGGGATAGAGAAGGAAGTGGATCCATCTTCAAACTGAAGTCCAGAAGAGCTGTTAACTCATTTGATCCAGACGAGTTAGGTAAATACATTCATACTGAGGCTCTGTGTTGTTCACATTACCCAAGCTTATCTTTTTTAAATGTCTAGAAACCATATTTACCTGAATTTATAATAGCCTGATTAAAAGGGAGATATGTCATTGAGAAAGTCAGAATTCTCTGTGCCTAAATTTCTTCATCCACGAAATGTCTACCATCTACTGTGCATATTGTGAAAATAAAAGAGAATGAGGGAATGGAGATTTGAGTTTTACAGAAATTCAGGGAAGCTTATCTTTTGACCAGCAGTGCTCAAGGCAAAAGAATGAAAAATACTGTATAGGCCAAGCGTTTAATTGTCCCAGATGACTCCAAAAGGCAAAAAAATAAATAAACCAAAAATAAAAGTAATGCAAGAAAAGTCAGAGGCCAATGGCCACAGATAATTATAATTTTTTTAAGTAAAGGAAATATATATAGCAGTCCCAGAGTAATCAACTGGTCATAACCCACTATGAGGTCATTTACTGGGTCTGATAGCATTTTTATTTTCAAAGAACAAAATAGAATAAAACAATAGAAGGGTGAATAAATATTGTTCTTGTAACAATATTTGTGTGTGTGTGTGTGTGTGTGTGTATACACACACATTGGACTATGGTAAAATGGATATCATATCATGCATCATTTTAAAAAGTCTGAAAGCTACTGCTTTAAGTGATGCAGAGATGCTTCCAGTTTGCAAGTCACCTAGAGATCTACATAAGCATTTACACCATATTCTGAATAGCAATCCGAATATAGGGCTTCCCTTGTAGCTCAGTCAGTAATCTGCCTGCAATGCAGGAGCCCTGGGTTTGATCCCTGAGTTGGGTAGATCTTCTAGAGAAGGAAATGGCAACCTACTCTGGTACTGTTGCCTGGAGAATCCCATGGACAGAGAAGCTTGGTGGACAACAGTCCGTGGGATTGCAAGAGTCAGACCCAGCTTAGTGACTAAACCACTGAATAGCAAACTTGTCCTGAGAGAGTCAAGTCATCATAATTTACCAGTAAACTCATGGCAGTAAAGTCAGAAGACAGGGAGATCCTTAGGAACTGAATTAATTTAGAAAAGTTCAAAGTGGAGGTAGATCTTGAGGTAGATCTTAAGGTAGTTTATGAAAGATGGATGGATCCAGATGGGCAGTGAAGAAGAGATGGTGATATAGGAGGAGAAGTAAAGAAGGAGGTGGGGATATGTGAGATTTATTTAAAAATCATTAAAAAAAAGAAGAAGAACAAATGATTATCAAGGTAGGGGGAGAAAATAACAGCAGAATTTCTGTTTAGATTAAAATACGACTCGAAAATAGTTATTTATTTTCTATCTAAGGTTTCTTTTCTCAGTCCTACTACTTTAAGAAAGCTAGACAGAAAGGCCATAATGTCAGTCACTTATTTGTTATTTTCTGCCATATTTTTTATTTCTTTTGCAATAATTTACTGGATAAGCCTTGCTTCAAACGAATTTAATAGCTGAACTACTGAAATTATATGACACACCACAATATAGCATGATTACTTCATTTCTCAGAACACAAAGTGTGATCAAGTGAGTGTCTTACGTGGAGCAAACCCTGCTTGCACTGTTCTCAACACCCTTCTTTCCTGAGCGCCTTATAGGTGCAGCCTCCCATGCTTGATTCTGGCAGCTCTGTGAGGATGAATCAGACCACCTGATACTCAATCCCAAAAGGAAGGGCAGAAACTGCCAGACTTTCTTTTATAGTTGCTCTGTGACTTGTCCATCATTTTAACTAAATCTGTAAATATATCTGTATGCATTTTGAGAAATTAACATCTACTGTACAAACAGTTATTTTAAGAAGATAAAATCAGAGAAGAAAGTATTTTATATGTGTTTCTGAACACTTTTGGTGGGCTTCTCTCAGCTCTTGCTGTCTTTCCTAAGCAATAAAACAATCTTAGGAATTTGATACCCTCTTGAATAAACCTGTACCTTTAACCAAAAGAACCATTGCCAGTTAAAAATAGAGCCTCATGTGCTTCAATTAGTTGATTTGGAAGGCAATTAAATATGGAAATTCACTTTTTATAAATATGTCTCAGACTCCTCTTTCATCTTTCTCCACTTCAGAATGTTTACATAAGTAATAATCTAACTTTTTTGCATGAGTCAAGTCTGGGATAATAAAAACATGTACAGGCTGCATTTGAGTTGAAAAGGCATTTGTTAAATGTCATGGAGGAAGACATAAATACATACATATACATACATACTGTTACAATTCAAAGTACTGTCTTGAATGCCAGTGAGAAAAATTTTCACAGCTTTTGATCTGGGCATGTTACAGTTGGCAATACAATAGCAGCTTTCTAATTTTACATGCCTGTGATTAGACTGACAGCTTATTTTGAAGCTAGCAGCATAACTGAGGGCCTGAATTATTATTTCCAGTCAGTGATAACTGACCCTTAGCTGGAGGCTTAGATGCTGTGACCTGTGGAATCTGAATCTATAGGTAGGGCTTAGACATCTAGATTCTATAATAGTTAACAAAGGATTTTAATAGCCAGTTGTGGACACTCCTGTTTAGTGTCCAGCCTTTACTTATAAGGAAGAGGAAAGATTACAGATGAGTCCCAGAGAAGTTAATAAATTGTCCTAAACCACTGGGGCAAAACAACCTAGACCTCCGCTTTCTAGTTCACTGATTCTCTGCAAAGGGGACGAGGAGCAGGACCTGAAGTGAGGGTCTGCAGGGCTCCTGAGTGGTAGGGGAGGGAGACCCCATTACTCCTGCCTCCTTCTTCCTGGGTTGTGAGTCAGTACAGTGATCTCTGTCTCAAGGGTCTAATGAGGCAGAAGAATTTTGAGGATCTACTGTGTGATCTGAGACCAGGCACTTTCTTGGCCTCACAAATCAGATTCAGTTTTAAAATGTTAATTCTTGAGTCCTAAACCTCGTAGATCCCCAAGCCATCCCTAGGAAGACTGCCTTAGTCAGTAGTCGCAGCTGGTGACACTAGCAGAACCAAGCAAATCCTGAAAAAACTCAAGACTAGAGAGTGAAAATCTATAAAGTCACAAGCACCTTGAGGGACCTCAGGACTGTTGCTAATTCAGTAATGGAAGGCTGGACAGAGACCTCCAGACCTCCTTAAAAAATCACATCTGCATCTACTAATTTTCTGGAGGGAAAGGAGTTAGAAAACCTTTTTTTGTTTGTTTTAAGCCTGAATTGCAAATGGTCCAACAAAGTAAGAGATCTAGTTTAGGGGGTATTAATCAAGATGGTTTACGTGGATAGATTCTTGATTGTTTTTTTTTTTTTTTTTCAGAATATTGACTTCTAAATAGACTCAAATTAAGCTAACCATATTGTGTTTATGGGAGACTCTTTCTTTATAACAAAACTTGGAGTAATGAAAGGCTTGAGGGAGTTAACTGTGTTCAGTATATTTTCTGAGTAATAAGAGCATCTTTCTGTTTGAATTCTTGTTGAAATTTTTTCTGAAATCTAATACCCTATGCTTGTGTGTCTGCCTTAATAAGGACAATATGGCAAATATTATCAGAATTCAGAATTTTGTATTGCCTCTGGGTTTTTATTCTGAATTATATCTGTGTAGGACAGGGCTGTGGAATATAACATAGGATTTTTGAACTGTTTTTTGTTCATTCTGATGTAAATGTGTTTTCTCATCATGTACTTTAAAAATTTTTGTTGTTCAAAAATGCAAAAGATATTTGATTCATTGTGGGTTTTACTTTGTTGGACTTTGATCTTTGCTTTTGCTGTTACATCATTTTGGAATGCTTATTTCTTCATCTGAAATTAGTTTCTCAATCCCCTCAAAACATGGTTTAAAGCTCAATTAATTCAGCAAACTCTCCATGCTTCATTTAGACCTGTTTCTAACTACTGTTTTATACATGAATTCGTAATTTATCCTTACTTGTGTTATTCTCTAAGCCTCCCTTCCTTTGAATCCTATAAATGATTTCTCCTTGAAATAGGCAAGCAAAAAATGAAGTGACTAGAATTTTTATGCTAATGAGAATTTTAATCAGAGCTAAGGTTAATAAATTGATGTCCATTTCCCCCTGCATCCTTGAATGAGTAAAAATTGCTTATGACAGATGGGTGTGGAGGACTGGCCTTGTTTTCATGTTGAACAAGTTCTGAAAGCAGTCAGAGAACAGAGAGAAATCTGTCAGGGTCAGGGTCAGGGGCTAAACTCTGACTGAGTGAATATGCCTCTGCCTTTTCCTTTCCCTTGGGGGATGATTTCTTGGCTGCATATGTAGATTCTCAAAGCGGGAGAGTCCTTTGTCTTGAGCACCTGAGGGGCCTGGTGTGCTTCACTTAAACCTCTCAGACGGGGTTGAGGATGTATGTGTGTGCTGTGAACGTGTGTGCTAAGTTGCTTCAGTCAGATTCTTTAGTGCTGAGCCACCAGGGAAGCCTGAGAATGTAGGTACTAGATCAGAAATTGAAAACTGGCCAGCAGGAAGATCATGTTCTATCTGATCTGCAGGTATTTCTTTTTAATTAAGCCAATAATTTAAAATAAGAAGATCTATTATAAAAAGAAGACACCAACCCACACTCTCTAAGCCAGAGTTGAGTAACAGTATGTGCCTTTATTACACTTCAAACTTTATTACACTTCAGACCCCACTGCTCCCTCATCTCCCTGACACTGAAACTGCGTATAATCCCTTGTACTCAACAGCTTCCCTTAATTGTGCGAGCTATAGATACTGGGTTCTCAAAGCCTGAACTAGATGTTTTCTGAGTACCACTGAGCTCTCCAGTGCTCTGAATGTGTTCATGAAATTGATGGGACTCTACACAATAGAGAGATTATTGTGCAGTGTGTAGTTAATTCCTATACACTCTCATGAGAATCTAAACAGTTCTCATCATCAAAATATATAAATTCTGTGAAAGGGTAATGAATGCAAACTGAGTTGACCTGCTCTGTTAAGAACAAACTAGTGGAAATTTTTGTTTGCTTGCATGCTTTTTATGGTACCACATTGGAAAATATAAAACAAAGAAACAAAAAGTTTGATCAGTTATCAATTTTACATTGGATTGCTTTATGTATTGAAGTACAGTTGAATTATAATATTTTGTTAGTTTAAGGTATAAAGTGATTCAGTTATGTGTGTGTGTGTGTGTGTGTGTGTGTGTGTATATTCCTTTGCAGATTCTTTTTCCTTCTGGGTTATTACAAAATATTCAGTATAATTCCCTGTACTATATAGTAGGTCCTTGCTGGTTAGCTTTATATATTTTAATGTACTATATCTTTGTTTTATACACAACTCTTTCTGTAGACACTACACATGTGTAGCCTCCTGAAAGCCCAAAGCATATCTCAAGCTTTCAGTGGATGCTGTGTTCTGTTTCGTAGACTGGGGAGTTGAGAATAAACTGTCAGGGGTGGTATTGACTTGTATCCCAGTTTGTGACTGTGTCTGTGCAACTGAGGAAGGGTCATCTAATGATGGTAGTTGGTAATGATTCCAACCCATGGCTATGGCGGCCCAAATCCCTGTGCAGTCTGACCACTACACTGTGTGGAACTGCTCTGTTAATATGGCTGAAAATGAAGTGACCCTGTCAGTGTTGATTTATTCATGTTGCAAATAAAAGCAAATGTCCTTTGGAGACAACAGGTGGAAAATGCAGGCAGATCCCTGAAGTAGAGAAAGCCCTTCCCAGCTCTCTGAAATCTCTCCTACTTTCTCAACTTCAGCTGCCACTCTCTTTCCTCGTGCACACTTCATGCCTGCCACCCCCTCATCATGCCTCCCACTTTACTTCTAAAAACATCCTCGCACCTAATTATTAATCCCAAAGTGTCGGTGCTTCAGCAGCTTCACTCCAAGAAGACAATGCTGAGAATAGTATCAGTGGAAGCCAACAGAGGACACGGTGCCACATCAACTCTATGCCTCCTTGGGACAGAGTGTATTTCCTTTTTGAATATTGTCTAAGTCTTCAAGTAATAGGCATCATATCCCCTTAAGTATATTGATAATATATATAAAACCAGAGGTGTCCACTGACTTTAATTGACTTACACTAAAACTTTTATGTTCTCTTATGAAACCATCCTCCTTTTCCCCTGGTGGTTATTTTGACGTTTAAAATTGCAGCGATGGGCTTTTAAAGATCATCCCTCTGGGGGTTGTGGCTTTTGAGTGCTGGGTCCAGGTCTCAGGAGGGATGATAAAAGTTAGTAATCTGAATTGGACTGGGTTGAGGGTACATCAGTACTTCCGTTTGGTAAATCAAATAAAAACATTCCTCAAACTGGAAATAGGAATTCAGTTAGGAGCTGAAGTACAGAATGTGAGAAGGGATTGGCAGAAGGCCCTGATTTAAGGAAGACGGATGTTTGGATCATTTAGTAAGTTGTTTTTAAGTACTTTATAAGTAAGGCCCTGTGCTATGTGCTAGGGATTCAGAGTTGGATAAAACGTAGTCTGAATTCTCAAATAATTCCCAGACTACTGGATTGATAAATTTATTGATAAATGTGGCTCAGCAAAGTGACAGTGGGCTCTTTTTCTGGTCAGGATCTCCAGGAATTCCCCCAGTAGCTTAACAACCAGGCTCCTTTCTCAGTCCTAACCACACACACCCGCACGCCTCCCTCTTCCTTACTTAGGCCTTAGTGATTCAGATCATTTTCCGTCCATCTTCACAGCTTCACTACCTGTTCATCACACCTGGGTTCCTTTTTTCCCCAGCCAGGCCAGCATGAAAACTGGAAGTCTTTCCGCCACTGTACTTCCTTCATGAATTTGAAAATAAAAACGTAGACAAATGTATTTTCAACTTTATCCTGCTAAAAACAACTAAGAAACAGAGGATCACAAGAGTGACCAAGATGGGGTAGATAGAAGATCAAGAAATCTTCTGAGTTTCTGCTGGTGTCTAGTCTGAATACTATAGGGAGTTTCCTCCCCATGAGTACATAAGAAATTCTGTGTAACTCCATCCCCTGTCTCTTTTCTCTATTCAGGAAAATATCTACAAATGCAAGTGAGGTGAATGAGAGTAACATTATTATAGAAATGACTTTATTATCGAGATCAGCATGGTTGACATTAGAGAGAACTGCTTTAATTATTCTTTTAATAAATCATTTACTGTCATTGATACTTTATCTTTGCTCATAAACTGTTTGTGATACACTAGTGAATTATTAGATGGTTTAAAGGTCATGGTTTTAGAGTACTGCTTAGATTCTCAGGGATCACGTCCACCCTGGGGGGATTACTTTGAGTTAGATCATTACTGGGTTGTGTACCCACTTCAGGGCACTGAAAATACCTGGCTGTTTTCATAGTTGTTTGGCAAAATGCCTCATACCCTCACACTGTCTTTTGTTTCTGAGGTGGTGCTCATCACTTTCCCCTGGTTTTCCTCTTTGGAGTTAGGGCCCTGGAGGTTCAGATGGTAATCCATGTCTCTGCAAAGCCCTGGTGAATGAGCCCATCTCTGTGTGTTTGCCCCTACTCGCAGAACTTCCTAGCCTTGCTGCCTAGAAGGTAGTAGTGCAGGGAGAAGGGAGACGGTACCTGGATTACAGAACCAGTGATGACAAGAGAACAAAAGGCCAGCCAGACACGAGAGAGAAGAGGAATTTAAGTGGGATAAATGGGAGCAAGAGACCAAAGGACCCACTCAGGCCACTTTGCCATCTTGGTTCCGGAGCATGAGAGAATGGAATACGTTTCTTTTTATCTATTTGCTTTCCAGTGTAAGGAAACTAAAAGGAGCAGATCATGCTGTGCTTGGTCTCTCAGTTGTGCCCTACTCTTAATGTCCCCATGGACTGTATCCCGCCAGACTCATCTGTCTAAGGGGTTCTCCAGGCAAGAATTCTGGAATGGGTTACCATGCTCTCCTCGAGGGGATCTTCCCAACCCAGGGATCGAACTCAGGACTCCCACATGGCAGGTGGATTCTTTACCGTCTGAGCCACCAGGGAAGATTATAGGTTTGTATTATTAATGACCTCCAGCTCTTTCAAAACTTCATTCTTTAGGCTCGTCTGCCAATAGCATCTGCTAAACTCGTTTCTCATTTAAACAGATCTATGAGGTTTGGACTTCCCTGGTTGGGTCAGTGGTAAAGAACCCACCTGCCCTTGCAGGAGTTGTGTGTTCAGTCCTCGGGGCGGGAATCCTCTAGAGAAGGAAATGGGAACCATCCCAGTATTCTTGCCTGGCAAAGCCCACAGACAAAGAGCCTGGCAGGTTATAGTTCATGGGTTTGCAAAGAGCTGGACATGACTGGGCGACCACACAACAACAACATGAGGTTTGTATAATACTATTATCTCCCCCATTCTGGAGAGGAGGAAACCGGTTAAATAACATGCCCAGAGTCCCTCAGATACTAAGTGATGGAGCTGAGAATCCAGAGTTGTCTAACTTCAAAGGCTACACCCTTTACCACTATGTTATATACCTTGCAATATATTAATATGAACGTTATTAATACTGTGGGTCAAAATATAAGGAATGGACAGGATCTTACAGACTATTTTTTCCTATCTCAGATTTCATTTTGTGTTATTTAAAAAGAAAATGTGAAAGCTTCTAGATCAGTGATAAGTCATTCTTTTAGCAAACAGGGTGAGCTCATGGACAAACATTTTAAGTTGAAACTTCATAAGCCATAGTATGGACAGAAAAATTGCAGAACAAAATGTCT
Source organism: Oryx dammah (assembly GCF_014754425.2). NCBI lineage: Eukaryota > Metazoa > Chordata > Mammalia > Artiodactyla > Bovidae > Oryx > Oryx dammah. The sequence goes on from NW_024070187.1 coordinate 34,982,322, forward strand.
TATCAGAATATCCAGGTGACACATATGTTGTACAAACAACATCTTTGTTTCTTGAAAGAAAAACCAAATATATTGTATGCAGTCACATGTTTACACATGTGCACATACACACATATAACAAGAAAGAAAACCGGGCAAGTCTGTGTTTAGCTTTACCTTTGGACTTTGGACCTAGAAACTATTTATAGAACTAGTGTTTCCGTGATTGAGGTTTTAATCACAGTCATTTACTTATGAAAGTGAGCGATTCCTTATTATAGCTTGCCGCTAAGTGTTCTAGTTGCAGACTGAAGGATGAACAAACGGTGGTCTATGCACAGGAGGCCCATTTAAACAAGTTTCTTCTTAAAACTCTATTTCTAATAAACTAATGGTACATGACAGGAGGATTAGTATACATAGATTTGTCTGTTTCAAACATGATAATTCACTCATTGGTTTAAAGTCATTATTTCTGCTTTCATTTTTTAAGTATTAATAATAAGCAATTGATTTTTTCTAGTTAAAAATAAAAACAAAACAGAAGTCCCCTACAGGCACTAGGCTTATTACTGGACTCTTACCATCAATCTGGAATGTCTTTACCACTTGGTGTTGTTTCAAAACCCAAACTCTTTGTTCCAGAGTGTGGCACAGTAGAATGCACTGCTTTCCAAAGTGCAAGAGATTTCTACCCTGACCTGTGAGATGATCTTAGGTAGTATACATATTTACTTTGTATTGAATAGTTACAAATTTATCTTAATAGAAAAATACTTAGAGTAAAATTTTAAAGTATATATTTTTAAATATGCTATATGAAAAATATATCACTGACACAACAAACCTGTGACTTTATGGGTACCATTTCCTAAGGCTTGGCTAGTATTTTTAACTAATGCACCAGTTACATTCAATTGAATGAAAAATATTAAGTAAAAAATCATTTAGAGAAGAGGGCTTCCCTGGTAGCTCAGTTGGTAAAGAATCCATCTGCAATGCAGGAGACCCTGGTTTGATTCCTGGGTTGGGAAGATGTGCTGGAGAAGGCATAGGCTACCTATTCTAGTTTTCTTGGGCTTCCCTTGTAGCTCAGCTAGTAAAGAATCTGTCTGCAATGTGGGAGACCCAGGTTCGATCCCTGAGTTGGGAAGATCCCCTGGAGAAGAGAAAGGATACCCACTCCAGTATTCTGGCCTGGAGAATTCCATGGGGTCACAAAGAAAACTATTAAGTAAAATATTTTGTAAATGAAAATATTAGGTGAAAAATCATTTAGATAAGAAGTACCTAAACCAGAAATCATGAGGTTCACAAATGTCTCAATCTGTGCAGGTGGTATATGAAACCACGTCATTGCCCTAGGCATCTCAGATTCTCTCTAGAAATGAAAAGGCTGGTCCAGAAATCCGTAAGATCAACTCGAGCTCTAAAGCCCAATTATTTTTAACAGACTTGCATTTTTTTTCTTTATCCTTGGGCCCATTTACTGAAATTTTAAGTCTTTCAGCCTTTTCTGGATCTTAAAGATATCCTTCTTATCTGCCCCCCTCCTCTGTCAGCACCAAGCACTCATACATTCATTCATTTATGCCAGGTACTCCTGAAACAAATATTCTATGGAGAACTTACATACTAGGTAACGTGGGCAAACAAGAAAGCCACACAATTCTATACCCTTGACTTCATTCTTAAATGAGTATACATGTCTGTGGTTCCCACTAAAGTTAAAACCCTCAGAAACGCTGGACTTCCGTCATCAATCTATTCTTTGTACTTCCTGAATGACTAAGAGATCCTCAATGGAAAGTCCCTTCATTGATAAAAGCATATTATCAAGGCTCATATTACAAATTTAAAACATGTGCTGTGAAAATCCTGAGTAGGATTATATATGAGAATAGACAAAAAAGACTTTCTATTTTTCATAGCTAGAATGGTCTAATGCTTGGGCCATTTTGAACACGAAGGGAAAAATACAGTACTTTTTCTGTAGAGGGTAATAGAGTTGGTTGTCTGGACATTTTTACAGGTATGAGTGAAATGAGGAATTTTAACACATCAGGTGTTTTTTTAATTCAGTGACACTGAGGGAGGAATTGAGTTTCAGCAGTGTTTACTGTTTTTCTGTATAACTTACCTCCAAATACATAATGCTTAGTCGCTTATCGTGTCTGACTCTATGACCCCATGGACTATAACCCTCCATGCTGCCCTGTCCATGGAATTTTCCAGGCAAGAATCCTGGAGTGGGTTGCCACTTCCTACTCTAGGGGCTCTTTTCAACCCAGGGATTGAACCTGCGTCTCCTGCATTGATGGGCGGATTCTTCACCACTGAGCCACCTGGGAAGCCCCAAAACATAATTATGGTATAACTATTATTATCACTATTTTCCTTTGGGAATTCGTCCTTGAGAAACATTTGAGAAAGTACTGTAAAGCACCTGAGTGTGGTGAGTAGAAATTGTCACAAACATCTGTGTGATGTAGGTAGAGTTCTTTTATGCTTGCCAGCAATTCATAAGATTTTCCTGTACTGGTAAAAAGGATATAGCTGTGGTTTCCTGCTGGGGTTTTTATATAATAGTGAGAAAAGCATCAGAGGATCAGTTCGTTGTGGTCGTTCATGCACTGCTGCTCTTTTCTTTTTTGCAAAAAAACAGGAAGTTGAAGTTTACTCTTTACTCACTTCAATTATGTTTAATAAGGACTTATCCATGTCCTCCTCTATAGGAGGATATTAAGATGAAAAATGCCTTTAAAGACCATAAACTCTTAATATTAAGAAAAAGTAAAGAGGTTGATGCACATACATTATGATTAAAAACTGTGAAATTGTTTTCAAAATTTTAATGTTTATGTTTTATCTTAGCATATATAAGATTCCAAGTGTCACATTGAAACATATTTTGAAGAAACAGCTAGTTAAAAACAGGTGGTTTTTAATGCTAGTAATTACACCAACGTTCAAATTATAATAGTTTCTTAGTTCTGTATTCTCTAGTGATAGCCCCAAATCTTGATTTCCTAGCCCAGTAATTTTGAGGGGAATTGGGCAGAAGAGCATAGTCCAAGTCCTTTTCTCAAAAACAAAGTAAAATTGTGTACTTAGATTTAATAAATCAATATGATTACACTTAACACTTTAAATGAGTGAACTCATTTAAAAAGAAAGAAAGCCATGCACAAAAAAGAACATTTGTAACCAAGTATGTATTCTGAATGGGGCTTTCCGATGGAGGAGAGGCAGAAAATGTGGGTTCGATCCCTGGGTTGGGGAGGTCACTTGGAGGAGGGCACGGCAGCCCACTGCAGTGTTCCCGCCTGGAGAGTCCCCAGGACAGAGAAGCCTGGTGGCTACAGTCCATGGGGTCGCAAACAGTCAGAGACGACTGAGCAACTGAGTGTGCATGCACACGTATTCTGAATAAAAATGATTTAATGGAAACTGTATCAGTTAGGAAAGTAGTACTGTATGGTCCTGAGCACACCGAAGAACTGATGCTTTTGAACTGTGGTGTTGAAGAAGACTCTTGAGAGTCCCTTGGACTGCAAGGAGATCCAACCAGTCCATTCTGAAGGAGATCAGCCCTGGGATTTCTTTGGAAGGAATGATGCTAAAGCTGAAACTCCAATACTTTGGCCACCTGATGCGAAGAGCTGACTCATTCGAAAAAGACCCTGATGCTGGGAAAGATTGAAGGCGGGAGAAGAAGGGGATGACAGAGGATGAGATGGTTGGATGCCATCACCAACTCGATGGACATGAGTCTGAGTGAACTGCAGGAGTTGGTGATAGACAAGGAGGCCTGGCGTTGCATGCAGAAGAAAATTTGTATAAATAGAAGAAAATGTTTTAAACATAATCCATGAGCAGACTGGAACCTGAGTCCTTCAGTTTAAAGGATTCTCGCAGAACTCAAAAACAAGGGGCTGTCTGACAGAGTCAGACATGAGTGAGCAACTGAACTGACTGACCGCTATGGTGATATGGAATAACGGGTTCATTATAAATTTTAGACCTTGCACAATTGTGAGAGCTTATAGAAAAGTTTATGAAAAGTAGTTGCTTTTGCGTCTGGTATTGGGTCTGAAGTCATCATAGGTTAACAGAGCTGGTGTGTGTTGTGTGTGTGTTAGTCAGTCATGTCTGACTCTTTGTGACCCTGTGGATTGTAGCCCACCAGGCTCCTCTGTCCACAGAATTTTCCAGGCAAGAATACTGGAGTGGGTAGCCATTTCCTTCTCCAGGGGATGTTCCTGATCCAGGGATGGAATCTGGGTCTCCTGAATTGCAGGCAGATGCATTGCCATCTGAGTTAGTAACAGAGCTGGCTACTAACGGAAGCCCTAACAGCGCTGGGTAGTGGGAAGAAAAGCTGGATGTTAAGAGAGGACGGGCAAAGGCAGACTGGAAGCTATGTCGGACCACTGTCCCATCCAGCCCGTGATCTGGGAGAACTGTGGAAGGAGCTGGCACTCTGCATTGCAAAGCTGTTCATGCACCTGGCCCAGAAGGTGAAGATGGGGATCCGTGTGCTCAGTCAGGTCCAACTCTTTGCGACCCCATGGACTGTAGTCTGCCAGGCTCCTCTACCCATAGGATAGAATACTGGAGCGAGCTGCCATTTCCTTCTTCATGGGATGTGGATTTGGTGGGAGGCAAAGAACCACAACCTGGCTGCTACTTGACTTCACCAAGGTGAACTGGAAGATCTGTGCCCAGCACCTGTTGCACCACATTGCCCTTCTGAGAGTAGTAACACTACTGCTTCACTTCTGCCTTCCAAAGCTCACCTCGATTTTCCTTGTAGTCAAGTGTAATGAAGAAACATTTAGAGAAGAGAATTCTGGAAATGGTTTTGCATCTAAGCTAAACTGCCAGCTGGTACAAAACCATCACGGAAACTAGTCAATAAGTAGAAAGTAATGTCTAAGGTCAGACAGCCCCTTGTTTTTGAGTTCTGCAAGAATCCTTTAAACTGAAGGACTCAGGTTCCAGTCTGCTCATGGATTATGTTTAAAACATTTTCTTCTATTTATACAAATTTTATTCTGCATGCAACTATGAGTTGTTGGTTTACCTACACTCAAAGACTAAAGCTTCAAAAGTAGTATCTATTAAAAATAAAGTTCCTGGATTCATGTCATTTAAGCCACTGAGCTCATCACTTCAAAATATATATCATCTTGCAATACAGTAGTTAATGAGATTAACTCAGCACATGGCTGAATGAGGTAATGATGAACATATTTTCTGCCACAAAAGACTCCAAACTCCATTTTTAGATTTCCGTAGGTGCTACAGAAGGTTCATATAATATAATGTTACAGAAAAGAAAAGGCTCATTTAGAGACAAGCTGCCTTCTCCACCTCTTTGCGACCCCATGGACTAGCCCACCTGGCTCTTCTATCCATGGAATTCTCCGGGCAAGAATAATGGAGTGGATAGCCATTCCCTTCTCCAGCGGATCTTCCCAACCCAGCAAGGAAGCCTGGGTCTCCTGCACTGCAGGCAGATTACCATCTGAATCACCAGGGAAGCCCAATGCAGCATGTATCATTTGCCTGTTGTTGCAAATCTCTGCACTTGGGTTAGGGTGACAGTGCACTCTCTATACACAGGTGGCTACGATTTACTCCTTGTGCATGCTCGGTCCCTTCAGTCACGTCTGACTCTTGGAGACCCTGTGGACTGTAGCTCGCAGGCTCCTCTGTCCATGAGAGTCTCCAGGCAAGAATACTGGAGTGAGTTGACATGCCCTCCTCCAGAGGATCTTCACAACCCAGGGGTCAAACCTACGTCTCCTGCATCTTCTGCACTGCAGGCAGATTCTTTACTGCTGAGCCACTGGGAAAGCCCAAGATTTACTTCTTACCAAGAATAAATCTGTAATCTAGTGAGAGAGAGAATACAGAGATTCAAGTGAGGGAGAGGAGCAAGTGTTTAATGTGGGCTTAATATGGAAGTGGAAATATTCTGGTTCTAAAAAGATGAAGTGTTAAAATACTGTCCCACACTATGCATCTAGAATGAGAAGGACAAAACAAAAACTTGACAATACCAAGTGTTGGCAAAGATGTGGTATAACTGGAACTCTCACATGTCACCAGCAGGAATACAAAATGGTACAGTGACTATGGAACGTATTTTGGCAGTTGCTTATAGAGTTAAACATTCAGTTACCCCATGATCTGGCACCTCCACTCCTATTAACTTAAGTGAAATTAAAACCTACAGTAACCCAAAGATCTATTTCTAGTGGCTTTATTCATAATTGCCAAAACAAGACATACTGAAAATATAGCTCAACTAGAGAATGTATAACCAAACAGTGGCACACTTGTGCAATGGAATACTATCCAGCAGTGAAAAGGAAGAAATTATTGATACAACCAACAGCACAGATGAATTTCAAATATATTATGCCAAATAAAGAAGCCAGTCTGAAATAGCTCTGTACTTTTACTGTTACGTGACAATCTGGAAAAAGCAAAGTCAGAAGTGGAAAACAAATGAGTGGTTAAGAGTGGGGGAGAATTTGACTACAAATGAATGGTCAATAGTCAAGGACTTTCTTTGGGGAATGACAGATAGTTTTGTATCTTGACTGTGGTGATGGTTGTACAGCATTTGTCAAAACTCATAGAATTGTACCCCCCAAAAGTAAATATTACTGTACATTTTTTTTTAATTCTTAAAAAATAAAGCCAGCTTTGAATCATGGTCCAGAGTTTAGCATCCTCTTTGTTCTGAGATCAGAAAATCAAGCCATATGGAGAAGATGCTAATCCTATTCTCTGTTTATTGACATAGAAAAATGTACAGACTGAACAGATTTGTGCTCTGATGTCCAGAAATCTTGGGTTAGTTTAGATCTCAAAACTCTCTTTAAAAGGATGGAGGCAGGGATCATGGGGCCCTGAATATCAGCTAAGGATTCTGTTGCCAAAAATGCTGTTACGTTAACCACATGGTGGATTTGGTGAGGGTATTGTGCGCTTGCTGTGTCTTCTACTGGCTGTGTGTGAATGGGCTATGACCCCTTCTCTCAACAATCTCATGTTCACAGACCCTGAAGGTGATTGCTCACTCCAATCTTATTTATTAAGGTCTTATAATATGGGACGTGCTAAACTACATGCTGTGAGCACTAATACTGAGCTACTTAGAGTCTGTATCAAAAATGGAGCTTACAACCTAGGGTGAGAGATAAAACATGATAAATCCTGTAATAAAGGTCTTCTCACTGGACTGTGGCTGTTGAGAGATCGAAGTCACCACTTCCTGCCAGGAGCATCAGAAAGGTTTACTTTGAGGAGAGGATGGTGTTTGTCCTGAACTTTGAGATTCTTAGTTCCTAAGGTCTTTGAGAAATGGGTCTTTTCTATCTTATTTATTACTTTCCTCCATATTTCATCCAGTCCCTGATACACTATGTTTTATTTATACATCAATGTTTTATAATTAATAAATGAAATAAAAGACAGAGGTGGAGAACACACACTAGGGGAACATGGGCTGAGCACAGAAATTCAGGCAAAGGTTTGAGAGATGCATGTTTGAGAAAACTGAGAGTTGTTCTGTCTGGCTGGAGTATAGGGGGCTTGTGGAAACTAATGTGGTGAAATCAAAATGGTGTTGAAATCAAACTGGAGGTATTCTTCAGTGCATGTTAAATAATATGAACATGTTTCAGTATAGGAAGCCTCTGAAGGATTCTGAGCTGAAAGTGAAGTAATCAGTCTTTTAAGATAATGTCATTTGACAGTGATTATAAGACAGTGACTATTACTGATTATATAAGCTATATTGAAGCAAAGCGAAAAAACCATACCTGAGGCACCTATACCAGCTCAAGCATGACTTGGAGAGCTCAAGGGTTGGAAGATCGAAACTGGAAAACAAGAGTCAGAAGCCCTGGGTTCAAGTCCTAACTCTGCTTCTAAGCTATGGTATAAATCACAGAAGTTCCTGAAGCCTCAGTCTTTTTAATCTGTAAGGTTAATGTGGAAATTATAAGAAAGAATATCTGTGGGAGCTTTGTATATTCAAAAGAGCTATATAAATGTGAGAAGTATTGTTATTTGAGTCTTGGTTATAGGAAGGAAAGTTGCAAATTTTTCTGGCAGAGCTGTGACAGGAGTTGGGGACTGCATGATTATAGGGGATGAGGGATCTGAAGCTGTCAAAACCATTCCAGGATTTTAAGCCAGACCTGGCTGGGTGACCACTGGTGCTGTTAATAGGAACAGAGATGTCAAGAGGGAAAGTTCATTTTGGCAGAATGATGTCAAATATGGGATAGCCAAATTCACCATTCAGTCGCTGTACCCTGTTGAATTTGGGATACTGGCATAACATTCAGGTCCACAGTTGTAAAATGTAGGAGGATGGGAGTGTGGGGGAAAGTGGTGCCTGTAAAGAGGTTACAGCTATTAGATTAGCACCATTAGATACCCTAAGTGTGAAAGAGATTTCCAAGGGCAGGAAAGAAGAGGACTAAAGAGAAAAATTCCTGATAAAACCCATGTTTAAGGGTCAGAAAAGGAAACAAGGCTAAGGCTACAAAGGGACTGTCCAAAAGTGGAAATGAAAGTCAGCTAGGAAGAGTGTCAGAGAGAAGGGTTCAGTGGTGAAAACTATGCCTGGAGTTCTCGGCAGATGAAGAATAAAATTCAGTTTCCTTATTTTAAAATTGATAAAATAATACTTTCCTTGCTGGCTTGTTGTGGAAAATAAATAAGACAGAGCAATATCTTATACATAATAGTCTTAAAATAGGAGCTGTTACTACAGCATTCCTATTGCTATTAGAAATGAAGTCTCATTTTCAATATCTTTCAGGAATTATAAAAAAAAATTAATTACCCAGGCCTTGTGAGTTTTGTGTGTGTCATGTTCCTTTCTAAAACATAAATCATAGGCTAAATTTGCAGCATAATTAACATCTACCAACCTTTAAAGCATAAAACCTAGCTCCACTATCATTTAAGAAGAGCTCCATACTGTCCTGACAAAAGCATACTATTTTTCAGTGACTCATGAAGGTGTCCTTCTTGAAAAAAATTTCTTCCATCCCTGCCAAAGTTAAATCAAAGCACAGATACACAGGTTAAGAACTTGCCTGTCTGTTTCCTGCTGCTGCCCTAATGTGAAATGTATTATTTATATGGAATTAATGCCATATCTCAATCCTGAAGGTGGACATGTAAACTTTGTTAACTCGGAAAATCACTAGTGAAGGGGAGAAAAATTAAAAGAATATCAGTTTGATATATACACTTTTACACTGTCTTATGAATAAGTGACCAGACAGCATAGAACAATCATAAAATCTATTTGTACCATGCTGATTATTTTTTAGATTTTTATCTAAAAGACTGAGCATCTCTGCTTTGATTCAGGTAAAAACCAGTTTACTTTTAAAACAGGGGAAAAAAATCTTCCAGGATCACATCTTGTGTCTCATCTCAAACCAGCCACCTTGAAAATGTACGCTATTAAAGAAACAAGTGAGAAAGCACAAGAGGCTTGGAGACATCGGCAGTTACTCTGGGGAGCACTATCCAAGGCAAGGAGCAGGATTCTGTATCTTTTAAGATCCTCAGGGCTCTGAAATTCACTGGCACATTGAGCATAAGTCCCTTGGTTTTCAAAGCCAGATGTTCTGGGGCTTGTTTTCCTGGTGTAGGACCCCAAGCTCAGCCCTTTGTAGGCTTGGACCCTTTGCTCCTTGGGGAGGACCTCTGTGATTGTGACGTTCCTTCCATTCATGGCTCACCAGTCCAGGGGGATGAGTCCTGACTACACTGTGTGTCTGCTCCTCCTACTCATATTGCTGATTTCTGCTTTGTGTCTTTAGTTGTGGAAATCTTTTCTGCATGTCTTCAGGTTGTTCTCATGGATAGTTGCTCTGTAAATAGCTGTAAGTTTGGTGTGTCTGTGGGGGAGGTGAGCTCAGAGTCTTCCTACTCTGCCATCTTGGCCACTTTCCCTCTACAATTTTTGATTAATCATTTAAACACATGGAGTCATGTTCCATTAAATTTCAGAGCCATGAGGATCTTGAAAGATCACAGCATAATAGCCCCTTATCAGCTTTTCTCTGAGTCCTGGCACAGGCAGCAGTTTGAAAGAAGCCAGGGTCAAACCTACTTGATGATCTTGGAGAGCCTCCTGGAAAAACAGGAGGCAACTGGGACTCCCCCTGGGAGCCTTCTTTGGGAACTCATTCTACCAAGATAACATCAGCGTTGGCAATCACTATTTTGGAATTGTCTCTATAACCTATTTGTGCTAGGGACACAGCCTTGCCCACCAATAGGCAATGCCAACCCCCAAAAGACTGTGTAGCACTTTATTTATAATGAAAAAAATCTGTATATAGGTGGACCTGAGCAGCTCAAAACCACACTGTTCAAGAGTCAACTGAATACACAATGGAATATTAGTCAGCCATAAAAATGAAAGCTTGTTATTTTTGACCACGTTGATAGATCTAGAGATGACTGTGAAAAAAGTCGATAAAAAAGCAAATACTGTATGATCTCGCTTATATGTGGGAATCTAAAAAATGAAACAAACAAAATGAAATGAAACTAGACAAATAAACAGAAAACAAATGGGTGATTGCTAGAGGGAAGGGATGCAGGGGGCAAAATAGGTTAAGGAGATTAAGAGGTACAAATCTCCAGATAAAAATAAGCCACTGGGATGTAATATACAGCATAAAAAAGATGGTCAATAATATTGTAATGACTTTGTATAGTGACAGATGGTTACTAACTTGTGGTGATCATTGTATGGTATATGCAAATGTTGAATCACTGTGTAGTATAATTCTAAAACTAACATAATATTGTAGGTCAACTATATGTCAGTTAAACTATGGGACCTCCCAAAGAAACTAGACAAATAAACAGAAAACAAATGGGTGATTGCTAGAGGGAAGGGATGCAGGGGGCAAAATAGGTTAAGGAGATTAAGAGGTACAAATCTCCAGATATAAATAAGCCACTGGGATGTAATATACAGCATAACATTTTTTGTCATCATTTGATATGAGTTGCTGCCCCAACACTGAAACCAGGCACATTTTCTTCTAGATAGCAATCAGTAAAAATCAATCTTATCATGGAACCAGCTCATCAATATTTCTCTTCTTTTCTCTTTTTTATTTTTTAAATTATGAAAGTATGATAACACATTTACAAGAGACTTGGAAAATACAGAACGAAGTTACATATAGTCCCACTATATATTGCAGTTATTTTTAAGTAGATAAATTAAGATCATCAATCTTTCTTAACTTTAGGATTTATTATGATTTGCTGAATTTTCAGAAACATCTCTAAATATACACATTTCTTTCTGTACTTTCATTCTACATTTTAGTTAGTGATTTATTTTTCACTTATTTCAAAGTATATGGCTTTGAAATAATTTCTAGAATAAAATTAAATTTCTTAACCTGGCACTGAAGTCTATTCATAATAGACTTGGGCTGAGAGCCATATTTCCCAATGAATATCCCAACCCATACCCTATTTTCACACAACTCCCAGCTCTCCTCCTTTATATACTCTTAAGTTCCAGGCATAATGGACCACAGTAAGTCTATAATTTCCCATCTTTGAATCTTTCCTTAGGCTGTCTCCTCACTCCCAAAGCTCAACTTTAAAACCTCAACTAACATCTTTACCATGTGCTATGAAATAGCACACCGTCCAGTTTAGTCAGTTCAAATGTGTAAGCCACAGTAGACTAATTTCTAATAACATATAACCCCAAAATGTCAAAGCTTAACGAAATAACATTATATGTGTTTCTTAAAATCTTTACCAGCACTTGCAAAAAGCCTTTGAATTTTACTCTAGTGTCAATTGAACATTTGCCCTCCTGTACTCTCCTAGCACTTTCCTTTACAAGACTAGTACGGTAGTTGTTCTTAGAGGTATATCTTCCTTAAAATGTTCACTTCTAGAGCCTATCAGCCAGCTTTTTGGCATAGCCCACCCCCCAAACTTAACATAATGCCTTAAACATAGAACTCCTCAATAAATGTTTACTTAGTTCAGTTTTCCATTGAGTTCAGTGTTGAAATTCTTCAGGAATTTGAGACTAGCATAGTAGAATAAATAATAATAATAATTTGCTTTATAAGTATTTTTGTGGTACTTCTAAATCCTTTTAAAATTAACAGTTTTTTTTTTAAGTGGCTTTATTGTATCTAAGATATTTATCATATCTAAAGCATCTTTAATGTAATGAAATAAAGCATATATTTCCCAGTCAGTACTTGGTGACTTTTCTTCCTTGAGGTTTTTGTTTTCTACTCATTCTGAAAGTCAAAAAACTCCTGGAACCAATGATAAGAGATAAAATAAAAATAGGAATGTATTTATAATGTATAAGAGGAAATGTACATAGAAAATGCAAATACATTGAAGCTGGAGTCACATTTTTAAAACGAAAAAAAAAGGGCAAAGGATCTATAGTATTTTTTTAAAGTAAGCTTTCCAACTATGAGGTAGATTCTCAAATGAAAAGAACCTTTATCTGATGTGATAAAGACAGAGTACAGGAAAGCATCAATGAAAGGTGAATTTTGCTGGAAGAGAAATATCAAAGCTTGTCTGAAGTCAGTCCCAGCCAGAGTATGAGGAATCAAGAAGCTGAGGACAAGATTTCTGGGTCATCATGATAGAATGGTTATAATGAGCATCACCCACCTGATACTGTTATCTATATAACTTTAACAAGATGATCAGCAAAAAACCACAATTTTGTTGAAGCAGTTCAGCTTTTGAAATGAACATTTTTGTGTTTTGCAAACCAGTATCCTTGACTTTTATTGATAATTCCTTTTAAAACTTTTGTTAAAACATTCAGAGAACATGACAACTACTTAAGTATTGTGTCCTCTTAATTTTTATGTGTAATTACATGAGGAAAATATATTCCTTCTATTAAAAAAAAGGAGTGAGTGTGATTGAGCAACCTCTATGAAAAGGAAAATGTCTATCAGTTAAGAAAAAGATATATAGATATTTTGTAAAAGAAAAAGGGAAAGGGCTGAAAAGATAAGCAACTGATGAAGTCAAGCTAGGAAATGATGTATCTAAGTGGAAAACTAGTGTATGACTTCCTTGTCCACTGAGGATAGATTAAGCAGCTGGAGTGGCAGAGTTAGAGATTTAGGCAAAGAGTGGATGTTCTAAATAGCTTCTTGCTCATAGAGATTCCCTACCAAACACCCAGTTTCTCTGCCAGTTCTTGGATGCTGAATTACTTTATGTGCCTTTTCCCCAATCTGTGTCAATTCCATTTTGTATAAAAGGTGAATCTTGATCATTTCTTTTGGGAATAATTATGCAGAAAGGACATAGTAAGATTTGAGAAAAGCAAAAAGAAGTGCATTATAGGACAGAGTCAAGAACTGAGATCTTTTCAGTGCAGCCTAAGTTTCCAAAATATTTTCAGAATTAAAATGTCAAGTTATGGACCATGATCTTTGGTTGTTCTGTGATTATGGAGTGGATGGAGTAAGGGAAGGCAGGTGGGGAAGGGGCAGTGGACTTGGAAGGTTACCTGGCAGTAAGTTTATTAGTAAGAAACTACAAGTAGTTGTACTGTGACTAACACTACGTATGTTGCTGCTGCTGCTAGCCAACACCATGTGCAAAGCCTTCTTCCAAGAGCTCACAACCACCCCATGAGGTAGATGCTACTTCCGTCCCTGTGTTATAAGCTCTAGGCACCGAGGAGTTAAGTCATTTACCCAAGGCCACACAGTTCATAAGTGGCAAGCTGGGTGTGAATCCAAATCATCAGATTCTAGAAAATTCTTAACAATCTTGCTAATGGAGCCTCTCCCACAGAGAAATGTTTCTCAAAGATAAGGTCCACTGTAACTCTAAACTGCTAGTAGTTCTCTAACACATCGAGTTCAGTCTCCTGCCTCTGCTCATGCTGTTTTCTTTGCCTTGAGTGACCTCCTCCCTTCCACCCTTTCCTTCATGTGGCTAACTCTTCACCCTTCAGGTCTCAGTTCAGGGGTCATCCTGCTCAGCAAAGCTTTCCAGAACCCTCCTGAAGGTGGTGGGGTCCCTTCCCTCACAGACTTATATGGTGTCTTATGAGCACCTTCATCACTGCACTCCCCTGCTACTGTACTGCCTCATCTTGACATCTTGGATAGCCCAGCTAACTCATCCTTCACATCCAGTCAGTCATGGTGCACAGGAGACTTCATAGCTTCAGTATTTCTAGATCTGTCCCTTCCTCTCTATTCCTGTGACCATACCCTGGTTCTCTCAGTGCCTCGTGCAGTCACCTTCTGAAAGGTCCTTTTCCCTCCAGTCTCCACACACCTGCCCTGTCAGGCCCTCAGTGACTGCCTGTTAGCAAGGGGAAAAGCCCAGCGCAGTCTCACTTTGTTGCTCCCTTTAGTTTCATCTCTTGACAGATGGCTGTTTTGCACTGTCAGCCCTGATCTGGAGCTCCAGCAATGCTCAACAATACATTGTTCCAACCCCACCCCACCCTCGACCACTCCTGCCAACAAGCTGTCTCTCTCTTCTAACATCTGTCCATGAGTTGTTCTCAATGTGCACATGAAATGCCGTCTCCCCTTCACTGACAACTCCTGCTCAACTTTCTTTTTTTAAAATTGAGATATAGTTGATTTACAGTATTATGGTAGTCTAAGATATACAGCATAGTGATTCAGTATTTTTACAGATTATCTCCATTAGAGTTATTATAAGTTATTATAAGACAGTGGTGATAATTCCCTAAAATATAATCTATTTTATACTTAGTAGTTTGTATCTGTTAATCTCATGCCCATGATTTGTACTCCCTCCCCTCTGCCCATTGGTAACCACTAGTTTGCTTTCTGTATCTATGAGTCTTTTCTGTTTTGCTACTTACGTTGGTTTTATTTTTTGGATTCTATATCTAAGTAATATCATATAATATTTGTATTTCTCTGTCTGACTTCTTTCACTAATCCTGATATTCTCTAGGTCCATCATATTGCTCTAAATGACATTATTTCATTCTTTTTTATGATTGAGTAATATTCCATTGTCTATTTTTCCCACATCTTCTTTATTCATCTGTTGATGGACATTTGAGTTGCTTCCATATCTTACCTATTGTGAATAGTGTGCTCTGAACATTGAGGTGGATGTATCTTTTCTAATTAGTGTTTTTGTCTTTTTCTGGACATACCCAAAGTGGAATTGCAGGAT
This sequence comes from Oryx dammah, assembly GCF_014754425.2. Taxonomy (NCBI): domain Eukaryota; kingdom Metazoa; phylum Chordata; class Mammalia; order Artiodactyla; family Bovidae; genus Oryx; species Oryx dammah. The sequence continues at coordinate 34,997,565 of NW_024070187.1, forward strand.
CGTATGATAGTTCTATTTTTACTTTTTGAGGAAACTGCATACCAGTTTCCATAGTGGCTGTACCAATCTATATTCTCACCCAAGGTGTACACAAGTTCCCTTTTCTCTACATCCTCACCAGTATTTATTATTTGTAGTCTTTTTAATGATAGCCATTCTGACTGGTGTGGTCATGTTGATATATGTTCCCTCTATATTCACTTTGATGAGAGTCTTTATCCTGAATTTTGTCAGATGCCTTTTCTGTGTCTATTGAGATGCTTGTGTGCTTTTTATCCTTCCCTTTACTAATATGGTGTATCACATTGATTGATTTGCACATACTGAACCATCCTTGTGTCTCTGGCATAAGTCCACCTTAATCACAATGTATGATCTCTATTATATATTGTTGGATTCAGTTTGTTAATATGCTGTTGAGGATTCCTGCTTGACTTTCAAGGCAGCTTTGCTGTCACTTACACTCAGATTCCCTAGGTAGGCCCTCTCTCAGTTTCACCAACAGTGTGATCTCCTAATGCCCTGTATCTCATTCTTTCATGAAGCTCATTATATTATATTCCAATCATCCCTTTTTGTTCTTCCTTCCCCCCTAGGGAGGAACTTCCTGAAGGTGAGAACTGGTATATTTATCATGATACTGTCAGTGCCTGGGATGTAGCAAAAGCTAGATAATGTTTGATGAATGAATTAATGAGTTAATATACATGTTTAAATGAAACATATATAAACACATATAAATAACATTATTTCCACCTTTTGTGCCTAGTGACTTACCATTTCTCCTTCCACCTTACTCCTCATTAAACCTGGAGCTGTTCTCGAAGTCCACTTTGTGTGTACCATGATCTGTGTGGTTATTTCCACTGATTGCACAGATTGGAATGCGTCTTTTTCGTCTTGTGTTCCTGTTGAAATCTCTGGCACTTAAATTGCCTCTGTCCCCAGCAGATGCCAGCCCCTATAGGCCAGAATGAAGTTTTGCTCATTTCTGTGTCTTTCTGGTACCTATCACAGGCCCAGCACTAGTGTATGTTAAAAATTTTTGAAATAGCTAAAAAAAGTAGTATGCTTCATATTTAGTACTTCAGGCCCTTTATTTAGCTGTATAAGAGTTGAATGGATACAAAAATAATTACTGGGAAGGCCTACCTTCATCTCATCTTATAGCCTTCAGTTAAGCAAGAGGTTTTACAAAGCTACATGCTGAGGCCCTTGGCAAGCTTTGTTAATCCTAATAACATGTGGTCTTCTTAGACCTGAGCAGATGTGGGTGATGTTCTTATCACTTTTAGAAAAAAATGGCCTCCGTTACCATCTGAGAGTAATATAATTGCATGTATGACAAATTATTATATTAATGAATTCGTAAAAGCAAACAAGTCCAGCTCGTTATAACTTTATTAGGTGAATTTCCACAGATTTGTGAGATTTCTGACATAAATTCATAATCCCCATGATAATCAAGTAGGAATAGCCCACTAAGCCATTTCAGGCCATGAAGAGGTCATTTTTAATGAAAAGCACCAACACATCTGCAAAGTCAGTTCTCAGGCTAGCGCCTACACATTTTGGATTGATCCTTTCTTAATGAATTCTTCTAAACCTGTGGGTTTATCCCAATAAAGGATGTGCACTGCTGAAGCAAGAGAGAGAACACAACTGCTCATGGTCAGGCTGACAAGGCATGATGTAAACTTTCCTGGATTCCATTTATTTTACTGTTTAAAAAGGATATAGAATATTTATTTTTGTTTAAAACTGCTAGTCAAAGCAGTGAATAAAAATGCAGAGCAAACAATTCATGAGTTGAGATGGCATGGACATGATTCTCATCATAGCTAGTGAATAAAACTAACTTCAATAATAGAAACAACTCTTCCTTTATGTTAAAGTGATTTTGTTGGCAATACACTGCACATTATTGGTTTAATGTGAGATCTTATTTTCCCATTAACTTATGTCCACTCTACTTGATGATTTATAACTTTCTATTTGAAGGAAATAAAAGCACACTTCTTTTGAGGCATGTTAAACTTTTACCAGTGTTAACTGCACGCTTTTTTTTTCTTGCCAGTGCCAGGGAGGATACCAGGCCTGCCAGGTAGGCACTCTCTTTACCCTCCTAGACCTTACTGCTTAACAAATAAAAACAAAGGAACAAAAATCAGTGTTTGACAGCAAAGCAGTACCTTATAAAGGGGCTATGCACCTGCACTGATGCAATGAGAACAGAGGGTAGGTATCTAAATCAGGGGTTGGGGAACGCTTAGGGTGGGAGAGGTCTAAAAAAGTTACCCAGAGGAGGAAATGCTGAGCTGAACTGAGGTTCACAAGGGAATAAAAAGCTAGGAAGAGTGTATTAGTTTCCTAGGTCTGTCATAGCAAAATGCCACAAACTGGGTGGCTTGAAACAACAGGGATTTGTTCTCTTACTGTTTTGCAGGCTAGAATCTGAGACCAAGGTGTCAGCAGAGTTGGTTCTTTCTAGTGGCTCTAAGAATCTTTTCCATGTCCCTCTCCTAGCTTCTGGTGGTTGCCCACAGTGCTCAGATTGTAAAACATATCACTCCAGGCTCTGCTCCTGTCTCTTCACAGGAGCTTCTCCCCGGTATTTGTGTCTAGGTCCATTTTCCCCTCTTCTTAATGAACTAGTCGTATTGGATTTAGGACTTAACCTAACCCAATGTGACCTCTTCCTAACTTGATTATATCTACAAAGACGCTAGTTGTAGGTTAAGCTCACATTCACAGGTTATGGGTGGACCTGAATTTTAGTGACAGTATTGAGAGTACAGAGGACATTCAAGAAACAGGAAGTATCATGGATGCTTGTCTACAGTTGGATTAAAAGGTTCTGGAGATCCTAACAAGTTATGAGGCTTAGAGGCAACAGGAGCTTCATTACAAAGAGTTTCATGTGCCAAGCTTAGGAATTTGAATTTCCTCATGGAATGTGTGGGTGTCACAGAAGGATTTTAATTCTGGAAGTTACATGATTATATTTGCATTTTAGAAAAATCTTTCTGGCAGCAGTGCAGAGAATAGAAGAAGGTACAGATTGGAGATAGAGAGATTATATAGGAAGTCCTTGAAATAATTCTGGCAAGAAGTGATAAGTGCCTACATCACATCAGCAGTAGGGAGACTCGAGAGAAAGTAGTCGATAGAGGAGATATTTAAAAAGCAGGATCTCTAAGACATGGTGGCTAGTTGGGTGTGAGGGAGAAGAACAGAGAGAAAAGAGTGGCTTTGAAGTTTCTGGCTCTATGTGAGGAGATGGAGGTGACATTCGCTTAGCTAGTTGAGAAGAAGGAACATGATTAGAGATCAAGGTGTGTTAGCATTTGAACCTACTTGAGAGGCAATGGCACCCCACTCCAGTACTCTTGCCTGGAAAATCCCATGGACAGAGGAGCCTGGTAGGCTGTAGTCCATGGGGTCGCTAAGAGTCAGACATGACTGAGCGACTTCACTTTCTCTTTTCACCTTCATGCATTGGAGAAAGAAATGGCAACCCACTCCAGTGTTCTTGCCTGGAGAATCCCAGGGACAAGGGAGCCTGGTGGGCTGCCTTCTATGGGGTCACACAGAGTCGGACACGACTGAAGCGACTTAGCAGCAGCAGCAGAGGTAATAACACTTCTAAGTAGAGGACTGCTGTTTTGGAGGTTGACAATTCTGGCTTGAGATATGAGATTCACAATCATATAAGTAATGGTGCCCCTCAAGTTGAAAGTAAAAAGTGAGATGAGCAGAAGTTCTGGGAAATGCCAACATTTAGGAAATTAACTGAGGAAAAAAAAAAAAGCCAAAGACTGCATTATGAAGGAGACGTTTATAGAAAAGAGAGGAAAACCCAAGGAGAGCACATCACAGATAGAGCTTCCAGAAGGACAAGGTGTTCAGACTGTCAATGCTGCTGAGAAGTCTACGAAGATAAGGAGAGAAAAGTGTTTGTTTTGGCAAAATACAATCATTGGTGGTTTTAGCAAGGGCAGTGTTGGTGGAATGACAGGAATGACAGAGGAAGAGAAAAGACCTTGGTGACCTGGAAGTGTCTCTACGGGAAGGGAGATATGTAGGGGTCACGGACTGTCATTTCAGGATGGTGGATTGTGAGGAATCAGAGCTCTGGTGGAGTCAGTGGCCCCATGGGGCTAGGGAAGAGTTTTCCCCTGATGGAGATTTAAACATGCTGTGATTCAATTCAAGTGGGAGAATATGAGGTCTCCAGAGTGGCCTTGGGGCAGAGGTGGAAGGTGGGAAATGAGCAGGGACATCTCTCCCAAATAAAGAAGTCTATGAGGACATGTTCTTAAGATAGTTGTGGGATCTCTCACAGAGCTGCTGTGTGGTCATTGTGTTATATGAATAAATATCTTTCATTCTCCATGAAATGGGCATGTTTTGCTGGCTACCTTTCCCAAACCTTAGAACTATCACATGAGGGGACCTATCCTGCTCCAGGCAAGGTCAATTATGCCTCTCTCCTTAGGCTTTGCATCTGGAGCATTTAATTGATGCAGGCAGGGGTTTGGGAGGTGGCGGTGGGGGTAATTAGAAATAATTTATCCAAGTGACAGTTCTTTACCATACCCTGGTTTCTTCCCTCTTCTACCCTGCTTCTGTAGCCTTCTCTTCCATTCTTCGACTACCCTGTGTCTTTTGATAGGCTATAGTGCCAAACTCTGGGAACCACATGGCTTGAGGTCAAATCCAGACTAGCCACACTCTAACTGAGTGATTTGGAGCAAGTTACCATTTAACTTCTCTGTGCCTTGGTTTCCACATCTGTGAGACTAGTGATGATGCCTATATATGGGGTTCTCTAGGAATTGATGATTTTAATGTGTAGAATGGTATCTACTCAAAGGAGGTGCTCTAGGTATTGTTATTACTTTTCTGATAAATTCCCCTTCTCTGAAAGCTAGTCAGGATCATCTGTTTCTGTGTGCCACCAAGGAATCTTTATGGATACCTCCTTTATTCCAAATGAGTAACATTATATGGTATTATACTAAACTTGAATATCTCATGTAATTAATACTTTCATAGGGATTGACCACTACAATGGTTTAGAGATGAAAGTTCTCATTTAAGTATCAGATAAAGGAGGTTAGCAAGAGACATTAATGGCATATTTGTACAGAATTTTAGAGAACAAATATGGGTGAATTTTTAAAAATTATTTTGAAATGTGATAACTCCACACTGTCAATTGATAGAAATGAGATGGATATGACAGATCCTTTCTAAGTTCATAATACAGTAGAAAATACAGTGACTGGAGCATCAGATTTGAAGGCTTATGTCACTTATGTCTCCTATAAGAAGGTAGTATTTCTCTCTGAGTCTCAGTTTCCTCAGGCAGAAAATGCTCATGGCCAACTGACATTGAATTCTAGGGTAGTTTGTTAAATACCAATATTGCATCAAAGATAAGGAAGCTGATAAAGCAATGGGATTAAGATCTCCTTTAAAGGAAAATAGGGGATAGTGAAAAAAGCCAAGGAATAAATCTAACAAACTCTGGCAGATAGAACTAAGGAAAAAAAGCTACCCAAGGCTGTCTGGACCAAAATACAGAAGAAAACAAGTAAAGTGTGGGTCACAGAAGCTAAAAGAGACACACATTTCAAAGAAGAAACATTCATGTGTTGAACCTGGCTAAGAGGTCAACTAAGATGAAGCCAGAAAGTGTTTTGGATTCACATATGTCAAGGTCACCAGTGATGACAGTATGAGGCTGGGTGGAATGCAGGGATGAAGGCTTATGAGTCAAATCATGAGCAACTAGTGACAAGAAAATATTATATATCCAGGAGCCTCAGAACCCAAGGACAGAGGATGGAAAAAAGGAGGTTGAAATGACTAAGGCCCAGCAGATGGCCCAGCAGACAAACATGACAATTTTTTCTTGTCTGATTACTGCAGACAAGTAATTGGAAGGTCACCATTGTGGACTGACTCTCCAAGGTCCCATGACAAAAGGGGAAAAGCCAAGTTGAAGATCTGACAGGTGGAGCAGTGAAGGGCAAGCAGCCACATAGAACAATATCTGCACAAGAAAGCATAGTGGTTCAGAAGCAGAAGAGTTCAGCCTGTGTTCCCTGGGGTTCCTCGCCTCTCTCCTGGAATGCACAGTGTGTAGACTGCAGACTGTCCCTTGGAGACAGATGTTCTGCTTTTGCAGATCTCTCATGCCTTTCCCTGGGGTCATCTTGCCTCCCACCTAGACATAGACCCCACAAGGGCAGAATCTGCCACTTCTCCTGAGAGGTTAGCCCACAAAAAGAGGAAACAGTGGCCACTTTCTTCACCATTTGGGCTAGAATCTAAAATTCCTAAAACATTTTGAGAATTCAGCTGTGATCTCAAAAGCCACTGTGATGGAGAATGGACACTTCTGAGTCAAAACACTCCCCAACTTTAAAGGTTCTGGGAGAAAAATTCTTTGGGCTGAAGGCCCTTCCCAAATGTGTGAGAAGCTTATGAATGAACTGTTGAAAAGGAAAAAAGACATTAAAAAAGTGTTATGTTTAGGTCTGCCCAAACAGGCACGTATGTATGTGTGTGTGCTTAGTCACTCAGTCGTGTCCAGCTCTCTGCGACCCTATGGACAACAGCCCGCCAGGCTTCTCAGTCCATGGAGTGGGATGTCATGCCCTTCTCCAGGGGAGCTTTCCAACCCAGGGATCCAACTCAGGTCCCCAGCATTGCAGGTGGATTCTTTACCATCTGAGCCACCAGGGAAGCACTAGAACACTGGAGTGAGTAGCCTGTCCCTTCTCCAGGGGATCTTCCCAACCCAGGAATTGAACCAGGGCCTCCTGCATTGCTGGAGAAGGAAATGGCAACCCACTCCAGTACGCCTGCCTGGAAAATCCCAGTCATGAAGAGTCAGACACGACTGAGTGACTTCACTTTCACTTTCATGTATGGGAGAAGGAAATGGCAACCCACTCCAGTACTCTTGCCTGGAGAATCCCAGGGACGGGGGAGCCTGGTGGCCTGCCGTCTATGGGGTCGCACAGAGTCGGACGCGACTGAAGTGACTTAGCAGCAGCAGCAGCTCCTGCATTTCAAGTGGATTCTGAGCTACCAGGGAAGCCCCCAAACAAGCATATTTGACACATACTTTTTTTTCTTTTTTAAAAAATGATTCAGTTATACATATACACATATATATGTATTCTTTTTTAGATTTCTTTCCATTATAGGCTATTACATGATATTGAATATATTTCCTTGTGCGATACAGTATCCTTCTTGTTTATCTACTTTATGTATAGCAGTGTGTATCTGTCAATCCCAAACTCCCAATTTATCCCTCCCTGCCCACCTTTTCTCTTTAGTAACTATAAGTTTGTTTTCTGTGTCTGTGAGTCTATTTCTATTCTGTAAATAAGTTTGTTTGGATCATCCTTTTAAATTTCACATATAAGTGAGATCATATGATATTTGTCTTTCTCTGTCTGATTTACTACACTTAGTATGATAACCTCTAGGTCCATCCATATTGTTGCAAGTGGCATATTTTGCACTTTGGCACGTACTGCAAGTTGGCCAGAAGGTTTGTTTGGGTTTTTCTCAGGAAAAAAAAAAAAAAAAAGCAGTGTGATATATATGCATATCACATCTCTCTCTCTATATATATATATACACCACATCTTCTTTGTCCATTTATCTGTTGAGGAACACAGGTTGCTTCTATGTCTTGACTATTGTAAATAGTGCTGCTATGAACACTTGAGTACATGTATCTTTTTAAATTAGTTTTTTTTTTTTTTGATATATGCCCAGGAGTGGGATTCCTGGATTATATGGCAACTCTATTTTTAGCATCTTAAGGAAGCTCCAGACTGTCCTCCATAGAGGCAGCACCAATTTACATTCCCATCAACAGTGTAGGATGGTTCCCTTTTCTCCACACCCTCTCCAGCATTTATTATTTGTAGATTTTTTGATAATGACCGTTCTGAGTGTGTGAAGTGATATCTCATGTAGTTTTGATTTGCGTTGCTCTAATAATCAGCAATGTTGAGAACCTTTTCATGTGACTATTTGACATCTGTATGTCTTCTTTGGAGAAATGTCTGTGGAAATCTGCCCATTTTTTGATAGGGCTGTTTGTTTTCTTGATATAGAGCTATATGAGTTGTTTGTATATTTTGGAAATGAATCCCTTGTCAATCACATCAATTGCAAGTATATTTTCCCATTCTGTAGGTTGTCCTGTTTTGTTTATGATTTCCTTTGCTGTGCAAAAGCTTTTACATTTGATTAGGTCATATTTGGTTATTTTTGCTTTTATTTCTATTACTCTAGCAGATGAATCCAAAAAAATTACTGCTGTAGTTTATATCAAAAAATGTTCTGTCTATGTTTTCTCTAAGAGTTTTATAGTATCTGGTCTTACATTATCATATCCAGCCTTACTTTTGACATGTATTCTTATATGCTATCATTTTATGAGTATATCTTCCCTCTACCCATTATGGGAATATTAAGTATATGTTTAAACTGAAGTTGCAGGGGCACAACTCCTGCTGCTGGATTCTTGGCAGGCAGAGCATCTCCCAGCTAACATATCCATTCTACAAATGAAGGTGGGAGAAATGATCCACCTGCTTTGACTTCCTGTCATAGGGATCTCAGAGAAGAGGCTAGGAAACAATGACAATTCGCCTGACAACAATAATAATAATAATAATAATAATAATCTGTGACTGGTCTTTCCCCATTTCTTTGCAGATTATGAAGAATTCACATTATTTTCTAGTACATTTATGTTTCTTCTCTTTTACTTTAAGAGGCTTTGGGGTAAGTGAGGGAAGGATATACTTCTCATGTGTAGCAGATTACTTGTTATTTCTATAGAGAAACATAAGAGTGATGTCTAGTTTATCAAAAGAAACTAACCACCATTTATATTACCCTCCCCCAAATGAAATACTTGAGTATAAATTTAACAAAATATGTAGAAACTCTATGAGGAAAGCTATAAGACTCTATCTCAAATGAAGAGATATTTCCATGTTCAAGGATAGGAAGATTCAAAAATGCCAAAATGCGAGTTCTTCCCAACTTGATTTATAAATTTAATGCAACACCAATTGAAATCCCAGCAAGTTATTTTATGATCTTGCCAAACTGATTCTAAAGTTTATGTGGAGAGGCAAAATACCTAGAATAGCCAACACAATATTAAAGAAGAACAAAACTGAAGGACTGATGCTACCAAACTTCATGGCTTCCTATAAAGGTACAGTAATCAAGGCAGTCTGATCTTGGTTAAAGTACAGACAAATAAATCAATGGAGTAATGAAATGTCATCAGAGTTCAGATTTTGGCCCATATAAATATAGTCAACTGATCATCAAGAAAAGAGCAAAGGTAAGCAAAAAGTTAGTCCAGATACAGACCTTGCACCCTTCACAAAAACTAATTCAAAATGGTGGATCATAGACCTAAATGCAAAAAGTGAACTATTAAACTCCTAGAAAATCACAGAGGAGAAAACTCAGATGACCTTGGGTATGATGATGACCTTTTAGATATGACACTAAAGGCACAATCCGTGAAAGAAAGAATTGATAAACTGAACTTCATCTAAATTAAAAACTTATGCTCTATGAAAGATGATGCCAAGAGAATGAGAAGACCAACTACAGATTGGGAGAAAATATTTTTAAAAGACATATCTGGAAAACGACTGTTAACTCAAAATATACAAAGAACTCTTAAAATTCAATGAGGAAACAAACAATCTGATTTTAAAATGGGCCAAAAATCTTTAAGAGACACTTCACCAAAGAAAATATACAAAGAACAGATAAGCGTATGAGAAGCTGCTCCACACCATACCTCATCAGAGAAATGCAAATTACAACAACAACCAGATGCCATTACACATCATTTAGAATGACTAAAATCCAAAAAATCAAAGTAACACCAAAGGCTGGTGAGGATGTGGAATAAGAACTCTCATTCATTGCTGCTGCTACTGCTGCTGCTAAGTCACTTCAGTCATGACCAACTCTGTGCGACCCCATAGATGGCAGGCCACCAGGCTCCCCCATCCCTGGGATTCTCCAGGCAAGAACACTGGAGTGGGTTGCCATTTCCTTCTCCAATGCATGAAAGTGAAAAGTGAAAGGGAAGTTGCTCAGTTGCTGGTAGAATGCAAAAAGGTGCAACCATTTTGGAAGATAGTTTGGCAATTTCTTACAAAATTAAACATACTCCTAACATACAATCCAGCAGTTGCACTCTTTGGTATTTACTCAAATAAGTTGAAAACTCATAGCTACACAAAAACCTCCACATGGATGCTTATAGCAGCTTTATTCATAATTACCCAAACTTGGAAGCAACCAACACATTTTTCAGTAGGTGAATGTAATGGTTTATCTGGACAATGGAATATTATTCAGTGCTAAGAAGAAATGAAAATACATGGAAGAACCTTAAATACATATTGCTAATTTCTGAAAGAAGCCAATCTGAAAAGTCTACATACTGTAAAATTCCAACTATATGATATTCTGGAAAAGGCAAAACTATGGAGATAATAAAAAGATGAGTGTTTTCCAGGGGTTAGAAGGGCAGGGAGGGTGCTTGCTTCTGCAGCACATGTACTAAAAAAGAAGGGCAGGGAAGGGAGGAATGAACAGATGGAGCACAGAGTGAAACAGAACACTGACACAACTCTCTGTGGTTCCCCTTATGATAGAAACACGTCATGACACATTTGTACAAACCCACAGAATATACAACACCAAGAATGAGCCCTAATGTAAACTGCAGACATTGGATGATGTGTACATGAAGGTTCATTGATTATAACAAATATGCCACTCCACTCTGGTGGGGAATGTTGATGGTGGGGACTTTATGCATGTGTGGGGGCAGAAGTATATTAAAAAAAAAAAAACACTCTATATCTTCTTATCAATCTGCTGTAAACCTTAAACTACTCTAAAAAATAAAATCGGAATTTAAAAATTTTTAATAGTATTTCTGAAGATTAGAAAAATTTATCCTTTAAATATTATATATTCTAAAATGTAGTTATAGTTATTAGTGATGGTTGAATTAATCTTAGCTCTCAACTCATTTTAGTTTATGAGCATTGGTCTTTAAAGGACTCTGCCTTGTTAGTTAATCAAATAATTAATTTCTCTTTTTCCTTCTACCCCACTTCTGTCCTTTTCCTCATCATTCACCATAGCTCATCATGCCATTTTTACATGTCTTTATAAAAAGGATATTATATCAATATATCTATTTCTATTGCATAAAATTTTTTAAAAAGAAACTATTGAGGGTATCATTTTCAGCTAGTCTTTCTTCATGTATAAATAATAAGGAAAAGGAAAATCCAAATTCTAAGCAATAACAGAAGTGTAAGTGCAACAGTAATTAACAAAATGAATCTCTAACTAAGACAGGTTACATTAAAATGTGAATTAGAATATCATTAGCAAAACCATAATAATTTAATTAAAATAAATATTCTGAAAGGAACCTAAAGATCAGTGTATATTTTAATTTATATGTGGAATCTAAAAGATTAAACAAATGTAAGAAAAAACAGAAACAGACAAATAGAACAAACTGATGGTTTCTCCCTGAGGCTAAAGGGTTCAGAGGATGGGCAAAATAGGCGAAGAGAATTAAGAGGTACAAACTACCAGTTCTAAAATAAAAAAGTCACAGGGATGTAATCTACAGCACAGGAGATATAGTTAGTGATAGCACAATAACTTTGTATGGTGTATAAGCTATAAAAATAATTGAATCACTATGTCATATACTTGAATCTAATAAATGTTGTAAGTCAATTACACTTCAATAAAATGTTTTAAATCAATTTTAAAAAAATCAGTGCATAGATGGTAGAATACAAGGAGTAAGAATTGTATAAAGTATAATTACACATGATTATATCTAGTATATAGTAGGTGATCAATAAATATAAGAGAATGTTTACTAAATTCATTGTTAGTATCAAAAATACTCTTATTTGCTATATGGCAGAGGGACAAAGCTCTGAGACAGGTAATTCTGTTTTTAAGCAAGAATTTCCTGGATCAAGCCCCTTGAGACAGGTAAGGCTCAGAGAACCTTCCCTTAAAATTAAGTCTGCCTGGCCTAGGTTAATTGTAGACATTATGGAACTGAGAGCTCCACATGAAACTGACCCACTGTTAAGATCAGTTAACCAGGTTGGGGTTTTGATTTTCTCTTTTTTTTATGAAATGTGTTGGCAAATATTAACTAGTCCGATTAGGACCCAGATTGCATTACGGTGACGACATTACAGTTTGTTATTCCTGTTGACATGGACAAGGAGATAAACAAAGGTCTATTTCATTAAGGAAGAAATAAACAGCCGAGTAAGGGGTTGCATAATTACTCTTCCTAGAGCTCTTTGCAGGGCTGGCAGGAAATGAGTGAGGAGGAAGGAGGGCTGCTCTCTGCTCCTCCTCCAAGGATGGACACAGTTCTCATCATGTCAGCAGGGGCACAGACTACCAGAGCAGATCTAGTCCAACTGTCGGGGAATTCAAATCTGTTCTCAAGAAGGAAGAAGAAAGCTATCCTATTGTCTTTTATCTCTGATTTGATTCCTTTTTTCCTACTGATACCAAAATTACTCAAATACAACCAGGATCAAGAATGTGCTGGCACTGAGTGGCTGCTGGCTCTAGTCAGGATGCTACTATTTTATTATTGATTAGAATATCTTGAATAATAAAATGTAGACATCCTTGGTAAAGCTTTAAAATTAAAGATCCAGCATTTGTTCTATTAGTCAAGTCACAGTGCCAAACCTGTCTTCTATTTGAGTTCTCTTCTCAGACAAAGGCACTGCTTTACTCTAAAGTTGCTTTCATCCCCCCCCATACCCATGTGTGATTGTACACACTGAGCGTGCACACACACACACACACACACATACATACACAGAGGTTGCCTGGCCCCATCCTGGAAAATGTAGAAGTCACCATGGCACTGTATTTGCCAGAGCAAACTGAAGCTCCTCTGGCTACATCTATAGCTCCTATTGCCTGTCCATGAACTTCAGATGATTTTAAACTCCAATTTGTTGTGGCTGTTGGATTTAATGCTACAGTTGGGATTGTCTGGGACTTGGGGACAAATTTACTAAGTTTGCAGATGGCATAAACTGAGATAGTTATGCAATGAATTTACCAAATCTTTTTTAAGAAAAATGGAGGATCTACCCAAAAGATGTGATTCCTTCCCTCTTTCCTATTTGCAGCATTTCTAAAGCTTTACATGTTAGATTCTGTGTGGGCACCAGAGTCCCAAGATGACCACATGGTTACCTCTTATTTGAAGCTCTCAGTTAAGCTGTCTGTTTTTCAATCTTTGGGTCACTATAGATATAAATTTGAAGGATTTTAGTCAACACTTTTAAAAAATTTATTTTATTGACACATAGTTGCTTTACAACATTGTGTTCTTGGTGTATGATTTAGTTTTATATATATAATACTTCATATATATATATTTATATTTATTGGCTTAAAATTCAACATTCAAAAAACTAAGATCATAGCACCCAGTCCTATCACTTCATGGAAAATAGATGGGGAAAATGTGGAAACACTGTCAGATTTCATTTTCTTGGGCTCCAAAATCAATGCAAATGGTGACTACAGCCACAAAATTAAAAGATGCTTGTCCCTTGGAAGAATAGCTATGCCAAACCTAGACAGTGTTTTAAAAAGCAGAGACATCACTTTGCCAACAAAGGTCCATACAGTAAAAGTTATATTTTTTTCAGTAGTCATGTATGGATGTGAGAGTTGCACCATAAAGAAGGCTGAGCACCAAAGAATTGACACTTTCAAACTGTGGTGCTGGAGAAGACTCTTGAGAGTCCCTTGGACAGCAAGGAGATCAAACCAGTCAACCCTAAAGGAAATCAACCCTCAATTTTCATTGGAAGGATTGATGTGAAGCTGAAGCTGAAGCTCCAATACTTTGGCCACCTGATGCAGAGTTGACTCATTGGAAAAGACCCTGATGCTGGAAAAAATTGAGGGCAAGAGGAGAAGGGGGCAACAGAGGATGAGATGGTTGGATGGCATCACCCACTCAATGGACATGAGTTTGAGGAAACTCCGAGAGATAGCGATGGACAGAGAAGCCTGGCTGGTGTGCTACAGTTCACGGAGTCGCAGAGTTGGACACAACTTAGCAACTGAACAACAACAACAATATAAGAATATATATACACACACACACACATATATATTCTTTTTCATATTCTTTTCCATTTTGGTTTATTATAGGATATTGAATATAGTTCCTGTGCTATACAGTATGCTCTTCTTGTTTATCCAATCTATATGTAAGTCTGCATCTAGTCAGCATTTTTAAATGGGATGGAATTGAAATATCAGAAGTATTGTTTTAGTACCGTTTTATTTTAGTGGGCTAAACAACTGGATAAAAATGTGTGTACTGGATTGTGAGGTAATTTTTTAAAGATACATTGTGTCAAAAAAAAAAGCTCAAAATCCACTAGTATAGCTAATATATTGACAGAAAAATTTGTGAGAGCCGAAGTATTCTATTGAAGCAAAAATCACATTAATTGCAGTTGTTTTCAAACAATTAGAAACGCCATCAGGAAATCAGTGGAAATGAACGTTTGAATTGAATGGCCAAAGAGTGATTAAAAATATGAAAAGAAAATATTATTTTTATAAATCATAAAATAGTAAGTGCTAAGATAATCATGACTGCCATAGTGATATGACCGACCATAAAACTCTGAAAGGAAATTCCTTATGGGATTAGCAGAGTCCTATGTGGTGTGGTGCAGTGTGACCTGTCTCAGTACTCAACATCAGCAGTTCCATTTTGTGACTCTATTGCCTTCCTCTCTCTATCCACTCCCTGCAGTCTTATATTAAAAACCTAATTTTTACGGCCTTCTCACCAACCTGTAGGCCCAGTTTCCAGTTTTTGCCATTATTCACTCTAACCAGTTAGAATTCAAGTCCTGGTATTTCTTCCTTGAAAAGATGTATCACATCCATGTCCTTCCTCTTTGCACTCCCCTTCTCACTGTTAGTCCAGACTATTGTTTTAACCACCTGTCCATCGCCTTGCTTCCCAGGCTGCGCAGTGGTAAATAATCCGTCTGCCAATGGAGGAGACTCAAGAGTCAGGGGTTTAATAATCTCTGGATAGGGAAGATCCCCTGGAGTAGGAAATGGCAAACCACTCCAGTATTCTTGCCTGGAGAATCCCATGGACAGAGGAGCCTGATGGGCTACAGTCCATGGGGTCACAAACAGTCGGACATAACTTAGCCACTAAATAACAACAAAAAGGGTTATTGTGGGTTTTAAATGAGATAAAGCTTATGAAGTCTTTAGGACACAAGAACACCTGGAGCATAGTATGTGCTCAATAAATACGCTTCCATGTCATAACACATTGCTAACCTATATGATGGAGTGTACATGCTTCCAAACAATACTCATCTTCCCTTAGTGTGACATGCTGAATTTGTATTGTCAAATCCTCCTGATTCACAGACTTGCCACTGTAGCTGTCCTGGAGCATGACAGCCTCCGAGATGTTTGCCTTCTCCCTCAATTGCTACTTCTCCCATGCACTCTAATCCTTCTCTGCTGTGCCACATTCCAACTTCTGCATCATTTCATACCTTGTTTTCTGCCTTCATTTGGCCTTTAGCAATATGTGTGATGAGGTATTGTTTCTTCTATGTGTATCTCTAAGCATGAGATTTATAGGAGAGGTGCCATAGCAAATGAAAAGCTAAAAATGCCAAATATGATGAATTACATATAAGAAAAAATATGTTTGAAAGAGCAACAGATAGATGAACCATCTGTATTTCCAAACACAGTGGGGTCTACATTTGTCTGGCAAGTTTGATAAGCTAATTTGATTCTAGTTAACTGAACTTTGTTTTCTCCGCATCAAAGCAGACTGCAGGGAGACCGACTTAGTCACCAGATTTGATATAGGCCCCAGAGGTTATCAATGTGAAGCCACTTTCTTCACACCTGAGAAACTGTACTAAGACCAGCAGATGAAGTAAAGCCTTTTCTCTCTCTTTTCCCCCACTCCTTTTGTCCTTTTGTACATCAATTTACCACATCCCTTTCCTCACTGCCTTTAGACTTTTTCATGTCACTATGTATTCTGCTTTGGTTATTTTAAAATAGTAATTAATCAATAGGTCTCATAATATTTCCCCCCCGAAAAGTAAAAATACTCAAGCTAAGCATAAATACTCAAGCTTTACATGCTATTGGTTGGTTGAATTAAGCTGACAGTTATACAATAGAATTTTCAATGAAAGGGACATGTATTGCCTAAGTTCCTCAAATATTTGATTTAAAAACTTAGTGCAATGAGAACTCTACTGCTACAGAAAAATATTCCTGTCACTCCACAAATATTTTTGAACACCAATTAGGTATGAAACCACAGAACAAGAGATTGGATTCTTTGATAATGCCTAATCATTTTCTTGGGGCTTCCCAGGTAGCTCAGCTGGTAAAGCACCCGCCTGCAATGCAGGAGCCCCCAGTTCAATTCCTAGGTTGGGAAGATCCCCTGGAGAAGGGATGGGCTACCCCCTCCAGTATTCTTGGGCTTCCCTGGTGGCTCAGATGGCAAAGAATCTACCTGTAATGCAGGAGTCCTGGGTTTGATTCCTGGGTTGGGAAGATCCCCTGGGGGAGGGCATGGCAACCCACTCTAGCATTCTTGCCTGGAGAATCCTATGGACAGAAGAGCCTGGTGGGCTACAGTCCATAGGGTTGCAAAGAGTCAAACATGGCTGAGTGACTAAGCACAGCACAGCACAGCCATCATTGTCTTGAAAATTACATAGGAATCTCTGTCGCTCAATCTGTAGTTTTTTCTAATACTTGAGGAGGCTTGAAGAACTGTATTTTGTCCTGTATGGGAGAATATGGTTCTAAATAATGGGGATCTTAACCATGGACCATGGATCTTAGCCTTAATCCAACCAAAATGTCATTTAGGCATAATAACCTATTGTATCCTGCCCGCTCTGGTTAAGAATTTCTGTAATAAATTTCACAGTTGAGGGATTAAGCCTTAGAAATAACTATGAAATGAGTGAATACAAACTACATTAGCTTTTTGTAGGAGGGAGGAGAAAGACCAGGCAGATGGGGTTGTAGAGGGATGGGGTAGATGTTTTAACACAAACCTAGTTCCAGAAAGGGGCCTAAAAGAGAAGTTTGGTAATATACCTTTGAGACGAATTACTGTTTTTTTAAATAACTCTTTTACATATTGGGCTTCCCTGGTGGCTCAGACAGTAAAGAATCTGCCTGTAATGCAGGAGACTCAGGTTCGATCCCTGGGTCAGGAAGATCCCCTGGAGAAGGCAATGGCTACCCATTCTTGCCTGGAGAATTCTATGGACAGAGGAGCCCAGCAGGCTATATTCCATGGGGTCACAAAGAATCAGACACGACTGAGTGACTAACACTCACATATTAAGCGTGCTAGCTGCTGAAGAAAAGTCATTATTGCACAGCTGAATAATTCACCAGACTTGCAGAGGAAATCCAGCAGGATAACTGCTACAGGAAGGATAAGAAGCAGGAATTGCCTACAGTGGTCATCTTTGAAAAATATATTTATGCCAGAGTATTAAATATTGTCTTAAAAATCAAAAGAAGTTTTTCCTTCAAGGAAACAATAGCTAACTTAGAAATATTTAGCAATTCCTTCTCAGTGGGAATAAATTCTGCCATCCCACCTTGCCTGAACCTTGATAGCAGGTATATAAAGCATACCTCAAAATTATATGCTTCCCCCTTTTCTCCTTCCAACTGATATTCTTAAACGTTGCCTTAGAGTCATTCAAGAGCATATATAAAATTTCACTATTTTTCTTGCTTTCATAGCCAATTTCTCAAGAGAGGTATAAATATTTAATAACTGGCTCTCTAGGAAAAAAACAGCCCTCCATTTATGGTTTGGCAGTTTCTGTGTTGCCAGTATTACAGTATTCTGTAAATACTCCCACCATGGTCAGTTTCAAGCTACATGATGTTACTGATAGAGTTACTGATTATGGAGATCCAGCACGGCACTGCTTGCAGGCCTGCTATTCCCATCATTCATCACTTAGGCACCTTAGTAGTGGCTCCATAATTTCTATATAAAAAGGAATACACAGGACCAATGTAATTGGAAAGAGAAGCTGCATATTAAGTGCACTGTTTTTATTGGGTTTTATGTTTATTTGGAGTTAAGAGGCGCAGACAGACAGAGCAGTGGAAGAGCAGCTAAGAGGAGTAACCCCGTTCATGCCATTTGCCAACTTTCGCACAGACACCCATTAAAAGTCTTCCAGTCCAGCTTTGGTCCCTGTTCAGTTTTTTTTTTTTTTTTTTTTTTCAGGTTAGAGCTTCTTTATATTTTAAAAAGTTTTTATTTTATACTGGAATGTAGTTGATTAACAATGCTGTCATAGTTTCAGATGTACAGCAATGTGACTAAGTTATACATATACATGTATCTATTCTTTTTTAAATTCTTTTCTCATTTAGGTCGTTACATAATATTGAACAGAGTTCCCTGTGTTATACAGTAGGTTCTTGTTGGTTATCCATTTTAAATATAGCTATGTGTACATGTGGTTCCCTATTCTTTAATCATCTTGTCAACCTTCCCAACATCCTCCCAGTCGCTCTGATTTGAAATCTTGGAATCATCTTTGATTGCTCCCTAGCCTTGCTTCCCTCCCACATGGCACCTCTGCCATACTTTTCATATCTCTTTTCTCTTTATATTCTTTATATTAACATTGATGGACTCTCCCTACCTTTTTAGGTGGCAGTAGCCTTGTAACAGATCTCCCTCACTGGATTCTTTTCTACTAGTCAGTGTAATTTGAAATCTGCTTCATTTGTAAACTTTCTAATTGTCTCACTGGCCTGTTGGAAAAGCTCTAGTAGCTTCCTACAGCCCACTGAAGAAACCCAAATTTGTTAACAAAGCCAATAAAGGCTTTCCAGTCTCACCTAATGTATGGTATCAGCTTTTAGCTCCCCATAGCCATTTTTATGTAACTACATACCAGTACTGGTTGTTTCATACGTAGCCTTGCATCCGATAAGTCAGGCACACGTAGGCATGTACTAACTGGTAAACGTTTTTAGTGATACTCCTGCTTATAAGTACACTATATTTGAATTTTCAGGACAACCTATTCTTCCTTGAACAACTAGTATATTTTCCCCATGTCTGTGTCTTCTTTTTGTGGATTCTTCTGAATTCCTCCCCACTACAGTTGAAATCTTCTCTTATCATTCAAGGGCAGACTCAAATTCATGTAGAACTTAAAGATATTAACAAACAAAAAGAGGACATAATATGTCTTAAAACAAGCAGTAAGAGAGAGAAATGACTGTGCCTTTTCAATGGCTTAAACCAGAAGCCAGAGACTTACTGGAGCCCAGAAAGGAAAGAATGCCAAGGGCTGATGAGGAGCAGTAATAAGTAACTCCTAGAAAATGCATGTTAATGCTGTTGAACCAGAAACATCAGGGTGACTGTAAACCTTCTAAGGCAGCAACTACCTCAATGAGGCAGGTTTAACCCCAGATTTCTTCTCAGGTATCCAGTGGAGTCTCATTGTATACTTAGGACTAGAGGGCAGAACTGATTTAGTTAGACAAAGTAAAGAGCTGGTGTAATATCTGAAAATCCAAAGTGAATCAAGAGAAAATAAGATCTGAAAGTGCAATGGTAGAGAAAAACATCCTTCTTACTGATACTCTTAGCAATGGGGAACCCAGAGTTTTGACCTGGGTTATAAAGTAGGAAACCTCAGGGTTCTGGAGTTTGATTTGGCAGTAATATTTTTCCATTCTTATTCTTCTTTACACTTTTTACTAAGTTTTACACAGTGGAAATAAGACTACAGGGTTTTAAAAGTACAAAAGAATAAAATTTTTTAAATCACCCATAAAACTACCATATATCGACACACTAATATTTTCTATATTTCCTTCTAATATTTTTTCTGCATATGTGTTTTCTCTACATATTACATTAGATATAAATTTCTTACAGCCTATAGCATCACAACTTACTGATATAATTGATCAAAACTAGAGAAAATAAATTATGAATATGTATATTGATAATGTATAATGTATTGATATGTATATTATTATTTTCCTTCCAACATAAAACATTTCAATTTTCATCATTCACTAGCCTTTTGACACAGGGCAGATGGAACCATTAGTTGGAGTTTGTATCCTTTTTCTTATATAAATTCATAAGGGACTCTTTGATACTTTTCTGTTTCAGTTTTATTAGAGTAAAGCAAAGAATTTCTAATTAAGAATAAGAATACTAAATGTTGTTATTTTCCCCTTTTATAGCCATCTTACCCATTCCTAATTTGATCACTCCTTTTTTTTTTAGTGACCTACCTTTGTCAAGTCTTACCAAAGCATTCACCTTGGTTTCCAAGAAGCAAAAACAATTTTGTCATCAAATTTTATCCTTTTTTATGCAATACAGTAGTCAAATGATGTGGTGGTGAGAACACAAGCAATTGAAATGAGCAAGTTTAGGAAAAGCCACTGACTCTTGGTTTTAATACAGTATAAGTGATGGAAACAGAATTGGGCAGGACCACCAGAGAAGGGGCTACCTTCTGTGAAGGTTCCATGAGTCATGATTCTCACCAGTAAAGCCTACATTGAGAATGGAAAGCTCTTTAGCTGGATGGAGGTTATTTAGAGAGCTCCTGCTGTATAACCCTCCAATAAATGTCATTGTTCACCAACACTTGCAGGTTGTTTTGTTTACTTCTTTAGGCTCACTTCCCAGAAGCAGAATTATACATAAACTTAGTAGGACTTCAGAAGTAACAGAGAGTGGAAATCAGAGATTGGCGATTTAATAATGCGCTAGTCTGGAGGACCTCATTGGGAAGACAATACCTGAGCAAAGGCCTTTAGAAGCCCTGTGCTGTCCCTTCACCTGATTTCACTCCCTTGCCCTCCTACTCAGCTCCAGCTGCCACGCTGAGCTCTTCACCCTTACCGGCAAGTTCCCACCTTTGTACTAGTTGTGCCCTCTGCCTGGAGCACAAAGGATGAGGTAAAAAGTGCCATTGGTACAACAATGAACAGTTAACTACAGGAGATGAGAGATAGGACAACTGGTTTGGGTTGATGTAATCAGAAAAGGTCCTAGGGAGACATTATAATTCCAAAAAGCTATGCATATTTACCCCTCTTGCTGTCTTTAATATGCATACATCATGAATTCATTTTTACTTCATTTTGTGCTTTTGGAAGCAGTAGAGTGTGGGTTCAGACTCACCAGGATTTGAATTCCAACTATGCCACTTACTGAATTTGCAACTTTGGTGAGCTGGATTTCTCTGAGCCAGTTTTCTCATCTGTAAAATAAAGATAATAACCCTCTTTGAAGCTTGTTGAAAGAAGAGTAAGCAACATACAAGGTCTGACAGATGATGAGAGAGGATGTCACTATTAAAAGACAACCAGATCAGATAGTGAAGGACATTTTTTAAACTGTGTTAAGGAGCATGTATCTTATTTTATAGGTAATAGAGAACCATTAAAATTGTTTTGCACAGAGAAGTGACATAGTGTATGTTTGTTTTAGGAAGATAACATGGGCAGCAAGTGGAGGGTACGTTTTCAGAATTAGCTAAATGAGACCACGTAGTATGGTATTGCACTGTTGTGAGACATGATAAATTCAGCTAAGCCTGGTAGAGACAGAAGCGGTGGATTTGATAACTGGCAATTAAAATATGTTTTCTAAGCTTTATATCTTAATATTTAGTCAATTCTCAAAATATAAACAAAATAACTTTTTAAAATCATTCTCATTGATGTTTTGACCCAGTTTCCCAGAGTCTGGCTTTAGGCCATTCTTGGATTTATTGTTCGAAGTATATATGACTTGAGGACCAACTGCTCAAGCTACCAGGAATAGGAAAGGAGGGAGGGAAAAAAAGGAAATCAACTGATAAACAGGAGTCAGAGAGTCTGGGAAAAGATCTTAAGTAAACTTTATTTTGTGGCCCAACAGACATCGCTTTAAAAAGCATTTCTCAGCTGTTGACTTTGAAAAATAATTATATCGCCTAGCTTGGAGCTTGTAGATAACCAAGATGGATAAGGAAATTATGGTTTCTTTTTAACTGGTTGCATTCCAGACTGATCTCCTTACAGAACAAAGAGTAGATGGAAAGAGTGTGAAAGGACAGATCAGCACAAATCCATCAACACTGATAGAAAAGATTCAGGGTGCAGATTTTCTCAGTTTCGCCTAGGAGGGGAGCACGAGCTTTTAAATTTTTAATTATTTTTTAATATGTGTACATTCATATAACTTAAAATTTTAAAAGTACCAAAGAATATGAATGCAGTCTTCCACCCATCCTATTCCCCTAGACACCGAGTTCCCCTCCTCTGAAAACAATTTCTTATTTATCCTTGCAGAAATATTTTATGTATACACAAGCAAAAGATACTTACTTTTCCCTTTCTAATATAGTTAGTAGCATTGGAAACATACTGCTCTGTATCTTAGGGATTTTTTTTTTTTTAAACTATCATTATGTTTTTGTCTTACTTGTTGTTTTACCTAACAATATGTTTTGGACTATTCCATATTGGAGAAGGCGATGGCACCCCACTGCAGTACTCTTGCCTGGAAAACCCCATGGATGGAGGAGCCTGGTAGGCTGCAGTCCATGGGGTCGCTAAGAGTCGGACACAACATGAGCCACTTCACTTTCACTTTTCACTTTCATGCATTGGAGAAGGAAATGGCAACCCACTCCAGTGTTCTTGCCTGGAGAATCCCAGGGATGGGGGAGCCTGGTGGGCTGCATTCTATGGGATCACACAGAGTCAGACACAACTGAAGCGACTTAGCAGCAGCAGCATTCCATAGCAATATATAAAAGTTTCCTCATTAAATCTGACTGCTTATATAGCAAAGAATCTGCCTGCAATGCAGGAGACCCCAATTCGATTCCTACGTTGGAAGATCCTCTGGAGAAGGGATAGGCTACCCACTCCAGTATTCTTGGGCTTCTCTTGTGGCTCAGCTGGTAAAGAATCCTCCCGCAGTGCAGGAGACCTCAATTCGATCCCTGGGTTGGGAAGATTCTCTGGAAAAGGGAAAGGCTACCCACTCCAGTATTCTGGCCTGGAGAATTCCATGGACTATAGTCCATGGGGTCACAAAGAGTCAGACACGACTGAACAACTTTCACCTAGTTGAACTTATATGGATGTGCCATAAATTTTGTAACTAACCTGCTTCCTATTAATGGATATTTAGATTGCTTCTAATCTTTTGTTATTTCATGCAGTGAATAACCTTGTACATGTATCAGTTAGTACATGTATTTTACTCATAAGTACCTAAGGTGAAATTGTTGAGTCAAAGTGTATTTGACCTTGTATCTTTGATAAATAGTGCCCCCAAAAAGTTGTATTAATTTGCATTCTCAAAAAAATTTGCATTCTCACAGGTAGAATATGAAGAACACTATGTTTGACATGAAAGCAGAAAACTCTATCATTAATTCCTATGTACCTGGAGTAAATTCAAAGGCTGTCACATCCACTCATGGTATTCATTCTTAAGATGCTGCTTTCTATCCAAGTGGATACATTTGTCTCCTAGATCAGTGGTTCTCAACTGAGGACAGTTTTGCCTCCCAGGAGACATTTGGCAATGTCTGGAGACATTTTTTATTATCACCAAAAGGAGGTGGAGGTGTCACTAGGGTACAGGCACAGGACTGTCATTCCTCTGTCCCTCCCCACAAAGGGTTATCTGGTCCAAAACATCAGTAGTGCAAAGTAAGAACACCTACCATCGATCATGTCTACCCCTCCCGGTTGTATTAAATGTATCTTACAAAACTGCAGCTCCTCGAAAAACTGCAGCTCCTCGACTCTGTAACCAAATGAAATAATGAGACCTCTGTGCTTTCATAGTACATTTGCTTTTGTTTTTTTCCCAACATTTATGTTGTATTGAAATTAATGATTTACAGGAACTGTGAGCTCCTCAAAAAAGATAAATGTATCTTATTTATATCTGAATATCCAGCATCAAGAAGGTACTCAGCTTATTAAATGAGTGAATGGATGTAAAACTACTTTCTAGTTGTCTCATTGTGACTTAAAGTGTGACTTACTTTATATATTTATTTTTTTACTCTTACTTGCTCACTTTCTGTTACTTTCAGTTTTCTTCAGACTTACACAAGTAATTTTTTCTAGCAGACAGAGGAATTGTACCAGGAGGTGTCAGCTGAATAAGAAGTATGGGCCCCTCCCCTGACTTAAACTTCTGTAAACTCTGGTTTATTACCATATCATTAATCACTTAATTATAGACTAGCTTGTTCATTTATAGCTTTGGATTGAATTTGTCTTGTCTCCTCAAATGGACTGAAATCTTCTGAAGGGCAAAATCAAAAATTTTAAGGACCTCAGTGAGGCCTAACTTGGGACTTTACAGACTATAACACAGGAGAGCAACAGGTTGGTTCGTCTTTTTTCGATAATCACAACTCAGACCTCACCCAAAGCAGATTCTGACCTCAACAAGGAAGCTGCTGCTGCTGCTGCTGCTGCTAAGTCGCTTCAGTCGTGTCCGACTCTGTGCAACCCCATAGACGGCAGCCCACCAGGCTCCGCCGTCCCTGGGATTCTCCAGGCAAGAACACTGGAGTGGGTTGCCATTTCCTTCTCCAAGGCATGAAAGTGAAAAGTGAACGTGAAGTCGCTCAGTTGTGTCTGACTCAGTGACCCCATGGACTGCAGCCTACCAGGTTCCTCCGCCCATGGGATTTTCCAGGCAAAGAGTAATGGAGTGGGGTGCCATTGCCTTCTCCCAAACAAGGAAACTACTCCTCAAAAGCGGAACACCCATGGGAATTCTCTTGAAGTCCTGTGGTTAGGGCTCTATGCTTCCTCTGAAGGGGGCACAGGTTCGGTCCCTGGTCAGGGAACTAAGACCTTGCAGTGCAGGGCAGCCAAAAATAAATAAAGACTAACCATTTGAAGGGGTTTAAAAAAAAAAAAGAGCAGAGTATCCCAGACTCTCCCAGACATGCAGGTCAACAGCAGAAGGTCTGTGCCGCGAGGGATCCATCAGCTTCCTCACTGGCTTTCTCCCTCCTCCCCACCTTGTTCTCTAGGAGAGGATGAAACAAGAGGAAAGGGAGCAGGGCATGACCTTTGAAAGAATGACATGGCCATAGGGACATAACAAAGACAGGTTAGAACCAACTAGGTCCAAGATTCAACTTGCAGTAAACCTTGAGTTTCACGACAGGCTCACTGTAATATATTAGCATGTAAATGACATACCCACCAGCGCCATGATAGTTCTGAGGCGGAAGAGAAAAGGCCAAGAATTGGGCGGTGGCCCAGTTCCTAGAAATTCCTGCCCCTTCCCCAAAATAATTAGTACAGTCCTCCCACTTCTTAGCCTATGAAATTACTCAGCCCATGAAAACTAACCAGGCCATCTTTTGAGTTTCTTTCTCTGTCTCTCTCTGTCCCTCTCTTTCTCTTGCACTCCCGCACACTCTCGCATTCTCTCCCCTTCTGACGTGGCCCATACTCCGCCTGTGTGTGGGCGGATAAATAAATCCACTTCGTACCTGTAAGTTCCTCTCGGAATTCTTTCCCAGGTAAGCAAGAACCTCAAATCCACTGGCCTTAAGAAGAGCCCTGACTGACGGTTGGGGAAGAGCTTTCTTTTCACATCTGTCCGGTCACCACAAATCCTGCCATCAGACACTTTTCATTGTCCGATTAAAGGCCCCAGTGTGACTTGAACTAAGTGGCCAGAGTCACCAGTAAGCTTTCCTACCGCTGGCTGCTAGCTGCGGTCTCCGCTCAGCAGCCCCTTCTAGGGCTGCCACACGTGTTGAGGCGCGTGGCCAGAAGGGAAGTGGTGGAGCCAGAGGCCAGGTTTTAATGAGCCGCACCTGTGTGGGTGGGGGAAGGGTGGCAACAGGCCTGCAAGGTCAAAGGAAACAAAGACGAGAATTCTGGTTTGTAAGCTCCGTGGCACTAATGGATCTTGGAGAAAATTGGGCTGCGGGGCAGCTTTGATCCTGTCTAACACAGCAGTTTAAAATGCAAATGCAAAAAGAAAAAGTTGCAAATACTGACTGCTGGGTTTATTTCAACAGCTTGTTGTTTATCTAAGTTTTAGCCCTGAGATCCTGTTGCCTTCTCTTTCCAGTCAAGACAAGCTTGCAACTGAAGACCTTCAAAGCTGAGTTTCGAGAGAAAACATTCAGATTCAAATATCTGTAAAGCAAGCCTAGTAAATGATAAGAGACACCTTGATTAGGAAAAGGTTAAAAAAAAAAAGGCAAAACAAATGTTTAATCATTCTTCCCTAGAATAGTTCAAGTTGAAATATCTTAAGACGTTTTTGAAACAGCAACTTTGATATTTAGATACCTTAGATACTTAGGTATCTTGGATATTTATAGAAATTATCTTAGGTAACTTTAGATATCTCCACAGGTGGGACAGTGGAGCTACCGAGGGGTTAATTTTTGAAGGTTACTAAAGCTTGAGTCTTGACTTTAATGAGAAAAAACCCCAAAAGGTCACATTTCCTGCATGATCTAAAAAGAATAGAGTTCACTATTGTGTTTATTTTCAAGTTAGCTAAAACTTTCCTCTTCAAATGATGGTGTTTGGTCAGGGGTTTGGGAGAACATATTGTAAACTTAAAATTTAAGTATTGGGACGTTTAAGATGGCTTTCTAGAAATAGATTGCATGGTTTCTACCTTCTTAGGTAAATGACTCCAAAATAATATGTTTAAATGATAATAATTCCTGATTGTGTATCTGTTATTTTCCAAGAACCAGCAGAGTGTTTATTTAAGCTCTGTAACAACCCTGAGGCAGATAAATTCCATTTTGTGATGTTTTTCCAAGGCCTCAGACAAAAGGATATTAAGGTGCAGTCTTAGAAAGTTTTCTAGACATGAATTTCCTAAAATTATCTACATACGTGTATGTGTGTGCACACATATGTGTTTCTAGAAAGAGTACATAGTTTTCATCAGCTTCTCAGAAAACTCCGTGACCCTTAATGCATTCAAATTGGATAAATCATTATGAAGAGCAGGAATTTGGTCTACCTCTATTAGCCTGAGCTAGTAAATGGTTTCAAGGCTATGTTTTTTGAGTTTTCTCTTGTTTCTTTCATTGTCTGACTACGCTTCTTTCTTGCCCAGGTCATTGAGCTTGCCTCTAGAAGAAATGCCCATCTCTCTCCTGTGTAAAATTGGTTAACAACTTGGACTCTGGAGCCATATGGTCTGGATTTAAATCTGTTCTCTCTTACTGCTTGCTTGCATGACCTTGCCTCAGCTTCCAGTTCTGCAACATGGAACTCAGAGTAGGACCATCCACCTGGAGTTGTTCTGAGTCAAACAAATGCACATAAAGGACAATGTTAGGAATATAGAGAACAGTAAGGGAGTGCTTGCTGTACTGTGTGCTTCTAATCAGTTGTGAACTTAGAAGTCATCTTTTCAAATCATATTTGACAAAAAGGGAGGATATATTTGTGGTCTTCATGCTTTTCAAAGCTCATTTTTACATCTTTGTTTTTGTCCATCCCTGCTTACCATGGAATTCAATGAGATCACAAGCCATGCATTTGTTTTTCTGAAAAACTGTAGAACAAAAGAAAAGCTGAATGGGGAAGGGATGCAGCCTGTTTCTCATGTGCCTTTATTAAAATAACCATTATAACCAAAAGTCTGGGACACTGTTGTTGGCACAAAGCAGAGACTGCCTGTCTCTTGAGCCTTCTGATTGACTTTAGATGCAGTTCGAAGGGAAGAACCAGTTTTTCAGCTGATATCTTTGAAGAGTGCATTTGAGGCAGCTAATAGTGTGAGGGTATGATTTTTTAAAGAAAGAAGCAGCAACTGCTTTTCCTAGCCTGTGGGTGTTTTCCTGGGACTGAATCACCTCCCCTTAAAGCTGTGCACTGGCAGGATCTGCTGGGTTCAGAATGCAAATGATCTAGGCAAAGGTTCCAAGTAAAGGGAGCAAATAAAATCGGATTGAATAGGAAACCAGATGATATTTTTTTCTTTATCCTTTTTTTTGAGGATTAACAGTCTCTTATCTCTTACCCTACTGTTCTCCAAGGGTCTTTGTGATCACCCATCTGATGGCTGCTTTCAGATGAGTGTAAACAGGGACACCAGGGTCCCTGTAACACTTTGCTAATGTCACTAAAGAGTTCTGATGACATCCTGGAGCCCTTGTTTGAGCAGCGCAGATGTCATTAAGTGGGCAAAGGTCATTGCTGCCACAGGATTGTCACCGTGTATCTGCAGCATATTGGCATCTTGCTGGCCCAGGACTGCCAAGCCTCTCCCCATTCTTGTTTGCCTCTAATGCTCTTCCCGCCAGAGCAGCTTTGGAGCAAGTCACAAAGGGCTGCAATTCCCTGCTGCCCGTCTTATTAAGCGTGGGTGTCTGTTATGAAAATAGGCAGCGCGGCTGAGTAGTGGAACCCACTATTTTCAGAATGAACAGCGGCGGTGTCGGCTTTCAACAAGTTGAGCTTTTCATAAAGTGACCAGTGATGAATGCCGTTGTAGTCAGTACCATCCAAGCTGCTGCAAAGTTGCAAACCACTTACAGAAAGAAACTTCCCTCTCCTCTGAAGATACTTTTCTTTCCCCTCTTTTTTTACATTTTCTTTCCAGAGTTAGAGATAATAAGGAGGCAGCATAGATGGGGCCCAGGCATTACCGTTCTTAAGAATTCAATTATAACAGGACTTAGATTGGCCTCGAGTCAGTCTCTGGGCCTCAGTTACCTGCCCTGTGAAAAGTCAGTAGTGTTTATCTTGCAGGCTTGCTGTATTGCGGACAAGTTTAAGTCTTTGTTCACAATTTTAAAGGCAAAAGCGCCGAAGGGACCTGCTGTCAAAAGTCCAGTTCTTCAACAGACTTAAAAACAAACTGACTTAATGATACCATCAGCTTCTGTGGAATTCATGCCCAATTCAGAAAGAAGGCATAGTGCCCCAGAGAGTCTTGTAAGAAAATTCTTATTTGCTGCTGCTAATGAGATGAGATGATAAGGACTCCTTCCTTTACTAACCTCAAGTTGGGCTCCTATGAGCCTATTTCTTAATTAGATCTCAGTCTTGGTCATTCTCAATTTGTTGTTGTTCAGTTGCTAAGTCATGTCCAACTTTGCGGACCCTATGAACTGCAGCACGCCAGGCTTCCCTGTCTGTCACTATCTCCCGGAAGTTCATTCAGACTCATGTCCATTGAGTTGGTGATGCCATCCAACCATTTCATCCTCTGTCACCCCCTTCACCTCCTACACTCAGTCTTTCCCAGGGTCTTTTCCTGTGAGTCATCTCTGTGCATCAGGTGGCCAAAGTATTGGAGCTTCAGCTCCAGCATCAGTCCTTCCAATGAATATTCAGAGTTGATTTTCTTTAGGATGGACTAGTTTTATTTCCTTGCTATCCAAGGGACACTCAAGAGTCTTTGCCATCACTACAGTTCAAAAGTATCAATTCTTCAGCGCTTAGCTTTCTTTCAGTTCAGTTCAGTCGCTCAGTCGTGTCTGACTCTTTGCAGCATGGACTGCAGCACACCAGGCCTCCCTGTCCATCACCAACTCCTGGAGCTTACTCAAACTCATGTCCATTGAGTCAGTGATGCCATCCAACTATCTCATCCTCTGTCATCCCCTTCTCCTCCTGCCTTCAATCTTTCCCAGCATCAGGGTCTTTTCAAATGAGTCAGCTCTTCGCATCAGGTGGCCAAAGTATTGGAGTTTCAGCTTCAACATCAGCCCTTCCAATGAATACTCAAGACTGATCAGCTTTCTTTATGGTCCATCTTTCACATCCATACATGACTACTGGAAAAACCACAGCTTTGACTGTATGGACCTTTGTCAGCAAAGTGATGTCTCTGCTTTTTTATATGCTATCTAGGTCTGTCGTAGCTTTTCTTCCAAGGAGCAAGTGTCTTTTAGTTTCATGGCTGCAGTTACTGTTCACATTGATTTTGGAGCCCAAGAAAATAAAGTCTTGTCACTGTTTCCGTTG
The DNA here is from genome assembly GCF_014754425.2 of Oryx dammah. Taxonomy (NCBI): domain Eukaryota; kingdom Metazoa; phylum Chordata; class Mammalia; order Artiodactyla; family Bovidae; genus Oryx; species Oryx dammah. Next base: position 35,027,799 of record NW_024070187.1, read on the forward strand.
TTCCCCCACCTATTTTCCATGAAGTAATGAGACCAGATGCCATGATCTTAGTTTCTTGAATGCTGAATTTTAAGATTGCTGCCTTCAGCAACAGTCCCCCTACCCTTGATGTCTCTTCTTAATCATTTTCCATCCACTGACCTGCCCCCACCCCACCCCCACTCACACACAAACCTACTCCTTGGTTATAAATCCCTACACATTTTTGTGTATTTGGAGTTGAACCCAGTCTTTCTTTCCTCCTGCCATGGGCTTTACCCCTATTGCAATAGCCTAAATGAAGTCTTCCTTATCATTTTAACAAGTGTCAGAATAAATTTCTCTTTAATATAGATCAGAGTTTGCATGCGTACTTAGTTATGTCCATTGTGTCCAACTCTATGTGACCCGATGGACTGTAGCCCACCAGGCTTCTCTTTCCATGGGATTCTCCAGGCAAGAATATTGGAGTGGTTGCCATGCCCTCCTCCAGGGCATCTTCCCGAACCCGTGTCTCTTATGTCTCCTGCATTGGCAGACAGGTTCCTAACCACTAGTGCCACATGGGAAGCCCCAGATCAAAGTATAAATATGAAGTTTTTTAAAGAGGTTAACACTTCTTTGGTGCTTAACATGAGCCAAGAAATTACTTGTTTTAAAAGCTAAGTCTGTTCCTCACAACAGCTCAGTGAGGCTATATTATTATTATTAGCCTCAATTTATCGGTTACACTGGGGCCCTGAGATGTTAAGTTACTTTCCCAAGCACACAAAGCTAGAGCTATATGGTGGAACTGATATGTGGTGGAACCCAGGGGGCCTGGCCCCAGGGTTCATGTTCTTAAACACAATGCCCGCCTGTCCTCAGAAGACTGAAAATTAGGTTGGGAAGTCTACTCTGTCAGTGCTCTTAAAACAAAGCTCTCAAACTTACCTGTCCATAGGAGCCAGGGTAAATTATGCAAAGGAGTGAAGCAGGCTAGGTGAGGAAGGGTTGTGTGGAGTCTGGAATGCCCCTGCCCTCTAGAAAGACTGACCTTTACATCGCCACCTTGTGTTGGTATCTGGAAATGCATGTCTTCTGAGGTGGAAAGGTGGAGAAACAGAAGAGAGAAATATGGATTTTTATGAATGATCTCTTCAGTAGACAAAGGGAAGAGAAAAAGGGAAAGGAGAGAGAGGGGAAGAGAAGGGAAATGGAAGGGAAAGTTGTGCAAGAAACACATAGACAGACCTGCAGAAGGAATTTATTCAGTCTGTGGGCCACCTCATTTAATAACATCATTTTTAAAGGTTATTAAATCTTATCACAATGGAATCCTACTGATTTTAAAGACTTACTCCTTACTCTAAACCACCAAGTAATTACATTTTTTTAAATAACCTATTTGTGTAACCTATTAGAGACTGTAGATTTCTGCTATTTAATTGGAGAGGAAAGGAGCAAAAGGAGGAGAATTGTTTCTTGAGGTTAAGCAGTCTGTCCAGGGCTCATGGAGATGCAGTGACAATTACAATAGCAAATATGTTTCAAGTAGTGTTGATTTCCTATCTACTCATGAATCAAGAGATTTCAAATTACATGCGTTAACCAAGCAATCTGGGCTTTTCTTCTTGAATTGATGGATAATTTAACTGCTGCTAACAAAGCAAACAAAAAGAAAATGTTCTTTTAAATGTAAACTAGTATAATCAGCTCTCTGTGGGAAATGGGGATCAACTCGGTGACTTCTGAGACTTCAGTGAAGTCCCTCACTTTTCTAAGTCTTCCAGCCTTCAGTTGCTGGACTCTGAGGTGTTCATATTTTACAGTCCTCTCTGGCAAGCCAGGCTTCTTGGCTCCAGCCATGTAACAAGGGATATCCCCTAATCAGATGTTCTGACCTTCCAACTTTTTTAGGAGGTGGCCAATGGACTTGTTTTTAATTATTTAAAGTCTTATAAATACGATACAACTATTTTATTTCCAAAAAATAGCACTCTTTTAAATAAGTGTTTTCATTACTATTTCATGTCATGGCTTAAATTTGCTTATTATTTTGAAGTTTGGCAGGGCTTAATAATGGCCGTTTTGGAGGGAAATGGGATCAATTAACACCTTTTTTTGTGCACAAGGCTCTGCATTGTGTCCTGAGGAGTGAACAGAAAAGAATCAATAAGATCGTCCCCTTCCCTCCTGGGACTTGAAGGACTTCTGGAGAAATGAGACATTTATACAAGCAACAACAGTACAAAAACAGTACATGAAAAGCACAATACAAAGAACACAGATGGCCATAGCTGTAGAATTTTGAAAAGAGAGAGAGATTTTATGACTTAAAAGGCCTTAGGAGCCTTCAGAAAGGATGGGGTTTAAGTGGGGTTTTGAAGAACAAGTATGCTTTTTGAAGATGAGGTCAGAGAGTAGTACTAAAGATTTAATAAAGACAGATGCCAAAGAGGCAGAGGGAAAATAAGCTTGGGGCACAAAAAGTGACTGCAACAGAAAATTCAGAAAGGAAGAAATGGAACATAAACCTGGGGAAGTGATTTGAATGAGCAGAAACCAGTCAAGACCAAGGATGGGAAAATATTTAACCCATCAATATGAATAATGAAATTAGAAGGAAGAGCTCTTTGGGAAAGAAGATAAATTGGATTTATTGTTAAATGTCATATGATTGAGCAATCAAATACCATTGAACCAAAATACAAAAGTATTTATTTCAAAATCTGGGCCCAACCAGATTGACTTTGCCTTACTTTGACCCTAAAGCTGGAGTTATGATTGTGATGTTTGATTTATTATCTATCACATGCAAAAAGTAGGATCTTTGAACTTTGGAGCTGGAAGAGCCCTTAGAAATCATATAATTCTTTTGCCAATGAGTTAATTTGGGGTGCAGAAAGATTAAGTGATTCCCATGAGGTCATAGAACCTGTGAGTGATAGAAGTAATATTAAAACAGTCATCTGCTAATTTCTGGACTATAGCTTTGTCTTCATCACATAGTCTGGTTATTCTTTCTAAAAAAATGTTTATGCATAAACACACATGAATAAATTTTCATATATACTTTTAAAGACTCAGATATACTTGTTAACATCCAAAATTTCCCCACTTTTGGATACCTGCATCTCTTTTTCCCTATTTTTAAGTCACAAAACTCCATTTCCCACCTAATATGTCTCATTATGTGTATTTTCAGAATTTATATAATTATACACAAACACACACATAACACATATGTATGTAGAGTTTTAGGTCACTGTTTTACAGAAATGAAAACATATATTCTTTTATGTACCTTGCTTTTCTCATTCAACCATACCTTGGTGAAATTTCTCCCAAGTGAAAAGTTATAGCCTCATTAGCTATTTTAATGGCTGTATAATGCCCTACTGTAGAGCTATATATATCATGATTTATTCTGCCTCTCCACCTATTTAAGGAGACCAGTTTGAGTTTTTTGCCTCTACAAATAGTTCTTCAATAAACATGTATGCATGTGTTAGTCACTCAGTGGTGTCCAACTCTGTGATCTCATGGGCTGTAGCTCACCAGTCTCCTCTATCCACAGAATTTTACAGGCAAGAATACTAGAGTGGGTTGCCATTTCCTTCTCCAGGGGATCTTCCCAACCCAGGGATTGGACCCAGGTCTCCTCCATTGCAGGTGGATTCTTTACCATCTGAGCTACCAGGGAAAGCTTTTTTAATAAACATACTTGTATATGTATCTACATATGCTGGTATTTTATTTCTATTGATAGGTTCACTGAGTGAAGGACATGTGTATTTTTAGTTTTACAAGCTAAACTACTTCCCTAAGAAAGCTGCAACAATACACATTTGCACGTACAATTAATAGAAATACTTCCTTTCACAAGGTCTTCCCAGGCCATGGTGTTACAACATTTTTTAAAAGTTTTTGCAAGTGCAGTTGATACAGAGTAAAATCTCATTGTTTCTTTATTTGCATTTCTTTGATTACAAATGAATTTGATCATCTTTTCATCAGGTTGTTGGCTATTGGATTTCCTACCTTATAAACTGCGCTTCCATATCCATTTTTCCAATGGATTATTTTGTCTCCCTATAAGTTTTTAAGAACTTCTACTATATTTCAGATATTTTTACCTGTCCTCTAGGGTTGAAAACACTTTTTAAACCTATTGTATCTGTTTGTGTCATCTTTTGCCATGCAAAAGTTTTGTCATTTTTTTTAGTCATCTGTGCTGATGTTTTCTCTCATAATTCTGGGTATATTTTCTGCCTGGCCAAAGAAACCTATCTACCTTGCTTCTAGATATATTTATGAGCCTGTATTTTCTGAACAGAATTTTTTATTTAAATATTTATATTTTAACCTTTAATCTCTCTAAGTCTATCTAAGATTTAGTTTTGGAATTGGTATAAGAGGGAGTTTTCTTTCAGATGACTAAAGAGTTTTCCAGCCCTTTATATTATTTTTTTTTCAGCCCTTTATATTATTTTTTTTTCAGCCCTTTATATTAAATAATCCATCCTTTTGTCACTAGATTGAAATGCCTCTTTTGTCATATATTAAGTCCTCATTTTGTATCTAGATCTATTTCAAGATAATCTAGTCTACATATCTGTTTGGGCTTATTTCTTATTTTAATACTTATTCATTTGATTACAGTTGCTTTATAGGATTTTCTGATATCTGATAAATCAGATTACACAAATGACTTGAAGTAGTTATCAAGTGCATATGTAAGTATTAATATGTTAAAAGCCTATTTTCTAGACAGCAATGGGATGAAGCAGAAACTAACATATCAAGATAATACTTGTACAATTAAAATAATTTTTCCATAATCTTTCTTCCCAAGATCTGCATTTATATCAACAGTTATGGAAAGAAAAGATTTCCTGTGCTTGTGAGATCCTATACAAGTGACAAATTGGTATAGTTTCAACCCTCAGATACTGTACTGTATTAATGGTACTGTTTCCTTGATTCACAGATTGGTCCTTCAGAGGAATCACCCCTGATTGCATCTTCACTTTGAGCTTCGGCTGCTTCCCTATAGGAGCGCTGTCCAGGTGCGAGCTCCAAGGTTTTTCCTGGAGAGAGATTCCATGGGGACTGTACCTGACCCTCTGAGATCAGCCAAAACATCCCTGATTGCAGCTTCTGGAGAAGAAGAGGGCCTGGGAGAGGTGCAGGCTGCCTCACCCCAGCCTCGACCAGAAGTCCTGTGTGAGAACACCAATGGCCTTTCCAGCACTCCTGCAGAGCCAGACCTCAGCCCCAGAACAGCTGCCAAGGCCCTGATGCAGGCCGGTGAGCATGTGCCCTCGCCGCCAGCCATGTCCTCTCCTGACATTGTCAGTGAGGTGGGGAAGGCATCTCCCACACTCAACTCTCCTGGCAATACTCAGCTGTCAGGGGGCAGAGAGCCCACAGCACCAGCCCTGTGTTCTGCCGCAGGCAAGGACCTAATACGTGCAACATTTACAGTGCCAGCCAATCAGCCCATCCACCCGGATGTCCCAGGTAACCAGCTCAATGCCAGCCCCCAAGCAGGGCCTGAAGATACCCTGGTGAAATCACAGAGAACTGCAGATGAAGGGCAACCTGAGAAGTCAAGTTGTCCGGTGGGGGTCATCTGTGGCAAAGATCAAGTGCCCTGTGATTTTCCTTCTCAAGAAACAGTGCAGGGAATAGTGCAAACTGAAGATACAGCGTCCAGGGCGTCCAGTCCTACTTCCGCTACTGCAGGTGGACCCGAAGCAGAAAGGCAGCAAGCTGTCTGCACTTCCCAGACAAGGTCCTGTGGCTCTCCAACAGGAGAAGATGGATGTTCAGGGAACAAACCACCCTCTGCCGCCACCTCAGACATCCAGGCCATGACTTCGGTGATTCCTCAACCATCCCACCTCCCTAGCAACGGATCGACGTTTCCTCCAGATCCAGAGAAGGTGCCGCTGGCAGCACAGCCTCAAGTGTCAAGGTTTAAAGAAGCAAGTACAATGACCAGCCAAGCTGAAAATGAGATCAAGAAAACCCCGCCCAGGGCTCAGCAAGATGCCGAGGTGCAGGCAGTGGCGAGTGTTGAGAGCAGATCGGCATCCACCAGCCCCAGCATCCTCACTGCATTCTTAAAGGAAACCCCTGCTCCAGAGCGGTTCGAACAACAAGAACAGCTGCGTGTCATTTGCCATGGCAGTGCGAACCACACATTGGAGCTGTCTGAGAACACCCTAGCCCCCCAGGAGGCGGGTCAGTGCCGTGACCTCATGCCAGCGGTGCACATCCAGACAGGTACAGCTGTTTCTGCAGCTTTCCAAGGAGAAAGTAAATCAGGGAGCCTACCGGGGGAGGTCCTTAAAACCTCAGCCATCAACGTGTCATCCCGTGATGCTCAGGAGACGTGTAAAGAAGACAGGAAATCAGCGGGAATGACTCTGGCGGGGCAAGAGGTTACCTTTAGACAGCTTTCGGGTACTAGTTCTAGCTCCCTGAAAGCTAGCCCCAGTGACCAGATTTCTCTTAGCGCAGGACGTCAAGTTGAAACAGGTCATGGATTAGGGAAATGTGAAACGAAGCCATCTGAGTTTGCAGTGGCAACCACCAGTGGCCACAAACCAGACCCCGACTGCAAACTCTCCGACTCCTGTGGCCCTGCCAGCAAAGCCGACCAGTCCAGGAGCTTGGATCTCACGAATCAAGGGGATGCAAGAGAGAAGCAGCTTGCATCTCCTCAGATAATGAAAGAACAGGAGTCTCCTGGCATCGATATCCTGGAGGTGAGGGCAAGGGCAGAAGCCAAAAGCCTACTGCTCAATCCTAAATCTCAAGAAAGTGGAGGCCTGGCATCAGGTCCCAGCCCTACACCCTCCCCAGTTAGAAGGAGCCAGGAGGGCACCGGGGAAGAAAACAGACAGACCAAGACAGCTGCCAGCCTAAGCCTGCCGTCGGATGCCATTGGGGACGCTAGTCCTGGCTCTGGCAAAAGGACCCCTTCTCGCTCCGTCAAAGCCAGCCCCCGCCGGGCCAGCAGGGTCAGCGAGTTCCTCAAGGAGCAGAAGTTAAACGTGACGGCTGCTGCCGCGCAGGTGGGACTCACTCCAGGAGAGAAGAAGAAGCAGCTGAGTGCCGAGTCCAAGCTCCATTTGAAACAGTCCAAGCGTGTCCGGGACGTGGTGTGGGACGAGCAGGGCATGACCTGGGAGGTGTATGGCGCTTCCCTGGACCCCGAGTCCCTGGGCATTGCCATACAGAACCATTTACAAAGACAGATCAGAGAACACGAGAAGTTAATCAAAGCTCAAAGCGGCCAGAGCCGGAGGTCCATCTCCTCAGATACTTCTTCTAATAAAAAGCTCAAAGGCAGGCAGCACAGCGTTTTCCAGTCCATGCTGCAGAACTTCCGGCGCCCCAGCTGCTGCATTCGTCCCGCTCCTTCTTCTGTGTTAGATTGAAAAGGAAAGTGTCCAGAAGCCCTTGGATACTGCTACAGGCTTCAGAGGTGTCCATCTGTCTATGGCAGAGCTTACTTAATTTTTTTTCTGAGGGGCCAGGAAGAGAAAGCATTAACTCACAGAAATTGCTACTAAGAATGGCCGGGGTCCTTTGCTTGGGGCTCCATAAATAAAAAATATTGTTTCAATTTGAAAGGAAGTGAAGAAGTAAGCTTCACTGAAGGTTTACAACCTTAATTAAGAGGAAATAACACTGTTTTTTTTTAATATGATGTTTTTAGAATAACATGCTCATTACACATGTGTCATTTTATATTACTGCCTCAATTTATCACACTATGGTATTTCCATTAAACCCCCTGCTTTATATTAAAAGTAGCAAAGACACTGTTAGCAAAAACAGTTATACTTTGTAGTCCATTGCAATAAGAATGCTGATACCACACAAAATTTAAGTAGGTGATGAGAAATATCATGGAAAAACAATGGAAACAAATTTGACTCATTCCTCGGCTAGAGGATATAAATAAAAGTACTTACATGCATAAAATGCCAAATATGAAATAATATTTGTAAACATCTGCATATAACCCTTTTTATAAACCTTGTTATACCTGTTAATAAATGTAAGAAAGTTATATTAGGAAAAAAGTTAGCAAACCATTTGAATATGCCCACATAAAACATGAATTTATGTATATACATTTTCCTGCACTAAGGGCAAGGGTCATCTCTGTGATTGTGCTTAGATTAAATTCATATTTCCTTGCCCAAGAGGAAATACATGTGACTGAATTCTTGAAGAGAATTATCATATTATTGATAATACTGAATTTTATGTTGTTCAGCTGTCTCCAATAACATTCTGCTGAGAATGTTAAGGTTCTGGTAAGGAATTATAAATAGCCAATTACCAAACACTCCTTTTCTTGTGTTGAAAAAAAGAAAGTCTCCTGAGTAACAAAACAGCAGGTTTAATTGTGGCTCCTGTTAACAGGATGCAGTTTGTATTTTTGTTTTGATTTGGTTTGGTAGCTTCTAATAGAAAATGTAGTCAAATAGAAATGAACTCCCTTGCTGCTTTTGTATGCAGACTAATATCGTCTAATTGCTTAAGACTAATCTGTGGTAAAAAGGTAATCTCTTCAAGCCTATTAATTTAAAGAGAAATACTGTCATATCTCATCCTTCCAACCCATTAAAAGAAGCTGCCTTTACTAAAACATCATTTGAACTTTGGGTGAGCTTAGTCCACTTTCACTTTTCACTTTCGTGCATTAGAGAAGGAAATGACAACCCACTCCAGTGTTCTTGCCTGGAGAAACCCAGGGACGGGGAAGCCTGGTGGGCTGCCGTCTATGGGGTCACACAGATTCGGACTCGACTGAAGCCACTTAGCAGCAGCAGCAGCAGTCCTTGAGAACATAGGCACCTGTTTGAGCTGAGTCCTCACCTGTCTCCATAATGGAAGCGTGTCCTTGGGGCCCATGAGTGTTGTGCAGGGCACTGGCTGGGGTGACCAGTAGTGGCTTGAGTGGGGCTAGTGGGAAGAGGGGAGTGAGCCCTGGAGGTTGTTGGTTTCCGCCTTGCATTTAGAGAATCACTGTTAGTGATGAAGGGGCATTGGCTATTTTCTCTAAACTCACTGCCTTGATGAGCCAGGAAAGAATTGTCCAGCTGTGTACTATCTCTCCAGAGATTTATAAATGCCATTTATGTAGTAAATGCAAAGTTTCTATTTTTTTTTTTATTTGGATTCTCTTTTGCAGATTCTGAACATATTGCAGGAGGATATCATACCTCAACTTTAACACCACACGCTACATCAGACATAAATTAGTCAATAGTCATCCATTTCTTTCAAAGTAATTGGACTGTCTATGAAGCGTACATAAACAGACCACAGAGCCATTCTCAGAGTCAGAGCCAGAGAATGGCAATTACAGTTGTTAGAATTGAAACTTACAATAAATTTTTTAAATAAAGCACATGTTTGTTTCTTACCAGTTGGCCTCTACTAAGAAGGCTATCTAAGTAGAAATTACCATCAAATTAGCAACCAAATTTATTATTAATGAATTGAGTCTAAAACTCTCTCTTTGGGCCTTAAATACCCATTGGCTGCAGTGTTCATGTCACTTCTGTAGGAGATGCCTTTGCCAGAGTTTGACCTCCCTCCTGTCTCACTCACTGGCTGTCTCCCTCACACGTGCTGTGTACACATAGAGAACACCCTCTGTACACAGTGGCAGCTGTCAACAGCACCCACTCCAGATGGGTGGGCCCAGGTCACCCTCTGCTCTGAACTGGCTAGAACAGGCTGTCCTTGCATTAAAATGGGAAAAAAGGAAGAATTTAGCATCTGGTAATAACATTAGTTTTCATGAGATTGGAGTAACCATGTGATTTATAAATAGTGAAAGGAAACAGAGGCCAAAGAGAGTTATAGACATTGTTGTTGTCACACATTAGAAGCAAATTAATAAAATTCAATAAATTAAAACTTAATGTGTGCTAGAGTCACTTTGGTTTTTCTGGGGACTAAAACTAACCTTTACTTTTTAATCTTCAATTTTTTACTTTCAATCTTTACCACACTCTAAAGATTGTCACAAAATGTTACAAAAGCTTTCTTCTCACTTACTGAATCTTATGGAAGGAAAAGTCCTGGAAAAAACTGTCACAGAAATAGCTCATCAAATAGATTTTAAATAAGACAGGAGCCTATTCAAAATAGTGGTGTTTCTGCATTATGATCCCCCAAAGATTCTCAGGATAAAACCGTGTTTTGAAAATACTCTTTCACTTGGATCTATGACACATACCCATTCAGGACATCATTTGTGATGCCTTAGGTTCACTCAACAAATGAAGTTGCAAAACAATTTACATGGCAGACTCTTTGAACTTGCTCTGCTATTCCTTACCTGCATGACACACACAGTGTTGAAAGCTGTTTTTGTCCTTATTTCTTTTAGTTATCTTTTGGTCCTTTTAAATGTATTTTAGTTGTTGAAATAAATGGAGGAAATACTTTATTAAGTAAATCAGTATAAGATATTTTTTAAACCAGCAGTGAAAAAGAGATGTCTTAGGCCATCCATATGTTTTACATGTGAAGATATGTACCCAGTGAAAATTTTTAATTTAAATACCAATTTTTCTATTTTATGACTATAAGAAAAATGTGATCACTTCAACTGTTATGTATCTATTTATCTTCAGTGTTTTTCTAATTGTCTTTCTGGAGTATTACCCGTGATGCCACAGACCAACTACTTTACATACACTGAAATCCTAATTAAGCTTTGTGTTTTGGATCAGTGGCACATGTTAAACATTTTAGGTCACAGTGGACCAGAAACCTTTTTTGTTTGCATCCAAAATGAAATATTTATTAAAAAAATTACTGTGTTTTCCTACCTTGACAAGTCAGCTATATTGAATATAATTTGATTTCTGATCTTTTATCTTTAGAATGGTCTAATATTTATCATTTTGGATATCAGTGTTCTCCGTGTTATAGGTTAAATATCATAACTGGAATAAATTGGACTGAATATGCATGTGTACCATATACCCTAGAGGTTGAATTTTGGAACCAAATTCTTAATAAGAGCTTGTCATCTTAAGAAAGAAGAAGAGGGAAACTGCTTTGGGTTGCATCTAAGAGTATTAAGGTTTTTATTGTTCTAGCTTATTCTGATGGTCTTCCTCTCATCTCTGGGATTTCCTATCATTTGGGAAATATTTGTATATACCATGTGAAGACTAGAATATGATGTGACTTTAAGATTTGTTTACAGAGGACCTATTTGAGTAGGCTGTTAATGTAAATTGTTTGGCCTCTGTTGTATCCTGTTTGTTACTGTTTTGCTTCCAAAATGTGAGAAACTGTCTTTTCTTCCTCCTACATATTGTGCAAGTGTTTAACAATTTGTCCATTTCTAGTGACACGTAATTTACCACAGCCCTTGTCTACTTTTTAAGAATCAGTATAAAGGAAAACAATACATTAGGATAAGGTTTGCATATATATATATATATGTATGTGTGTGTGTGTTTACTGAATATCACAAATGTCACTTGTAGCCTTGTGTAGGCCTCTGCGTGTCTGATTTACTAATCATCTACAGTGCTGCCATGGAGATAACGCTGTTTACTCTCTCCAGCTTTGTCCTAAGCGGTATTTGAGAAACGGAGCCTATGAACTTCCCTTTGTGATAATAATGCAGTAAACTCAGCAGTATCTTGGATAAATAAACTGGCCATCTTGTCTCTATCCCTGTTCTGTCTACACAGTGAATCAGAAGTCTTGCCCTCCTCTGCCTCAGTGCTTGCTATTTTATACGCCCATCTGAGCATTTTCTTTTCTGTTAGCAATATTCTTGGTTCTATGTGTGGCCCTTTGGGTTGAATCTCCAAAGGTGGGTCAGCTGCTGCCACCTGGCAAATAACAGGTGACGTGCCAGATCTCCTGTCCAACTTTGTAACTTTATCCTTCTTCATGAAATTCTGAAGCCAGCTGAGTAATTTATGAATGTTATTGTATAGACACATGGGCTGAAGGATATCTACAAAATTTTAGACATTATTTTTGGCAAAAGGGGAAAAATTAGTCTTGTAAAGACTGAAACAGATTTCCATGAACTTTACCCTACTGTTGGAAAAAATGAATTCTCCTTGGCTAGAGAAATAAACTTGATTTGCAATGACCAAGGACATAAGTGAAGATAGACTGAAGTGGAAAAATTCTGTCTCACAAATCAGTGACATCTACCAGAGTTCATTACAGCTACTTTTAACTGTGAACATTCACCAGCTAAACTACTCACTTGCCACAACCAAATAACCTCTCTCAAAGTAAATCCAGTACATTGGTATATATGTGTAGATAGAAACAAAACAAAAAAACCCTGAAAAATTACTGTTGGCTGTTAGGTAAATCAAGGTGATAATTAATCAAAAGGACATTTAAATAACGGCAAGCCTTGGTGAAATGACTGTGAAGGCCAGAATGGTGCAACAAGGTGTTATTCCCAAGTTTGGTGTGTTTTTCTAAGACCCAGATATCTCAGCTACTCATCCTGAGAATAAAGACTGTTGATAATGAAATTAAAGTCAAGCAATAATGTGCCAAAAAGAGGCAGTTATACCACCAAGTGCATCTATTATGGGCACACCATTATATATTTATGGTTTGCTCTATGAAGACTGACCATAACCCACGGGATAAAATAAGCAAAGGCATAATTTCTGCTTTCTTGCTGGAAAAACTTATGTAGGAGCTCCATAAAGAGATACAGCACTAGTGAACATTAGATCGTATGGTTAACAGCTCTGTTTTAACATTAGTCAAGACCAAAGGAATCACCAAGAGTCTTGCTAGCTTAAAATTCAAGACAGCTTCAACCAGAAATGTGGTTGAAATGGAAGGTGAAATGTATAGTAATTACTCTCCCTGGACATTAGCCTATAAGAAAGCAATTCAGTTAACTCTGCCTGGAAGATGAACAGATTTAGCTATGAAAAAAATGGGTTCTCACATGAGGAAGCTGAAACGTGAATACTCATATCAAAAGTGGCCAGACATAATGCCTTACAGAATATGATGTTGTAGATGGGCGTTTCTAAATACTAATTCTTCACCAAGTATTCTTTTGGGTTCAAGCCCGAAATCAACTGGCTGGAATAAAGATCACATATTTCCGACTCAAGCAACTTAGCAGCAGCAGCAGCATTTTACACTTTAGAAAAAGGTACTGATGGTCAACCAGCATGATGATAGTTGTGATGACAAAGACCCTAATGATTTAAGTGTGTTAAAGAAAATTGAGTGGGGAAGAAACACTAACTTCTTTCTCGATCTTTTAAGATATGGGAGGCCATCTGCTTATTTTGGAGTGAAAAGAATAGCTTGCCTTTTGACCTTGCTGCTAGCATTACTCTTTGTTCCTTTAAAAATTAAATTATTTTTAAGCAAAACTTTTGAGAAGTTAAACATTTTTTTATGGTTCATATTGTTTTTGTGTTATGTATAGAGCAAACTATGAAATGAGCAGAAGGGGCTTACCCACTTAGACTTCTTAGCATTTATTGAATCACATCTTTGAGTAAATTATTTTGTAAAATGTTTTCCATCATTTCTGATGTTGTTAACTTGGGAGATTACAGTATTATTCTCACACTCCCCATTCCCTAGAGGGTTGGAGAGACTAAGTCTTGTTTTTAAGGGCATCTGGAAATACCTTTCCCAGTTATTTGAGAAAGGTCATCAGGGCCTGAAAACCCAAGAAGGAAATATACTAACAATTACTAAACTTCTAAATGTATTTATCTCTGCTGTACTAACATGTAAACACTATATTGTGCATTACCCTGTAGCTGGTTGTGGTACATAAGTACATTTTGTAAGTATGTACAGTCTGTGAGCAGTTGGTTTTCTATTTTTATGTGTAGGAAAAAAAAAAAATTCTGCATCCCATTTTAAGGCCAAGTTCTGTCATCAGGTAGGCACATGGCCGAAAGTGAATAAAACCAACAAAAGTGTGCATGTGTGTTAAGTAACAGAATTTGTCCTTTCACTTTTGAAGGTCAGAAAGGGCTGTTGTTTTCTTCTTTTAATCATCTCCCAGAGTAGATAACATAATTGTCACAAAGGCTGAATGCAGTCATCAGTAGATTGGCCTGTTACCAAATATGCCAGGGCTAATTCCCCATGCCATTAGTCACAGGTAAGGTCAATTCTTTGACCACTGGGTTGATTTACATTCCTCACACATCTTCTCTGTGTTGTGTGATTAGGATGTACATACTATGGGTGTGATTGTGTACATACCTTGTATGAATTATCTAAATTCTCAAAGCAGTGGAAAGCAGGAAGAAGAAACAGTTGGTCAAAAGCCTCAAAAGGGCTCATCAATGTGTATTTTCATTTTCTACACATAAAAATGTATACATAACTGTAAATAGCTTACCCACATATATATGCACACGTAAATGCATTTTATTCATACTGGTACATTTAAATCAATCACAAAACAACTAATTGAAAGTTGCATCTTTTCATGACTGTTCGGTTTCACACGGATTGATACCAGATTAGATGCTCCTCATTTAATGGTGTTACTCCTTCGTAGCACGTTTGGCGCTTAGGAAAGCCCAGCCCCACTGAGTCCCGAAAATCTAGGTGATCTTTTACTTGAGACACAGACAGGTACGTGAGCAGCTTCAAAGGTTTAGTGCTCTTCTTTAAGTACCTAGTTTCATATCTGGAAATGACAAACACTGGGGAAAACCAATTATGCTTCATAGACTCGTTTTGTGTGTTTAGTGGCATGTTTATTTGCACAGGCTCAGAAAAGCTCTATATTGTAGAGCTGTATCCCTGGATTTCAAAAGAGTATATAATCACTCGATGTGAAACATGTTTGCAGGCATTCTTCTCTTGAGATTGGCAAAACAATGTTTAGCAACACCAAAGAAAAGTCAAAGAGTAAAGATTTTGTTACAAATGATACTGGTAGAATAACAGGATGTTAGCAATTGGGATTTCCTTAAAATGGACTCAAATAAGTGACTGTTATTGACAATTGGTGACACTGGACTAGATAACAAGATTAGAGTCATTAGCCAGCAAATGTCAATACTGGACAAGAGTAGTCAATTTACCACAATTCCAGTCAGTGAATTGATGTTGTTTTAGTTTCTCTCATTTCTTCAAAAAGGAAGTACTCTATTAGACATTGAAAAGTCTAATCTGGTCCTTAAAACCTAATATGATTTGATCCTGATATTTTGACACTAATAATTATGTTGGCTGGTATTAGGTTGAAGTTATGAAAAGAAATACCAGAATTGCCATCAGCAGAAACTTTTGTGTGGCAAAGTACAAATATAACCACTTCTCAATAGAAAGTCAATTATACCATTTCATAGGTACTCATATTTTAAAGACTGAATGTGCCATCTTTATATCTTAGATTAAAAAAAGATAAACACCATAAAAACACTACAATTACAACTACACCTAGCTGTGTTTTTTAACTACCAAAAATGGGTGTTATAAAAGCATACTTGAAATCTTGATGTCAATATTTACTGTTGCTTAAAAGATAAATTTAAATTTATGTAATTATTTGGAACTCATGTATTAAGTGCCAACCAGAAAAATTATAGATGTCAATATAAGAATCATTTATGTGTGTACTCAGTGGAGAAAGACCAAAAGTGTAGTATGATGTGAAATCACTGAAGAAATAGTAATAAAGTGAAATTCCATTTATGAATCTAAAGTTATGTCTTTTCATGATGCCTATAGACAAATGTCATTAAATTGCTTATTTAAGAAAGTCCCCATCCTCTGTAAATTGACCTATCAATAAAATTTCATTACCTAGGAAAAAAGATGGAATGTTATGATTTACATGAGGATAGATCAAGATTTTGAAATTACCTGCACATCCACCCTCATTTTGGATTTGAGTTTTGAATGGATAAATGAATGAAATTCAACTGATGACTTAGTTTTATCCTTAAAAAAATGTCAAATATGATTTTGTTGCTTTTTTTCACTTTCCATAATAAATGTAATATAGATTAAGAGATACAGTCTTTGTTTTTTGTTATTATTGCTTCTGCCATTGCTGGCAAAGTTGTTCCTTAGCCCTAGGATGTTCAGGATCAACTGATTTTCAGTGTGACACACTTCTGCAGTAAAGCTGAAAGTATTTACACTGAAAGTATCAATTCCATTAATTAAAATAGAATTCCCATGCCTGCAGCTCATCCGAGACAGTGTTTTTTCCTGCTCAGCGTGGCACAGTGATATGTGTATACATGGCCCATGTGGCTGTCCATGTGTGAACTTTTTCTCAGTGAGAGGTGATGAGAGGTTGATGTTCATGGAAATATAGGAGAGGTAGAGTGCAGGGTACATCTACTCTTACAGAAGCAGAGAAACCTATATTCAAGCTTATATTGTCTCATGCCTCTGCCCATGCCCACCGAGGTGTGTTGCTGTGGAGTTTCAGCTTTTCAGCCTGCTCCTTGGTAAATAAATCAGCATCCTGCAGTTTACGTTCCCAAAAGGAGACAGAAAACCCAGCCATGGACTTAAATCCAGTTTAACCATTAATAAAACTAACACTATAGTTAGATCCCTTTTTGCCTCCTTGAATCTATGTTCAATTCATTGAAGAACTGGTGAGTTGGATAGATAAAACATTTATGAACTCCAAGGCTCAGATGGGAAAGAACCTGCCTGCAATGTGGGAGAGACCCAGGTTTGATCCCCGGGTTAGGAAGATCCCCTGGAGAAGGGAATGACAACCACTCCAGTATTCTTGCCTGGAGAATCCCATGGACAGAGGAGCCTGGTAGGCCACAGTCCGTGGGGTCACAAAGTGTCAGACACGACTAGCACTTTCATTTTCTTTCAATCTTAAAAAATGATTTAGTGAACTTTCCATGAACCTTAAACAGTGATTGTTTCAAAACTTCCAAGGGCCTTGCTCTCCGTCCAATGACTGTATGTATAAATACACACTATTCCAGCCTAAAATGATGTCCTGGGGCTGCCATTATCTAACTCTTGAACACTGAGACATTCATTTTGGCAAATGAAACTTCATACATTTCCAAAGATATAAATGCTATTTGTGGAGAAGTTAGATGATGCAAGGATCCTCAGGAGGGCTGAGATGTTTTATCTTATGCCTGTAGCTGTTTATGTGCCACCAGCAGGCATTCCTATCATTAGGTGCCATTTACAGCCAACTGTTCTCACACACCCACATCTTTAATGTTAAGTAGTAAACACAAAACAGGCTTAGCATAATCTGGCTTCACTGGACTGACTGTGAATTCAAAATACTTATTTCTTGTAAAGAGTACACCTTTTGTAAACCATGTAGGAACTCTTTAAGTCTAACATATATTCTTAATGAACTCATGAATACCGATATTGTTTAAGAGGTTAAAGCGTCTGCCTTCAACGTGGGAGACCCGGTTCGATCCCTGGGTCGGGAAGATCCCCTGGAGAAGGAAATGGCAATCCACTCCAGTATTCTTGCCTGGAGAATCCCATGGACAGAGAAGCCTAGTAGGTTACAGTCCACGGAGTCGCAAAGAGTCGGACACGACTGAGCAACTTCACCTTCACCTTAATTTTCCTTAAAACCATTCGAGACTATCAGTAAGCTAAGTTAGAGTTCTAAATTCTTTAGACTCTTTGAATCATCTTAATGTCCTGTAGCCAGTTTTTCTAAAAATATCATACAGGACTAACATAGTAGAAATTCATATTATCAGGATGGAAGCTGTAAGTGCTCAAAGAAATTTCTGGTGGGAGTACTGGCTTCCCAGGGATGATATTTTCCTATGCCTTTTTTTTTTTATTCTAACTTGACACCTCTCAATCAAACTACACAAGAACGTTGGCCTGTCATTCAAAACAAGAAAAAAAAACCTAAGCAGAATGTCACTGTCAAAGATATTCTAAGTGTTTAGAAGCAAGATAAGACTTCTTAAAAGGCTGAAAGTATTTGGTTATTATCTGTGTTCTTTTTTCCTAAAGTCAATACAAAGAGTGATGATCAAGGGCTAAATATTCTGCTGGGCACTTCTACAGATATCTCCACCTTGGGAAGTATTGTATAACATTGCACATTTTTTCAGGGTTGGATACTTGAAATGGATGTTCAAACAATGGATGTTCAAAAAGATATCATGGTAATTACCCAGGCTTAGAACCAAAGAATCCTGGGTTAAATTTCAGCTTTAAAACTAAATTTCTTGGCCCAGTCACTTAATCATTTTGAGCTCCAGTGAGTTCACCTGTGAAATGGAGATAACAATACTTTGCAAAATAATGAGGATTAAATGACACAGGGAAAACAAATGTTAGTTCCTTCAGCTACTCCTTTGAGTTTTGTATTCTTTGCTTGAACTTTACCATTAGATTATAAAAAGGCTGGCATTTTGCCACTTTCTTCTGTTTAGTAAACTTTTTTAATAAATCTAGAAAAGCACTAAGACTGGTTTAAATATGACTATGACATACCTAAATTGTCACTTTAAGCATATTTCCCTTTTTGTTCAAAACATAAGGGTAACACTATTCCAACGTTTAGAGTTATCAGATCCTTAAGAATTAGTAAAAGATTTTGATTAGTTTAACTTTGTCACATCAAATATGATTTTTAAAATATATAAAGTTAAATGCTAATTAAAATATTACCAATTCAAAAAAGGAGCAAAGGGGAGAAACAATTGGTAACTTTACATGAATATTTGAAACTTAGATATGATAAAAAAGATTCCATATGCAAATTAAGAGAGGTGATATAACTGACAAAATATTGGAATCTAGAAAAATAGGAAGAACACCTACAAACCAGTTACAAAAAGATGAATACAACAGAGAGATTCATCAAACTACACAAGCAAGCATCATGAACGTATGAAAATATGCTCGACTCCACTAACAAATCTCTACCCCTCACAGCTGAATGCTGTTGGAGGAGACCTTCCAGATTTACAAAGGCTGAGTTAGGAGCTTTACATGCAAGAGTAGGAAGAGAATGCTTCACCTGTACTTAAAAAAAAATCTGCAAGTTGGAGAACTCTGGAGATGTGTGCATGGGAGAGAGGGAGAGAGAATCAGTGTGTGTGCGTGCATGCACCCAGAAACAGCACGTGTTTGCATGTAAGGGAGGCGGGGGCACAGGGAGAACTCTTGAAAGAATTCGCAGAATGCCCACCAACGTAGGTTCAAATAAGCCCTTGCCAGAGAGTGCAACACTCAGCAAAGTATGAACTTTCAAGATCCCCTTTGTTCCTACCTCTCCCTGGTCTTCATCCAGATTATCTGGCAGAAATAGAATCTTTATGGGGTGTAGAAACAAAAAGCCAAATCACAACCCCCTTCTTCCTGTGGGTCTGTGAGGCTGATAAGGAGGGAAACTTCCAGTTGTAAACAGAATAACGATTATTCCATGAGACTGGGCATTTAAAATTTGCATTGAGACTGCATTTGCAATTTGAATGAACTGTGCCTGCTGAATCGGGGAGGGTCCCCAAAGCTGAAACAGATGATGTCACTAATGATGACCTTGCCACCTGATGGAAAGCTTTGTGTGGACAGAAAATACTGGAAGTTCATGTGACTGAGCCCTGCTACCTGCTTGGCCCCTGAAAACAATTGTGTTTGCAACTGCCACTAGTCCCGAGGCTCCAAATCTACCCCAGATTTTAGAAATCAGTGACATCAGACTTTGCATTGGTCGTGGAGGCAGGGTCCCAGGTGATTCCTCTTCCACTTATCCAGACCCACTGCTGCTGCTGCTGCTGCTGCTGCTGAGTCGCTTCAGTCGTGTCCGACTCTGTGACCCCATAGACAGCAGCCCATCAGGCTCCCCCGTCCCTAGGATTCTCCAGGCAAGAACACTGGAGGGGGTTGCCATTTCCTTCTCCAATGCATGAAAGTGGAAAGTGAAAAGTGAAAGTGAAGCTGCTCAGTCGTGTCCCGATTCTTCAAGACCCCATGGACTGCAGCTTACCAGGCTCCTGCGCCCATGGGATTTTCCAGGCAAGAGTACTGGAGTGGGTTGCCATTGCCTTCTCTGCTAGACCACTGAGGTAGGCAGAATTCTAAAAGGGCCCGGGAGATTCCCTGCCTCTGATAAGCACATACCTTCCCTCAGTTATTCAGTCAAGCACAGCTGTGGGGGTGATTTTGTAATTAAAGTCCCAGGTCAGCTGACCTTAAAATAGAAAGATTATCTGCGTGGGCCAGACCTAATCACCATCAGTCCTTTAAAAGATAGCGTTTTTTCCAGCTGGTACCAGAAGTCAAGGAGAAACATTCTGTCTGGCCTGGGGGAAAGCAAGCATCCCATTTGGCTAGCAGAGAGGAGGCCAAGTGGCAAGGAATTGGGACACCTTCAAGGGGCTGGGAGTCTCCTTGCCAGCTGACTAGGAGAAGTAAAAACAGCAACTCAGCCCTACAGCCACAAGGAAATGAATTCTGCCAACAGCCAATGAGCTTGGCAGAGGACTCCTAAACTCAGGTGAGAATTGCAGCCCGGACCAACACCTTGATTTCAGGCAGGCAGGACCCGGAAGAGAGTCCAGACATGCTGGACCTGTACTTCGACAGTGCCGCAGAGGTAAAGAATCCACCTGCCAATGGAAGAGAGGCAAGATATGCTGGTTCGATCCCTGGGTCAGGAAGATTCCCTGGAGGAGGAAATGGCACACCACTCCAGAATTCTTGCCTGAAAAGTTCCATGGGTGGAAGAGCCTGGTGGGCTACAGTCCTGTAGGGTTGCAAAGAATCCGACAGCAATCAATGACCAAGCACCAGCACAACAACAGAAATTGTTAAGATAACAAGTGTATACTGTTTTAAGTTGCTGAGTCTCTGGTAACTTGTTACATAGCAGTGGAAAACTGATACAACTCTCAATTACAGATTTGAAATTGCCAAAGACCAGTTGGGAAGTCAAGAACTTGTTTCTATCTTTGCCACCCAAATCAAGACACAGGAAGCCTTCCATTCTGGAGTATCCATTTTCCGGAAACATCCGATGGGAGCTTTAATGGGTAAGTAGCTGAGGCACTTTAACAATGAAGCGATCCTGGATGTTTTTAGCTGTGCTGGTTATCTCCCCTGTGCTCTTCACCCTGACTCATCCTGCTCTGTGCACTTGGAGGCTGACCAGGGCAGACGGGTACCATAGTCCCTGTGCCATGCTGCTCCCCATGGCACCCATGTGCGGGCCGCAGATGGGTAGTAGGGAGAAGAGAGAGGAGGGCTGGGACATTTATTTCCCAGATTGGCTCCATGCATTGTGTCATGCTTGACCAAGCCAGAACCCCTACTGACAGACCTCTCCATTAGGTGACTCCTGGTTACTTCTCCTGCCCTTGACTTCTCAAGCTTAGGACTCATGTGCTGGGGACACCCACCCCGTCACTAGACCCCTGGTCCTCCACTACTATTTAGTGATTGCCCTAAAACCTACCTATATTTGCGTAAATCTCTTCATAGAATTCTCTTCAGTTATGCTATTTTAAAATGCCAGCAGTTTCTTAACAGACTGTTAGAGTAGTCAAAGTGTCCATTTTTAAATGATAAAACGTGGGACTTAAGATACATTTCTGTATCTGTTGGGTGGCTATGTCCAGCTGTGCCCTTTGACCTTCAAGTATTATTAGCTTCTTATTCCCACCTCCCTGTTAGAATACTGCATAAAATTGGAAGACCATGTGTTGGTGTAAATAATGTAGATCCTATGAATACAAGATTTTCTTTACTGTATGGTGTGTATGCTTTGTCACTCAGTTTGTGTCTGACTCTTTGTGACCCCAGCCTATAGCCCCCCAGGCTCCTCTGTCCGTGGGGATTCTCCAGGCAAGAATACTGGAGTGGGTTGCCATGCCCTCCTCCAGGGGATCTTCCCAACCCTGGTCTTCCGTATTACAGGTTGATTCTTCACAGTCGGAGCCACCAGGGAATGTCATTTTCAGTAAAGGAGAAGCCTCCTGGTGTGAAATAGGTACCAGGATGTTACAAGATGCCTCAGATACCAGTGCGTGGCAGGGCTTTTAAGATAAACATTTAATGAAATGATATGCCTCATCTTCCCCATTTGCAAAACAGGACAATTAGTATTATTTGTCCCCTACTCACAAATTAAATTAAATTTCATATATAAAAGATTAACTTTAGTAATTTTTTTCATATTATTGCTATTAATAATAATAACTAAGGTGTATTGATGGTTGACTACACACTAGTCTTAATTCTAAGTTTCTTAGATACATTTCCTATTCAAGTCAGTTCAGTCGCTCAGTTGTGTCCAACTCTGCAACCCCGTGGACTGCAGCACGCCAGGCCTCCCTGTATATCACCAACTCCCAGAGTTTAATCAAACTCATGTCCATTGAGTTGTTGATGCCATCCAACCATTTCATCCTCTGTCATCCCCTTCTCCTCCTGCCCTCAATCTTTCCCAGCATTACGGTCTTTTCAAATGAGTCAGCTCTTCACATCAGATGGCCAAAGTATTGGAGTTTCAGCTTCAGCATTAGTGCTTCCAATGAATATTCAGGACTGATTTCCTTTAGGATGGACTGGTTGGATCTCCTTGCAGTCCAAGAGACTCTCAGGAGTCTTGTCCAGCACCACAGTTCAAAAGGATCAGTTCTTCAGCACTCAGCTTTCTTTATAGTCCAACTGTCACACCCATACTTGACAACTGGAAAAACCATAGCTTTGACTAGACCAACCTTTGTTGGCAAATTAATGTCTCTGCTTTTTAATATGCTGTCTAGGTTGGTCAACTTTTCTTCCAAGGAGCAAGCATCTTTTAATTTCATGCTGCAATCACCATCTACAGTGATTTTGGAGCCCCCCCCAAAATAAAGTCTTTCACTGTTCCCACTGTTTCCCCATCTATTTGCCGTGAAGTGATGGGACCAGATTCCATGATCTTGGTTTTCTGAATGTTGAGTTTTAAGCCAACTTTTTCACTCTCCTGTTTCCCTTTCATCAAGAGGCTCTTTAGTTTTTCTTCACTTTCTGCCTTAAGGATGGTGTCATCTGCATATCTGAGGTTATTGATATTTTTCCCAGCAGTCTTGATTCCAGCTTGTGCTTCATCCAGACCAGCATTTCTCATGATGTACTCTGCATATAAATCAAATAAGCAGGGTGACAATATACAGCCTCGACGTACTCCTCTCCTTATTTGGAATCAGTCTGTTGTTCCATGTCCAGTTCTAACTGTTGCTTCCTGACGTGCATACAGATTTCTCAAGAGGCAGGTCAGGTGGTCTGGTATTCCCATCTCTTGAAGAATTTCCCAGAGTTTATTGTGATTCACACAGTCAAAGGCTCTGGCATAGTCAATAAAGCAGAAGTAGAGATTTCCTACTACTCTTCACAATAACACTGTGATGGAAATATTATTATAGTCCTGCCCATTGTACATGTGAATGATAAAATGCAATTTGTAGATGAAATGGAATGCAAAGGATTCAGTGCACATAGCTAGTGGGTGGTGACACCAAGATTCAAACCTACTCAAGCCTGGTGTTATTCACTTACATCTCACGAGTTCACTAAGGCTGCCTTACAGTACACAAAATGCTGATGACCAAAAAAAATTAGGGGGCAATATCAGGATGTTAGATACTACTTCAACAAAATCTAGGGCTTTTCTCATCATCTACCTATTGGCCCTTACAAAGTTGTATTAACTTCCAAAGTGTTATGTTATGCCTCTCTCAAAGGTACAAATCTTCTCTAACCAGGGGAGGAGTATTAAGAAAAGAGAACAATTACTTCTTGGAGAAAATGAAGTTCTCTCAAATATATTTCCTCTAAATAGTGTGGAAATGGCAGGGAATTAAAAAAAAAAAAAAACATGTTTAGGTATCAAAAATATCCATTCATACTCTATGAGAATCTCATATTCACAATCACAACAAGTAACTTTATGCTAAGACTGCAAAAAAACAGGAGAATGCTTACTGAAACTGTATAAAATTACATGCCCTTTTCTGGGAAAAGAAAAAAAAAAGGATTCAGTTGTATGAAGGCATTATTTTATGTGCAATCTGAAGTACAGTTAACACAAATTGATTGAAAGTTATTTCTTGTCTCATAGCAAATGAGATTGCTTTCTACCCTCACAAGTGTTTTAATAATTAATTATTAAGTTAAATTTTTATGAACTTTAGAAATGTAACTCAAAATATATGAACAAGCCTTGAGCATATTTTAAAATAATTAATACAGTTATTGGAAGGTATAAATTTTTAATTATAGCTGCCTTTGTAAAGAAACCAAGACCCAGTACAACCTCATTTTTCCCTTGAAGGTGAAATGCTCATTTAAAGATACTAATTCTAATAACACTGGGCAAATGTACGGACTGAGACTTTTAAAGTAATTATGAATTTGTAAGAGATGTAATAATTTCATTTTGAGAAGGTTTTTGACTTAAGGTGTTTGAACTTCTCTGGTGGCTCAGATGGTAAAGCATCTGCCTACAATACAGAACACCAGGGTTCATTCCCTGGGTTGGGAAGATCCTCTGGAGAAGGAAATGGCAACCCATTCCAGTACTCCTTCCTGGAAAATCCCCTGGGTGGAGGAACCTGGTAGGCTACGGGCTATGGGGTCACAGAGTCGGACATGACTAAGCGACTTCACTTTCTTTTTTTTCCAAGGCATTGGATGACTTGGAAGAAATAGTCTCAATTTTAAAAAGGTGAAAACAGATTATTTCTTCTTCTGAGAACTTTCCAGGTCATTATAACCAGTTTTGCCTTTAACTGGGGGAATTTTTCTACACTAGGTCAAATGTCAACCAGAATCTTAATCCAAGAACCTATTACAAACTTAAACAAAATGACATCAAAAGAGCCATTGTTTCATTCAGTAAACATAAATTAGATACCTCCACCAAGCATGTGTGTGATACTGACAAACAGGTGTGTTGAAAATGTGAATTACCCACACTCTAATAGCTTCCCAGATATGTAAACCACAAAGCACAGTGATATCAAAAAGGCCACAGTGGAACTCTTATCAGTTACTACAGGAGCCCAGAAGATGAAGCTCTGACTCCCTCTCTGGGGTTCAAGCTAGAAGTTAGAGGATGGAAACAGGAGAACACGGTGCATAGAATGTCACACTGTGCATTTGCACTCCTGTGTGGTTATAGTAACTTGTATTGAAAATGAAAGTGAAGTCGCTCAGTTGTGTCTGACTCTTTGTGATCCCAAGCCCATGGGATTCTCCAGGCCAGAATACTGGATTGGGTTGCCATTTCCTTCTCCAGAGGATCTTCCCGACACAGGGATCGAACCCAGGTCTCCCACTCTTCAGGCAGACTCTTTACTGTCTCAGCCTCCATGGGCTTCCCTGGTGGTTCAGCTGGTAAAGAACCCGCCTGCAATGCAGGAGACCTGGGTTCGATCCCTGGATTGGGAAGATCTCCTGGAGAAGGGAAAGGCTACTCACTCCAGTATTGTGGCCTGGAGAATTCCGTGGGCTGTATAGTCTATGGGGTTGCAAAGAATTGGACACGACTGAACTTGTATTATAATGTCACAAATTATTTGTCAGTGAACGTGTTATATCATAATATTGGTAAGGTTGAATGTATGTTCTCACACATTCACACATTTATCGGTGAGCTGTGATCATTTTAAGTGGGTAGTACCATGAAAAATAATTGAGTGAATTAACACTTAAAAATAATATATTTACTATATAAAACATGTATTAGTAAGATATGAGGTAATATATGGTGAGGTATGGTTTGTAGAAATGAGCCCTCTTTATTCAAAACCCCTAAATCATGTTTGGAACCAGCAGTTGAGGGCAGTACATCATGACCTAATATAATGTTTTAGAGTATGCTTTCTTATAGAAAAAAAATGTGAGGCCATTGTTTCCTTTCACTTTGACCCTATTGAGTTCATGATCTCTGAAACATGAGTGTGACAAAGAATACCATATGCCAGGGTAGGATTAAAAAGGTCTATGGCGTTCAGTGTTTGATAACACAAAACAGTAAGTCACATGACATTCTGGTCAAAACAGGTGTGAACCTAGAAGGTCAGTTGCTCATTGTAGTCACCTTGGGCCTCTGATAAAGCCCACCCTGAGGTGCTCAGACTGCCTCCTAGGACTTGCAGTGTGAGGGGGCTGCCTCACACAGCCATCTCCGGTATGTAAGGGTCTGAGGTGGAAGCAGTGTAATGGCCGTGCACCTGTGGCAAGACCGCACTGGTGCCTCTAAGAAGTCGGGTCGGACCACCGGCCCCCTCACTGTCCACATCTTGCCTGTTGTGACAAACCTCAAAATGAAATGCCAAGAAGCCACAGAAGTCAATCAGAAATTATGCCATAAATCAAAAACTCTCTATCATGTCCTTCCATGTTAAAAGAAACGGTTATTTTCCAGTCTGGAACTAAGGGGTTAGAGGTTGCCCACTTCCGCCTCATGATGCCTATCTCATGTGTGACGCATGTCGTCATCACAGAGAAAGGCAGGTTAGCGTGGCCTGGGTTTTCTTTCTATCTCTACTTCCCCTCTTGGGATATCGGAGAGTCTTCAAAATGAAAATTCTCTCAGTTTAATGTAAAAGGGTCAGAGAGAAGCAAACCTCCTCTTTTCACTACTGACTATTCAGTCTGCAGATTTCAGTTTCTCCTTCCATAGTATGAATAGGATTCAAATCTGAGTCCTCTGAGTGCACATCATTGCCTATAGTAGAAGATGGTATCTCAAAAATGTTAAGAGTTTGTAGCTATCAGCCCCACTCCTCCTTCAATGCCCCTCCATCTGGGCACACAATCCTGTATTTCTTTACGATGAGAGGGAGAGGCAGAAACTCCGTCCTTTTTAAGATTTAGCATTGGATATCTCATACCATTGCTCCTGAGATATCCATTAGTCAAGGGCCAGATTCTAGGGAGAGAGGGAGCAAAAGAACATAAATCCCACTGAGAGGAGTGTCAGTCACCTTGTAAGGAAAGCGTGTGAGACTGAATAAACATACTGATGTAACCATCTTTAGAGCATATAATCTTCAATCTGTCACACCCTCTCTCCAAGTAAGAAGGGCCCAGTCCTTAGAGATATAATGGCTGTTCTCTTCTTCTCAGGGCAGGGAAAATAATTTTATTTATTCTCTTACAAGGATGAATAAAATGTTTCCTCTTAAAAGAAATGAAAATTGCATTGAATATATTCATATCCAAATGGAAGTATATAAACTTGCTTCTGCCAAATGAATCCATCAGTGGGAATAATTAAACCAAGGTTTGTGTAGGAATTGGCAGAATTAGGAGGGAGATTGTGGACTCAAATTTCTGATTAGGTTGCTGTAGTCTATAAGAAGTAAATATTTTATCTTCATCCTGTTTCTGGCACAGAGCTAACCCTGTTGGAATCTCCTAAGTGGTGAGAGCTTTAAAGGTGTCTTTTGTTCTGTAACTTAAGGTGGGCTTTGGACCAAAACCTAAGGATGGGGGCTAGTTGCCAGGGGAACTAATCATGTGATTAGAGGTTCACTCAGAGAAGGATTCTTGCCTGGAGAATCCCATGGACAGAGAAGACTGCCAGGCTACAGTCCATGGGGTAGCCAAGAGTCAGACACAACTGAAGTGACGACTTAGCACGCACACACACAGAAGGAAAGGCTTCCCATGAGAGTCCCTTGGACAGCGAGGAATTCAAACCAGTCAATCCTAAAGGAAATCAACTCTGAATATTCACTGGAAGGACTTGTGCAGAAGCTGAAGCTCCAATACTTTGGCCACCTGATGCAAAGAGCCAACTCGTTGGAAAAGACCCTGATGCTGGGAAAGATTGAGGGCAGGAGAAGAAGGGGGTGACAGAAGATAAAGATGGTTGGATAGCAAAACCAACTCAATGGATATGAGTTTGAGCAAAGAGATAGTGAAGGACAGGGAAGCCTAGCATGCTGCAGTCCATGGGGTTGCAAAGAGTCAGACATGACTTAGCAAATGAACAACAGAGCAGGAAGAGGGGCTGGAAGCTGGTTCAATCACCAACGGCCAGTGAATAATCATGTCTATGTAATGAACCCTCCAGAAAACCCAGAAAGGATGGGAATCAGAGAGCTTCCAGGTTGGTAACATAAGAAGTTTCAAGGAGACTGCTGAAATGGAATGCACATGGAAGCTTTGTGCCCTTCCCCATTGCCTTGCCTTATGTATCTCTTCCATTTGGCTATTCCTGAGTTGTATCTTTTTATGATAAACCAGTAATCTAGTAAATAAAATGTTTCTCTGAGTTCTGTGAGCTGCTCTAGCAAATTAATCAAACTCAAGGAGGGGGTCATTGGAACCTCTGACCTATAGCTTGTTGGTCAGAAAGACAGGTGGCAGGTGGCAGCCTGACTGTCTCCAGGTAGAGAGTGTCAGAATTGAGTTGAAGTGTAGGTCACCAGAATTGTTTGATAATTTGAGGAAACATCCCCCACCCCCGATACACATACACACTAAAATTGGATGATGAATCTTTGAGAACAATTTAGAACCAAAGAGTACTTTAATTGTTATAATATCAGGAACTAGTAACTTTATATCCATCATGAAAATACGTCCAAAAAGTACATAATAAATAATGCTTTATAAAGCATTTTTAAAATAATTTTTATATTATTTTTAATAATAAAGGTAACACAATATTGTAAATCAGCTATACTTCAATTTACAAAAAGAATACAGTAGGTAAAAGTTTATTAGAAAAAATACTCAGCAGTTTATTGGGAGGTTAAGTCTCTTGAAACAACTTCCCTGTAGAGACAGAAAAACAGTGTGGATAATTTGGCTAAAACACCCTTTGAATCCCAAACTCAAAAAAAGAGAAAGAAACAACAATTAATTTAAAACATTTATACCACAGAATGATCTAAGACTTGGTTATTAGTAAGAATGGAATAGCATTTCATTTTCCTATTAATAAATATAGAGTACAGAGTAAATTAACAAAAGAGTTGTAGACTAAGCTGCTGCTGCTGCTTAAGTCGCTTCAGTCGTGTCCAACTCTGTGCAACCCCATAGACGGCAGCCCACAAAGCTCCCCGTCCCTGGGATTCTCCAGGCAAGAACACTGTGGACTTGAGTAAATTATTCTAAGGGAGGAAAAAGAATTTTTCCACTATCTGTCTGAGTTTTTACCTGAGACCTCCTTAGTAAAACATACATTAATAAGAAAAAAGCAAGCAGGTTATTAGCATGTATACTTCATGAATACATGGGAGAAACCCAGGGAAAAAAAGTGCATCTCTCTGAGGTAGGTTAGAACTCATGCTTACATATCATCATAGGAAAAAGGGAAGATTGACCTTTCTGGGCAGGGTAAATGATTTTTAGGAAAAGTGAGTGGTCCCTTAGAAGAATCGTTTGAAGTTACGATAGTTAGTGACAAAGTTTGTCTGGGTGTCTCCTGTGATGAATTCCTCAGGAGAGGATTCATGATAATTTAGTTTCTTTTGGAGGATCTGTCTTTAGGCTTATAAGGGTAGTTCAGAGACAGCGTGTCTGAACAGTTGCCATTTCTCAAGTATCCACAGTTCAAAATGATCAGTATACTAAAGGGCACATTCTGAGGTGGTGCGTTACTCTTTATTATCAAGAATTTCTAGTAAAATGATTGATACAAGTACCTGCCTTCTAGGAGTTTGAAGTTCCTTAAGTAGGTGTTTTGTTTTTTTTTTTTTTTTCTTATACGTTTCTGAAATCTGTTAAATACTTTAGGTTTTCTACATTTAATCATCTATATTTCCTCTCTTGCAAGAAATTTTCAGTTAAGCAATGATAATTTCAGTCCAACCTTTGTCTAACATACTGCATTTTGAACAGACATGGTCTAAAGAGAGAACTGGTCAAATTTGAGAGCAGGGAAGCAAAAAGAAAACCTTTGTAGATGGTTCCTCAGTTCTGTGCCCTGAAAGAGAAAATGTAGCTAAGTTTCCAAGGTCCTCTCTGGAATTTGAGACCTTGATAAAAAGCCTTTTCCCTCTCTATGGACTGGGGGAGACAACTCCTGCAGAAAAGAGAGAGCCGCCCTACCCCATGCTTGAGACCCCAGAGTCAGCTCAGACCAAGGTGTAAAAGCTTGGAGTGCCTGAGAAAAACCAAGCTGTGACTGCCCTCTGCTGGACAGGCCTAGATGACCAACGTCTCTGAGACCCCATAGGACAAGATGCCAGTTCCCCTTCACTCTCCCTCGTGCCTACTAAGCTCATCAATACTCTCACTAGGCTACTTGCTACAGCCTCTATGCCACCATTCTGGCTCTTTCTTCTCCTGAGATGTGTACTGTGGCTTCTTAGGTAGTGCTAAGTAGGCACTGTATTTTCACTTTCCCCAATTTTTAAGCAAGGTGACATTCTGCCCCAAGTCTGAGATACCATTCTCTCCTCAGTTCCACCCAAAACTCCAATGTACTTTATCTCTAGGATGTAATGGACTACCAGCAAATTTGACTACTTTGCAATTCACTAATTGCTCTTTACATTTGCTGAGTTCCCTTCTATGTAACAGATGGCTATGGGATAGTGATCTTTAAATTGACTGAGAGAAACAGAGAATCAGAATAGAAAACCATTGAGTTAGAAAAAGAGAGCTGAGTTCCAATACTAACTTTATCACTCCAGGCCTCATTTATCTCTGTCTGTATGGAAAGAGATGAACTATATCACTATTTCCAATTTAAGGTCCTTAAGAGTTTAAAATGTAATCACAAATATCTGGGAAATATAAACAGCCTATGCATATGTTAGACAAAACATCACATTTCTAAAGACATAATTATATAATTATTAGTAAAAATATATAATTTAATAATTATTACTTTCAGTTCAGTCACTCAGTCATGTCTGACTCTGCGACCCCGTGGACTACAGCACTCCAGGCTTCCATGTCCATCACCAACTCCCGGAGTTTGCTCAAATTCATGTCCATCAAGTCGGTGATGTCATTCAACCATCTCATCCTCTGTGGTCCCCTTCTCCTCCTGCCTTCAATCTTTCTCAGCATCGGGGTCTTTTCAAATGAATCAATTCTTTGCATCGGGTGGCCAAAGTATTGGTTTCAGTTTCACCATCAGTGCTTACAATGAATATTCAGGACTGATTTCCTTAGGATTGACTGGTTGGATCTCCTTGCAGTCCAAGGGACCCTCAAGAGTCTTCTCCAGCACCACAGTTCACAAGCATCAATTCTTTGGTGCTCAGCTTTCTTTATGGTCCAACTCTCACATCCATACATGACCACTGGAAAAACCATAGCTTTGACTTCATGGACCTTAGTCGGCAAAGTAATGTCTCTGCTTTTTAATATGCTGTCTATGTTTGTCATAGCTTTTCTTCCAAGGAGTAAGCGTCTTTTAATTTCATGGCTGCAGTCACCATCTGCAGTGATCGTGGAGGCCCCCAAAATGAAGTCTGTCACTGTGTCTGTCACTGTTTCCATTGTTTCCCCATCTATTTGCCATGAAGTGATGGGACCAGATGCCATGATCTTAGTTTTCTGAATGTTGAATTTTAAGCCAAATTTTTCAGTCTCCTGTTTCCCTTTCATCAAGAGTCTCTTTAGTTCTTCTTCGCTTTCTGCCATAAGAGTGGTGTCATTTGTCTATCTGAGGTTATTGATATTTCTCCCAGCAATCTTGATTCCAGCTGTGCTTCATCCAGCCTGGCATTTCACATAATGTACTCTGCATATAAGTAAATAAGCAGGGTGACAATATACAGCCTTAACATACTCCTTTCCCAGTTTGGAACCAGTCTGTTTTTCCATGTCCAGTTCTAACTGTTGCTTATTGACCTGAGAAATTGCAGATTTCTCAGGAGGCAGGTAAGGTGGTCTGGTTTTTTTTTGTTGTTGTTGTTATTATTACTTTGGTACTACACTAATGCATTTGGTTATTTTTGCTTTAATTTGTAAATTATCTACATAATACAAAAATCTTGGGACCACATCCTTCTGTGGATTTAAATGACTTTATCATTTAATCCAAAATTTATCTGATATATCACCCTCATCTGTATAACTGTCAGGTACCTCCTTAATCATTTCTCCCATAGTTACTTCTGAGAATACCTGGAGAGTTATACAAATACCCACAAACCAGTGAACTCCTGTTTGCCCTCCTATCAACTCGATGATCACTCCCCTCTGCAAATCCAAGATCGTAAGCACCAGCACCTTGGTTGCAGACACTGTCTAGGGAGGTCCGCCAGGCCCATGAGGTTGTCTGCTTGACTTTCAGTGCTACAGGACCCTTGAGCTGCTGATAAGCTTGTATACTCTGTGGTTTTTGTTACACTGAGGTGAAGCCAGATTCAGCACAGAATGAAGGGGAATGGCTTCTCCCCATAAAGCCCAGATAAAGCCATGGACCCTAGCTAAGTTGAAAGCTAGAGAACATATGCTGTCAACCACTGTCTTACAATCTCTGAAGCCCCACCCAACCCTTCTTCATTCTCCTGGACAGGAAAAAGAGGGGAAAGCATTCTCCTCTCCAGACTCTGTTCCCCCACACATGAGTTAATCCACTGGGACATCAGAGCTCTTGGTGAAACAGATTAATTCAAGGGAGTCAGTGGAGGAAAAAGTAATACAAGAAAATCTTAGTGGTGATAAAATTTGAGAACTCTGAGCTACAGGTGACGCTTAAGCCCCCATTCAGCACTCTCTTGATGGTGTAGCCCTCCTGGCATCACCTTGTCTCACAGGGAATGTGGGAGTTTTCTTTATTGGCTTTCTTGGAATACTTCATCCCTGTTATTGTTGTTTTTCAGTCACTAGGCCGTGTCCAGCTCTTTGTGACCCCGTGGACTGCAGCATGCCGGGCTTCCCTGTCCTTCACTCTCTCTTGGAGTTTGCTCAGACTCACGTCCATTGGGGCAGTGATGCCATTTCTACTGCTCTGACCTGCCACCAATTCCACACTTGTTCTTCATTCTCTTTTTTCCTAACATGCATTACGCATCTTGTCTAAGCAGTACAATTTCTATTGTTTGTAGTGATTTTATTTTTCCTACTTAGATGTCACCAGAAAATAATTTGATATTAATGAGCTTCTTTATATATTATAAAAAGACAATATCCTCAAATTTGAGTGCTTAGAGATAGATGCTTTAGAGATATCCCCTTATTTTGTGATATCATGTAATATATGTGATAGATCATTCTAATACCATTTAGATAACAAAGAATATGGACTATTTTATTTGTTGCCAATAAAACGGCAAAACAAAGATTTAAAACCAGTTCAGTCTTCAAATCCATTATCTTAAATCTCTACTCAGGAAAGCTAAGAAAAAAGGAAGCAAAAAAGGCTTTTGCAATCAAAATAAATTTCACATAATCCATGCACTAAAGCTTATTAACTCTTCTCTAAGGGAATCTCTCAGACTCTGAATCAGAGCCTAAAATATTCATGCTAATCCCAATCCCATTTCTAAATTATCTGTTTTCTAAATCTATGTCAGGTAGAAAACAGCCTGTTGATAGCTGTGAGAGGAATAAATGATGTAATTATCAGATTCAGAGGAAAGAGACAGGAAACTTATAAAAATTAGTCTCACAAACTGAAACATTCCCAGAAGGGTAGGACTGCTTAGAGGCACACAGCGGTACATTCTAATATCAGATGAGTGCAATCGTTGGTGTTCATAAATTCTGAGGGCATTTTGTCACTCTTATACCCTACTTACAATAACGCCATTAAATTTTCCAAAAGACATGAATCAGCAAGGAGAGAGGGGTCTGGAATTCTCAAGGAGGAAGAAAGGACAAACTTTTTTCCTTCTCTACATTCCTTAGGATTATATAACAACAATGTATTATGTATTATGCCTGAGGACAGTCTCTGGATTAAACCTTCTGGCTAATTCTGTTATCTTAAAATGTAAATTATGGGAGTAGGTCTGGTGAGGTCTTTACAACCTCCAGACATTCTTTGGATTCACTGGAGAGTATATAACTCCATTGCTAACATTTACAAGCGGGTACTCTTTCTACCCCCTTCTGATGCCTATGTCAGAAGCTTTCTCTATCTCCTTTATACTTTAATAAAACTTTATTACACACACACACAAAAAAAGCAACTGCAAGTTCTCGTTTATACACCTTTTTTCAAAACTTAACTTTCTGCATTGAGTATTCTAGCACCACTGTTGGAAAACAATTGATTTTATCCAACACGAAAGTTGAATTTTTAAGAGTATGTAAATCTGTTTTTGTAAAGCTCAAGAGGAAGCAAAGTAAAACACTGTTTTGTTTAAAGTGAAAAGTGAAAGTGAAGTTGCTCAGTCATGTCTGACTCTTTGCGACCCCATGGACTGGGGCCTACCAGGCTCCTCCATCCATGGGATTCTCCAGGCAAGAATACTGGAGTGGGTTGCCATTTCCTTCTCCAGGGGATCATCCCGACCCAGGGATCGAACCCAGGTCTCCCGCATTGGAAGTAGACGCTTTTAACCTCTGAGCCACCAGTTTTGTTTAAAAATATGTGATAAAATAATTTTTTAAGCCATACATTATAAAAACAAAACTTTTATACACAAAGAAATAATGGTCCTAAAATTTGAAATAGTGCTTTCTTCCAGGAGGAGACAGGGAGATGAAATAAGCAAGTAACCCAATTCAAAAATGGACAAAGGATTTGAATACACATTTATCCAAAGAAACTATCAATAAACCAATAAGGACATGAAAAGATTCTCAACGTCATTCTTTACTCATTAGGAAAATGTGTATGAAAACCACAGACACCATTTCTCACCCACTAAGGTGGGTATATAAAAAAGACAAACAGTAGCAAAGGTTGCCAAAGATGTGCAGAAACTGACACTCATGCATGGCTGGTGAGAATGTAAAATGACAATTATATTGGAAAACAGATTAGTGTTTCCTAAAAAACATTAAACAAATTTACCATGTGACCTTGCAATTCCAGTCTTTCATATCTACCTAGGAGCAATGGGTAAATTCTATGATACATAAAATATCTCAATAAAACTTTTTTTAAAAGCATAGCAGATTTCAACTTTTTCCTCTAACATTTTAGTAGACTACCCACATTATTCAAAGCCCCTGTGAAATTGTTCTTAATTGAAGCAACACATGACTGTGCTGCTCGTCTCCTTCTAGTTTGCATAACTGACAGGTGGAAAGGAGAGGCTTAATTACCCGCAAATTACTCTCATTATCATTCCTTCCAATTTAAACAGCCAAAGTGTGGTTGTGAGTAATGTCACTAAAAATGTGCCAGTTTGCAGTCCTAAAAACAACAGGAAAAATACTGATGACTGGTGACCTTTGAGTCATTGGCCCTGGTAACATGGGCACAGTCAGCTTGTAGCTTTGCCTCTGCCTTGGATCAGCTAGACTGTGTCACATGTTTTACCTTAAAGTCAAAGAAAAGGAGTTGATAGTAACTCTTATTTAAAAGAAAATGATCAACTTTTAAAATTATGTATGTAGATGATTATCTACAGGGCAAAATGGAAAAGTAGATAAACATGAACATGGCTGAAATGCATGAAATCCAAAAAGAGAAAAGAAGAGTCACCTGAAGACATACCTGCTGTTCCTCTGAGAAAGTATTCCTTTGGTTCTTCACGTAGAACTTGATAAGGTTCAACATGTCCTCGCATTCGTATTTCCCTGGAGACTCAGGTGACTGTTTCTGTGATGGTTGTTTTGAATGGAGACATATTCTAAATTTATGTCTAGTGTATTATTGCTCTGTGGAGTTTATGGTGGTTGTTTTTTTAATATGACTGTGCTGAAAGCCTTTTAGAAGAACATCTAGGATGAACTTAATGGCTTTGTTTATGCTGTTTTGGAGAGCAGGTTCTTTCTGCCCTGCAAAATGAAAAAGTTATTTGGGGAAACACAACATTAGACTGGCATATTTTTCCTCAGATCTGTGGTAATGTTACCATGAGGCTAGAACTGTCAGACCAAGACAGCAAAGCATTGAGAGTGCCATTAGCACTGAAATGCACACAGCCTAGTTTTCTATTACTAGTGATGCAAAAGGAAAACACCGCAGAGCAACAAGAGAACAACATGAATTATTCCCCCTTTTATCTATCACTTTATATTCAACCAGACAGAAAGGTAAAGAGCAATGGAGAGTTCTCCATTTGCCAACAAAGCAACTTAGATTCATTAAACATCATCATACTTAGAAGAAGTATCCTGGACTTAGAATTAGACATTGTTCAAGGACTTCCCTTTTTTGTGGAATCTCTTCCTCTTGAATCTTCTCCTGATAAAATTCATTGCTTGAGTTTGGAACCGAGAAAGGACATTAGTGGGAAAAATGGGGGAAATCTGAATAAAACCCGTCATTTAGTAAATAGTATTGTATCAGTGTTAATTTACTAATTTTGCTTATTGTGCCAAAAGTATGTAAGATGTTTCACCTGAGGAACAACTGGGTGAAGGGTACAAAGGAATACTCCTTTGCAACTGTTCTGTAAACCCAAATATATTTCATAACAAAACCACTCGAGCATACAACCTAAAGAGAGTTCCTAAATGTAGAACAACAAAATTCTACTCTTCCTGTGAGAACTGGATCAGATATCTTCCCCATAATGTCTGTTTTTATCCGCTACCAGTGAGACTATGTTACATGCTCTGATGGCCTTTTGTTTGTTTACAGCACATACCACATTCTAACATTTATAATTGATGTCCATGTTTTATCTCCCCTGTTAAGAAAGCAGAGAGCGTTAGGACCAAAAAAAAAAGGTGAGTTTAAATCCTAGTTTATCAACCTTGGGTGAATGACTTAGCCTCCCCAAGTCTCAGTTTCTTCATCTAAAGAAGTGAGATTAACCAGGTTAATTATAGATTAACCTCTCATAGATTCGATGATCTCATATGCCTAAAGATCTTTGGGAAAAGCAGAGCACCTCATAGAAGCTCAAAATATATATTTATGTATTGATCCCATTATCCTTATTATTAGACTATTTTTCTTGGTATCAGGGACATTTTCATCGTAGTTCACAGTGACTTGAAATATGGATGCTCAGAAATGGGTTAGTGAATCGAAGTGATTCCAGAATATGTTTTTTCAGGTTGATGTGTATGTCAAACATTCTCATTTAACTCTCTATTCCAATACTTTATTTCTCTAAATTATTATTTCACTTTTTACAGCATTCTCAATTCTCAAAAGTATGCATGAATACTCAATTATATCTAGCCCAAACCATTGACATTTCTCATGAAACTACTATAGGAGAAAAGGGTTTTTTTTTTTTCCATATAAAGTTATTGAGTAAACCTTAAATGTTCCCCTTTTCTATTTCTCTCTCTGGAGCAAGAATTTGCCTCTCACTACAACTCAGTAACCTGCGTCACATTCTTGGGCTTGTCAGTGCCTGTTTCAGGGGACCCTGCTCAAAATCTGCAGTACTTGCCCTGGTTTATTAATAACTTCATTTCCAGTCACTAAGCAGACTCTGTATATTCTAACCCTACTCATACCTATGTGTCTGGGGACTTAGCAAAACTGAAGAGAGCTGGAGTAAAATAACATGACATTTTCACTTACTTTTTATATGAATATTATGAAAACATTTATTAGCATAAATCTAATTGTTTTCTCATTCATTCATCCATTCTCTTTGAGAAAGGGTGATTGATTATTTAGTACCTACCAGCCACTAAACAAAATACTGAAAATATGAAGAAAAAAAAAAAAAAAAAGTTCCTACCCTAAATAAGTTCGTGTCCTCTAGACAAACAAACTTGTAAACAGCTCATTAAAATGCAATGTGGACTGTGCAATAAAAGGACGTTACGGAACATTATGGGATCATAAAAGAAACATTTCAGTCTGGGGAGAAGAGGCGCATCATGACTCCAAAGCATAGTTCTCAGCCAGAGCTGCCATGGAAATTATCTGGGCAGCTTTAAAAAATACTGATTCCTGGAGCCACTTACATACATTCGATTATGATTGGCCTGGGGTGATGGGGCCTCTATGATCCTAAAGAATGAGAAGAAACTAGCCAGGCTGAGGACTGGGAAAGTGAGGAAGGGCATAGAGAAAGGGTATGTCAAACAGACAGCAGCATGAGCAAAGCCATTGAGGCAAGGAAGAGGAAACTGACAAGCATTCCAGTTTTGTGAAAGAGCAGTGTTGTAAGTAGGCTTTTGATCTTCTGAGAGCAGAGGTAGGAAGTGAGATGAGAGGTGAGCAAGGAAGCCATGTGCTGCTTCAGGATAACAGATTTGGGGCAAAGAAATGCCATGGTCAGATTGATATTGTAGATAGCTTCCTCTGCTAGCTGAGTAGAGGGGGGCGGGATTTTATTGGGTTGGCCAAAATAATCGCTCAGGTTTTTTGGTATGATGTTATGGAAAAACTGGAACAAATTTCTTGGCCAGCCCAAGCGATAGCCACGACTGGAGGCAGGGAGAATGAATCTGGATGTGCAAATGAGACACAAAGGCCAGAGTCTTGCAATGGCATTAGGAAGAGATTCCTAAAAACTGTTTGGAAAGTCATATTAGCTGGGCTTAGATACTGTTGGGGTGTGGTGAAAGAGGTGAAAGGAAAAATCTGGTGAATGGGTGAATAAAGGTTACTTCCTACTGAGACAAGTTGGTGATGGCAGTAGGTTTAAGAGGAAATGTGATCTGCTCAGCTTGGAACACAATGCATTTGAGACACCTGTGGAGCTTTGAGATGGAGATATTGTACTAGGCCACCTGGTCCAGGTTTCAGGATGGATGAGAGCATGGTTTTGGACTCATTCAAGGTTGCTTTTGCTTTGCCTGGATCCTGAAGCAGCATATAAGCAATGCAAAGATAGGGATGTGACAGGCTGACATAGTTCCTCATTGTCTCTCTTTTATCTTAAGGAGACACATTGCAAATGCAGTGTCTTGGCAGTG
This sequence comes from Oryx dammah, assembly GCF_014754425.2. Taxonomy (NCBI): domain Eukaryota; kingdom Metazoa; phylum Chordata; class Mammalia; order Artiodactyla; family Bovidae; genus Oryx; species Oryx dammah. The sequence goes on from NW_024070187.1 coordinate 35,066,703, forward strand.
TATGTGAACAATTTTTCCACTGAGAGAAAAGAATTACAGCTCTATGGGCTTTCCTGACTTTTATACCCTCAGCCATGTCAGCACCCAGCAATGTTTGGTAACATTTGAAGCTCCAATTCTGCTGTTCCATAGACCATATTACACAACCTACTATCTGGGTTCTGAGGCTTGAAGTTCTTGCCTTATTAGTACCAGAGAAGATGCCTTATCTACCCAAGTCAGTCTGGTCACATATATCTCGTAGGTTCTTTTAGTTATATCTCAATAGGCAATGATATTTGGAGGAGTATGAATAAGGGCTAAGCCTCCCTGTGACTTCAATACCAAGTTATAAAGAAAGCAAGTTGCAGACCAAAGTCTGCCATAAACACAGATATTTATTAGTGTTCCGCTCTCTACTCTCGTAACAAACCATCCTAAAACTTAATAGACTATGTTAATAAAAAATTGATCAGTCCATCTAAGAAATGGAAAATTTTCTTCAGGCCAAATTTGAGGATTATAACTCAGGACGAGCACCTCAGAAAGCTCTGAGAACTCTTCTGCCCTTTAGAAGTCAAGGCACAGTTATATAACTTTTTTGAGACAGAGAGCTGTACATTAGATGACGTATGATTGACAGTTTACATAATCCAGATCTAGGCACCATGTGACCCCTCATGAGATGAGGAAGGAATGGCATCTTTAAGGAATTGCCTTGTTGATGCTAGGGGAATGTTGCTTCTTGTGGTTGAGCAGATATTTCTGCTCTTGGGAAAGGATACACAATGCAGAATGTGGGGAGAGGGAAGGCCAAAGGGGAGAGACAATTTTTGTTTTAATTTTTTTTGTCTTACCATAAAATAAAAATGTTGTTTCAAAGCTGAAATAACAATCTTACTATTAATATCTCACAGTTCTGAGGTATAACTGATCTCAGCTGGGTGAGTTTTCTTCCTTGGGATCTCTCAGTTGTCGTGTCTGCTCGGGTTCTGGAGCACAGACAGATTGAATATCCATGATGGCTACTCACATGGCTGGTTTGAAAGCTGGCTTTGGTTGGGAGCTCAGTTGGGGCCACAACACCTGTGCGTGTCCTCTTTTTTGTGGCCTGGCTTCTTCCCACCACACAGCATCTGGAAGCAGGGCAGTTAAGGGCCGTACCCAGAACTGGCAAAGTCATTTCTGCTGTACTCTATCACCAACCATTCCAGCAGCCACAGGAATAGTCCATATTCAATGGAATGAAGAAACAGGTGCCTGTAGCTTGATGGGAGAGTGATATGGTCACATTGTAGAAGATCAGTCTGTGAAAATACAATCAGCCACAGTTAGCAAATTGGCACAATGCAGTCATGCAACCCATTCTTTAAGAAAGATGAAGCCTCAGCTTTTCATCCTTTTTGTTGCTCCAAAAATCTTTTTCATAAAAAGCTTCACCTGAGGCAAGTGTAATACCATTCCAGAAATAGGGTTTGGCTGACTGGGTTTTTTGTTGGTGGCGGTGGTGGTATGTACCTGGCATCAAAGAATATGGACTCCTTGAGGCCCATGGAGCACCTCAGGGATTAAGCTCAGGACACTATCCCAAAGTGAACAGGGCTTATTAAACTCAGGTACCCTGTGTATTCAAGGTTGGTAGATGTCTGAAATATTCAGCACACGTATTCCCAGGTGGGTCAGTGGTAAAGAATTGACCGGCCGGTGCAGGAAAGGCAGGAGGTATGGGTTCGATCCTTGAGTCAGGAAGATCCCCTGGAGCAGGACCTGCCAACCCATTCCCATGTTCTTGCCTGGAAAATTCCATGGACAGAAGAGCCTGGCAGGCTACAGTCCGTGGGGTTGCACAGAGTCAAACTCAGCTGAGTGAGATGGCACACATATACTTCCCCACTCTCAGTGATATTGTGAGATCAACGAGTATTTTTAGGCAATATGTGAAAAATCATCAGCAGGCACTGGGAAACTGCTGCATTTGTCTACACGGGAGTTTCTGGGAATAGGTTTGTTCCTCACCCAGCACAGATGCCCAGAGACCACTGGATATGAAATTCTGAGCCTTTGCAGAGACCTCAGGGCTGGCTATTTTAATTTAGAAAGCATCGGATATAAAATTTTAAGCCATTTTTAAACTATTAAAAAAATATGAAACTGGATGAAATCCCCCAGGAAGGGTGAGTACAGTGAGAAAAGCAGTGATTCTTGGTCAGTGTCTGTGTCTTCTTAAATTTCTTTCATCAATGTCTTATAGTTTTCAGTGTAGAAGACTTTCATCTCCCTAGTTAAATTTATTAGTTTTATTCTTTTTGTTGCAGTTGTAGATGGGACTGTTTCCTTAATTTTCTTCCTGATGTTCTGTTATTAGTGTATCAAATCACAACATATTTTGTGTATTGATTCTGAAATTTTACTGAATTTGTTTATTCTAACATTTTGAGCGGGACTTTTTTAGATTTTCATTATATACTTTCATGTCCTCTCTAAATAATATAACACTTCTTCCTTTCAAATTTGAATGCCTTTTTTATTTTTATTTTTTCCCTAATTGCTCTGACTGAGACTTCCATACTATGTTGAATAAAAGTGCAAGAGTAGGCATCCTTGTTTTGTCCCTAATCTTAGAGGGAATGGTTTCAGCTTTTCACCATTGAGTACAAAGTTAGCTGTGAACTTGTCTTCTATGGGGGCTTCCCTTGTAGCTCAGTTGTTAAAGAATCTGCCTGCAGTGCAGGAGACCCGGGTTCGATCCCTGGGTTGGGAAGATCCCCTGGAGAAGGAAATGGAAACCCACTCCAGTATCCTTGCCTGGAAAATCTCATGGACAGAGGAGCCTGGTGGACTGCAGTCTTAAAGGGAATGGTTTCAGCTTTTCACCACTGAGTATGAAGTTGGCTGTGGACGGTCTTTATTATGTTAAGATATGTTCCCTATTTACCACTTTGTTGAGAGTTTCATCATCATTGAATGCTGAATCTTGTAAAATGATTCTTCTGCATCTATTAATATGATTAAATGATTTCTGTCCTTCATTTTGTTAATGTGATGTGTCATCATTATTGATTTGCATATGCTAAACCATATTTGCATCCCTGAAATAAATTCCATTTGTACATGGTATGTAATCATTTTAATGTATTGTTGAATTTGGTTTGCTAATGTTTTGTTGAGGATTTTTGCATTTATGTTCATCAGGAATATTGGCCTGTAGTTTTCTGTTCTGGTGGTGTCCTTGTCTGGTCTTGGTATCAGGGTAATACTGGCCTCATAAATGAGTTTGGAGGTGTTTCTTCCTCTTCTTTCTTTGGAAGTGTTTGAGAAGGATTGCTATTCAATCTTTTTAAAATGTTTAGTAAAATTCACCAGTGAAGTCATCTGGTCCTAGACTTCAGTTCGTTGGGAGGTTGTTTGATTACTGATTCAGCTCCTTATTAGTAATCAATCTATTCAGATTTTCTGTTTCCTCATGATTCAATCTTGGTTGATGGTATATTGTTAGGAATTTTTGTACTTCTTATGGATTGTTTTGAGGATAGACAACCCTCACGCTTTTATGTTTAAAAGCTGAAAGTCACTGAGGGAATTGTGCTTGGTCATCCTTTTGGAGAGTGGGATGAGACTTGAATAACTTTAAGAGAAGAAACCAAAATAGTCATAGAAGAAAGGATGTGGAAATCTTCAAGTAGGAAGGCATAGCCCTGGAGGAGGGCATGGCAACCCACTCCAGTATTCTTGCCTGGTGAATCCCCATGGACAGAGGGGCCTGGTGGGCTACAGTCCATGGGGTCGCAAAGAGTTGGACACGACTGAGCAACTAAGCACAGCACAGTGCAGGAAGCCACAGAAATTTCCACATGTCCTGGGAGAAACAGAGAGCGGTGTCTCCTATCTCTGAAGTCATCTTAAGGCATAGCCAAACTCAAAGAGGAATTAGATATGGGCTATACAGGAATGCTGGATACCAGGCAGAGTGGCACCCCACATCAGAGAGAACTAGCAGAAAATAAGCACAAAATAGTAGAGCTGCCAGCCTTTGGCTGGGCCCACAGGTTTAGACACTGAAATATCAACGTTATATAAGAGTAGATAGTCTCATGGTCAAGGCTTTGGGGGAGTGGCATTATAATACTGGTATCCATTTGGAAAACAGACACGATGGAGCCTGACGAAATTAACCATGCTTTAGCCAGTTATCTTCTGAGATAAGGCCTATACATGTTTTAAAATTACATGTTATTATTATAGCATTCTTGTCCTCTCATTGCCTTGACTAGAGGTTGGTTCTCCACAGAGGATGCTGCTCTTTCTGCAGGAACTTGTGCTCCCAGCTCTCATGTATTGAAGGGTTACATGTAGGGCTGTCATGGCATTCTCTGGCAGTTCATTGCTTCCAGACCTTGGGAATCCTACCTTTGTAAAGCTTAGGTATCTAGCTAGAGCCTTCAAAATGCCTTTGCTGTCAATGACCTGATCTTCTTACCTCTTCCCCTTGTTTATTCAATGTCTTGGGTGCTTGCTGACCCATCTACCCCGCACTCATACCACTGGAAGTTTCAAGGAATATGTAGACTGTTGAATAACCAGCTTGTGGACATGTGACCTATGCTTTCACACAGAGCTCCACACTGAAAAGGGCTCAACACTTGGTTAAATGTTCTACTTCTGCCATCTTAAAGTTCTCAGCATTTTTTTTTTCTTTTGTCCATGCCAAACCACTCTTGTCCAAAAGACCCATCATTAATTTTTCTTAATAAAAAGGGACTTCATCTTAATTACAAGGTTGTATTTAAGATGGCAGGTTTTTCAGTGTAGGGGAGATTTTGAAGCTAAGTGTTCTATCAGCTCCTGCCGATATACTTGTCCCTGTCTCATTTGTTGTTTACTCCTTAAGAAATATACAGTATATTGAAATTACAGCTTCCAAGGACTGCTGTTAAGCTAATCATGAAAACTGTATAATACTAGAGTGTTGCCTCTCTGTGTGTCTTTCATTTAAATGACAAAGTTGGTACTTTCTTGAATACCTTTGTGTGGCCTGGACCGCCAGTGTCTTTGTGAGGAAGATTAGGTGAGCAATAAGCATGATTTTCCATCATCTTGGAGATGAAACAAGGTGAACAGCAACTAAATGACTTGTCCAAGGACAATAATGACAAAACTTGCTGTGGTGTTCAGAATCTCAAATTTATAATTCTTTAAACCACTGTTCACAGTGTCTGCTTGGCAAGCTTTTCCATTTCTTCTCCACCAGAGGGGAAGGCAAACAATTGACCTTATTTTTTCCAAAAGTGAAGGTCTATTTGCTAAATATGCTATCTAAAATTCATGCGGCTTTTTCATTTGATGATATGGACAACATTTGTAAAATTTGTACACAGCAGCATATGAGTGCCTATAGACGGACCCCTTTCTAAGCCTGGGGTTAATTTAATTTTTACATTTGGGACAAACTGACATATGTGCCCTTCAGAGGATGCTCTAAGGTTGCAATGCCAGTTAGGTAATATTTGCAAAAATGATTGCAATGGACTGAATGTGACCCCCAAAATTCATATGTTGAAATCCTAACCTCAGTGTGATGGTTATTTGGAGGTGGGGCCTTTGAATGGTGATTAGCTCATGAGCAGGGCTCCCCAGCCTCCAGGATCTAATGCCTGATGATCTGAGGTGGAGCTGATGTATTAATAATAGAAATAATAATAGAGGTAAAGTGCAAAATAAATATAATGTACTTGAATCATCTCGAAACCATTTCCCCACCCCAGACCATGGAAAAATTGTCATCCACGAAAACTGTCCCTGGTGCAAAAAGGTTGGGGACCACTGGTGATGAGGACTGAGTCCTCACAAAGGGAAACAGGCCCCGAGGGGTCCCTTGTCCCTTTCCGTTCTGCCTTGTGAGGACACAGCAAGAGAACAGTTATGAAGGAATCAGGAAGTAGGTCCTCATCAGAGTCAAATCTGCTGGAATCTTGTTCTTGGGCTTCCAGCCTCCAGAACTATGAGAAATAAATTTCTGTCACTCAGAAGCCACCCAGTCTGTGGCATTTTGTTATAGCTGCCCTTACCCAATGGCATTATGCAACCCTAAAAACGAAAGAAATTCTGTTACATGTAACAACATGGATACCCCTCAAAGACTTTATGCTAAGCATAATAATCCAATCACAAAGGACAAATACTGTATAATTCCACTCTTATGAAGTATTTAAGAAGTCAAAATCATGGAATGAAAGTAGAAAGGTACTGAGGATAGAGTTTGTTTTGTAAGAAGATAAAGTTCTAGACAGCTTTTCTGCTTTTTTCTGTATCCGTTGTTACAACAATGAGAATATACTTTACACTGCTGAATTGTGTACTTAAAAATGGTTACAGTGGTAACCAAAAACCATGAGAGGGAAAAAAAAAAAAGAATATCAGAAGGTAATAAGTGCTGCAGAGGAAAATAATACAGAAGACCCAGGAAGCACCTGTTGGGAGGTGGAGAGAAGTCCAGAGGATGGGGTGCTGAGGAAAAGACTTCCCAGATTCAAGGCATCAGGGAAGTCCTTGCTGACATTTGAGGACATGTCACCCATGTGGATAAATGAGGGAAGAGCGGTGCAAACAGAGGGAACTGCAAATGGAAGGCCCTGAGGCATATGATGTCTGAGATATTCTAGAAACATCAAGAAAGTCACTGTGGCTGGAACCAAACAAAGGCTAAGGTGAGGGGTCAGTGATGAGGTAGAAGAGGGTTGAAGCGAGAGAAAGTCACAGATAATGGAAGATAATGGAAGCCATTTTGAGGAGTTGACTTTATCAGAGTGACATGGGAAACCATAAGTAAAGGCAGACACAGGCAGAACAGTCCAGAGCTATTAAAATAATCCAGGAGGGAAAATGGATTTAAGATGTGTTTTGAAAGAAGGACCACAGAATCATCCTGACAGATTAAACAGAAAGGGAAAGGGGGAATGAAGGATGATGCCATGATCTACCCTCACATGTTGCTCCTATCTGGTCTCAAGTGGCCTGTGCTCCACTCACTATCTCATTTTGGGGGTGATTTGCTCAGATCTGTTCTCAAAAATTTACTACATCTCATCTCATTTATTACCCTGCTTGAGAAATAAAACCCCTTCCACATAAGTCATAACTACAACCCCAAGCCTTAGTCACAAGTATAATCCAAAAGCAACAGTGATAAAATCTAAGGAGTCATATCAGTCAACTCACCAGATAACTGTATTTGGGTGAGCTGCCACTGCTAGAAGGAGGAGGCCCCAGACCCCTGGAAATGACTCATTCACATAAAATGCATGAAAGGAAATAGGAAGTTTATTCTGAGATCAAACCCTGAGATGTACACAGTAGAATTCAAAAATCTTTCTTCTCCAACTTTTATATCATTTCTTCAGAAAGCATGTTATATTCTTGGGAGGAAGATAGATTGAGTTGCTCCAAAGCCATTTATTTGAAATCTCTAACTAATAAATCTCAGATGATGACTGTTCTGGCACATTTGAAGGACTTCCTGTATCATTTAAAAGAATATGTCTTCAGTTCAGTTCAGTTCAGTTGCTCGTGTCTGACTCTTTGCGACCCCATGAATCACAGCACGCCAGGCCTCCCTGTCCATCACCAACTCCTGGAGTTCACTCAAACTCATGTCCATCGAGTCAGTGATGCCATCCAGCCATCTCATCCTCTGTCATCCCCTTTTCCTCCTGCCCCCAATCCCTCCCAGCATCAAAGTCTTTTCCAATGAGTCAACTCTTCGCATGAGGTGGCCAAAGTATTGGAGTTTCAGCTCCAACATCAGTCCTTCCAATGAACACCCAGGACTGATCTCCTTTAGAATGGACCGGATATTCTCCTTGCAGTCCAAGGGACTCTCAAGAGTCTTCTCTAATACCACAGTTCAAAACCACCAATTCTTTGGCGCTCAGCTTTCTTCACAGTCCAACTCTCACATCCATACATGACCACTGGAAAAACCATAGCCTTGACTAGATGGACCTTTGTTGGCAAAGTAATATCTCTGGTTTTCAATATACTATCTAGGTTGGTCATAACTTTCCTTCCAAGGAGTAAGCGTCTTTTAATTACATGGCTGCAATCACCATCTGCTGTGATTTTGGAGCCCAGAAAAATAAAGTCTGATACTGTTTCCACTGTTTCCCTATCTGTTTCCCATGAAGTGATGGGACTGGATGCCATGATCTTAGTTTTCTGAATGTTGAGCTTAAGAATATGTCTTAGTCTGAGCAATTACTGGGTATGTCAAAATAGACTAATTTCTATGACTAAAGTAGCTCCAAAATCTCAATGGCATTACCCAAGGAGATGTATTTCTTACATGCACACAGGATCCTGAGTTAGATGCTCCTGGTTATCTTGCTTTCCCAGGAGGATCCACTTCACATGGTGACTCAGAGAGTCAGCCACACGGGCAGTGTGGGAATCACTTTCAATATTCTTTTTTTGTTTTTTTTTTTTCCTGCCATCTCATGGGCCTTCATTTCCAGACAAATGGACAGAGAAAGACAGAGTGGAAGAGGACACAAGCATTTGACATCAGGTGTACAAGTGGCAACTTCCATTTACTTTGCTGTAGCCAGAACTCAGTCACATGCTCTCAAGCTGTAGCAGGAAGGGTGTAACTGGAGCCTTCCTGTGTGCACAATAAGCAGACAAAATGATAGATGGTGAATAAATAGTGTCGTTTCTGCAATTTCCTATTTGTATCTTTATTTTTTTAATTTTTAAAAAAATTATTTGTTTTTTAATTGAAGGATAATTGTTTTACAGAATTTTGTTATTTTCTGTCAAACATTTTTATTTAACTTCTCGCCTAACTCAAAGCACATGACTTAACAATTCTGGCCTTATTTTTAAGGATCATGAAGACAAGCAGCCCAACATAAAATCTCTAACTTTCTGTTTTTGGAATTTGACAGAAAATCAGAAAGACATGTATACATATATCACATATTTGATCCCTTCAAATCAATATTCTGTTTTTTTCAAATCCACTTATGTTGAAATGTGTCACAAACAAACCAAAAATCATAGAGAATAATGTAATGTCTGCTGTGTCTCCTAAGATGATTGGGCTTTTACCATTTTAATGATGTGATGACTGTGGAACAATGTCTCTATGGTTTTATTTGGCATTTCTCTGATAACTAGTGAAGTGGAGTGTCTTTTCATGTTTGTGTTCTATTTGGGTTCCCTGTGATCTACCAGTTCACTATTGTTTCTCCATAATTCTATCGTATTGTATATGGCGATGGTGAGTTCATCCCTAAGTTGGGCTCAACTCTTGCAATCCCATCTATCCATGGAATTCTGCAAGTAAGAATACTGGAGTGGGTTGCCATTTCCTTCTCCAGGGGATCTTCCCAACTCAGGGATCAAACTCACATCTCCTGCACTGCAGACAGATTCTTTACATTGAGCCACAAGGGAAGCCCTGTATTGAATATATATTTTTATATTGATATGATATGAATTGATTGATTCATATCAATATGATTGATATGATATGATGGTCATGGTGAAGTGGTACTGAATGCTACGTAAGAGCAGATGGTGCTACAGTACTGCTGCAGTCTGACCCTTCTCTTATTACCTGTAGCTATTCCATTTGGCCCCAAATTAACATACCCCACTCAGCACAAAATAAAATCCTGCATGCCACCAATACCACCCTTCTGAAAGACAGCCTGGTAACTACAACTATGCATTACTCCTGGAGAGTTGCAATAGTAGAGTCCCAGGAAGAATTCTGGTCAATATCATGAATATCATTTTCTCAATTTCACTGTATTTCTGAGGAGATTCTATTGCATCAGTGGTATTTCAGGGTCCATTATAAGCAGGCATCTAGTCAGAATCTTAATCCCAATTTGAATTAAATAGTCAAAATTTGTATGAGTAAGCACAAAAAAGGTGCAAGAAACAAAAAAATGAGTGAACAAAGAAAGGATGCCATCGGCTGCAATTTTCTGGTGATCTTGCTGAGCTACATGGAAAGTTTGTTGCATGTGAGGATCTGCTGTTTGCAAAAGTGTCAGCAAAACCTAAATGGAAATATCTCCTTGCTCCAAATGTGCTTAAAGCAAATATGCATAAGTACCTATATTTCACTATAAGCAAACATGCGTCAGGAACTTATATTTTACTAACACCATTGGAAGCTATAACAACCTAGATTTCTGCATCTGAAAATGCAAAACAGGGAAGAGGCACAGAATGCTTGATAAAGCAGTTGCCTTGTCAGAGGCTCCATTTATTCTCTTTTCTTATGCACAGACACCCATTTTATATTTGCTTTTCAGCATGAGCAGATAATACCGTAACATATTTGCCTTCCGGCCAAATAACTTGTTTAATGAGACCAGCATCTACTGGCAGATCACTGAAGGTCACACCAGCTTAACTGTATTGCAAGACTCCTGTTTTTATAAAGACAAGCTTCACTCTTAATAGAAAAAGATTTAAACAGATGCATAGCAGGGTCAGAAGAAAATACCTTTTTCCTACGGGTACTGCTCTGACTTAGTTACCTAAAAACTAAAACATACCCTCTCTTCCTAAGTCCATCTGCCTTTGATGGTATCTTTGGAAAGAAGAGAGAAACCCTTACTGGTCATTACTACGCAGCAGTGTTTCTTGATAAGGGTGAGAGTTGAGGAAGCTGTCTGTCTTGGAGGAGTTGCAAGTCCAAAAAGCTCTACCGAGGTGTAAGGAAGGAAAGTTTTCCTTATCCCTCTTTAGGGTCTCTGGCTGCATCTGAAAATTAAAGGGATAAAAACAGATTAACAGAAGAAAAGTATACACATTTATTTATTATATATTTTATGTGATTTGTGAGCCTTCATGAGGAAATGAAGACTCAAAGAAATAGTTCGACCTGGGTATTTGATGCTAGCTTTGATGAAGGGTGAATAGTCATGGAGCAGTATGATAGGTTAAGGATTATGGGTAAGCATAGCAAACTGGGAGCACTTACATGTCCTTTCCATTCAGATTCTTCTTGGCATCCTTTGTATTCAAAGGTAAAGATGCTCCTTTCCTCCGGATATAGGAAGATACCTCTCACATGAGGAATTTATGATCTGCTTTAGGAAAGAGGGTGGGGACAAAATTAGCGTGATCTTGCTTCTGCTGTTTTCTCCAACTCCCTCAGCTTAAAATACTTAATATGTCAAGGTATCATATTTTGGAGTAGCCCGCCTTGAATCCCACCAAAGGGAACCCTGCAATGTAAACTGACATGGGCAAGACACCCAGCTGCTGATCTTCCTCTAGTCTCACACAGATCTTCCTAAGATTGAGTTTCCTTCTACAAAGTACCACATCCTCAGCATCCTCGTTCTGCTGAGAGAAGACTGCCTCCGCGCACTGCGGTGGAGCTCTGGAAACCCTGACCTGGAGCCACAGTCACGGCCTCATCAGGGCTCATGTTGACTCTTTCATGGTGAGGTAATTGGCCCCTCCCTCTCCATGACACCATTTGGTGCTAGACCAACTCCAGATTTACAACAGCAGTCTACAAGAAAATGAGATTTCATTGGGAGGAAAGGAATATGGAGTCAAATGTGGTTTCATATCACTTCTTTCTTAGAGTCTTATGTTTTCTCACTTTTATCTCAGATGGGTATACACTTTGCTTCTTTAGTTTGCTTGGGTGATCATAAGAAAGTACTTCATACTGGGTGGCTTAAACAGCAGAAACTTATTTTCTCATAGTCCAGAAGTCTGGAAGACCAAGGTCAATGTGTTGGCTAGGTTGGTTTCTTCTGAGGTCTCTCTGAACTTGGCTTGTAGTTGGCCATCTTCTGTCTGTGTCTTCACATGATCTTCCCTCTATGTGTGTCTGTGTTCATGTCCCCTCTTCTTAGAAGGACACCAGTCATATTGGATTAGGGCCTAATTGAATGGCTTCATTTTATCTTAATTACCTCTTTAAAAGCCCTGTCTCCAGATACATTTCTGATACCAGGTACAAATCCAGATACCACTCTGAGGTCCTGGGCCTTCAACATGAATTTATGAGGACTAGTTTCAGCCTATAACAATTTTCAACACATGCTTTCTAAAATATTTTCTTATATTTTTTAAGAAATGAGTTTAGAGGTTCTCTTTGTTACTAGACTCCCCCTATACTCCTATACTTCTATTTGCTTTCCTCTTCAAAATTGTTTTTTCTCATTCTATCAACTAAAGTTGTACTGATACTGTCACACCAGGAGATCATAATACCACCATCCCATCATGCTAAGGGGCTTCCCAGGTGGCTCGGTGGTAAAGAATCCGATTGCCAGTGCAGGAGAGGCAACAGACATAAGTTCGATCCCTGAGTTGGAAAGATCCCCTGGAGGAGGAAATGGCAACCCACTCCAGTAGACTTGCCTGGAAAACTCCATGAACAGAAGAGCCCGGCAGGCTACCATCCTTGAGGTCGCAAAGAGTTGGACATGACTGAGCATAGTACAGCACAACACATCATTCTAAGAGGAAACCACATACACCTCCTTATGTTTCTAACTGAAATAAACCCTGTTTAAATGATGACTGTGGGTCCTTCAGCACCAACTTTAGTAAATGCATATCCATCAATCACAATACCATAAAAGGTCTGTTCTTTGGCATGAGGACACTGGCTTATCAAAGTTCTCAGTAAATTAACTGAAGTTGACTCTTCCAGATTATTTTTTTAATTTGTTTTTCTCCCAGAGTCTATGAGTAAATAAAAGGACAGCTATTAATCAAAAATCCAGAAACGTATCCATGTGTCTGGAAATTTTCAATTTTTTGAGAAGTTGAGCTCGAAGTATTCCTTAACTTAATCTGCTTCTTCACCCTCTCATTCCTTCTTCCCCCACGGGAAAGTAAACAACAGTCATCTGGCCATTTCCTGTAACTGAATTCAATGGCCTGAATGTTTATGTTCCTCCAGATTTGCATGTTGAAATGTGAACCCCCAAAGTGATTGTATTGGAAGGTGAAGCTTTTGGAGATGACTAGGAGATTGGGATTAGTGTCCTTATAAAAGAGGTCCCATGGATCCCCCCAGCCTCTTCCACCGTGTTACACCGCAAAGGACGGATGGCCACCTGTGAGCTTGGAGGAGGGCTCTCACCAGAAGCAAAACCTGGCCACGTAGACACCCTCATCTTGAACTTCCAACCTCCAGAACTGTGATAAATAAATTTCTGTTGTTTATAGGCCACCCAGGCTGTGGTATTTTGCTATGACAGCCTGAATGTATTAAAATATTGAATAATTTGACAGCTGTAATGCAACTAGTCTAACTCAGATTACTAAACTAGGCTTAGAATTGGAATGGACCATCAGAAAAATGGAAAAATGTGGAACGCTCTTCAAGAGATGGGAATACCAGACCATCGTACCTGTCTCCTGAGAAACGTGGATGAGGTCAAGGAGCAACAGTTAGAACCCTGTACAGAACAACTGATTGGTTCAAGATTGAGAAAGGAGTATGACAGGGCTGTCTGCTGTCACCCTGTTTGTTTAATCTATAGGCTGAGGAAAGCATGAGAACTGCTGTGCTGGATGAGTTACCAGCTGAAATCAAGATAGGTGCGAGAAAGATCAGCAACCTCAGATATACAGATAGTACTACTCTAATGGCAGAAAGCGAAGAGGAACTAAAGAGCCTCTTGATGAGGGTGAAGGAGGAGATGTAAGAGCTGGCTTAAAACTAAATGTTAAAAAAAACTAGAATCATGGCATCTAGCCCCATTACTTCATGGCAAATAGAAGGGGTAAATGTGGAAGTAGTGAGAGATTTCCTCTTCTTGGGCTCTAAAATCACTGTGTTGGTAACTGCAGCCATGAAATCAAAAGATGAAGACTATGACAAACCTAGACAGTACACTGAAAAGCAGAAACATTACTCTGCTGACAAAGGTCCATATAGTCAAAGCTGAAGTCTTCCCAGTGGTCACATATGGTTGTGAGAACTGGACCGTAAGGAAGATTGTGCATTGAAGAACTGATGCCTTTGAACTGTGGTGCTGGAGAAGATTCCTGAAAGTCCTTTGGACAGCAAGATCAAACCAGTTAATTTTAAGGGAAATCAACCCTGAATACTCGTTGGAAGGACAGATGCTGAAGCTCCTGTATTTTGGTCATTTGATGCAAACAGCTGACTCACTGGGAAAGTCCCTGATGCTGGGAAAGATTGAAGGCAGAAGAAGAAGAGAGCATCAGAGGATGCGATGACTGGATGGCATCACTGAAGCAATGGACGTGAACTTGGGCAAACTCCAGGAGATGGTGAGGGACAGGGTGACCTGCCATGTTGCGGTCCATGGGGTCGCAAAGAGTCAGACATGACTGGATGACTGAACAACAACAACAACAATGAGATCAGAAAAATACAACAACAACAGGTGGCTTGGAAAGAGCTGGCTAGCTTAGCCTTTATTATGCCAAGGTAACAGACCACTTGATAGGATAACCAATTTCAACATAAAGCAACAATTAAGGAGGTTGGAAGATGTCCATGAAATTTTTATGTCTCCAAGCCTATACTACACCTTGTTTCCATTTTCTTGGTAAAACATGGTTTTTTTTGGAATAAAGCACTTTTTACTGTGCTTGTTTGTTCTGTAGTTAAAGATTTAGTAAACTCAGCTATTTAAAATTTCTGGGTGTTTGGTTTTAAAGGCTCATCCATGTGCTTACCTCAGGAAACTGGCCCCCAAATAGTTATATCCATAACTACTCAGTACACAGAAAATGTATGTAGCTCAAATTTTGTAAACCAGATTTCCCTTTTCACTTATAACTTTAGAATTCCTTTCTTTCCTTTTACTTCTAATTGATCAAAACTGACTCAAAATATATAGTCAGTCATTTAAATTACTTTACCTAAAGCCATTTGGTTAAGAGGTTTATGATTTGTTACATGTTAAAATGACCTACAGGAAATTTCTTACTTTAAAATAAAATTCTTATCGCATGGTATATTAAAAGAACAACATATCATCAATGTTGGGTTCATTCTAGTTAAGTGGTGATAATTCAAGACTATAAAATATGTTATTATTACTTACTAAACCTTTCAAAATACATAAGAATTCAGCAGATGAACAACTATGGTAAAAAGCTGAAAAGTGATTTTTAACTACCACCTCCAGATTGTTAGAGTCTCTAGGATGGGAGTGGGGTTGGAAGACAATGAGATACTGTTTGAAAAAATATATATGCAGTCTATTGTTTTCATAATTTTTTAAAAAAACACCAGTGATAAAGGAAGGGAGGAAGGAAAAAAAGAAAGGAAGGAAATCACAAAAACAAATAGTAAGTATTTTTATAACCTAAAAGAGTAGTTAAATATGTGTCAAAAGACTGATAGATTATTGACTTTAAAAATCGTTAAATAACAAAAAACATATTTTTAACATTCAAAATATATAAACAATCTAAAAGATAGAAAACTGAAGGAAGTGTTTGAAACAAGGTTTAACAAAGGTTTAACATTCTAAGAACTTTACATAATTTCTGAAGATATAACAATGGGCAAAGGACACCAATAAGAAGCTTAGAAGTGGAACACAAGTAACAGTCAAAACTGCATAGCACAGTGGTTAAGTACACAGCTCTGGAGACAGAACTTTGCCTCTACTAAACCAGATAACTTTAAGCAAGCTACTTACCTCTCTGTGCATCTATTTTCCTACCTGTTTGTTCAGTTCAGATTTTTTTCATGCTAGGTTTTTTAAGTCAAGGAGCAGTTCCATGGAAGAAAAAAGAGATTTTACTTTAACATGAAGTTTTTTCAGTGTTCATTTCAAAACAGTTGCTAATTTTGAAACTTTTGATAAAAGGACATTTCTTGGTATACTTTAATCAGGTCCAATAAAGAGATTAAAAGGTATTCAAAAAGAGTAACTTGAGCAGTAATAGGGATAGAGGTCTTAATATTTTTCTTTTTCAGAATTTGGATGTTTGAACTATTAGTGATTCTCTGTTAGCACGGCTTTCTCTTCTGTGATTCTCTGTTTCTTAAATTCCTGGGTGAGGGTAATAGAGTTCTGACAGTACAATTCTCAGGAACTGTCAGAAGTGAGGTGATGGAATACCAGTTGAGCTATTTCAAATCCTGGAAGATCATGCTATGAAATTGCTGCACTCAATATGTCAGCAAATTTGGAAAACTCAGCAGTGGCCACAGGACTGGAAAAGGTCAGTTTTCATTCCAATCCCAAAGAAAGGCAAGGCCAAAGGATGCTCAAACTACCGCACAATTGCACTCATCTCACACACTAGTAAAGAAATGCTCAAAATTCTCCAAGCCAGGCATCAGGAATACGTGAACTGTGAACTTCCAGATGTTCAAGCTGGTTTTAGAAAAGGCAGAGGAACCAGAGAGCAAATTGCCAACATCCACTGGATCATGCAAAAAGCAAGAGAGTTCCAGAAAACCATCTATTTCTGTTTTATTGACTATGCCAAAGCCTTTGACTGTGTGGATCACAATAAACTGTGGGAAATTCTGAAAGAGATAGGCATACCAGACCACCTGACCTGCCTTTTGAGAAACCTATATGTAGGTCAGGAAGCAACAGTTAGAACTGGACATGGAACAACAGACAGGTTCCAAATAGGAAGAGGAGTACATCAAGGCTGTATATTGTCACCCTGCTATTTAACTCATATTCAGAGTACATCATGAGAAATGCTGGGCTAGAGAAAGCACAAGCTGGAATCAAGATTGCTGGGAGAAATATCAATAACCTCAGATATGCAGATGATACCACCCTTATGACAGAAAGTGAAGAACTAAAAAGCCTCTTGATGAAAGTGAAAGAGGAGAGCGAAAAAGTTGGCTTAAAGCTCAACATCCAGAAAACAAAGATCATGGCATCTGGTCCCATCATTTCATGGCAAATAGATGGGGAAACAGTGGAAACAGTGGCTGAGTTTATTTGGGGGTACTCCAAAATCACTGCAGATGGCAATTGCAGCCATGAAATTAAAAGACGCTTACTCCTTGGAAGGAAACTTATGACCACCCTAGACAGCATATTAAAAAGCAGAGACATTACTTTACCAACAAAGGTCCATCTAGTCAAGGCTGTGGTTTTTCCAGGAGTTATGTATGGATGTAAGAGTTGCATAATAAAGAAGGCTGAGCGCCAAAGAATTGATGCTTTTGCACTGTGGTGTTGGAGAAGACTCTTGAGAGTCCCTTGGACTGCAAGGAGATCCAACTAGTCCATCCTAAAGGTGCTCAGTCCTGGGTGTTCATTTGAAGGACTGATGTTGAAGCTGAAATTTCAGTACTGTGGCTGCCTGATGAGAAGAGCTGACTCTTTTGAAAAGACCCTAATGCTGGGGAAAATTGAGGGCAGGAGGAGAAGGGGAAGGAAGACAAAGGATGGGATGGTTGGATGGCATCACTGACTCAATGGACATGAGTTTGGGTAAACTCCAGGAGCTCCTGATGGACAGGGAGGCCTGGTGTGTTGCAGTCCATGGGGGTCACAAAGAGTCAGACATGACTGAGCAACTGAACTGAATGCTAACCAAAGTCAGGTCTGGCTGCTCAAAATTCCGTATAGGAGACAAGTGTTGGTAGAAATGGAAAAAATTGTTTTAATCAGAAGACCAGCAATCTTGAGAGAGGGTGGACTTGTGTTACAAATGTGTAGGCTTGTTGACCCTTGTCATCCTTCTTTGGATGCTACTGTATTCACAGTTAGTTCATGAGAGTACTAAAGAGGAAGCTGAGGAAAAGATGTGTTCATCTTCTAATTACTTATTTTTCATTTCTGTTTCTTTGATCTAAGGAAAGAACCAACAGGTTAGGCAAAGTGCTATGTGATCAAAAGATTTGAAAGGTGTGCTTAGGGTGGCAGTTAGTTAAAATATAGCTTTGCCAAAGTGACAAGACAAAAGAGGCCTCCTGCAGAGAGCTCCTTCCTGCAAAGAGCTCTTTTCCTGCAAAAAGCTACTTCAGTCAGTCAGTCAGTTCAGTTGCTCAGTCGTGTCCGACTCTGAGACCCCATGAATTGCAGCACACCAGGCCTCCCTGTCCATCACCAACTCCCGGAGTTCACTCAAACTCATGTCCATCAAGTCAACAATGCCATCCAGCCATCTCAAACTCTGTCATCTCCTTCTCCCCCAATCCCTCCCAGCATCAGTCTTTTCCAATGAGTCAGCTCTTCGCATCAGGTGGCCAAAGTATTGGAGTTTCAGCTTTAGCATCAGTCCTTCCAAAGAACACCCAGGACTGATCTCCTTTAGGATGAACTGGTTGGATCTCCTTGCAGTCCAAGGGATTCTCAAGAGTCTTCTCCAACACCACAGTTCAAAAGTATCAGTTCTTCACGCTCAGCCTTCTTCACAGTTGAACTCTCACATCCATACACGACCACTGGAAAAACCATAGCCTTGACTAGATGGACCTTTGTTGGCAAAGTAATGTCTCTGCTTTTTAATATGCTATCTAGGTTGGTCATAACTTTCCTTCCAAGGAGTAAGTGTCTTTTAACTTCATGGCTGCAGTCACCATCTGCAGTGATTTTGGAGCCCCCCCAAAATAAAGTCTGACACTGTTTCCACTGTTTCCCCATCTATTTCCCATGAAGTGATGGGACCAGATGCTATGATCTTCGTTTTCTGAATGTTGAGCTTTAAGCCAACTTCTTCACTCTCCTCTTTCACAAAAGCTACTTATACCAATGTAAAGATCTGCAAGTTAAGTGAGGTTTCCTGTAGCTAGGTTAGACTTGGACTTGGTTAGAACCTCTCTGGGTTTATTCCATCCCCTCCATATAATGACTTCTGTTCCAGCATCGAGCCTCCAAGTTCAACTGTATGGCCAGAGAGATTGAAGAAACACATTTCATAACTGCTTTGCCCTGAAATTTTCAGATGGACTCTGACTCACTCATATCAGCACATGAACAGAAATCTTAGCTGACAATGAGGTGATGACTCCAGACACTTGACAATTCCCAATCCATATCTTAATATACATTCCTGCTGTGCTTCAGTCTGGATATTATATCCATTCTACAATACATCAGAACACATAACTACTCAGATACTGGTGGTTAATGTAGCATACAAAACCTAGCAGTCTTTCTAAACAGCTAATACTTTAGAAGGACAAAAGACACAAGAAGGTTTTCTATAGTGGTTAAAATGCCATAATAGTAAGTATCACTAATTACATGCTTACTATTTGCCAGACACTATGTTGAACCTGATATAAAAAAGTTGTATATCTTTACAGTCTTTAAATCAAATTAAATTATATACCAAACCCAATCCTGCCAAACTCACTAGAAAATCTCAGTTTTATTCTTTGCTGGGATCACCCAAAAGCATGTGAGTTCTGTGTGCTTTCCAGAAAATGGGGAATAGCCTCTTGCTCTCTGGTCCCCTTTTTTGCAGCTATTATAAACTTCATAAAATGGCCAAGCAGGCAGTCTTAGCATTTCTGTGCCAAGCCTGGTTGTGGGGATGTTTCAAGGCTGGGAGTCTGGGTGCCTGGGTCCCACCTATGAGGAGAACTACGGAAGTGCCTATCAAGGCTATGCCACCACCTGCCAGGGCAGTAGATGTGGGCTCAGGATCCCGTTCCTCTTGGGATCCACAGACCTCTGGACTCATCCCAGTCTGGGAAAAGTCTCTCTCCTTCTCCTTGATACCTCTGCTTTCCTTTTCTCTGGTATATTTCCAGCAATGAGCTTAAGTTTACACACATACAAAAAAATCAAAAGTGTTTTTTTCCAACCCTTTTATGGTCCCTCTTGCTTCCCTGATAACTCAGTTGGTAAAGAATCCACCTGCAATGCAAAAGACCCCAGTTTGATTCCTGAGTCCGGAAGATCCACTGGTCAAGGGATAGGCTACTCACTCCAATATTCTTGGGCTTCCCTTGTGGCTCAGCTGGTAAAGAATCTGCCTGCAATGCAGGAGACCTGGGTCTGATCCCTGGGTTGGGAAGATCCCCTGGAGGAGAACAGGGCAACCCACTCCAGTATTCTGGCCTGGAGAAATCTATGGACTCTCAGTTCAGTTCAGTTCAGTTACTCAGTTGTGTCTGACTCTTTGCGACCCCATGAATTGCAGCACACCAGCCCTCCCTGTCCATCACCAACTCCCGGAGTTCACTCAGACTCATATCCATCGAATCAGTGATGCCATCCAGCCATCTCATCCTCTGTCGTCCCCATCTCCTGCCCCCAATCCCTCCCAGCATCAGAGTCTTTTCCAGTGAGTTAATTCTTCGCATGAGGTGGCCAAAGTACTGGGGTTTCAGCTTTAGCATCATTCCTTCCAAAGAAATCCCAGGGCTCATCTTCTTCAGAATGGACTGGTTGGATCTTCTTGCAGTCCAAGGGACTCTCAAGAGTCTTCTCCAACACCACAGTTCAAAAGCATCAATTCTTTGATTCTCAGCCTTCTTCACAGTCCAGCTCTCACAGCCATACATGACTACCAGAAAAATCATAACCTTGATTAGATGGACCTTTGTTGGCAAGGTAATGTCTCTGCTTTTGAATATGCTATCTGGGTTGGTCATAAGTTTCCTTCCAAGGAGTAAGCGTCTTTGAATTTCATGGCTGCAGTCACCATCTGCAGTGATTTTGGAGCCCCCAAAATAAAGAAGTCTGACACTGTTTCCAATGTTTCCCTATCTATTTCCCATGAAGTGATGGGACCAGATGCCATGATCTTTGTTTTCTGGATGTTGAGCTTTAAGCCAACTTTTTCACTCTCCTCTTTCACTTTCATCAAGAGACTTTTTAGTTCCTCTTCACTTTCTGCCATAAGGGTGGTGTCATCTGCATATCTAAGGTTATTGATATTTCTCCCAGTGATCTTGATTCCAGCTTGTGCTTCTTCCAGCCCAGCATTTCTTATGATGTACTCTGCATAGAAGTTAAAGAAGCAGGGTGACAATATACAGCCTTGACGTACTCCTTTTCCTATTTGGAACCAGTCTGTTGTTCCATGTCCAGTCCTAACTGTTGCTTCCTGACCTACATACAGGTTTCTCAAGAGGCAGGTTAGGTGGTCTGGTATTCCCATCTCTTTCAGAATTTCCCAGAGTTTATTGTGATCCACACAGTCAAAGGCTTTGGCATAGTCAATAAAGTGGAAACAGATGGTTTTCTGGAACTCTCTTGCTTTTTCCATGATCCAGCGGATGTTGGCAATTTGATCTCTGGTTCCTCTGCTTTTCTAAAACCAGCTTGAACATCTGGAAGTTCACTGTATGGGGTCGCAAAGAGTCAGACATGACTGTGTGACTTTCATTTTCAGGGTCCGTCTTATGCTGGGTCTGAAAATTAAATTGGTGACAGATTAATAAGAGAAAAGCATACAGTTTTATTTAATATTAAAAGTTTTACCTGACACAGGAGACTTCATAAGGAAATGAAGATCCAGAGGAGTGAGGCCTGAGTATTGCATGGCAGGTTTGGGGAAGAGTGGATAGCCCTGGAGGAATGGGCCAAGTTGAGGAGGTCAGTGCAGTAACTGAGGGAAACTCAGCAGGGCCTATTGTTCAGAGTCTTCCTTGGCATCCCTCTGTCTTCAGAGACAAGGATGTGCCTTTCCTCCTGGTACAGGAAAAGCATCTCTCACATGAGGGTTTTCTGAACTGTCAGAGAGGGGTTCGAGAGAGCTCAGACTGACCTGCCATTTTCTCTAACACCTTTCGTTTAAAATACTCTGTCTGCCAAAATGTGAATGGAGCATGGAGGAGAGCATGGCAGCCCACTCCAGTATTCTTGCCAGAAAAATTCCATGGACAGAGGAGCCTGATGAGCTGCGGTCCATGGAGTCACAAAGAGTCGGACACAACTGACGTGACTGAGCACATGGGCATGCACACCAAGATGTGAATGAGGTAGTTGTCCTGAAACCTGTCACTGTGAAAAGAAACTGTCCTTCTGCATCCCACCCTTGCCACAGAAATAGAGGGATTCGGGCACCTCAGAGAGGAAGAGGAAAGGAGGGGGAGGCTGATGGGGGGCAAAAAGGAAGAAGGAAGGAATAAATAGTAAGGGTTCGTTCCTGCTGATTTCTATACCATTAGGAAAATAGCTATAAATTAGTGTCTTTATGCCCTGTATCTCATTTAAGATTCACAATAACCCTATGAGACAAGTGCAGTTGTAATGTTCACTCTACAAATGAGCCAGCTGAGGCTTAAAACAGTCTGTGTCCTGCTCTAGGTTGTACAATTAGTAAATGATGAAGCCTGAATTGAAAACCAGCTCCACCTGATTCTAGAAGATAGTTTATGAACCGCAAGAAATACACCTCTTTAGCACAAACATCATATCATTCTGTGAATACAGCAGTGTGTCTAACAACAGGTCCAGCTCCTAGAAGGGACTCAGTAAGCGTTTACCAGCCGAGCAACACGTAGGCTGTAGTTTCTTAACACAATTTCATTTTCCTAAAATGTATTTGCCCTCAATGTGATTTCCAAAAAGAGCTTACCCAAAGTAATATTTTGTCAGAGAACACACCTTTTCCTAAAATTTGAGCACTTTTATAGCCATCAACTAAGGGTCAAAAGAGTGTCCTGTATATTCTTTTTGTCTGCTAAAAGGGGCACCAAAAAAGTAGTCATTTGCCAGAGGTCACTGCAAAGTTGGCCAGAATGAAAGCAGAATTGAGTTCAAAGCTATATTTACCTGTGCACTATGCAATGAAGTGAGGATTTTGTTTATTCAGAGAGAGAATGTTTCCTCTCTTGTGATAGCTACGATATGGTTCCATAGCTATGGATATGGTTCCAGGGTTATGGTAGCTAATTCCTTTGTTCCTTGTTTAACAGGGCTAAAAGGAAACTTGATAATTTTATGTATTAAAAAAGGTAAGGACTGAAAGGAAAAGTAGACCCTTGCTCTTTGAATTTTCTGTTAATTTGTATTGTCTTGGGAGAAAGTAAGTAACATAAATTTATGCTGTTTGTTGGTTGTTACTCCTTTCTATGAATTGAGTGCCTGTCCAAGCAGGAAGATTCCTTCTCCCTTCGCTCTACTGAGACCACTAAAGTCCAGGTGGTACTCGGGACAGTCGGTCATCATTTCAGTGGCCACTCCTAATGTGTGAGCAAAGTCTGAAATTGTTAAATGTAGGTGATTTACAAGGGATAGCCTACAAATTTCTCAGAAATTCTCAGGACATATTCCAAGAGTTGCTGTGTCAAACACATTCAGAGGATCACATCTGGTCCTGCCAATACTGTGCAGCACTTAAACCAAAGTGCTTAGCACCTTCTGTAGCACTTTTAAAATTTCAGTCTTGCTTTTAGCAAAAGATGGAAACCAAGTACAAAATGTTAATAAGAGCTCACTAGCTTTCAAGACAACTCTGGGGCTTAAGCCTAAATTTATGCAAGAAAGGAATTAGGAACAATCTACCCTTTGAGAAAGGAGTTTAGGAGTTTTGTTGTGTTGGATATCTAGATTGAGAGAATTCATTCCAATTTTTTTTTAAAATTAATACTTATCAAATAGTTAACACACCAACAGTAACACAGATTATGCTGCTACTGCTGCTAAGTCACATCAGTCGTGTCCGACTCCCCCATCCCTGGGAGCCCACCAGGCTCCCCCGTCCCTGGGATTCTCCAGGCAAGAACACTGGGGTGGGTTGCCATTTCCTTCTCCAGTGCATGAAAGTGAAAAGTTAAAGTGAAGTCGCTCAGTCGTGTCTGAGTCTTCGCGACCCCATGCACTGCAGGCTACCAGGCTCCTCCGTCCATGGGATTTTCCAGGCAAGAGTACTGGAGTGGGGTGCCATTGCCTTCTCCAAACACAGATTATAGTGCTGCCATATTCAGTTAGCTCCAGCCAGAGCTAAAATTTATCCTTAATTAATCTGATATTCTTTAAGTTACTATAAAAAAATTAGAATGACCATTAGAATTACTGAATTGACCATGACCTTTATGCAATTTATTATTATATTAATTTTGAATGTGTTTTAGGCTATATACTATAAAGCACTAAGAAAGCAGTGTAGTTCTGGTATTAATTTCCAGTCTTGTGTCATAAGGATGTTGGAGAAATCCTTTGAGACCAAGTTTAGGAGATTTATGTCTATATCTGATTCATGTATTCATCCATGTAACCATGGCTGCTGATACAGATCCAGATCCAGATTTAGAGACACAGTTGTTGGTGATGTTTTTTGTTTTACTGTCCTATGGTATTTTACTGACCTTCTTGTGATTCTTGTTCATAGAACCTGATGCCTATTTTGGATTATTATTTCTTTGCATCTCTCTGATAGCAGTTTCTCAAAGTTCACTTTATCAACCTTACCAGCACTTATCAAAAGTGCTTGATTTCCTTTTTTTAAAATAGTCTAGTTATTACTGTTACCCAGGAATTCTCACTCTATCTCAGCTGTGATGCAGTTATAAATGGCCTATGTGGGGAAACAGTAATTGTCCAAACACCCAAGAATTATGCCTACTACTCAAAATCATTGGAGTCTAACTTACACTATTAAAAAGTTAGATTGGTTGAAGATCCTGGGTTTTTAATTGCTTAACTGTTTCATATTACTTTTGTAGGTTGCATGTGTTAACACATATTTTAATTCTTGTTATTTAAGATAAAAAAACAAAATTAAGAATTACTCTATTTCCTTCTATGCATAGTAGGACTCCACTATTGACAATTTTTCTCCTAGTTCTGAGAAAATTGTAAAATTGGGGATTCATGGAATATGGTTTATATACAGTTTTAAAGAAACAAGGAGAAGAAATATGGCAGTGGTTTGTTTTCATTCCAGTAATGAAAATCCCATTGCCAGAATTCTCAAAGCTCTTTCTAAACATATCTTATTAAGCAATTAATTTCCATTCTCCAAATATTGTACCAAGCACAGTACCAGGGGCTTGTAAAAGAAAAATGAATAAGACTCAGTTCTTCTCTTCAAGGAGATGAGAATCTAACAAAAGAGAAAACATATAAATAATAAAAGATCATTTATCTCAGAAAAATTAATGTGTAAGGGAGTATTTCTAGAAAGAGTTGTATTTTATTATGTATGATCATATTTATAAAACAAAAATGACTTATTTTCAATTTCTTCAAAGCTTTGCTCACATGAGGCCTACATTGGCCCCTCTATTTAAGAACAGCATCTACCTCATGCTTTATGCTGCCCTAATTTTTCTGCTCTCCAATAGCACTTGTTACCTTCTGCCGTACGATGTAATTTGGTCCTTTCTTTAGCTTGTTTA
The DNA here is from genome assembly GCF_014754425.2 of Oryx dammah. Lineage (NCBI taxonomy): Eukaryota > Metazoa > Chordata > Mammalia > Artiodactyla > Bovidae > Oryx > Oryx dammah. The sequence goes on from NW_024070187.1 coordinate 35,091,937, forward strand.
TCATCTCCTTCTACTAAAATACAAGCTCCATTATTCAAGGTTTTTTATTTGTTCATTGATGCATCCCAAGAACCTAGACACTACCTTTGTTTTGTAGTGTTCAATAAGTGATTATTGAATGATTGAATAAGCCTGTGATTTGGATTATACAACGTATTTATATTGGAGAAGGCAATGGCAACCCACTCCAGTATTCTTGCCTGGTGAATCCCCTGGACAGAGGAGCCTAGAAAGCTATAGTCCATGGGGTCACAAAGAGTCGGACACAACTGAAGCGACTTAGCATGAATGCATCCATGTATTTATATAAATGACTAGCATATATATGAGTATATATGACTAGTTTATGATTTGGATTAGATAATTCATCTGTTATATATTAATTGCCTAGCATTCATCATAAATTCTTATATGATTCTATATTATAAAACTAGTTTGTTTCCTGGTTCAGATTTTCTCAGGAATTAAAAAACTGAGAAAAGCTCTATCAGAAGGATAAAAATGAAACAGATGTATTTTCAGGCAACGAAAGACCCAATTTTTCATGTATTAAATGGAATCAGGATATTATGTTCAAATTATTGCTAATTTTAATTAGGTAACAAAATTGATTTTAATGTGAATAGAGCTAGGTAATAATAATCTTATGAAGTAATTAATCAGTTGGTAGTTGTGACTCTTTAGGAAGAGTTTAAGATTTCCACTAAATATTGTACCTTTAAGTTTCTGTTTTTTATAAGAAATTTGGTTTATTGAATTTTAAAGTTACTACATAACCTGGATTATTTGTAACTTGGCTAAATTTTTAGAAGTCAAAAGTCTAAATTTTATATCACGTTACTCTTTATATATATCACCAATCTGAAGAAGCTGTACGTTTTCCTGAATCATCCTGTTTTTGTTTAATTTTGTTTTTATTAGAATGAGAAAAAGAAATGTATTTTTAGGAACTTTTGGAACATGTTGGTAGATGCAGCCTATATAAATAAATAGTTTAATAAATTTGGCAAGTGAAAGAAATATAAAAAGCATATTGATCTATATGAGATATCATATATGGTATAAGAAAAAAACTAGAAAATAATGAAAATCTTTCACCTTTAAAGATAATGTAATAAGCAAAGACTTTAAAAATACTATTCATACTGAGAAAATAACTTTTGAGATAATATAAAAGTATTCTAAGTGCATGAAGATAGGATATTAAATTGAAAATTTAACATTGGAATTGTGCCTTTTTATATAGTGTTTTGATAGGTCTATACATTGCAAAATGATCACCATGATAAGTCTGGTTACCATCAGTCACCATACAAAGATTTTACAATATAATTGGCTGTACATTTCATCCTCATGACTCATTTATTTTGTAACTAGAGGTTTGTTTGTACCTCTTATATCCCTTGCCCATTTCAAGCATCTCCTCTCCCCACCCCTCCGCTACTCCCGCTGCCAGCAACCACCTATTTGTTCTCTGTAGTTATGTTTGTCCATTTGTTTTATTTTTTAAGATTACACATATAAGTGAAATTCTATGGTATTTATCTTTGGCTTTGCATCTTTGAATTAAGATTCTTTGTAGAAGATAGTAGGTTGTTTGGTTTTGGTCAAGGTGGGGTGTTGTGGGTTTATTTTTTAACTTTGGTCAACTTGTTTTCCTTTTTTAAAAAGAAAATTATTTTAAAATAACTCGATAAGAGAGTTAGTATGACCAAATACAAAATTACTATGGGGATTGTCACATGTTAATGTGCCTAAGAATCTGCTATGGAGCTTGTTTCAAATGCAGATCCTTAGGCAGGCATTGCTAAGGATGTATGAAATGAGGCCTAACTTCCTAACAGGCTCCCCAAATGAGTCAGAGGATATGCTGAGAAATATGGGTTCAGTTAAAAAATAATCATAAGCCTGAGACCAATGACATGAACTTATATTGATTTTGTCTAGTTTAAGTAATATAATCAAAATTCTCAATATTTAGTATATATACTAATTATAATATATATATAATTTATAAATAAATAGGCCTATATATTGATTGGCATATTTCATTTATTAAATGGTTATTTAATTATTTTTATATCTGAAGTAATAGATAGAGCATAGGAGTCAGAGCTTGGTTCAAATCTTGGTTTCGTTTGTTAATTAAGTAAATAATTTGGGGAGAATTATTTAATCTCTCTGATCCTTTTCTGTTTTGTATGATAATAGTGCCTAAATCTTTGCTGAGAATGAAAGAATTAGTGGATAGAAAGTAATTAACTTAGTATCTGAAGCAGTAAAATACTGGAAGACATTCAACTGGGCTATGATAATTCTGTTTTATGAAGTGTTTCATTAAATACCCCTACTCTGGCTTAATAAGCCTTTTTTTTTTGTATTTTTGAGAACTATTTTGTAATTTTTAGCTTTATTGAGATATAATTGACAAATATATACTAAGACTTTTAAAGTACACACTGTGAGCAATTTGATATATATTTTGAAAAGATCCCCCCATCTAGTTAATTAAGACATCCTTCACCTCACATATTTATCCATTTTTGTGTGTGTGAGAACATTTAAGTTCCACACTCTTAGAAAATTTCAATTTTATAATGTTATCAGCTATTGTCACCATGTTTTACATTAGGTCCTCAGATCTTATTTATCTTAGAGCTGGCAGTTCATACTATTTACCAACCTCTTCCTGGTGGCTCAGATGGTAAAGAATCCGCCTGCAATGCAGGAGACTGGGATTCGATCCCTGGGTTGGGAAGATCCCTTGGAGAAGGGAACAGCTACTCACTTCAGTATTCTTGCCTGGAAAAATCCCATGGACAGAGGAGCCTGGCAGGCTACAGTTCATGGGGTCACAAAGAGTCGGACACGAATGCGGGACTCACTGCCACTGTCACTATTTCCCCACTATACCGTAGGATCCAGCGATCCCACCTCTGGGTGTTTGTCACTAAAGGGAATGGAAACAGTATATCAAAGAGATATCTGTGCCCCCACATTCATTGCAGTTATTCACAGTAGCCAAGATATAGAAAGAAATAAGTGTTCTGATAATGGATAAATTGATAAAGAAGATTTGGTATATTTTTCAGCCATGGAAAAGAAGGAAATCTTGCCATTTGCAACAAATGAATGGGCCTTAAAGGCATTCGGTAAGTGAAATAAGCCAGATAGATAAAGACAAAAAACTGTAAGTTATCACTTGTATATGGAATCTGGAAGAAAGAAAAAGTCAGATTCATAGAAACAGACTATATTATGTGTTTCAGCTGAGAAACTGCTTTGTGCTATGACTTTGCCAGTCATACCTATTTGCTCTCAGATCTTTTTGCCTTCCCTCCCAAGCTCTGTTCTGCACAAAGGGAGTTAACCCCTGCAAACTGTTTCCTAGAACCCCTTGCTACCTGGCTTCTTCAGACTGTGAGAGACACTAAAGGCAGATTGAAAGAAGAGAGAGGGGACATAGGGAGGTGACAGTTTTTGCAGGATCTCCTCTGGGCACCAGCTTCTGAGACTGCTGGTCTGGGTTCTGGTAGAACACCTCTTCCCAGTCCCCTAACCCCTACAGGCTGCCTCACCTTTCCCTATGTACTCTTTCCAGTTTAATAGACTAAAGTGTTTCTACTATAAATTATTCTGATTTGGGGACTCAGAAGTACATTTAAAATTTTAAAGTAACTTTTTAATAGTAATCAAGTTTTCAACATATAATGTTTTGTTCTATTATGATTTCAAAAATAAATCATTCTTTAAGACAGAGAAAGTCTATATAGGCACAGTCACTCCAATCCCTAAAATCAAACTTTGGTTTTCCATCACATGAGATGGTATAGTCTTTGTTTTAATGCAGAAATAAAAAACTAGATAAAGAATTTTCTAACTTCATATACTATAATCTTTTAAGCATATGTAGGGGGAGGTTTGGGAGAAGGAAATGGCAACCCACTCCAGTATTCTTGCCTAGAGAATCCTGTGGACAGAAGAGCCTGGTGGGCTGCCATCTATGGGGTCACACGGAGTCGGACATGACTGAAGCGACTTAGCAGCAGCAGCAGCAGGGGGAGGTTTAAAAAGATACAGAATTGAATAGATATATCTTGCATGCTCAGGCACTCTGTTATGTCTGACTCTGCATTCCCATGAACTGCGGCCCACCAGGCTTCTCCATCCATGGGATTTTTCAGGCAAGAATACTAGAGCGGGTTGCCATTTCCTACTTCAGGAGATCTTCCTGACTCAGGGAGCAAATCCCTGTCTTTTATGTCTCCTGCAATGACAGGTGGATTCTTTACCACCAAGCTACCTGGGAAGCCCAGATAGATATATCATCATAATGTTGATTAGATTATGCTGATTTTTCAAACTTGTACACTCTGTACAATCTTGGAAGTTTTATATCACTTTCTGGCTGCCAGACTTAGCTTATGAATTGTGTATTGAACTGCAGCCAAGACTGTTATCTACTGAGTTGCCTTCCACTGTGGCATCCAAACATTCACAGTTTGATCCTTGTATCGTTGTTGTTGTTGTTTAGTCACTAAGTCATGTCCGACTCTTTGCAACCCCATGGACTGCAACACACCAGCCTTCCTTGTCCTTCACTATCTCCTGGAGTTTGCTCAAACTCATCTCAATTGAGTCAGTGATGCCATCCAACCATCTTATCCTCTGTCATCCCCTTCTCCTGTCCTCAATCTTTCCCACCCTCAGGGTCTTTTCCAATGAGTTGGCTCTTCGTATCAGGTGGCCAAAGTATTGGAGCTTTAGCTTCAGCATCAGTTCTTCCAATGAATATTCAGGATTGATTTCCTTTAGGATTGACTGGTTTGATCTCCTTGCAGTCCAAGGGACTCTCAAGAGTCTTCTCCAGCACCACATTTTGAAAGCATCAATTCTTCAGCACTCAGCCTTCTTTATGGTCCAACTTGCATTAGCCCAGTTTTAACTGAAATTGCTACTATCCAGATTTGAGATGAAATTTCCAATATTTTAGAACATTTGAAAAGTAACCCAACATATTCAAGAAGGAAAGTAAACATACTTCCCATAAACTTGTCCTGCAAAAAGCATTATAGGTTCCAAACCAAGACTCCTGATGAATTTTTCATAAATTTTCATAATTTCATAGTTAACTAATATTAAGGAAAAAAAACAAAAATAAAATAAGCATTTATACTACCCCAGTAGTTTGAAAACCTATGAACTTATATAATTTCATAAAATAGATATTCTTATTCATGTTTTTAAATGAAATAGTTTAGAGAATTTAATTAACTTGGTTGTCACACTATTTGTAAAAGGAGTAAAGATATAAATTTAGATCTCTGAAGGAATTCATGCTTTTTATCACTATATGGTTTCTGGGTATAGTAAATTCCCTTAAAAAAATACTTTAGCATTGCCTAAGTCAAGACCATCCACCCTGGTCCTGGTGACACCAGGGTTTTTGCTGAAGGCTCTAATAGGTTAGGTTTTCTCTGAGTTCAGACCTCTTGTCACTGCTTCCACTTTTTCCCCTTCTATTTGCTATGAAGTGATAGGACCGGGTACCATGATCTTAGTTTTTTTAATATTGAGTTTCAAGCCAGCTTTTTCACTCTCCTTTTTCACCCTTATCAAGAGGCTCTTTAGTTCCTCTTAACTTTCTGCCATCTGCATATCTGAGAATGTTGATATTTCTCCCAGTAATCTTGATTCCTTCTTGTGATTTATCCAGCCTGGCATTACACATGATGTACTTTGCATATGAATTAAATAAGCAAGGTGACAATATACAGCCTTGTCGTGCTCCTTTCTCAATTTTGAACCAATCTGTGTTTCATGTCAGGTTCTAACTGTTGCTTCTTGACCCACAGACAGGTTTCTCAGCATATAAGTCAGGGAGTCTGATACTCTTAGATCTTTAAGACTTTTCCACTGTTTGTCATGATCCAGAGTCAAACAGTTTAGCGTAGTCAGTAAAGCAGAAGTAGATGTTTTTCTGGAATTCTCTTACTTTTTCTATGATCAAAATGATGCTGGAAATTTAATCTCTGGTTCCTCCCTCTTTGAAATCCAGCTTATACATCTGAAAGTTCTTGGTTCACATACTGCTGAGGCCTAACCTGAAGGATTTCCAGCATAACCATGCTAACATGTGAAATGAGTGCAAATGTATAGTAGTTTGAATGTTCCTTGGCATTGCCCTTTTTTGAGATTGGAATGAAAACTGACCTTTTCCTGTGGCCACTGCTGAGTTTTCCAAATTTGCTGGCATATTGAGTGCAGCACATTCACAGCATCATCTTTTAGGATTTGAAATAGCTCAGGTGGAATTCCATCACCTCCACTAGCTTTGTTCATAGTAATGTTTCCTAAGGCCCACTTGACTTCACACTCCAGGATGTCTGGCTTTAGGTGAGTTAACACACCATCATGGTTATCTGGGTCATTAAGACCTTTTTTGTACAGTTCTTCCATGTATTCTTGCCACCTCTTCTTAATCTCTTGTGCTTCTGTTATGTCTTTGCCGTTTCTGTCCTTTATCATGCCCATCCTTACATGAAATGTTCCCTTGCTATCTCCGGTTTTCCTGAAGAGATGTCTGGTCTTCCCATTCTATTGTTTTCTTGTATTTCTTTTTGGTGTTCATTTACTAAAGTGTTCTTATCCTCCTTGCTATTCTGGAACTCTGTATTCAGTTGAGTGTGTCTTTTCCTTTCTCCCTTGCCTTTTGCTTCTCTTCTTTCCTCAGCTATTTGTAAAGCCTCTTCAGACAACCACTTTGCCTTCTTGCATTTCTTTTTCTTTGGGATGGTTTTGGTCACTGCCTCCTATACAATGTTGTGAACCTCCATCCATAGTTCGTCAGGCACCCGGTCTACCAGATCTAATCCCATGAATCTATTCATCACCCTCACTGTATAATCGTGAGGGATTTGATTTAAGTCATACCTTAATGGCCTAGTGGTTTTCCCTCCTTTCTTCAATTTAAGCCTGAAATTTGCAATAAGGAGCTCATGATCTGAACCACAATCAGCTCCAGGTCTTGTTTTTACTAACTGTGTAGAACTTCTCCATCTTTAGCTGCAAAGAGCATAATCAGTTGGATTTTGATATTGACCATCTGGGGATGTCCATGTGTTGAGCCGTCTCTTGGGTTGTTGGAAAAGGGTGTTTGCTAAGACCCATGTGTTCTCTATTTATAAAACTGTTAGCCTTTGCCCTACTTCATTTTGTACTCTGAGGCTAAACTTGCCTGTTATTCCAGGTATCTCTTGCTCTCCCACTTTTGTATTCCAGTCCTTTATGATGAAAAGGACATCTTTTTTCAGTGTTAGTTCTAGAAGGTGTTTTAGAACAACCCTTCTGAGAACAACAGTAATCCAAAACTAACAACATCAAATGCCAGCAAGACTGTAGAGCAACAGGAACTCTCTGTTCATTGCCAGAAGAAATGTAAAATGGTACAGCCACTTTGGAAGACAATATGTCAGATTCTTACAAAACTAATATTTAACCTTACAAAACTAACATATAATCCAGGAATCACACTCCTTGATATTTACCCAATGAATTTAAAATTTTTATCTCTGCAAAAAATTGTGCATGGATGTTTATAGCCATTTTGTTCATAATTGTTAAAACTTGGAAGCAACCAAGATACCCTTAAATGCATATCAATAAGTGAAAGAGGCAAATCTGAAAAGACTACATATTATATGATTGCAGCTATATGGCATTCTGATGGCAAAACTATGGAGACAATGAAAAGGTCATTGGTTGCTATGGGAAGTGGGGGAAAGTATAAATAGGTGAAGCACAGAGGATTTTTAGGGCAGAACTACTCTGTGTGATATTATAATTGTGACTACATGTGAAAACCTAGAAAATGGACAACTCCAAGAGTAAACTTTGGTGTAAAATATAGGTTCTGGGTGATAATGAAGTGTCAGTTTAGATTCATTGATTAAAACATATGCACCACTCTGGTGGGATATTGATGGTGGGAGAGCCTGTGCCTGTATGGTGACAGTGGGTGTATGGAGACTCTATACTTTCTGCTTAGTTTTGCTGTGAACTTAAAACTACTCTAAAAACTAAATTCTGTTGATTTTTATATATAAGAATGCAGTGCTAAGTTGCTTCAGTCATATCTGACTATTTGTGACCCGATGGACTATAGCCCACCAGTCTCCTCTGTCCATGGGATTCTCCAGGCAAGAATACTGGAGTAGGTTGCCATTTCCTTCTCCAGGGGATCTTCCCGACCCAGAGATAGAACCCAAGGAAGAGAAAGAAATTAACCCTTATGAAAAACTGCTTACATAATAACTCTCTGTACTATTTTTACAAGCTTTCTGTAAGTATTATATTCAGTTCAGTTGCTTAGTCATGTCCAACTCTTTGCAACCCCATGGGCTGCAGCATGCCAGGTTCCCTGTCCATCACCAGCTCCCAGAACTTGCTCAGACTCATGTGCATTGATTCAGTGATGCCATCCAACTATTTCATCCTCTGTCGTCCCCTTCTCCTCCCACCTTCAATCCTTCCCAGCATCAGGGTCTTTTCAAATGAGTCAGTTCTTCACATCAGGTGGCCAAAGTATTGGAGTTTCAGCTTCAGCATCAGTCCTTCCAATGAACACTCAGGACTGATTTCCTTTAGGATTGACTGGTTTGATCTCCTTGAAGTCCAAGGGACTCTCAAGAGTCTTCTCCAATACCTCAGTTCAAAAGCATCAATTCAGCGTTCAGCTCTCTTTATAGCCCAGCTCTCACATCCATACGTGAATACTGGAAAAACCATAGCTTTGACTAGATGGACCTTTGTTGGCAAAGTAATGTCACGACTTTTTAATATGCTGTCTAGACTGGTCATAGCTTTTTTCCCGAGGAGTAAGCGTCTTTTAATTTCATAGCTGTGGTCACCATCTGCAGTGATTTTGGAGCCCAAGAAATAAAGTCTGTCACTGTTTCCATTGTTTCCCCATCTATTTGCCATGAAGTGATGGGAACGGATGCCATGATGTTCGTTTTTTGAATGTTGAGTTTTAAGCCAGCTTTTTCATTCTCCTCTTTCACTTTCATCAAGAGGCTCTTTAGTTCCTCTTTGCTTTCTGCTGTAAGGATGGTGTCATTTGCATTTCTGAGGTTATTGATATTTCTCCCAGCAGTCTTGATGCCAGTCTAATATTAGTTCAAAATAAAAAGCTTTCAAAAATCTGCATGCTAGGTAATGCATGTAATAAGTCTATGGTCTAAATATTATTCCCATTTACAAAGAGAGTCATGGAGGCCTAGCTAGTTGCTTAACACACTGAGGCCTGCTGGTAAATGGCTGGGCCAGAACTGCAGCTATGATTCTGCTCCTGAAGCCACAGTTCTCTCCCCTAGACTACACCGTGATCTTAGAGCAGCATCATAGACACCACACTGAAAACTGTGGGAGCCTGGGAAAGAGGTAATGGAGTTTCTGTTTTCATATTTATCTCTTTTTTTTCTCATTCAGATAGCTGAACAATAGAAAAAGAAAACGTTCTCAAAGTGTTCATAGAATTTCATGCTCTGTTGAACAGACATCATGAAAATATGGGCTCAGTACCTCGAATCCCAGAAAGCCACATATCATGGGCATTTTATGTGAGTGGGAATCAAGTTGTTCTCTAAAGATAAAACTTCCCTGGTGGCTCAATTGGTAAAGAAACCGCCTGCAATGCAGGAGTCTTGGGTTCAATCCCTGGGTCAGGAAGATCCCCTGGAGAAGGGAATGGCAACACAATCCAGTATTCTTGCCTGGAGAATTCCATGGACAGGGGAGCCTGGCAGGCTATAGTCCATGCTGTCACAAAGCATCAGACATGACTGAGCAACTAACACTTTCACTTTCTAAAGATAAAACAGATCTATGTATCTTTTCAGAAACATTGAGCCCAAAGATATATATGTAAAAGATATGAATATGAAAATCTTCCATTTATTTTATCTATAAAGCAAAAAATCTTTCATCTTCAACATTTCTTAACCTACTTATGCAGAATTAGAGTATACATTAATTACATCCTCTTTATTAATATGTGTCCAATTTGAAGTGTCTTTTATGACAACCATTAACTGTGAATACTCCTCCTTTTGTATCTCAAATGTTACCTTTGACCTAATCCAGTAACTTTTTCCCTATTATCTCTAAACTAAATCTGTCAAACTTTAACAAATTCATTCAAATACTATTCTGTGAACCCTACTGAGGGTCAAGAATGGTATGTTTCATATTTCTTAAAATAACCACCAAGCTACTTCATGTATCTAACAGTTTGAATAATACCAAGCCCTCTCCAAATTTTTAGATGGTTGATAATAAAGTAGATACAAGAAAAGGAGTCAACAGAAGAGGCTCTTCAAGATTTGTGAATATTAAAAGGATTGGCAGTTGAGTATTTCAAGAAATCTTCATTTCAGTAGAAAATCCATTATAGAAGAATGATGTATCTTTGAAGGCACAATGAATTACTCAAAGAATGCTCCAGTGACTGAAGAGTATGCTTGCTTGTGTGGAGGAAGGTCCCTGGGGAAATTCTGGAGCCTGTTTCAACATTTGGTATAAAAGCCAACAGTGCCTTCCATGATGTGGGTGTTCAGTAATCAGAGTCAGAATCTTACAGATACAAAGGACCTTTGAGATCAAAGTAACTAATTATGATTGACATTCCCTCCTGAAACACACTGAGAGCACATATTAGCAACATGAGTTTTCACACATTTTTTACTATCAGAGTAAAATCTGCTTTGGGACACAGAGCAGTGGTTTTCAGGATATTCCTGTAATTCAAAAAAAATGAAGCCTCATCATTTCATGGTCCATTAACTGGAATCTATTTTGCACAAGTCTAACATCACTTTCTATAACTTTAGCTAATGCATACAGATAAGTTATATCACAGAAGATACTTGACTTTTTAATCTGTACTATGAATCTCCATCTCCCTGAAATCACTGTTAAAATCTTTCATTTCACTAATCAGAGATACTCAAATTTAATGTTCTTCACCGAAAGACTTATATTGTACGGAAAAAGACCTAACAAATTGTTCTAACTCAACCATAAAACAAGATCAGATAATGAGGTATAGATCTCTGCTGGCTTGTGTGAGTCACATATTTTCCAGTAAATGGAAAATCAAGAGCATTTCTGAAGAGATGCAGACGGGAAAGGGCAGAACTTCATTGTAAAAGCCCTGAGCTCAAAGACTATATGTGAAATGTCACAAAATTCATTTGCTATAATATTTTAGTTATTATTTTATTAGCACAAAGGCAGCTAATTTCATCTCATAGTTTCATGTCATGCTGGAAAGAATGCATACTAATCAGAGACAAAATTCACCAGCCAGGAGTTCAGAGCCAGTTACCACTGACTCCTTGGAGGATGTAGTGTCTAAGGAGACACCATTGCCCCCACCCACAAATTGATGACATTTGAGTGCCTGTAAAAGACAAATACTTGTGTGAATGAGTTTAAACAGAAGGTGCTTAAAGTAATTACACTTTAGGCTGCTAATTTTAAAAAAATTTTTGTTTGCTTAAATATGTCTGGGCTCCAGCTTCCAATTAGTAGTTGATCTGAGTGTTTTATTTAACATCTCCCTCAAACTGGATATTGTTTTAAGTGTTTTCAATGTTAACTCCTTTACACCTCCCAAGGATTCCCCTAAGAATGGCTAAGAAACGACAGAGAAGAATTTGAACCCGAGAAGTCTTGCTCTGGAGTCCATGCACTTACCCGTTGCTGCTGCTACTGCTGCTAAGTCACTTCAGTCGTGTCTGACTCTGTGTGATCCCAGAGACGGCAGCCCACCAGGCTCCCCCGTCCCTGAGATTCTCCAGGCAAGAACACTGGAGTGGGTTGCCATTTCCTTCTCCAGTGCATGAAAGTGAAAAGTGAAAGTGAAGTCGCTCAGTCATGCCCGACTCTTAGCAACTCCATGGACTGCAGCCTTATGCCAACTCTTTCAAACACTTTGCCTATTATAGATGCAACCGTAGAATGCCGTGGAGAAGGAAATGGCAACCCACTCCAGTATTCTTGCCTGGAGAACCCCATTTACAAAGGGACCTGGAGGGATACAGTCTGTGGGGTCACAAGAGTCAGATACGACTTGGTGACTAAACCGCCACCACCTTAACTGGGCTTCCCTGGTGGCTCAGACTGCAAAGAATCTGCCTGCAATGTGGGAGACCCAGGTTCGATACCTGGGTCAGGAAGATCCTCTGGAGGAGGGAATGGCTACCCACTCCAGTATTCTTGCCTGGAGAATCCCATGGACAGAGGAACCTGGCGGGCTACAGTCCATGGGGTTGCAAAGAATATGACTGAGTGACTAACACACATAAAATGCCTACTAATCAGAGATAAAATTCACCAGCCAGGAGTTTAGAGCCAGTTACCACTGACTTAAGGAGCTCCACTGACTCATTAGAGGAGGAAGTGTCTAAATGATATTCCAGCGCCTGTTGAAGACAAATGTTTGTGTAAGAGAGTTGATATAGTTTATAAAGTTTATAATAATTTATACGGTTTATAATATATCACTTCTGTGCTCATTGAGTGTCAGGCGTTGTGCTGAGCTCTTTATGCGATTAATAGCTTTTTATTCCCCTATCAACCCTATGGGATAAGACTACATTTAACTGATGAGGAAGTGAGCCCAGAGAGGCATGGTCCTTTGTTGATCATCACACTGCCAGGGAGTGACAGAAAGGAGACCAATCCCAGGGCTGGCTGTGGCCGAAGTCCACAGTGTAACTAACAAGTTCTGCTGGTTATCTTTAAGAAAGGGGCCGAGGAATCCCTTGAGGAAATATGGACAGGAAAAATGCCAAAATTTTAGGGTAATTGTGCTTTTACAATACTTTCTGTATAAATCTTGACAATGAAGTAATTCTAGAGCAGGAAGGACTTTGATAATATCTAAGCCCCAGGTCCCTCCTTTTATTGATGAGGGCCTTAGACTCAAGAACTCTTGCAAAGTCACAGAAATACAAAGCTAGAACCACATATAGCAATTTGATTATAAGTGGAAACATCTATATCTAATTCCAAACTATTACTTTTGTTATCTGTGTGGAGCTCAATAAACCTTCCTTTGCTGAAATTATCCTTTTGGGCTGTATTATGATAGCTTAAAGGTCACTTATTCATGCTTGCTGAAACATTTTCAATGACTGGATGAAAATATTTATGTTTACACCGTTTCCTGATTTTTAATGTATCCTTTGGGTTTAAAGAAATTCACTTGTCATCCTGTTTGTCTTTAAAGATACTGTTTTTTTTTAAAGGGAAAAAAGAGATGTACTTCTTAAAAGCCTATAAATCCTCCATGCTTTTAGTTGTGATTATTACTGTAACAAAAGAAAGACAAGAGCTTTTAACCTGAGACAATGATTTCTGTGCCAATTCCCTGCACACCTCTGAAGTCTCTACTTCCTGCTTATATCCTTTGTGAGTCTGAGGTTGTCGCCTCCTTGTTCCCAGTCATTTCTGGGCCCTCTGCCATGTTCTTCCTTACCTTGACCTGGTGTTCTTGCCTGGGTGGAGAGAGTGGATGTGGGGAGCAGCGTGCTCCTTTTCTCAGTGTGGAGATTTCTCAAGTCCTTCAGCAGTAAACAAAGAGGCAACAATGATGGAAATGCCATGGCTGCTGTAAAGAGAGAGAGAATCCTCCCAGGTCAACTGCCTGACCACTTAGCTGGTTTTCTTCAGATTTAAAAATATAGACCAGTGCTCCCTTTGTGGACATTTGGTTTATTATGAGTGATACAATGGAGTTTAAGTTTCTAGATTAAAGAAGTTATAGTCTGAGCTCAGGTGGTATATCACCATTTAAACCCCCCAGATGTCAAAATGACACATAACTGGAGGTGGGTGGGAAGGTGAGGTTGAGAAAAGGGGTCGGTGGATTAAACAGGAACAGTTTCCTCAGGGCAAATGACTCAGTTATTAAGACCTCCAGAAGTTTTCTGGACAGAAAAGAGAGAAATTGAAGGAGAGGTTGCTCAAGGGGAAAGAGGTGGGGTGAGGGGAGGGGGCAGCGCATCACTTGTGCTCACTTAGTCGTGTCCCACTCTTTGGGACCCCATGGGCTGTAACCCACCAGGCTCCTCTGTCCATCCATGGAATTTTCCAGGCTAGAATACTGGAGTGGGTTGCCATCTCCTCCGGGGAATTCTTCCGTCCCAGGGTTTGAACCCGCATCTCTTGCATCTCCTGCGTTGGCAGGTGGGTTCTTTACCACTGTACCACCTAGGAAGCCGTCACATCACTACGCAAGGCGAATGTGGTCCTATCTGCTTCTGTGCCTGCAGTGTACCTGGGGAGCTCACTGGTGTCTCCCATCAGTGGCCAGTCTCAGTGAGAGGGTGCTTCTTTTCTGGGCCCCTTACAGCACCAGTGGAAAAGGAGCTGGAGGGCATGGGAGGTTCTGCTCCCTTTGTGATTTCATAAGTGAACTTGGATTTGGATGACACTGTCTTCTGTGCATCTCTGACTGCCTGGAGCGGGATGGGCGGGGCCATCAGTCAGATGGCGTTTATCATTGTCACCAGTTACCAGCACAGTGGCTCACAAGAGGAGCTTCCTGTTCCCTCTGGAGAAGTGTCCCCGTTTAGGAAATGTGAACTGAAGTAACCTCGCATGATAAAGTTCTCACATAAAACAGAGACTTGATCCTTTTTTCCTTTCGAAAACTTCAGGGAATTTTTTTATCCTTCTTCACATATTCTTATCTATTACCAAGTAAGTGAGACTTTTCAAATGTCATTGTGAGCATCTTCAGGCTATGATTTTCCTGTCTGATTCACAAAGGCCTCTTGTACTTTCTCTCCCTGCTTTCAGAAAGGTGAGTGCACTTGATTTATTCGTGATGTTCACAGGGAGCTTGCAGTCTCAGCCTCCTACTGCTGACTTTCTGAACTTGACCTTGGGATGGTCCAGAAATTACATGTATCTATTTAGATAAGGTGGTGATAAGTACCTTTATGGTGTGTTGGTTTTATTGAGCACATTCATATACAAGCTGGATAATTTCTCCTACATTCTTTATTTTATTTTATTTTAAAAGCACTCTCCTTCACCCTTCAGAATTGACATCTATTGACATTCACCAAATGGTTTTCATGCTTTAGTTTGGAGCTAAAACACTGGCAAGGAATAGCCAGCAACTGAAAATTTCAACTAAAGCTAGTGTATGGAATACTTATGGAAAAGGAAATGGCAACTCACTCTAGTATTCTTGCCTGGAGAATTCCATGGAAGAGCAGCCTGGCAGGCTACGGTCCATGTGGTCACATAGAATCAGACACGACTGAGAGACTAACACACACATGGAATGGTTTACAGGAATCACAGCTCACTTCTTTGAGTACTTACTATTCAAAGTTAGTGAAGTCACGTTTTACGTGTATTGGCCCAGTTAATCCTCACAACACCATGAGGTGGGTAGCCCATTTTACAGGTGAAAAACTGAAGCTCATGGACTATTTTTGGTTCATCATAGTCTCACAAGTAATATGTGAGGGAATAAGATTCAAATTTAAAACTGATTCCAAAGCTTTTTACTGCTAAACACTTGATTCTACCTCAAGGAGAATGTAGTTAAATAATATTCTAGGATTATAAAAAGGCAATTCCGTAGTTAAATGTGTCCTTTCTTCACACAGCAATACTTCCTTTCAGAGGAGAAAAATTAAAAAGCAAATTGGCAAGATTTCCCGATTTGTTGAACATGAGTCTCTGATTAGAGAACTATATAAAATCACGTTGACAGTTCAGTCTCTTCTTGGTATTACGTAGATATTCCAGAGCAGCGTCAAGAGCCATGGGAACTAAAGAGTTTTCCATTAACAAAATACTTCCTCTTTCTGTCCAGCTTGATTTAGCCTGTGTAGAAAATGCCAAAGCTGAAGGAAAGGCACTTCCCCTGTTAGACCCACTTTTTTCTTTGCTTTTTCCCCCTCGACTTCTAAGAAAGCCCTATGCGTGTGTCTCGTGAGAGTGAGTGCGGGTGTGCCACTGGAATGGGATGAGAGAGGGCAAGCAGGGTTCATCAGCATCCACCTTGTACTGAGCACTGTTTCTCTTGTGTGCATGCTAAGTTGCTTCAGTAGTGTTTGACTGTTTGTGACCTAATGGACTGTAGCCCACGAGGCTCCTCTGTCACTGGGATTCTGCAGGCAAGAACAGTGGAGTGGGTTACCATGCCCCCTCCAGGGGATCTTCCCAGCCCAGGGAGCAAACCTCCATCTCTCATGTGTCCTGCACTGGCAGGCAAGCTCTTTACCACTAGTGGCACCTGGGAAGCCCTACATTTCCTCAGTGAAACTCTGCACCAACCCCATGAGCTAAGTGATGTTGTTCCTATTTTATAGCTGAAGAAACCCAGGCTCAGAGAAGTCTAATAGCTTCTAAGTGTCAGCACTGGAAATCAAACCTAGGATTAATCTGATGCTGATCAAATAAATAAGTAAATACAAAATGTGGTTTATGACATACAATTTTAGATCAGTAATTACACAAGATTTTCAGAATGCAGGATCTATAATATCAGGCAAGATGTCATAGACTTTTATTATCTGACATATGGAGGCCGTAATTATTTTTTTTTTACAATTCATTACCTGGTTTTCTAATATAATGCTTTACTATTAAGGCTCTGGAGACCCTTGTTTAAGCTTTAATTAAGCAGTTTACTTGAAATATGAGTATAAGACTTTAAGCTTGGCACAGAATGTTACAAATTGAAATACCACTCAATATGTCATTATAAACCAGGCTGTTTGTTTTGGAGTGATGTTGATATTTATAAACCACTTGCCGAAAAAAAGACTGTTTTATGTGAAAACATTGAAATATGTGCAATCGAGATTTCTACTCTTATTGTCTATTTCCAGTAAATGAAAGGCTCTGTTCATTCATTCATATTTGATAGTTGTAGAAAAAGTCATTCCCATCCAACTCTCAAGCACACAGTGACAGAATAATTGCCAGTTTCAAGAACAAAAGAGCAGTTTGAAACCATCTGTTTGAGAGTGGACTTGCTATATCAAAGATTTCCTACTGGACAAATTTCTAGACAAGACAAAGCCTCCAGAAGGAGATAGAAAGTATGTATTTTGCATTAATACATCATTCCAAAATTTGTCCTTAGGCCTTTAAAAGTAACAAAAGCTGATTTTTCTATTGCTGTTTTTTTATTAGCTCTGTCTGTTATAATAGGAAGCAATTTTGCTATTTCTGGGGTTATTTCTTTTGAGTTCTCCTCAGCTATATTATACACAGATGTGAAAATAAGGGTGGCAAGACAGAAAGGCTCAGGCCTGAAGGTACGAAGACAGTTGTAATCCTAGATTTTTGTGAAATTTCAAATGTAAGACATTCTGTTTCCTTAGGTATCAACTCAGACTTCTTCCTTCCCCAGTTTCAAGTAAAGAAGAAACCAGAAAAAGTATTTTCATAGGAAGAAGAGTTAGGTATTCTTTACTCTTTTTTTCCAAACATATTAAATGATCTGTCTAAGGTCCTAGAGTTATGAAAGAGTTATGGAAAAAATTTACCTGATTTCAGTATCCTTACATTTTCCCCATTAAATTATCTTCCATCTCTTAAGATTTTAGTATGTGAGAGGTTTAAATTGTGCCTCTTTTTAGCCATGGACTAGATTTGCTGTAAATCATAGAAATTTTAGAGCTGGAATAATTTGTGTTGTAAATTTGAGATGGAAAGAAACCCGTGAAGCTGTGTTAGATCTTGGATACACATTTCTGCGTCAAGGACAGAACTGAAAAAACATTAACACTGAAACTTTGCTTCTTCAATAATTGGGCAAAGTTACCTGTGGTATATCCACATTTGTTTTTCCAACCTAATATGAGTTTCTTCCATTCTATAACTGGAGAGTTTGGCTGGTTAGTTTGACTCCTCACTGCAATGCAAAAAAATGGACTTTGGGAATTACACAAGACTAGGAGTGACGTTGAAGCTGAAACTCCAATACTTTGGCCACCTAATGTGAAGAGCTGACTCATTTGAAAAAATTCTGATGCTGGGAAAGATTGAGGGAGGGAGGAGAAAGGGACGACAGAGGATGAGATGGTTGGATGGCATCACCGACTCAATGGACATGGGTTTGGGTAAACTTCGGGAGTCGGTGATGGACAGGGAGGCCTGGCGTGCTGCAGTTCATGGGATCGCAAAGAGTCAGACACGACTGAGTGACTGAACTGAACTGAACTGAGGCCCAAGGCTAGGTGTGATAGGAGCAACCAGCCTAATCTGTTTGAGAGATGTTAATACCTACTTCATAGTTGTTGAGAGAGATTAATACCTACTTCATAGTTGTTGAGATATTAATACTACTTCATAGTTACATTTAGTGATGTAATACTTGTCAAAAGTCTAGCATAGGGTTCTGGCACGTTCTAGGCACATCTGTTACTAACTCCCTTCCTTATTTCTCCTGAGTATGAAACAAATCTAGCATTTAATCTGTTTGCATTTGTTTACCTCTGTCTTTGTTTTTGAGGCTTCTCTTACATGTGAGTGTTTTATATCTCAGCTCACTGGGAGCTCCCACTCTTTAAGGGCAGGAACCACGACTCTCTCACTGAGCCGTAAGGTCTCTGGATATGAGGGTTGTTTTTTTCTGAAAGAAAGGGTGGGGCTTGTAGTAATATCAGGTGGTAACTATCCGAATGTTCCCGTCTTGTCCTCCGAAAAACTCTTTTTTTGATAGTATCTGCTGTAAGGGCTGTATTAAGAAGGATTCGGAAGTCATTGGAAAGACTCTCTGGTCCACTGTTGCCATTGGCACAAAGGGTAAAGGCAAAGATGGCACTCTTGTCATGAATGAGTCATCCTTGTTATGGACCCATGGGGGAGGGCAACTGGGCTAAGTTAATCTTTGAAGTCCTGTCCCTGCACCAATAGCTAATGGAGGCCTTCATATGCAGTAGGTCCTCAATCTGTATTTCTTCACTTCATGTATAAGTAAAGTACAAAGCAAACAGTATGTGCCTGAAAGTGATGAATCAATCAGAAAAGTCTAGATAAAAGTGAATATAGATGCTTTAAAGCCATTATCTGTCGAGTGGATCAGCAAAATTCAAGTATTTAAAGAGAAAGGAATACCTGTGGGATTTTCTTCAAAGTGTGTTGGACTGGGAACTCCCTCTTCTAGTAACACAGGAACACAATTTTAAATCATGCATTGCATAAAATGCCGTTTATGTGTGCTATTGATTCCCCCCACTGTGATGCAGATCACTTCCATTTGTTATGTCCAAGTTGAAATATTAACTCTGAGAATATGTTCTATATAGTAATCCTTCCAGGATACTCCCAACTACATCTCCTGGTACTGCTTTAGTGATGGGATAATGTGTGGGGATGTAATAGGACCACATAAAATTTACTAACTCTCTAGAAGTGTTCTCCTAAATGAGCTATTCAGATCAGCCAACTAAGGCAAATCAGGTGGATATTTGTTATTGAAAAGACTCTGTACATAAATAAGGAGAAAGGAAATGGGGGAAGGAATAAAAATATTCCTTTGTTTTGTTCTTGAATAGAACTTTGGTGTGTCACAATATGAATTTTCTGTAACCTGAGGTTATGCAGTGTAAAGGGTCTTTTTTTTTAAAAGTTGTCTCAGTGGGTGGCATATATGAGTCGATTAGAATCCATGTGGAAAATTCCATGTCGATTCTAATCTAGTTGATTAGAAAATCTTCAACTGATGTTCTCTGTCTGCCCTTTTACTTTGGCACAGCCAAAAACAATGGTATGCTGTTTGTGTCCATGGGGACTTAACTCTGTGATATAACTGTTTTTGGCCACAGTTTCAAAACTGAGCTTCTATACACATGTTGAGTAACACAAAAGTGCCACCTATAAACTGATAATAAATTACATGAATACCTGTGATTTTTATTCTTTCAGGATCATACATTAAAGGAATCTATAGTCCAATTAACATCAACAAGGAAAACTTGGTTATTGCAGTCACTTATCACAGGTATAGGTAGTTAGTGGAAAAGAAGGACTGCAATCCACATATCCTCAGTTCAGTTTAGTCACTCAGTCGTGTCTAGCTCTTTGCAACACCATGAACTGCAGCACGCCAGGCCTCCTTGTCCATCACCAAATCCCGGAGTCCACCCAAACTCATGTCCATCGAGTCAGTGATGCCATCCAACCATCTCATCCTCTGTCGTCCCCTTCTCCTTCTGCCTTGGATCTTTCCCAGCCTCAGGGTCTTTTCTAATGAGTCAGTTCTTCGCATCAGGTGGCCAAAGTATTCGGGTTTCAGCTTCAACCTCAGTCCTTCAATGAACACCCAGGGCTGATCTCCTTTAGTATGGTCTGGTTGGATCTCCTTGCAGTCCAAGGGACTCTCAAGAGCCTTCTCCAACACCACAGTTCAAAAGCATCAATTCGGTGCTCAGCTTTCTTTATAATCCAAGTTTCACATCCATACATGACTATTGGAAAAACCATAGCCTTGACTAGACAGACCTTTGTTGATAAAGTAATGTCTCTGCTTTTTAACATGCTGTCTACATCGGTCATAACATTCCTTCCAAGCAGTAAGCATCTTTTAATTTCATGGCTGCAATCACCATCTGCAGTGATTTTGGAGCCTCCCAAAAATAGAGTCAGCCACTGTTTCCACTGTTTCCCCATCTATTTGCCATGAAGTAATAGGACCAGATGCCACGATCTTAGTTTTCTGAATGTTGAGCTTTAAGCCAACTTTTTCACTCTCCTCTTTCTCTTTCATCAAGAGGTTCTTTAGTTCTTCTTCACTTTCTGCCATAAGGGTAGTGTCATCTGCATATCTGAGGTTTTTTATATTTCTCCCAGCAATCTTGATTTCAGCTTGTGCTTCCTCCAGCCCAGCATTTCTCACGATGTACTCTGCATATAAGTTAAATAAGCAGGATGACAGTATACAGCCTTGACGTACTCCTTTTCCTATTTGGAACCAGTCTGTTGTTCCATGTCCAGTTCTAACTGTTGCTTCCTGACCTGCATACAGGTTTCTCAAGAGGCAGGTCAGGTGGTCTGGTATTCCCATCTCTTTCAGAATTTTCCACAGTTTATTGTGATTCACACAGTCAAAGTCTTTGGATAGTCAATAAAGCAGAAATAGATGTTTTTCTGGAACTCTCTTGCTTTTTCGATGATCCAACAGATGTTGGCAATTTGATCTCTGGTTCCTCTGCCTACATATCCTAACACCTGACAAACTCAATTTAGACCATCTCTATCTCTCTGCCTATTTACTCTTACTCAAAGCTTTTCTGAACCTGTTTCTTTATGTGTCATTATGAATGATAAAATCATTCATCTCATATTTCAAGATGCTATATAATTTAGAAATGTTAAATACTTATTTTTGTGCCCAGCACAAATTAGACACTCAACAAATAATAGTAGCTATTGTGATTTTATCATTATTATTATTCTTTCTCAGTCAAGTAGGAACAAAATGTTAATAGTTGTATAGGATTTATCTTTCAAATATGAAGCAATAATTCATACTTTTCAAAGTTAGGTAAGAGTCATTTAAAAATGTTATGGTAGCCAGCCTCCAGAATGGTCCCCAGTGATCCCAACCTGCTGATATTCACATGCATAAGTAATCTCCTCCTGCATTGTACCAGGGTTAGTCTGTGTGGCCACTATAATATAGTAAAAGGGATGGTATGTATGGTAGGTGGACTACTGGCTCCTGAAATACATCTACACCCTAACTCCCACATCCCAAACCTATGACCATATTGAATAAATTACCTTACATGGAAAATGGGACTTTGCAGAGGTGATTAATTCAAAGAAATTTGAGATGCAATTATCCTGGATTATCTGGGAGGGTACAATGTAATGAAAAAGATTCTTACAAGATAAAAGAGGCAGTCAGAGATTTGAGGATGCTATGCTGAGGACTTTGAAGACAGATAAAGGGCTATTAGCTGAGGAGTGCAGATGGCCTCTAGAAGCTGAAACAAGGCAAGGCCAAGAAGTGGACTCTCTTCTCAAAGGAACACAGACCTTGTCCACACCTTGATTTTCACTCAGAAAAACTCATTTTGGACTTCTGGTCTCCAGAATTGTAATATCATAAATTTTTGTGTTGTTTAAGCGACTGCTGCTGCTGCTGCTGCTAAGTCACTTCAGTCGTGTCCGACTCTATGCGACCCGCTAGAAGGCAGCCCACCAGGCTCCCTCGTCCCTGGGATTCTCCAGGCAAGAACACTGGAGTGGGTTGCCATTTCCTTCTCCAATGCATGAAAGTGAAAAGTGAAATCGAAGTCACTCAGTTGTGTTCGACTCTTCGCGACCTCATGGACTGCAGCCTACCAGGCTCCGCCATCCATGGGATTTTCCAGGCAAGAGTACTGGAGTGGGGTGCCATTGCCTTCTCCTTAAGCGACTAAGTTTGCAGTAATTAGTCACAGCCACAATAGGAAACCAATACAGTACATCACTTCCAAGATTAGGTCATAAAAGACTGTGGCTTCCATCTTGGGTTCCATCTGTCTGTCTTTTGCATGGCTCACTCTGGGGGAAACCAGTACAGTGTCGTAAGGACACCTAGGTAGCCTCAGGAGAGGCCCACATGCAAGGAAATGAAACCTACCCACAGTCAGAAGCAGATTCTTGAGTCGAACCTCAGATGACTGCAACCCCAGGAGACAGCTCCATGAGAGACTGAGTCACAACCACCCAGTTCAACCACTCCTATATTCCTGATCTATAGAAACTGTGAATAAAGAATGCTTACTGCTTTAAACTGCCAATTTTCAGGGTAATTTTTACTACTTCAACAGATAACTAATACAATATCCTATGTAGTTGCCTCCCACACACAATCAGGTTGCCTTGTGTGACCAGTAGACTACTGCAGAAGTGATGGTGTGAGACTTCTGAAGAAAAGCTTCTAAAAACTAGTGCAACTTCTTTAAACCTATGGAGAGTCAATTCTCGGGAAAGACAGAGGCTACGTCATGAGGATACTCATGCAGCCCATGGAGGAACCAGCTCTCCCATACCACCTTGTCACCATCTGAGAGCCAACTAGGAAGTATATCCTCCAGCTTTCAAAGATTCCAGCCCTTCTGCCTTTAAGTCTTTGATCCGAGGCCTCAGACATTGCTGAGCAGAGAGCAGACATACCAGCTGTGCCCTCACTGAATTCTAGACCCACAGAAACTATGAGATAGGGAATGTTGTTTTAACCCAGTTAGTTTAGAGTGCTTTGTTATGTAGCAATGGATACCTAGTACACTTGTATTAAATATTTAATATTTCCCACTGCATTTTGGGCTTCCCTTGTGGCTCAGCTGGTAAAGAATCTGCCTGCAATGTGGGAGACCTGGATTCAATCCCTGGGTTGGGAAGATCCTCTGGAGAAGGGAAAGACTACCGCTCCAGTGTTCTGGCCTGAAGAATTTCATGGACTGTATAGTCCATGGGGTCGCAAAGAGTCGGACATGACTGAGCGACTTTCACCTCACCTCACTGCATTTTGGGATTCCTTTGTGGCTCAGACGGTAAAGAATCTGCCTGCAATGCTGAAGACCTGAGTTCAATTCCTGGGTCTGGAAGATCCCCTGGGGAAAGAAATGGCCACCCACTCCAGTATTGTTGCCTGGAGCCTGGCCAGAGGAGCTACATGGACAGAGGAGCCTGGTGGGCTATAGTCCATGGGGTCACAAAGAGTCGGATATGACTGAGTGACTAACACTTTCACTTTTTCACTGCATTTTAGAAAAATACTTTTTCATGTCTATAATGTAAGTGTATAAGTACCTTTTCAAAATGGCAAGTTAGATGTGCATACAACTATTCTCACACTCCTTTTCCTATAATCAGAATCTCTATTGATATTGTGTAAGGTGGAAGTAAAAGAGAAGGAGTGAAAAAGTTGGCTGAAAGCTCAACATTCAGAAAACTAAGGTCATGGCATCTGGTCCCATCACTTCATGGGAAATAGATGGGGAAACAGTGGAAACAGTGTCAGACTTTATTTTAGGGGGCTCCAAAATCACTGCAGATGGTGACTGCAGCCATGAAATTAAAAGACGCTTACTCCTTGGAAGAAAAGTTATGACCAACCTAGATAGCATATTAAAAAGCAGAGACATTACTTTGCCAACAAAGATCCATCTAGTCAAGGCTATGGTTTTTCTGGTGGTCATGTATGGATGTGAGAGTTGGACTGTGAGGAAGGCTGAGTGCCAAAGAATTGATGCTTTTGAACTGTGGTGCTGGAGAAGACTCTTGAGAGTCCCTTGGACTGCAAGGAGACCCAACCAGTCCATTCTGAAAGAGATCAACCCTGGGATTTCTTTGGAAGGAATAATGCTGAAGCTGAAACTCCAGTACTTTGGCCACCTCATGAGAAGAGTTGACTCATTGGAAAAAACTCTGATGCTGGAAGGGGTTGGGGGCAGGAGGAGAAGGGGACGACTGAGGATGAGATGGCTGTATGACATCACTGACTCGATGGACGTGAGTCTGAGTGAACTCCAGGAGTTGGTGATGGACAGGGAGGCCTGGCGTGCTGCGATTCATGGGGTCGCAAAGAGTCGGACACGACTGAGCGACTGAACTGAACTGAACTGAAGGTGGATATCAGAACTGATAACATATAGCAGACTCGATTCTTGCTATGTGTTTTGGACATATAACAGCTTTATTTTTATAGCCACAACTCCTGAAGGCAGAAATCTGCATAGCTGAATTAACTTTGCTCACAAATTCCCTATTTCATGTGATTTCAACGTGTTGAAGGGATGCAAGGAATGAGGCTTATTGACAGAAGCTAATTAAAAACAATGTTTAAGCGTGTCCTGCTCTCTTGGGAATTCAGTTGGTCTATTTAAACTCCAAACTTCATTTCTGGACAGCAGCCCTCTTACATGTTTTCCCTTTCCCTCACTCTCCCAAGAGGGGCTGGACCCTTTCCCTCATTCTCCCAAGTAAGAGGAAGAAGCATACTTAATGTCTTGAAATGGGGCTGAGGAGACCCATCTGATCTGTGCATTGGCCTCTTGTCTTTACTCATCTTCTCTAAGCTGCAGTTCGTCCAGCCTCACCTTGGGATGTTCTCTGTTCTCATTTCACTGGCTGCTGAAGCTTCTGAAGCTAATGTAACTAGGAGCACCTGTTCTCTTCCACAGGCAGTTCATGGTCTTCCCACTTTGCACCCTGTCCCCACCTTGCTCTTGCCCTTGACTTATATTAGTGCTGCTAATTCACTGAAACTTTGCCATATTATCAAGTCACCCTGCAATCTCACAAACAGCATCTACTCTCTCCCCGGAATAGAGACCCTCAAGCAGGCACAGTGGCTTTCAATTCTCAGAATCTCCTCACGCATCACAGTGAGTATGGGAATTGACTTGTTTCCCTTCTATATGCTCTGGGACTGAGGGTCACTGGGGGGATGGGGACTAATTTTCTCAGTGAGCCTAGCTTCAGCCGGTCTGTCAGAGTGCTACAGAATTTTATAATACCTTCTTACTTACATGAAGACAGGAACAACTCTTTATCTGTCTGGCCAAGAGGAAGCCTGGGAAATTGTTGTTGTTGTTCTTATATGCTCTATATAACCAATTAAATATGGAAGACCTAATCATCAGCAAGTTAATCTTCTAACTTTTAGGTAGAATTAACATGAGTGATTTGTAAATTCATTCTATATGTATTCAACATGGAGCAATGCTAGATAAATGCATTTAAAGACCTTCTTATTCATGCCTACATGTGTGCATAGAATTTTTTTTATTATAGTAAACATGCCTATACCTTCCACAAAACAGCATGCTGTATGGGGCACTGTGTCGTGTACCAGACCACACATCATTTATCATCAAGTCTAGCAAGACTGACATGATCCTGTTTCAACCCAAGGGCAGCTTTTGGGGTTAAGGGCCAAGGAGTCCTTAAAAAATTTAGCAATTTAGTCTATGAAAACAACGGAAGAAGAGAATGGAGAACATAATTAAAAGTCCTCTGTGCATCTCCATAAACAAGGTCTCACACTGGGCTGGGCCTCCATGGACATCCAGCCTTGAGCTGTATCTCTCAGGGGTAAACTCTCAGTCAGGAAAAGCCTGGGAGACAAGAGTTTCTGACTTCTATCACTGAGCTCATCCTATAAACCACTTTATCTTGCCTCTTTCTTTCCCTGCCTTTACTTGCCACTGCTTATGCCTTCTTAGCAGTATAAAGAATAATGATGATTAAGAGCACAGCTTCTAGAGACAGACATCTTGATTCTAGTTCTAGTCTGACCACTTATTAGCTGTGAGAACTGGTGATGTTACTTAGTTTTTCTTTGTGTTACTTGTCTCATCTGTGAATAAAATGAGGATGCTAGTATCCACCCCATTGGGCTATTGTGGGAGACTAAATAAAATCTATATGTTAAGTTCTAATGCTGGGAAACAGTAATTATTACTTATCATTGTTTTCCCTCTATTTTGCCTTCCCACTCTCTATTAGTTAGCTCAGCTATCAGAACAAAATACCGCAGACTTGGTGGCTTAAACAATAGACATTTACTTCTCACAGTTCTGGAGGCTGGAAGTCTAAGATCATGGTGTCAGCAGGGTAGGTTTCATTCTGAAGCGCTTTCTCTTGTCTTGTCAGCAGCTGGTCTTGTGTGTTTTCCCATGACCTCTTCTTTGTGTGCACACTGGCTCAAGAGAGAAAGTGATTGATCCCTGATATTTCTCCTTATAAAGACAGTCCTATGAGACCACTACCCTTATGATCTCATTTAACCTTAATTGGTTCCTGAGAGGCCTTATCTCCAAGACAGACACACTGGTGTTAGAGTGTCAACATGTGGATTTGAGGGGCACACAAACATTCATATATAACTATTCCTCCCCATGTCCACATTCAATTTCTTCGTTTACCCCCACTTCCTATACCTAAAGTCAACACTAATTTACTAAATGGCTAGAAACTCCTGGTAAAAATTACACAGGTCAAAATGTCTGATGCAATAGAATGCTAGGTATTTCACAGTTTCTACCTTTTGTTAAAAGATGTCCTCTGGGTTGGACACGAGCTTGGTCTAGTTAGTAATGAGGAATAGTTTGCAACACTTACCTATTTTGCAAACAATGCTGCCTAAAACACTACCCTAAAACTCAGTGGCTACAAATAATAAATGTGTCTTGTTCATACAGCTGGAATCAGGTACAGCTCAGAGACTTAGCTCCTGTGATTCTCCTGGCCTCAACTGGCCTCTCTTGTCTGCCTGGGAGTAGATTGCCTCTTGCCTGGGGTGTCTTTCTGCGCTTCATCGGGCTGGAGCAACTCATCTCTCCAGGTCTCGTTTTCCATGTCTCTCACATCCTCCCAGCAGGTTTCCCCAGACATGTTCTTCCCTGAGGTGCAGCAGTAAGCCCATCTCCAGGCCTGGGAACAGACAACAGAAGGAAACACTTGCGGTGTCCTGGGAAGAATGAGGCATTATAGCCATTTTGCAACCTACTCCACAAAAAGCATTTCACTACCTCTACCTCTCCGCTCCTTTTCACTTTAAAAATTCATAAGTTTACATTAGAGAGGGTATGTGATTACACATCGTGTGTGTTGGTGGAAAAAGTTTTATGTAATTCACCAATTACCTTTTGAGCACATAGACCATATTTTTGTAAATGAGACCATGGTGCCTATAAGAAAAATGTCTTCATAAGGGTAGTGTGTATTTTGGTTCTTTGAGTTTGGGTTGGTTTTTTTTGTTAGGAAACATATTTAGAGAAAGTTCTAAGAATAATTTAACTTCATTTCTTATTGTTTCTCAAACTGAGAAACTTTTTTCTGTATGCTATATATCTCACAGAAAAGAGTATACGAATATACATTATACGGCTGAAAAGTAAAAAATCTCTTCTTAATGTATTATTGCTGCTGCTGCTGCTAAGTCACTTCAGTCTTGTCTGACTCTGTGCGATCCCATAGACGGCAGCCCGCTAGGCTCCTCTGTCTCTGGGATTCTTATTAATACATTCTAATTATTTTCTAGTTTAACTTAGTATCCAGTTGTGGCTGAGCGTGAGGGACTATGATTTGGGGAAATTGAACTGTGAGGTGCTGCCACCTTGTGTGCTGTGCCTATAAGCATCATTACTTCCCATTCTCATCTCTAGAATACTAACCGGAAAAAAAAAAAAAAATACTGCAATGGAGACATATTGTCCTTTTAAAAGGAGGGGTTTCTTAATCCTTTTTGTGCTCGTGGGACTTTTCAGGAACCTATGGACCTCTCTTTAGAATAATGTTTTCAAATTATGAAATAAAATAATAGACTTAGAAACTCTAAATATAAGATTAAAATAAAAAATGTGTAATAAACTAGCATGTGTACTTCTTCATTAATAGGGCTTTCCTGGTGGCTCAGATGGTAAAGAATCTGCCAGCAATGCCGAAGACCCAGGTTTGATCCCTGGGTCAGGAAGATCATAGTAACCAGAGGATTTATATGGCAAAACCAATACAATATTATAAAGTAATTAGCCTCCAATTAAAATAAATAAATTTAAATTTAAAAAAATAAATAAAATAAATGCTCCCATGAAGTAAAAAAAAAAAAAGAAATACAATGACAAATGTACCATAAACCAGCATGTATACTTCTTCATTAATATATTAAGTAAATCTAGTGGCCAGTCTAATAACTACTGTGATCTCAAATAAGTAAATAGAGTAAATATATTTGAGATATTGACAACATGTAATGTGATTTGAAAATGTGTGTCACAGGCTAATGCTATTATGGTTTGTTGCTTGTATTCATACTTGAAGGAAATGCTACACTATAGTTAAAAATTATTAGAAAAATATTATTTTTTCCTAGGTTGACAGACCACTTGAGTTCAAGCCATGGCCCATTTTGGATACAGAGACCCCAAATTAATCATTCCTGACTCTTAATATAGTTAATATTTGATCACTAAATAAGGAAATACTAGACATCAAAACTTCCAAAAACAAATTTTCATTAAGAACCTACAAGTCTATAGAAGTCTTCTTTGAATAAGGTATTTTTAAAGAACAAAACGTTATTTTTTCCTCATAAATATTATTTTTCTATGTCATGCTATAATCCACATTTATGTGATAAATATTTTTATACATCATGCTATAATCCACATTTATATGATAAATATTTTCCTACGTCATGCTATAATCCACATTTATATGATAAATATTATTTTCCTACGTTGTGCTATAATCCACATTTATCTGATACAGGATATTTCTAATACTTTTATGCATGCATGTGTGTGTACTCAGTTGTGTCTGACTCTTTGTGACCCTTTGGACTGTAGCCTTCCAGGTTCCTCTGTCCATGGGATTTTTCAGGCAGGAATACTAGAGTTGGATGCCATTTCCTCATCCAGAGGATCTTCCCGACCCAGGAATTGAACCTGTGTCTCCCACTTCTCCTGCATTACAGGTGGATTCTTTACCTATAGGTCTACAAAATAGACGCTAGGTTTTATTTGATTTCTTAAGAAACTGACTACCTGGATTCTGATCCAAGACTTGTCTTTAATTGATTCAATGACCTTGTACATTTCTCTCCTTTACCTCCCTCTTTCCTTCCTCCATTCCTCCCTTTCTTGTTCTCTGCTACCTTCCTTCCTTCCTTCCTTTTTTCTTCCCTCCTTACTTTTCCCTGTTTCTTTGCTCCTCTCTCCCTCCTCCCTCTTCCTTTTTCTTTCTCTCTCCTCTTTATTTTGCCTTCAACAAACTTTTAATAAGAGACAAACAGGAGCTAAGAATTGTGCTAAGCAGTGTGTGATGATCTAAGGGGCTTCACAGTTAATTATAATAGAGCATGATCCAGAGGCAGATTAACCACACACCTAAAGCAGCTTAAGCTTCTGTGTACAGCCACTCTCCTCTATATCTGCAAGGTCTGCGTCTGTAGATTGAACTCAGAGCAGATCGAAAATATTCGGGAGAAAAATCTTTTCAGAAAGTTCCAAAAAGCATAACTTGAATTTGCCATACTCTGCCAACTAATTATATAGTATTTGCAATCTATTTACAAGTATTTACATGATATTTATATTTCATTAGGTATTATAAGTAATCTGGAGATGATTTAAAGTATACAGGAGGAAGCTGTGTGCAGGTTATGTGCAAATGCTACATCATTTTATATAAGGAACTTGAGCGTCTATGGATTTTGGCATTTGTCAGGGGTTCTATAATTTGTCCCCCTGAGACACAGAAGGATGGCTGTCCTACTTTCATGGTTCCAAGGAGACTTGGCAGTGATTTTACACGTTTCTATAGTTTTATAAAATTTATAAAGTGAGAAATTTAAACCACAATCAGTTAAGACCACTGTCTCTTTGAATCTCTACTTCCGCTCATGTTCATTGCTTTTAGAGTGCTTAGGCATTCTGAGATCCTGTTAAGCAGAAGCTGAGCAAGGGATACATTTAGATTGGGTTTAGTGAGATACATTTATGTGGTTCATACTCATTTTCATGTACAGGGAAGATTCCCAGGGGTACTGTCAGTCAATACCTAAGAATTTTATCTAGTCAGTTTCTTCTGTTTAATTAGTTTTTGCATACTTATGAAGAAGTCTACATTTAATTCGTCATTGTAACCCTCAAGAAGGAGGTAACCAGGTCTGTGTGGCTATGCAGGTTAACATTACAAAGGCCTTTCCTCACCAAGATGAAGTGATATTTGATCTGTTTTTGCCCACTTGAAACACTAGACTCAAGTAGAATAGTTAGAATCTATTCCATTTAGTGTCTCTCTATAAATACTGTCTCTAAGACAGTTTTTGGTTGTTTTAACACACGGTTCCATGAAATTAACCAAAGATTGTTGCCTATGACCAAAACACCGTTTCCTAAGGAGACTGCTGCTTTTGCAATGTGCCAGCTTGGCTGGGCTAAACTCTGTTTCCTAGAACTCTCCTTCTTCTGTGTCTGGTTCAGCCCTCAGGAGATTCTTGTGTGAGACTTGAAGGATGGAGGTGAAGCCGCAGACATTTTTATAACTCACACACATTGTCATTTATCTGCTTTTTTACCTTGTTGGTGGAAAGCAGCTGCTCCGTCTTTTCCGGGACCCTCTTCATTACTTCCGGAGAAGGCAATGGCACCCACTCCAGTACTCTTGCCTGGAGAATCCCAGGGATGGGGAGCCTGGTGGGCTGCTGTCTATGGAGTCGCACAGAGTCGGACATGACTGAAGCAACTTAGCAGCAGCAGCAGCTTCATTACTTCCAGCTCCTAGGCCTGGAGTGTTTTTTATAATAGCTGCATGATGAAGGCTCCTAGCTTCTGCAAGACTCCCATCCCCTCAACATCAGACATGAAACACAGGTTTTGGTCTCTCCTCCTGAACTCCAGCTCTTGCTCAAGGGTCAAGCTTGTTCTCTCACTCCCCCACTTACCATCCATCTTCTCCTCCCGATGACCTGCCCCATGAACTTGAAACTCCAGCAACAAGAATGATAGCTTTACAGAAACTGTTTTACCAGCTCCCACCATTGCATAAACTCCAATCCCTATCACAAATGACTGATTGTCACAGATGTATGTGCTAATGGTTCTGCTTCTCTGACTGAACCTTGACTGATACAAAGACATACACATATTTACATAAATATACTCTGGTGGCTAGTTAACTCCCAATCTTTCTCACTGAAGGAGCTGATGACTGTGCTTAACCAGCAGAGCTCAAGGATAGACTCTGTTCTGACTCTGTCTGGACCCCTCAGCCCACCCCAGGATTCCCGTGTCCCCATGCTCCAGTCCTGCAGGGTCTGTGCTGGAAGGTCATCAGAGACAGTGATGCTCAGTGCTCTCAGCCTTAGCCCACCACTCTTTCATTCTCCTGGTCCACATTCTCTGGGGTGTTATCCACATTCTCTCAAGCAGTAGTGTTGGGAGAGTCACTTAAAAGCCTAGAAGAGTCACACTGAGAATGGAGCCCCCCACTCTGCAGCCTTGGACCGTCTCTGTATGTGTTATACCATTCATCATGGCCTGGCAGCAGGAGCTTGGAAATGTGTAGGCTTTACTATTTAATCACTTCATGTCCATCATCCTATGAATTATTAGTGCTAGTTGTTACCTTAGCATTTCCTCCAAAAAACTATACAGTAGGCCAAGTTGGGCTTCCTTGGTAGTGCATTCGTAAAGAATCCACCTGCAATGTAGCAGATGCGGGTTAGATTCCTGCACTGGAAAGGTCCACTGGAGAAGGCAATGGCAACCCACTCCAGTACTCTTGCCTGGGAAATCCCAGGGACGGAGGAGCCTGGTAGGCTGAAGTCCATGGGGTCGTGAAGTGTCGGACACAATTGAGCAAATTCACTTTCATTTTTCACTTTTGTGCACTGGAGAAGGCAACCAACTCCAGTGTTCTTGCCTGGAGAATCCCAGGGATAGAGAAGCCTGGTGGGCTGCCTGGTGGGGTCGCACAGAGTCGGACATGACTGATGTGACTTAGCAGGAGCAGCCAGTATTTTTGCCTGGGAAATACTATGGATACTGGAGCATGGCAGGCTACAGTCCATGGCGTGGCAAAGAGCTAGACATAACCTAGCAACTAAACAACAACAACACAGCCAAGTTACATCCCTAAAGTCCAGTTTATGGCTCTAGAATAGTATTCAGTGGACATAGATTCCCAAAGGAGTGGCTATAGAGTGTTGGATTGCCTCAGAGTCATTCCCAAATTTACTTATTCAGACATCAGAAGAGATTAAGCCTTTTATTTCATATTTTGCACATTTTGCACATCATTTAAAAATAGCTTTTAAATGTAATAGCTCAACTATCAACTTTTATTTGAGGTCTTCCTCAATTCCTCCAGACAGAGCTAATATCTTCTTTGTATGATTATAGCAAAACTCACATTGTATAGTGATCAGATACTTGTCCAGCTTATCCACAAGTCTACAATCATCTAAGGTTAAAAAAAAAATCACACTTTTTTCACCTTTGCCTAACTAGTGCCTAGCATATTAATGAATTTTATTAAAATTTTGACAAATGAATACTTAAGTTTTTGTCATCTCTAAATTTAGTCTACTCTATATTAGGAAAAATAACTCTTAATTACTTTTTAATGTTACCAAATATCTGGATGTATCAATATATTAATAAGCTATCTAAAAATTAAAATGTTACTACTATTTATGACCCTCTGCAGCAGTGTTATCCAGTAGAACTTTCTGCAATGGTGGCAGAAATTTCCTTCTGCAATTATGAACTTGAAATGTGGCCAGCACAGCTCTGGATATTTGAAGATATGTAGGCATTTCTACAAAGATAATCTATATTATAACTTTGAATCTTTTAAAAATGCTACAGACAAAGCTCTATTGGTTTCCTCCCTCTGAGAGTCAGTTTTTTGAACTTGAACTCACTGTAGATATAAAAGGGAAATATATCATGTGAGAATAAATATTGACAAGATAATCTTTTCCTCCCAAAATGGTCTTTCAGTTGAGTATCATCTTTGATTTTTAGCTGTTATTGATAACTTCAAAATGTTTCCTATTCACTCATGGTATTTTCTGTTCAATTTTTTAAAGATTTTTTTTTTTTAATTCTTAAAGAATCTAACAGGATAAAAGATAAGCCTGTCAGAACAATGTCATCTATGTTATGAGCTCATAGTAGTTTTTCAAGGAAATTTATGACTATGAGCAGATAGCCATTGGGGGCTTCCCTCGTGCCTTAGTAGTAAAGAATCTGGCTGCCAATGCAGGAGACATGGATCGGGTCAAGACAATCCCGTAGAGAAGGAAATGACAACCTGCTCCAATATTCTTGCCTGGAAAATCCCATAGACAGAGGAGCCTCGTGGGCTACGGTGTGTGGAGTGACCAATAGTGGGAGACGCCTTAACGACTGAACAACTGAGGCCCATTTTGTGCAGTACACATTTTTACTGTAAAAGGAATATACCATTGTTGGCCAATAATCTTCATTTTAATCTCTGATTAAAAAAACTTTTTCCTGAAATTACAGAACCATTCTGTCAAAATAACTATGCATAGTTTACTAGACGTTTTTATACAGAGCTGTCTATTAAACACAAGTATTGAGCTCAGAAGTTTTGATTTGGGGTTGGGGAGGGGCATTTTTGCTCTTTACTTCAAAAAGAGACGACAGAAAAAAACCAAATCTATAAAAATTATTAATTCATTCAGTATTCTTGGGTTAAATACATACTCAACAGCAGTAAGAATGTTTCAACTGGTAAAGTTTATAAGAGAGGACTATAAAATTGATGATATATCTGAAGTTTTATCATATATGTGTAATGTATTTATATTTATCAAGGAATCCAAAAGACAAATGGCGTGTGAACATTTTCTTAAATGGCTTATATTCAGAGATTGTATTAATTTAAACCAAGGATCTCAAAAGAATTAGCTAACCAACTAGACTCACAATGGCTAAATTTAAAAAATTCACATTTGCAAAGCATTGCATCTATTATTTAACTGTAGAATTTTTTTAAGTAAAATGAGATCCACTTTTCAAAAGCATCAAGTGATGCTGCAAGTGTGAAAGCCATTTAAGATTCAAAGGAATTGCAGGATAAGAAACACAGAAAATGAAATCTATTCTTTACATAATACTCAAGATGTGTATTTATATACTACATTTTTGAGAATCTATGCATTTGTTTATACAGACCTGGGTTTAGATATAGGCTCATCACTTAGTGTTGTTGGACAGATTCTGTGCTTCAGTTTCTCCATCAGGAAACTGTAGATAATCATCATCATGACTTTTATATAAGAAGCATTTAGAAATTAAGTACTCAATAAATATTAGTCTCAAAAAAGGCAAAGTTGGCTAATAGAAGTGCTTTTTCTGAAATTCCACGTATTCAGGTCTCTCATCTTTAGTTTATTTCTTAAAATGTAAATTTTCATAATATAATCTTCAATAATGCTTTTTATTATCTTTCAAGTATAAGCTATAGCAAGATAAATCAGGGCAGTTGTAAGCCTGCAGAAAGAGCAAAGGTTAAGAAATTGCAAATGAGTCAAACTAAAATTCTACGTACTGCCTTTTTAGTGTCTAAGACCATATGTGAAAATAATTATGAAGAGTAAATTTAACAGCAGTAGCAAAAGTAACCTTTTGCAAGTGAATCACAGAAACAGTTGTATATCATTACATTACAACTTGAAGTTGCTAGTGGGATTCTCAATCTTTTTGAAAAAATCAGAAGTAACAGAGAGGGGAAAAAAAAAGCAATCTTTATTCTATTCCAGAATTCTAGTACAAGATGAATCACAAGAGGGTGAATCAGTAGTGACAGCTGCGGAAAAAAGAAAAGTAAGCAGATCAAATCCCTAGGGCCTGAAAGAAGAAAGGATTATACTGCAAACTGACCTCAGATGAAGAGATGACCCAGTGCTTAACCAGCAGGAAGGCCCATATGCTACCTAGCAGCAGGGAGACGGGAAGGATGCCCAGTCAGGGATTCTAGCAAGCCTCTGATTAGATAATGAATAGAAATATCACTGGAATTAGATCTAAGTCTAAATCTTGGATCAGTTGTTTGTTAGCAATGCAGCGTTAGGCAAGTTGTTTAAACTCTCTAAGTCTCATTTTCATTCCTGTAAGATGAGGATAATATTTGTAGTTTCTTACAGTTTTATTGCATTAAAAAACACAACATCTGTGAAGCAATTAGCATGATTTCTGGCAGAAAGTAACTTTGATAATATTATTTGAAGATGAAGCAAGATCCCTAAGTAACTATAGATTACTAGATATTAAACTGTTAACTACCAGGTTGGGTCTTTGAGCTATGAATTGACTGATAGCTCTACACTAAGTTTTTTATTAAAGATGTTATGTCTTTTTTCGATTTGGGAAGTTTTTCTTAGGTTCTTTTATGTTTTGGATTGTTGATCTTTCTCATGACCTCCTAACCCAGTGCTTCCAAAGTCAGCTATAATGGGATATGAGGTCAGACCAAAAATGTCTCTATGCTTCTGAAAGTCAGGACCAGTCTTGTTAACTCATTTAGAAATGTTCCTATTGAATTAACCACCCTAAGGAAGGCTTCTGCGTTTAGAAAACAGTATAGACCTCATGTGCACTGGCTTCAAGGTGTTACACCTATCACAAAGACAGGGAAGGCATATATAATAAGCAGGTTTTATACAACTATTAATAGTATGTTGAGTTATTTTGAAATATAAAAAATATCATTGAGGTAAAACAATTGTATTAGCTGGAATTTAACTTTTATTTCAGATGTAAGTTTATTCAGATGTTTATTTCAGATGTAACAGCAATGTTAAAGTCAATAAGTTTAATCTTAACTGTACCAAATAAATAGCTATTTAAGTATTTTTAAAATTATTCCCTCCAAAAAGCTTTTCTTTCTAACCAACATACCACAGTTTTCCAATAGTTCTATTTTTGAAGGATTTTCAGTTGATGAGTAAACTGCTTTGGGGATATTTTAAAACTTCTTTCCTCAAAAGAAAAGTAATCTGGACAAATTATATATTGCATAGATTTCCCTGCAGATTCTTTTCTTTAGAACCTAAATGTAATTCCCACACAATACAATTTTTACCTATTTACCCTACAGAAAAAAAAATACTGAATGCCCTAAAATATACAATGGATATATCCTGTGATCTTCCAGCTAATAGAATTGTGGACAATGAAGTCACAAAGTTTTCTGGACATCAAGGTAAGAATTTTTCTCAAAATATATCTGGATTCAGAATCACACTAATTTAATAGTGCTATTTCCTAGACTGAAACTTAAAGGAGTTATTAGGACTATTTTTAAAGTGTCCAGTTTTATATCAACTTTATCACTTCTGTTCAGTCGCTCAGTCATGTCTGACTCTTTGTGACCACATGAATTGTGGCACGCCACGCCTCCCTGTCCATCACTATCTCCCAGAGTTCGCTCAAACTCACGTCCATCGAGTCAGTGATGCCATCCAGCCATCTCATCCTCTGTTGTCCCCTTCTCCTTCTGCCCCCAATCCCTCCCAGCATCGGAGTCTTTTCCAATGAGTCAACTCTTCGCATGAAGTGGCCAAAGTATTGGAGTTTCAGCTTTAGCGTCATTCCTTCCAAAGAAATCCCAGGGCTGATCTCCTTTAGAATGGACTGGTTGGATCTCCTTGCAGTCCAAGGGACTCTCAGGAGTCTTCTCCAACACCACAGTTCAAAAGGATCAATTCTTCGGCGCTCAGCCTTCTTCACAGTCCAACTCTCACATCCATACATGACCACTAGAAAAACCAAAGCCTTGACTAGACGGACCTTTGTTGGCAAAGTAATGTCTCTGCTTTTCAATATGCTATTTAGGTTGGTCATAGCTTTTCTTCCAAGAAGTAAGCGTCTTTTAATTTCATGGCTGCAGTCACCATCTGCAGTGATTTTGGAGCCCAAAAAAATAAAGTCTGCCACTGTTTCCCCATCTATTTCCCATGAAGTGATGGGACCAGATGCCATGATCTTCTTTTTCTGAATGTTGAGCTTTAAGCCAACTTTTTCACTCTCCTCTTTCACTTTCATCAAGAAGCTTTTTAGTTCCTCTTCACTTTCTGCCATAAGAGTGGTGTCATCTGCATATCTGAGGTTATTGATATTTCTACCGGCAATCTTGATTCCAGCTTGTGATTCTTCCAGCCCAGTGTTTCTCATGATGTACTCTGCATAGAAGTTAAATAAGCAGAGTGACAATATACAGCCTTGACATACTCCTTTTCCTATTTGGAACCAGTCTGTTGTTCCATGTCCAGTTCTGACTGTTGCTTCCTGACCTGCATATAGGTTTCTCAAGAGGCAGGTCAAATGGTCTGGTATTCCCATCTCTTTCAGAATTTTCCACAGTTTATTGTGATCCACACAGTCAAAGGCTTTGGCATAGTCACTATAGCAGAAATAGATGTTTTTCTGGAACTCTTGCTTTTTTGATGATCCAGCAGATGTTGGCAATTTGATCTCTGGTTCCTCTGCCTTTTCTAAAACCAGCTTGAACATCTGGAAGTTCACAGTTCATGGTTCAACTTTATAATGCCTTAGATTTATCCATACTAATGAAAACCGTTTTGCACACTAGCAATCTATTCTAAAACTGCTTATCTAAAAATGTGAGGGCCTTCCCTGACAGTCCAGTGGTTAAGACTTCATCTTCCAGTGCAGGGGTTGCAGGTTCAATCCCTAGTCAGGTAGCTAAGAATCCACGTGTCTTGGGGCCAAAAACCCAAAGCATAAAACAGAAGTAATATAACAAATTCAATAAACACTTGAAAAATGGTCCATATAAAAAAAAATCTTTAAAAATCCTAAATCTGCCCATGATGATCATATTATTACTAATTTTCTCACTTAATAATAGCCTTTCCTGCCTTTTTCCATATCGGGTCCAATATTACTTTAAGATTTAAGTTTATGTTTTCAGACTATATTTGCTATCAGATATAGAAAAATGAAAGACCCCAAACCTCAAGTGATATTCAGACCAGGTATCATGTGTAATGAACACATTTTTATAAGCTGGCCTTTATATATTTCTAGCTGACAGAAAACTGTTTTATGAA
Source organism: Oryx dammah (assembly GCF_014754425.2). Lineage (NCBI taxonomy): Eukaryota > Metazoa > Chordata > Mammalia > Artiodactyla > Bovidae > Oryx > Oryx dammah. Next base: position 35,130,587 of record NW_024070187.1, read on the forward strand.
AAAAAAATCAATAATTTAAAAATAGTTTAATCTACATGAAGGCTTGTATAATAATCCTATAATGTGATTACCTCATACTGTTAACGTTAATGAAACAGGATGATTTTTCCTGAGATAAAATAGCGCTTGTTTGGGAATCAAGTAATAAAGGTATTTCACTCAGGAAATCACTAACTGGCTTAACTGGGTTAATATACAATGATCAGTTTCATTATGTAATACTTTTTTGACACATCTACATGTTTTAATAAGTCAGAAATATAAAATAATGATAATGAGCTACTGAAAAAAATCAGAGTGCACTGTGAGGTATATCCTTTAGAGTATAATTCAGAACGGGCTTGTGGACTTAAAATATTGCTTCTCTAAAAGTATTCCTCAGCATGCATATTTAGTTAGAAAAAAATATTATAAATTGTTTGGCGATTTTAACACTTTACAGTTCCTAAAAGTGGTATCTGGCAGTAATGTCCTGGTGCCTTCAAGGACAAGAGCCATTGAAGATTTCTCTCTTCACCTACAGCATCACTGTTACATGTAAAATTTAACTATCATCCACTTATGGATATTACTTTTTACACATGAATTATCATTGCTTATGAAACATATATGGAAAAAATTCCATTAAAGTGAAAAGTTATACAACACTTACCATAGAATAAACAATGAAATTAAAAGATTAGCACAATTAAATTTAATCTAGTTCAGTCCAGTTCAGTTCAGTCACTCAGTTGTGTCTGACTCTTTGCGACACCATGAATTGCAATATACCAGGCCTCCCTGTCCATCACCAACTCCCGGAGTTCACTCAAACTCATGTCCATCAAGTCGGGGATGCCATCCAGCCATCTCATCCTCGGTCGTTCCCTTCTCCTCCTGCCCCCAATCCCTCCCAGCAGAGTCTTTTCCAATGAGTCAACTCTTTGCATGAGGTGGCTAAAGTATTGGAGCTTCAGTTTCAGCTTCAGTCCTTCCTAAGGACTGCTTAAAATATAGCAGTTTGCAAAGCAATATGGTAATTCATTGCCTTCGGGACTCTCACTTCTAGACTCAGATAGAACCTTTAAACATATGGGCTAAAAATTGATCCTAACATCATAAGTGCTAAGGATTTTTATATCTTAACATGTTTTTGTTCAGTTTTAAAATAAGGGCCCAATTGTAAACAAACAAGCTCAACAGAGTTGTGACCAAAATTTTAAGATTTAATAACTATTTAAAGTATTGACATTAAAATGACACATCCATTTTTTAAAGGCCACTTAAAAGGAATATTTAAATCAACAAATAGTGATATTTATCTGTAGTTGTGCCTATATGCTAAAAGTATACAAATATTTTAAAAATAATTAAAAACTTTTTATTGAGGGGATATTGGTCTATAACATTATATACATTTCATGTGTACAGCACTGTATATTTTAACTTCGTTATACACCACAGCATATACCACATTCACCACTAAAAGTTTAGTTTTCATCTGTTACCATGGTACTGCTAAGTCACTTCAGTCGTGTCCGACTCTGTGCGACCCCATAGACGGCAGCCCACCAGGCTCCCCCGTCCCTGGGACTCTCCAGGCAAGAACACTGGAGTGGGTTGCCATTTCCTTCTCCAGTGCATGAAAGTGAAAAGTGAAAGTGAAGTCGCTCAGTTGTGTCCGACCCTTAGCGACCCCATGGACTGCAGCCTACCAGGCTCCTCCATCCATGGGATTTTCCAGGCAAGAGTATTGGAGTGGGGTGCCATTGCCTTCTCCGTCTGTTACCATACAGTTACCTATTTGGTCTTCTCATTCCTTTCCTTCCCCTCTGGTAACCACTACTCTTTTCTCTGCAACTATGTGTTTCGTTTGGTTTGTTCACATCTTGTTTACTTATTTTTCATATATGAGTGAAATCAGATGGTATTTGTCTTTCTCCACATTGTCTTTATTCATTCATCTGTAGATGGACATTTAGCAAGGACAATAGCCAGGGCATCCATATCCTGGCTATTGTAAATAATACTGAGATGAACATATGGGTACATATAGTTTTTTAAAATTTATTGTTTTTAAATAACTACCTGGAAGTGGAATAGCTGGATCACATGGCAGTTCTATTCTTAACTTTTTGAGGCATCTGTATACTGTGAGAGTTGAACTATAAAGAAAGCTGAGCACTGAAGAATTGATGTTTTTGAACTGTGATGTTAGAGAAGATTCTTGAGAGTCCCTTGAACTTCAAGGAGATCAAACCAGTCGATCCTAAAGGAAATAAGTCTTGAATATTCATTGGAAGGACCGATGCTGGAGTTGAAACTCCAATACCACCTGATGCGAAGAACTGACTCAATATAACAGACCCCGATGCTGGGAAAGATTGAAGGCAGGAGGAGAAGGGGACAACCGAGAATGAGAGGGTTGGATGGCATCACTGACTCAAGGGACATGAGTTTAAGTGGGCTCTGGGAGTTGGTAACGGAGAGGGAAGCCAGGAAGGCTGCAGTCCATGGAGTCACAAAGAGTCAGACACGACTTAGTGACTGAACTGAACTGAGTGACTTAGTAGCTTCACAGCAAGGTACTTGTGCCTAAATGTTTCTTCATTTTATACTGATATACTCTCCAATGGATATCTTTGTTAATAAGTGGTTTTTAAAAATTGCCACTGCTATCTTCTAAATTGATTTATATTCTGGAGACACATGTAGCCGTTAAGTAAACTGTCTTTAGCTCCTCAAGTGCCCATCACAGTCAGAATCACAATGTGGTTGACTTAGCAGGGAATTAGATCAGGTAGTTGAACTGCTTTTTCTCTCAGAGGTGGAAACTGATGTCAAGTGTGATTAAGTAACTCAGACTTCAGATGCATAGTCTAAAGGTTATATTACAACCTTTCTTCTGCTTCACATCACTACTCAATTTAAATCACATTTAAAAGGTCAAATTTTTCTGGGTCAGTTGTATATCCTCTTAATAACCTATAGCATTCATAGCGTACTAAGGAGGAAGTTGTTGTTCAGTCATTAAGTCGTGTCCAACTCTTTGAGATCCCGTGGAATGCACCATGCCAAGCTTCCCTGTCCTTCACTATCTTCTGGAGTTTGCTCAAATTCATCTTCATTGAGTTGGTGATGGTATCTAACCATATCATCCTCTGCCACCCTCTTTTCCTTTTTGCCTTCAATCTTTCCCAGCATCAGTCTTTTCCAGTGAGTCAGCTGTTCACATCAGGTGGCCTAAGTATTGGAGCTTCAGCTTCAGCATCAGCCCTTCCAATGAATATTCAGGGTTGATTTCCTTTAGGATTGACTGGTTTGTTCTCCCTGCCATCCAACGGACTCTCAAGAGTCTTCTCCAGCACCACAATTTGAAAGCATCAACTCTTCGGCACTCAGAGTTCTTATGGTTCAACTCTCACATCCATACAAGTGCTGTTTATTAGGGCAAATGCTTATTTGCCAATTATCTTGAATCTGTAAAACAAACTTGCTATTTTTTTTTAACTAGAACATCACATGTAACAGCAGATTTTTTTTCTCCCCTAAATCTGTAAAGTCTAGTTCTATAATGCCCTTGAACATAAATTTTGTCTTAATAACCTTGCAAAATTTTGTAGTCCCTCTAGGACTCAACTCTTGTCTTTTAACTCTGCAGTACAGCTAGACTTTAGCATAGCCTTTATAAATCACATGAAGGGAGAGGAAATAGGAAATGGCATTTAGGATGACTTCTGTGTTGGCAAGAATTGGACTCAGCTACTTTGAGCTGCAAAGTGGGAGCAAAGTAGTTCAGCTTCAACACAAAATACAACACCCAGAGGATCAAGGAATAAAATGAAATTGAGTTGAAGCCTGTCAGAAGTAGGCTAGAGTACTTGTTTTTAATCTGTTTACCCCAGAGGAATTCTTGAAATAATTTTCAAGTCTCAAGGAATTCCCACATAAATACTCTTATACCTACAAATCACAGAATGTTAATGTGATCACAAAATTATAGATTTTATTATTTAGTCACTAAGTCATGTCTGACTCTTTTGTGACCTTATGGACTGTAGCCCACCAGGCTCTTCTGTTCATGGGGTTTCCCAGGCAAGAACACTGGTGTCAGTTGCCATTTTCTTCTCCAGGGGATCTTCCCAACACAGGGATCGAACCCGCATCTTCTGTATTGACAGGTGGATTCTTTACCACTGAGCCATACCAGGGAAGTCCTAATTTATAGATATAGTAATCCAAAAATGATTGTCAATTATTTGACTACTGGGGATATTTATTAGCCAAAGTGTGTTTCTCTGTCTCCACAAAAGACACCAACTCTAATGTAAGTTGGTAGTGTAGGCAGAGAAAATTTAGCTTCCTTTTTATTTTTATTTCATACCTGATTTTTAAACCATATCCACTGGATTAGTGCAAGTTCTCCAAGATACCAAGACAGGATTAAACATGCAAGGATTTTATGAGAGAAATACCTTTGAGGGAAAGAGCCTGAGAAGACTAGGAGAGCCATCGGGCCATGAAGGCATACACGAGCTTGCATGAAGGCAAGAGGAAGGAAGGCTGGGTGGAAATGGTCTCCATGGCTGTGAAGTCCAAGGAAGGGTCTGCAATGCTCTCAGCGAGTCTCTGAAGCAGAGTCAGCCATCAGAAGGGTCTGATGCTATCAAGGTATAGGCCTGCCTCTGTGCTCCTGTCTGGGGTGTGACCTTAGCACCAACACAGCCATGGAGTTCAGAGCCCAGCAGCTGGGGTCTTGGTCAGTTAGGTTCCCTGTAGCTGAAGGTCTGCAAAGCACATTCTCATGGCCATCACACCTAAGATGGCCAAAACCTTTATCATAAATGTCCACTCTATAAGTAGCTAATGAGATTTAGACTATGTGATCTGCCCCCCAAACCCCCGCCACCCCACTCTATTTAAAACTAAAATGACTATTTACCCAAACTTGCTTGAAAAAGAAGTTACGGTTAGCTTACTTTTCCTGAAATTAACACCTTTCTTTCCTTTTCATAATTTTTTATAGTAGGTCCTTTTTGGTTACCTATTTTAAATATAGCAGTATATGCATGTCAAGAGCCATATAAAACAAACATAAGAAATTTCTGTTAAATAGTTGGTTTATACCAAAAAATGTGATTTATTTTTCTTAAGATAGACTTAGTTGATTTTAATTTATAAATTGATTTAGCCAATGTTATTTGCAACTTGAAAATTATTGACAGTACAATCAGTATAGCTACTAAACCATAAGACAAGAGAATATGAATAAAAGTATCTCTTAAGATAGTTTTTTATACAAAACTTTGAAACAATTGTTTTTTTCCTGAGTAACACTTATCAGGCACCTAGGCCTAGCAGTTATGAAATTATTATACATATATGTCAGCTTTTAAATCTCTTTTATATATCTACTTATACGTAAAATTGTCATTTTTGAAACTAGGAGTATACAATAAATAAATGAAACTTCTACTTGTTTTTCTAATGCACAGTTACTCACTTCTGGAGTTTATGAGGAAAACACATGTGGATTTAATTTTCACCTAAAATGAGATGATTTTAATCCCTGCTCATAATGATTGTTATGCAATTCAAAGCTTGCTCACATATGTAATGAGTAGAAAACTGCAACAAAATGTTCTCTGCCTTCCTATGAATGACAGAATACTCTGCTTTCCCAGAAATCCAGAACTTGTCTAGGGGAAGATCAGTAAGCCTCATCTTGACTGCACGATCAGACCACAGCTTACCAAGCTCTTACTCTTCTCTCTAGTCAAGTTCTCAAGCTGAGCAAAAGATTCAAAGAAAGGGTCTCTCTCCCCGTTGGAAGAAAGAGAGAATACTGTTCCATTTTGTTCTGTGGTTCTTCCGTACTAAGTCGCTTCAGTCATGTCCACCTCTGTGTGACCCAAAGGACTTAGCCCACCAGGCTCCTCTGTCCAGGGGATTCTCCAGGCAGGAATACTGGGGTGGGTAGCCATTTCCTTCTCCAGGGGATGTTCCTTACCCAGGGATCTAACCCATGTTTCTTATGTTTCCTTCATTGGCAAGCAAATTCTTTATAACTAGCATCACTTGGAAAGCCCCATGGTTCTTCTGGGTGATTTCAGTGGCTCAGACAGTAAAGAGTCTGCCTGCAGTGCGGGAGACCCAGGTTCAATCCTGGGGTTGGGAAGATCCCCTGGAGAAGGAAATGGCAACCCACTTCAGTATCCTTGCCTGGAAAATCCCATGGACGGAGGAGCCTAGCAGGCTACAGTCCCTGGGGTCGCAAAGTCAGACACAACTAAGTGACTTCACTTTCACTTTAAGTCTGGCTAATAAACTCTACTCTCAAACCCCAGCAGCAGTGAGAAAATTTCAAAATTTCCTATTGCACTATAATTTTTCCAGAGATTCAGATTGTTTTAAATCAAAGAATCTTGTTACTTGAAACAAAACTTTCTTTAGGGTCTTGTGGATACTTGTTCAGCAGGTTCATGTGACGAAAAATGCCTGCTAAGTAGCTAGTTGCTGTAACCTCCCTTCATCAAAACACCCCACATAATCTGGCTTACTGTTTCTTGAAAATCCTCCTATAACTCACATTTTAGCTAAAACACACGTTGAAACTCTTCCTCTGCTTAGTCACATATTTTTATATATAATAGGTCTATGTGATCCTCTTAGATATGATAACACAATTTTAAGATATTTTGGAATGAGATGATCTTTAATAAAATTAATCATTTTGTACCATCATTTAGAAACTTTTTCATTTCATCTATAAGAGTTTTTTGACATTACTCCCTCTCTGAAGAAAGCCCTGTGTTGTAATAACTTCAGATCCAAGAAACTCAACAGACCCAAGCACAAGAACTAAGAAGAAAATTACGTCAAGGTACATCAGACTTCTCCAAACTGGTGGTAAAAAAAGATCCTAGCAACTAGAGAAAAGGCTTGTTAGATACAGAGAAACAAAGGTAAATATGACATTAGATTTCTCATCAGAAACTATACAAGTGAGAAGTGAGTAGAGTAAAATCTTCAAAGCAGTGAAAGAAAAAGCCATCAGAATACTATAGCTCCCAAAATATCTTTTAAAAATGAAGACAAAACACTTTTCAGATGTATAAAAACCAACCAATTTCATCAGCAACAGGACCACATTACAAGAAATGGTAAAGGAAGTTCTTTGGCCAGAAGGAAAATGATATCAGACAGACATATGAATCTATACAAAGAAATAAAGTATTAGAAAAGGTAACTCTGTGTTTAAACATATAAGGATTTTTTCTTTTAATTTAATGTTCTTATTGTTAAAATCTGTAATTAAAACTAATTACAAAGTAACGTGGTTTATAACATTTGTGAAAGCAAAGTATATTACAACAATAAGTACAAAGGTAGAGAAGGGAGAAATGGAAGTAAACTATTGAAATTTTCTTATACTATACATGAGGTGGTATAACATCATTTGAACATATACTGTGATAAATTAAAAATACATATGTACACCCTAAAGCAACAACTAAACTAACAGAAGAGTTATAGCTTAAGAGCAACCAATGAGATAAAATAGAATCAGAAAAGGTCTAATCTAAGAAAAGTCAGGAAAAGCAGAAAAGGTTAAAAAAAAAAAAAGGTTCTTGTTGGAAAACAAATAGTAAAATTATATATTTAAACTTAACCACATTAATAAACACATTAAAATGAAAATGATCTCAATACCCCAATTTAAAAACTCAGATATATTGATTTTGAAAATACTATCCAATTATATGCTACTTATAAGAAGTCTACTTCAAATATAAAGACACAAGCAGGTTAGAAGTAAAAGTAAAGAAAAAGATATACCGTGGTAACACTAATCAAAAGAAAGTATCAGAGAAAACAAATTTAGGGGCAGAACATAATACTAGAGATAAAAAGTCATTTCCTATGGATAATGGGGTCAATTAATCAAGATCACATAGCAATCCTAACTGTTTTTGTATACAATAACAGAACTTTAATTACATGGAGCAAAACTTGACAGAACTGAGCAGATAAATCAACAAATCCAGAGTTATTATGAGAGATTTCAGTATGTCTTTTTGAATTATTGATAGACCAAGTAAAGATATAGAAAATGTAGGCAGTACTATCAAACAACTTGACATTTATAAAACACTCTATCCAACAGCAAAATAGATATTATTTTCAAGTGCACACAGAACATCTACCAAGACATACCATATTGTGGGCTAGAAAACAAGTCTCAATAAGGTTTGTTATTTAGTCATAAAGTCGTGTCCGACTCTTTTGTGACCCCATGGACTGTAGGCTGCCAAGCTCCTCTGTCCATGGGCAAAAATACTGGAGTGGGTTGCCATTTCCTTCTCTAGGGTATCTCCCTGACCCAGAGATTGAACCCACATATCCTGCATTAGCAGGTGAGTTCTTTACCACTGAGCCATAAGATGAATCAATTCATTCAAAGGAAGTTTTTTGAACAAAATAGAATTAAATTAGAAATCAATAGCAGAAAAATCTCTGCAAAATCACCACGTATTTGGAAATTAAGTAATATACTCCAAGATAACTCATGGATCTGGAGAAGGAAATGGCAACCCACTCCAGTACTCTTGCCTGGAAAATCCCATGGACGGAGGAGCCTGGTAGGCTGCAGTCCATGGGGTCGCACAGAGTCGGACACAACTGAAGCGACTTAGCAGCAGCAGCACCAACTCATGGATCAAGAATAAAAATTCAGAATAAAGTTAGAAAGTAGTTTAAATGAAATGAAAATTGAAAACATAAAAATTTCTGGGATGCCACTAAAGTGGTGCCTAGGGAAAACATAGTGCTAAATGCTTATATTAGAAAAGAAGCTCTCAAATCAATAACCTCAGCTTCCACATTAAGAAAACAGAAAAAGAAAAGCAAATTAAGCCCCAAGTAAGTAGAAGAAAGGGAATAATAAAGGTCAAGGTGGAAGTCAATGAAGTAGAAAAACAATAGAAAAAAAATGCATAAGACTAAAAGCTAGATTTTTGAGATCAATAAAATTGATAAACCTCTAATCAGACTGATAACAAAAAGTAAGCACAAACTGGCAGTTACAGGAATGGAAGGAGTGACATTATTAGGGATTTTACAGATATTTAAAGGAAAATGAGAGAATATTATTGACAACTTTATGCCAGTAAATTTAACACATTAGAAAAAACACCTTGCACGACATAAGTTACAAGGCTCAGTCAAAAAGGAATAGATTAGGTGAAAGGCCATATATCAACTTTTTAAATTAAATTTCTAGTTAAAAACCTTCCCACAAAGAAAATCCCAGGCCCAGATGGCTTCTGGAGTGAATTCTACCAAATGTTTAAGGAAGAAATAATATCAAGTCTACACATATTCTTCCAGAAATTGAAAAATAGGGACTATTTTCCAACTCATTCTGTGAAGCCAGCATTGATCTGAGATAAAAACTAGACAAAGACATTAGAGGAAAACAAAACTATGGCCTGATGGTCCTCTTGAACACAGGTGCAGAAATTCTAAACAAACCTTTAGCAAACCAAATACAAAATATATAAAGGATAATACATAATGACCAAATGGATTTTATCTCATCCTCTAGGATGCTTTCTCCACCTGAGACTACGTTCTCAACGTCACATGCAGGAGATCCAGTTGACAGACCATCTGAGCACCTAGCCAAAGGGCAACATTAACTGTCAGCCAAAGGAGTTAACTATTTTAGACTCCAGCCCAAATGAGCCACATTAGAACTGTATTCCAACTGATATCTAACTGCAAATGCATGAGATACCCTGTTTGAAAACTGCCCAACTGAGCTTATCCTGAATTATTGACCACAAAAGTGCTCAAGAATTAAAAATAAAATAAAATTATCATTTTAACCCACAAAAACAGGAAGAGAAATAGAGAGCTTTCAGTGAAACAGCTTTTTGCCTGAAGAATTCTAAGGACAGAGGACCCTGGTGGGCTACAGTCCATGGGATCACAAAGAGCTGGATATGACTGAGTGACTTTCACTTTCTCTAACCTAAACAAGTGAAGTTCTCCTAGGGATAAACCTACACATTTAGATAATGCTTCCTCACAGATTTTTGGGATTTCACTCTTAAATATAAATGTCTAGCCAAAGATGATAAAACAATAAAATGAGGAAAACAAACCAGAAAAGAGAACCCCCTAAATCAGAGACAATGTGCAGAATAATAGGTAAGTTCAGTTCAGTTCAGTTCAGTTCAGTTCAGTTCAGTCGCTCAGTCATGTCCGACTCTTTGTGACCCCATGAATTGCAGCACGCCAGGCCTTCCTGTCCATCACCAACTCCTGGAGTTCACTCAGACTCACGTCCATCAAGTCGCTGATGCCATCCAGCCATCTCATCCTCTGTCGTCCCCTTCTCCTCCTGCCCCCAATCCCTCCCAGCATCGGAGTCTTTTCCAATGAGTCAACTCTTCTCATGAGGTGGCCCAAGTACTGGAGTTTCAGCTTTAGCATCATTCCTTCCAAAGAAATCCCAGGGCTGATCTCCTTCAGAATGGACTGGTTGGATCTCCTTGCAGTCCAAGGGACTCTCAAGAGTCTTCTCCAACACTACAGTTCAAAAGCATCAATTCTTTGGTGCTCAGCTTTCTTCACAGTCCAGCTCTCACATCCATACATGACCACAGGAAAGTTAATTTATATTAAAAAAAAATCTTCAGAGAGATGAGAGGATACTCAACACATTAAAAAAAAAAAAAAAAACAGTTCTATGAAAAAAAAAAAACACAGGATATATTAGTTTCCTATTGCTGCTATGACAAATTATCACACCCCTAGTGGTTTCAGTTCAGTTTAGCCTCTCAGTTGTGTTTGACTCTTTGTGACGTCATGAACCGCAGCACGCCAGGCCTCCCTGTCCATCCTGGAGTCCACCCAACCCCATGTCCATTGAGTCAGTGATGCCATCCAACCATCTCACCCTCTGTTGTCCCCTTCTCCTCCTGCCCTCAATCTTTCCCAGCATCAGGGTCTTTTCAAATGAGTCAGCTCTTCACATCAGGTGACCAAAGTATTGGAGTTTCAGCTTCAACATTAGTCCTTCCAGTGAACACCCAGGACTGATCTCCTTTAGGATGGACTGGTTGGATCTCCTTGCAGTCCAAGGGACTCTCAAGAGTCTTCTCCAACATCACAGTTCAAAAGCATTAATTCTTCAGTCCTGAGCTTTCTTTATAGTCCAACTCTCACATCCATACATGACCACTGGAAAAACTATAGCCTTGACTAGATGAACCTTTGTTGACAAAGTAATGTCTCTGCTTTTTAATATGCTGTCTAGGTTGGTCATAACTTTCCTTCCAAGAAGTAAGTGTCTTTTAATTTCTTGGCTGCAGCCACCATCTGCAGTGATTTTGGAGCCCCAAAAAGTAAAGTCAGCCACTGTTTCCACTGTTTCCCTGTCTATTTGCCATGAAGTAATGGGACCAGATGCCATGATCTTCATTTTCTGAATGTTGAGCTTTAAGCCAACTTTTTCACTCTCCTCTATCACTTTCATCAAGAGGCTCTTTAGTTTTTCTTCACTTTCTGCCATAAGGGTGGTGTCATCTGCATATCTGAGGTTATTGATATTTCTACCGGCAATCTTGATTCCAGCTTGTGCTTCTTCCAGCCCAGCGTTTCTCATGATGTACTCTGCATAGAAAGTTAAATAAGCAGGGTGACAATATACAGCCTTGACATACTCCTTTTCCTATTTGGAACCAGTCTGTTGTTCCATGTCCAGTTCTAACTGTTGCTTCCTGACCTGCATATAGGTTTCTCAAGGCAGGTCAGGTGGTCTGGTATTCCCATCTCTTTCAGAATTTTCCATAGTTTATTGTGATCCACACAGTCAAAGGCAAAGTGGTTTAAAACAACACAAGTATATGAGCTCATTGTTCTGGAGGTCAGAAGTCCAAAATCAGTCTGACTGGGCTGAAGTCAAAGTGTCAGAAGGGCTCGATCTTCCAGAAGTCTCCGTGGAGAGAATCCATTTCCTTGCCTTTTTCACCATGTAAAAAACACTACATTCTTTGGCTCATGACCCCTTCCTTGCATCACTCCAACCTCTTGCTTCTGTCATTGCATTTCCTACTACTGACTCTGATTCCCCTACCTACCTTTCATACAGCCTCTTGTGATTATATCACTAGACCCATTCAGGTAGCCCAGGACAATCTTCCCATCTGAGAAACTGAACCTTAGAATCTACAAGTCCCTTTTACCATGTAAGGTCACATGTTCACAAGTTACAGGAATTAGGTTGTGGATATCTTTGAATGTGGAGACAATATTTGAAACCACATAAAAAGTATTGAAAACAATTGGGTCTGGGGATAGAGACCTGGGGATAGAGACCTAGGGATAGGAAAGGGATTTGCTGTTATTAATCTTATAGTATTCTTTGACTTTAAAACTATGCCCATTTTTCCTTTGTATCAATATATATTATTTCATGAATAAAATTTTTTAAGTATGAAATGTATATATACCAAATGTTAACTATGGTTTTCATTACATACTTTTCTTAATTTTACCTTCATTATTATCCAAAGTTTTATAATAAGCACACAATCATTTTATAATGGGAAAAATCAACCATTTAAAATTTATATAATTTTTAACTTTTCAAAGTAAATTAAGTTCATGATATAAATGAATAGCCACATGTTGATATCTGCCATATAAAAGGTACTTTAAAAGCTGAGGTAGCTATGACTACTAGACTATGTTTTTCTTTTTTAATTTTTTCTTTTCTTTTGGCCTTGCTACAAAGCATGTGGGATCTGAGTTCCTCTAAAGTGGAAGCATGGTATATTTTTTATATTTCTTGAGAGAAGATTTTTTAAAAAATTTTAGTCTTTCCAGTGAAGGATATGACTGATAGTATCAATTGTTAGAAATAACTATTGATCAAGACATAAACAATTATTAGAAGTTAGAGTTTTAAAAGACTTGTGAAGAAGAGATACTTTATTCCAATAAAAAGGAATTTACTTTCCTACAAAGTAAGCAAAACAAATGAAAAACCCTTTCATGAATTCTTTTCTCTCTCTTATGGAAAGTACATGCTTAACAGTACCATGGAGTAAAAAGATCACTGGATGATGAAGAAATGACTTTAGTTATTTTGATTAATTTGCCACAAACACTTTGTTGTTGTAGTAGGTCCAATCAGGAACTCAAAAATGTAGAGAATTTTTTAAAAATTTTATTTTGGATCAGAATTGGCCAATTGTCCTTCAGGAATGGCTCTTTTTGCAATGCGGGAGACCTACGTTAGATCCCTGGGTTGGGAAGATCCCCTGGAGGAGGGCATGGCAACCCATTCCAGTATTCTTGCTGGAGAATCCCATGGACAGAGGAGCCTGGTGGGCTACAGTCCATGTGGTCTCAAAGAGTCAACACGACTGAGCGACCAACCACTGCATGGCACAGCAATGGCTTTTATGGGGTTTATTCTGGGTCACAAAATGAAACTGCAAAGCCAGGACAGATGAGTGACTCTGTTAGAATGGATTGAGTGTCTGTGTGCAGAGCACTTAAGGCATCTCTCAACTAAAAGTGGGAAAAATACTTTCTCAAGGAACTGGTCTCAGAAGAGTTTACCAAGCCCATTTTCACACAGAAGCTTGCATAATATCAACAACCAATTTCCTTTAAGAGGAAAAATATTATGTGGAAACCTTTTCATCCTTTGTTGTTGTTCAGTTGCTCAGTCATGACTGACTCTTTGCGACCCCATGGACTGCTGCACACCAGGCTTCCCTGTCCTTCACCATCTCCTGGAGCTTGCACAAAATCCTGGCCATTGAGTCACTGATGCCATCCAACCATCTCGTCCTCTGTCATCGCCTTCTCCTTCTGCCTTCAATCTTTCCCAGCATCAGGGTCTTTTCTAATGAGTCAGCTCTTTGCATCAGGTGGCCAAAGTATTGGAGTTTCAGCTTCAGCATCAGTCCCTCCAATGAATATTCAGGACTGATTTCCTTTCAGATTGATTTCTTTGATCTTTTTGCAGTCCAAGGGACTTCAACACCACAATTCAAAAGCATCAGTTCTTCAATGCTCAGCTTTCTATATAATCCAACCCTCACATCCATACATGACCACTGGAAAAACCATAGCTTTGACGAACCTTTGTCAGCATAGAAATGTCCCTGCTTTTTAATATTCTGTCTAGGCTGGTCATAGCTTTTCTTCCAAGGAGCAAGCATCTTTTAATTTCGTGGCTGCATTCAATATCTGCAATGATTTGGAGCCCAAGAAAACAAAGTCTGTCATTGCTTCCATTGTTTCCCTGTCTGTTTGCCATGAAGTGGTGGGACTGGATGACATGATCTTAGTTTTTTGAATGTTGAGTTTTAAGCCAGCTTTTTCACTCTCCTATTTCACCTTCATCAAGAGGCTCTTTAGTTCCTCTTTGCTTTCTGCCATAAGGATGGTGTCATCTGCCTGAGGTTATTGATATTTCTCCCAATCTTGATTCTAGCTTGGGCTTCATCCAGCCAAGCATTTTGCATGATATACTCTGCATGTAAGTTAAATAAGCAGAGTGACAATATACAGCCTTGATATACTCCTTTCCCTATTTGGAACCAGTCTATTGTTCCATGTGTGTTCTAACTGTTGCTTCTTGACCTGCATACAGGTTTCTCAGGAGGCAGATAAGGTTATCTAGTATTTCCATTTCTTGAAGAATTTTCCACAGTTTGTTGTGATCCACACTGTCAAAGGTTTTAGCATAGTCGATGAAGCAGAAATAAATGTTTTTCTGGAATTCTCTTGCTTTTTCTATGATCCAGCAGATGTTGGCAATTTGATCTCTGGTTCCTCTGCCTTTTCGAAATCCAGATTGAACATCTGGAAGTTCTTGGATCATCTTGAAGCCTGGCTTGGAAAGTTTTGAGCATTTCTTTGCTAGGGTGTGAGATAAGTGCAATTGTGCAGTAATTGGAACATTGTTTGGCATTGCCCTTCTTTGGGACTGGAATGAAAACTGACCTTTTCCAGTCCTGTGGCCACTGCTGAGTATTTCATATTTGCTGGCATACTGAGTGCAGCACTTTCACAGCATCATCTTTCAGGATTTGAAAGAGCTCAGCTGGAATTCCAGCACATCCACTAGCTTTGTTCCTAGTGATGCTTCCTAAGGCCCACTTGACTTTTTACTCCAAGAAGTATGGCTCTAGATGAGTGATCATACCATCACAGTTATCTGGATGATTAAGATTTTTTAGTATGGTTCCTCCGTGTATTCTTGCCACCTCTTCTTAATATCTTTTTTTTCTGTTAGGTCAATACCGTTTTGTCCTTTATTGTGCCCATGTTTGCATGAAATGTTCCCTTGGTATCTCTAACTTTCTTGAAGAGATCTGTAGTCTTTCCTATTCTATTGTTTTTCTCTATTTCTTTGGATTGTTCACTTAGGAAGGCTTTCTTACCTCTCCTTGCTATTCTTTCGAACTCTGCATTCAGATGGGTATATCTTTCCTTTTCTCCTTTGCTTTTCAATTCTCTTTTCTCAGCTATTTGTAAAGTCTCCTCAAACAGCCTTTTTGCATTTCTTCTTCTTCAGGATGGTATTGATCACTGCTTCCTGTACAATGTTATGAACCTCTGTCCATAGTTCTTCAGGCACTCTGTTGAATCTCATCCCTTCAATCTATTTGTCACTTCCACTGTATAATCATAAGGGATTTGATTTAGGTCATGCCTGAATGGTCCAGTGGTTTTCCCTACTTTCTTCCAATCTGATTTCAATATTAACCATCTGGTAAAGTCCACGTGTAGAGTCATCTCTTGTGTTGTTGGAAGAGGGTGTTTGCTATGACCAGTGCATTCTCTTGGGAAAACTCTGTTAGCCTTTGTCCTGCTTAATTGTATATTCTAAGGCCAAACTTGCCTGTTAATTCCAAGTATCTTTTGACTTCCTACCTTTGCATGCCAGTCCCCTATGATGTAAAGGACATCTTTTTTGGTGTCCTTTCATCCTTGGGTTTTTAGCAAAGCAAAAGCAGAGTATATTGTATTAGATTTCTTTCTTGTTCAGTTCAGTTCAGTTCAGTCGCTCAGTCGCGTCCGACTCTTTGTGACCCCATGAATTGCAGCACGCCAGGCTTCCCTGTCCATCATCAACTCCCGGAGTTCACTCAAACTCACATCCATTGAGTCACTGATGCCATCCAGCCATCTCATCCTCGGTCATCCCCTTCTCCTCCTGCCCTCAATCCCTCCCAGCATCGGAGTCTTTTCCAGTGAGTCAACTCTTCGCACGAGGTGGCCCAAGTACTGGAGTTTCAGCTTTAGCATCATTCCTTCCAAAGAAATCCCAGGGCTGATCTCCTTCAGAATGGACTGGTTGGATCTCCTTGCAGTCCAAGGGACTCTCAAGAGTCTTCTCCAACACCACAGTTCAAAAGCATCAATTCTTCGGTGTTCAGCCTTCTTCACAGTCCAACTCTCACATCCATACATGACCACTGGAAAAACCATAGCCTTGACTAGACAGACCTTTGTGGGCAAAGTAATGTCTCTGCTTTTGAATATGCTATCTAGGTTGCTCATAACTTTTCTTCCAAGGAGTAAGCGTCTTTTAATTTCATGGCTGCAGTCACCATCTGAAGTGATTTTGGAGCCCAGAAAAATAAAGTCTGACACTGTTTCCACTGTTTCCCCATCTATTTCCCATGAAGTGATGGGACCAGATGCCATGATCTTAGTTTTCTGAATGTTGAGCTTTAAGACAACTTTTTCACTCTCCTCTTTCACTTTCATCAAGAGGCTTTTTAGTTCCTCTTCACTTTTTGCCATAACTAACATCAATTTTTTTTCTTTTTAATTTATTTATTTTTTATTTTACTTTACAATTCTGTATTGGTTTTGCCATACATTGACATGAATCCACCACGGGTGTACATGCGTTCCCAAACCTGAACCCTCCTCCCACCCCTCTCCCCACAACATCTCTCTGGGTCATTCCCGCGTACCAGCCCCAAGCGTGCCATATCCTGCATGGGACATAGACTGGCAATTCGATTCTTACATGATATTAGACATGTTTCAATACCATTCTCCCAAGTCATCTCACCCTCTCCCTCTCCCACTGAGTCCAAAAGTCCGTTATACACATCTGTGTCTTTTTTGCTGTCCTGCATACAGGGTCATAATTGCCATCTTTCTAAATTCCATATATATGTGTTAGTATACTGTATTGGTGTTTTTCTTTCTGGCTTACTTCACTCTGTATAATCAGCTCCAGTTTCATCCATGTCATCAGAACTGATTCAAATGTATTCTTTTTAACGGCTGAGTAATACTCCATTGTGTATATGTACCACCGCTTTCTTATCCATTCATCTGCTGATGGACATCTAGGTTGTTTCCATGTCCTGGCTATTATAAACAATGCTGTGATGAACATTGGGGTACATGTGTCTCTTTCAATTCTGGTTTCCTCAGTGTGTATGCCCAGTAGTGGGATTGCTGGGTCATAAGGTAGTTCTATTTGCAATTTTTAAAGGAATCTCCACACTGTTCTCCATAGTGGCTGTACTAGTTTGCATTCCCACCAATAGTGTAGGAGGGTTCCCTTCTCTCCACACCCTCTCCAGCATTTATTGCTTGCAGACTTTTGGATCGCAGACATTCTGACTGGTGTGAAGTGGTACCTCATTGTGGTTTTGATTTGCATTTCTCTGATAATGAGTGATGTTGAGCATCTTTTCATGTGTTTGTTAGCCATCCGTATGTCTTCTTTGGAGAAATGTCTATTTAGTTCTTTGGCCCATTTTTTGATTGGGTCGTTTATTTTTCTGGAATTGAGCTGCAGGAGTTGCTTGTATATTTTTGAGATTAGTTGTTTGTCAGTTGCTTCATTTGCTATTATTTTCTCCCATTCGGAAGGCTGTCTTTTCACTTTGTTTATATTTTCCTTTGTTGTGCAGAAGCTTTTAATTTTAATTAGGTCCCATTTGTTTATTTTTGCTTTTATTTCCAGAATTGTGGGAGGTGGATCATAGAGGATCCTGCTGTGGTTTATGTCGGAGAGTGTTTTGCCTATGTTCTCCTCTAGGAGTTTTATAGTTTCTGGTCTTACATTTAGATCTTTAATCCATTTTGAGTTTATCTTTCTGTGCGGTGTTAGAAAGTGATCTAGTTTCATTCTTTTAGAAGTGGTTGACCAGTTTTCCCAGCACCACTTGTTAAAGAGATTGTCTTTACTCCATTGTATATTCTTGCCTCCTTTGTCAAAGATAAGGTGTCCATATGTGTGTGGATTTATCTCTGGGCTTTCTATTTTGTTCCATTGATCTATATTTCTGTCTTTGTGCCAATACCATACTGTCTTGATGACTGTGGCTTTGTAGTAGAGCCTGAAATCAGGCAGGTTGATTCCTCCAGTTCCATTCTTCTTTCTCAAGATTGCTTTGGCTATTCGTGGTTTTTTGTATTTCCATACAAATCTTGAAATTATTTGTTCTAGTTCTGTGAAAAATATCCTTGGAAGCTTGATAGGGATTGCACTGAATCTGAAGATTGCTTTGGGTAGTATACTCATTTTCACTATATTGATTCTTCCGATCCATGAGCATGGTATATTTCTCCATCTATTAGTGTCCTCTTTGATTTCTTTCATCAGTGTTTTATAGTTTTCTATATATAGGACTTTAGTTTCTTTAGGTAGATATATTCCTAAGTATTTTATTCTTTTTGTTGCAATGGTGAATGGAATTGTTTCCTTAATTTCTTTTTCTACTTTCTCATTATTGGTGTATAGGAATGCAAGGGATTTCTGTGTGTTGATTTTATATCCTGCAACTTTACTATATTCATTAATTAGCTCTAGTAATTTTCTGGTAGAGTCTTTAAGGTTTTCTATGTAGAGGATCATGTCATCTGCAAACAGTGAGAGTTTTACTTCTTCTTTTCCAATTTGGATTCCTTTTATTTCTTTTTCTGCTCTGATTGCTATGGCCAAAACTTCCAGAACTATGTTGAATAGTAGTGGTGAAAGTGGTCACCCTTGTCTTGTTCCTGACTTTAGGGGAAATGCTTTCAATTTTTCACCATTGAGGATAATGTTTGCAGTGGGTTTGTCATATATAGCTTTTATTATGTTGAGGTATGTTCCTTCTATTCCTGCTTTCTGGAGAGTTTTTATCATAAATGGATGTTGAATTTTGTCAAAGGCCTTCTCTGCATCTATTGAGATAATCATATGGCTTTTATTTTTCAATGTTAATGTGGTGAATTACATTGATTGATTTGCGGATGTTGAAGAATCATGCATCCCTGGGATAAAGCCCACTTGGTCACGGTGTACAATCTTTTTAATGTGTTGTTGGATTCTGATTGCTAGAATTTTGTTGAGGATTTTTGCATCTATGTTCATCAGTGATATTTGCCTGTAGTTTTCTTTTTTTGTAGTATCTTTGTCAGGTTTTGGTACTAGGGTGATGGTGGCCTCATAGAATGAGTTTGGAAGTTTCCCTTCTTCTGCAATTTTCTGGAAGAGTTTGAGTAGGATAGGTGTAAACTCTTCTCTAAATTTTTGGTAGAATTCAGCTGTGAAGCCATCTGGACCTGGGCTTTTGTTTGCTGGAAGATTTCTGATTACAGTTTCAATTTCCATGCTTGTGATGGGTCTCTTAAGATTATCTATTTCTTCCTGGTTCAGTTTTGGAAAGTTGTACTTTTCTAAGAATTTGTCCATTTCTTCCAGGTTGTCCATTTTATTGGCATATAATTGCTGATAGTAGTCTCTTATGATCCTTTGTATTTCTGTGTTGTCTGTTGTGATCTCTCCATTTTCTTTTCTAATTTTATTGATTTGATTTTTCTCTCTTTGCTTCTTGATGAGTCTGGCTAATGGTCTGTCAGTTTTATTTATCCTTTCAAAGAACCAGCTTTTGGCTTTGTTGATTTTTGCTATGGTCTCTTTTGTTTCTTTTGCATTTATTTCTGCCCTAATTTTTAAGATTTCTTTCCTTCTGCTAACTCTGGGGTTCTCCAATTCTTCCTTTTCTAGTTGCTTTAGGTGTAAAGTTAGGTTATTTATTTGACTTTTTTCTTGTTTCTTGAGGTATACCTGTATTGCTATGAACTTTCCTCTTAGCACTGCTTTTGTAGTGTCCCACAGGTTTTGGGTTGTTGTGTTTTCATTTTCATTAGTTTCTATGCATATTTTGATTTCTTTTTTATTTCTTCTGTGATTTGTTGGTTATTCAGAAGCATGTTGTTCAGCCTCCATATGTTGGAATTTTTAATAGTTTTCCTCCTGTAATTGAGATCTAATCTTAATGCATTATGGTCAGAAAAGATGCTTGGAATGATTTTGATTTTTTTGAATTTATCAAGGTTATATTTATGGCCCAGGATGTGATCTATCCTGGAGAAGGTTCCATGAGCACTTGAGAAAAAGGTGAAATTCATTGTTTTGGGGTGAAATGTCCTATAGATATCAATTAGGTCTAACTGGTCTAATGTATCTTTTAAAGTTTGCGTTTCTTTTAATTTTCTGTTTAGTTGATCTGTCCATAGGTGTGAGTGGGGTATTAAAGTCTCCCACTATTATTGTGTTGTTGTTAATTTCCCCTTTCATACTTGTTAGCATTTGTCCTACATATTGCGGTGCTCCTATATTGGGTGCATATATATTTATAATTGTTATATCTTCTTCTTGGATTGATCCTTTGATCATTATGTAGTGGCCTTCTTTGTCTCTTTTCACAGCCTTTGTTTTAAAGTCTATTTTATCGGATATGAGTATTGCCACTCCTGCTTTCTTTTGGTCTCTATTTGCATGGAATATCTTTTTCCAGCCCTTCACTTTCAGTCTGTATGTGTCCCTTGTTTTGAGGTGGGTCTCTTGTAAGCAGCATATAGAGGGTTCTTGTTTTTGTATCCATTCGGCCAGTCTTTGCCTTTTTGTTGGGGCATTCAATCCATTTACGTTTAAGGTAATTATTGATAAGTATGGTCCCGTTGCCATTTACTTTATTATTTTGGGTTCGGGTTTATACTCCCTTTTTGTGCTTCCTGTCTAGAGAATATCCTTTAGAATTTGTTGGAGAGTTGGTTTGAGAATTCAGTTGGTGCTGAATTCTCTCAGCTTTTGCTCTGTAAAGCTTTTGATTTCTCCTTCGTATTTGAATGAGATCCTTGCTGGGTATAGTAATCTGGGCTGTAGGTTATTTTCTTTCATCACTTTAAGTATGTCTTGCCATTCCCTCCTGGCCTGAAGAGTTTCTATTGAGAGATCAGCTGTTATCCTTATGGGAATCCCCTTGTGCGTTATTTGTTGTTTTTCCCTTGCTTCTTTTAATAGTTGTTCTTTGTGTTTGATCTTTGTTAATTTGATTAATATGTGTCTTGGGGTGTTTCGCCTTGGGTTTATCCTATTTGGAACTCTCTGGGTTTCTTGGACTTGGGTGATTATTTCCTTCCCCATTTTAGGGAAGTTTTCAACTATTATCTCCTCAAGGATTTTCTCATGGTCTTTCTTTTTGTCTTCTTCTTCTGGGACTCCTATAATTTGAATGTTGGAGCGTTTCATATTGTCCTGGAGGTCTCTGAGATTGTCCTCATTTCTTTTAATTCGTTTTTCTTTTTTTCTCTCTCATTCATTTATTTCTACCATTCTATCTTCTATTTCACTAATCCTATCTTCTGCCTCTGTTATTCTACTATTTGTTGCCTCCAGAGTGTTTCTGATCTCATTTATTGTGTTATTCATTGTATATTGACTCTTTTTTATTTCTTCTAGGTCCTTGTTAAACCTTTCTTGCATCTTCTCAATCCTTGTCTCTAGGCTATTTATCTGTGATTCCATTTTGATTTCAAGATTTTGGATCATTTTCACTATCAATATTCGGAATTCTTTCTCAGGTAGATTCCCTATCTCTTCCTCTTTTGTTTGGTTTGGTGGGCATTTCTCCTGTTCCTTTACCTGCTGAGTATTCCTCTGTCTCTTCATCTTGGTTATATTGCTGCATTTGGGATGGCCTTTTTATATTCTGGGAATTTGTGTAGTTCTCTTTATTGTGGAGCTTCCTCACTGTGTGTGGGGTTGTATCAGTGGCTTGTCAAGGTTTCCTGGTTAGGGAGGCTTGTGTTGGAGGTCCGGTGGGTGGAGCTGGGTTTCTTCTCTCTGGAGTGCAGTGGAGTGACCAGTAATGGGTTATGAGACGTCTAAAGTTTTGGAGTAACTTTGAGCTGGCTGTATATTGAAGCTCAGGGGTGTGTTCCTGTGTTGCTGGAGAATTTGTGTGATATGTCTTGTTCTGGAACTCGTTGGCCCTTGGGTGGAGCTTTGTTTCAGTGTAGGTATGGAGGTGTTTGATGAGCTCCTATTGCTTAATGTTCCCTGAATTCAGGAGTTCTCTGATGTTCTCATGCTTTGGACTTAAGCCTCCTGCTTCTGGTTTTCGGTTTTATTTTTACAGTGGTCTCTAGACTTCTCCATCTATACAGCACTGATGATAAAACATCTAGGTTAAAGATGAAAGGTTTCTCCACATTGAGGGACACCCAGAGAGGTTCACTGGGTTACTTGGAGAAGAGAAGAGGGAGGGGTAGTTAGAGGTGACTGGAATGAGATGCGGTGAGATCAAAAGAGGAGAGAGCAAGCTAGTCAATAGTCACGTCCTTATGTGCGCTCCATAGTCTGGACCGCTCAGAGGTATTCACGGAGTTATACAGGGAAGAGGAGAGGGAGGAAGTAGACAGAGGTGGCCAGGAGGGTAAGAGAGAGTAATGAAAAGGAGAGAGACAAGTCCAGCCAGTAGTCAGTTCCTTAGGTGTTCTCCACCATCTAGAACACACAGAGAACCACAGAGTTGGATATAGAAGAGATGGGGTGGGGGTGGGGGGCGGGGGCGAGGAGAGACAGAGGCCCCCTGGTGGAGAAAAAGGAGAGTCCAAAAGGAGGAGAGAGTGGTCAAGCCAGTAATCTCGCTGTCAGGTAAAATTGGGTTTTGAAATGTACAATATTGACAACAAAATCTGAAAAGCAAAGATTAAAAAACCTAGAGTAGAGGTTGGATTTTCAAAAATACAATATTAAAGAGAAGAAGCAGAAGGAAGAAAGAAAAAAATAATAAGAAAAAAAGAAAAAAAAGAAAAAAAACACAAGATTAAAAAAGAAATACCAACAACAACCACACAAAGACTATATATGGTGTTTGCCTTAAAAAAGTAGAGTCTTTTCTTTTTTTTTTTGAAAAGTAATAGTAGGTTATAGAAATTAAAAATTAGAGGAGAAATAGAAGACTTAACACTTAAAAAAAAGTTAGAAAAAAAAGAAAGAAAAAGAAAAAAAATAAGGAATGATTGTAAAATTAGTGAAGATATATCTGGCCCTTCTCTGATGTTATGGGCTGTGTGGGGTCACTTCCAAGGCGGTTCCCTCTGTTTGACTTCTTCTGTTTGCTGGTCTCTTCAGTGTCTGAGTTCCGTCCTGACACAGGAGGGCGGTGGTGGACACTTTTTTTTTTTTTTTTTTTAGGCTCACTAGTTCAGTCGCGCTGTGGGGAGGGGGGGATGCTGCAAACAAATAGCACTGTCGTGGGCACACAGCGTCTCAGCCCCGCTGGACCTGTCCCCACCACGGCAAACAAACTGCTCCGGCTCCACGGTGCTCAGCCGGGAAACGTCCAAGGCCGGCCCCAGGCTGCGCGCACCTCCCTGGTCCAAGCCGCTCAGGTTTGGCGCCCAGGTAGCCCTCAGAGGCACAGACTCGGTTGGGACTGCGCTCTGCGCCCCTCACAGGTCCGAGCAGCTCAGGAGCTTGGCGAGCGCGGTCGCCGCGACTTGTCCCCTTCTCTGTCTCTACTGCTCAGTTTTCCGGGTGTACTGCTGGCGCTCCTTGTGAGGCGGATGGTGACTGTCCTGCATCCCCTGAAGTCTCAGCTAAGAAGCCTGCCTGCCGCTTTTTAGGTAGTCTCTCCGGGGCTGCGATTGCCCCTTTCCAGCCCTTACAGCTCTGGCTGCCTGTCCCCGGCGGGGGATGGTCTGCAGCCGGCTATTTCCGTTCAGTCCTTTGTTCTGTGCGCGGTCCTGGCGGGGTTTTATGTTCCAGCTTTTCGCGTGGTAGCTATCCCCCAGCCTGGTTTGCTCGCCCAAGTTCGATCGCTCTGGTTACGCGTGGGGCGTTTCTGCCCGCTTCTTACCGAGCACGGCAGCCCGCGGCTCCCGCGCCTCCCTGCCCTGCCCCCACTTGCTAGCGGCGGCTGCAGGCGTCTGCGCGGCTTTTCCGCTGGGGGAGTTACTGTTGGGCTTGTAATCTGTTGGTTTTAATTATTTATTTGTTTTTCCTTCCTATTATGTTGCCCTCTGTGTTTCCAAGGCTTGCCACAGACTCGGCAGGGAGAGTGTTTCCTTGTGTTTGGAAACCTCTCTTCTTAGAATTCCCTTCCCGGGATGGGCTTCCCTTCCCAGGACGGAGCTCTCTCCCCACCTCCTTTGTCTCTTTTCTCATCTTTTATATTTTTTCCTACCTGTTTTTGAAGACAGTGATCTGCTTTTCTGGTTGCCTGATGTCCTCTGCCTGCATTCAGAGGTTGTTTGTGGAGTTTGCTCCGCGTTGAAATGATCTTTTGAGGAATTTGTGAGGGAGAAAGTAGTCTTCCCTTCCTATTCCTCCGCCATCTTAGGACCGCCCCTTAAGATCAATTTTTAACAAATGTTCACTTTATATAGAATTAACCTAGTTACACAATAAAAATATGTAGTTATATAATAAGAACGTTTAGTAGTCACAATGTAAATGTATTTAAAGGATATGCTATACATCAGGTAACTTTTTATTAGAAGTTTCAGATTTAACATAATAACTTTGGGTGAATTATAGTTATTATTATGTTGAAGATACAAATTAAAATTGATCAACTCTAAATATTTTCAGAATTTGGTGAATAATTTTCTTTATAAAGGAGATTATTAACTTTGCTTGTTAAATAGGCCTTTTCTTATCATGTGCATTATTTACTATTTATTTATGAAAAGGAGAAATGTGGTATTAATTAAAACTATTTTTGGAAGCAGCTTTCTGTTTTGGTGTTGCATAGGAACAAACTGAAATATAATACAAGATCTGTCAAATTAGAGAATAGTTATATTTTCACATTAAATATTGAAGTCAAATTTGTTAAACTTTTTTATTCCAGTGAAAACTAAATATTTTTGCTAAAGACTTCTTGGAATATTTAAAGGGCAATATTTGCATATAGTGTGGCTTCAAATGAGTTTTCATCATGTCACTCTGTTACTGGGAGAGGATATTATTAACATATAAAGTTATTGCTAAACAAGAAGACAAAGTAATCATCTTTAGACTTTTAAAGAAATAGTGGTGACTTCCATTATTATACTTACAAGAGGATGAAATTCAGAGTGATTCCAGGACTTCCACAAGTTCACATACCTAGTTGTGGGTTAAAGCAGGTCTATGATGTATGTCTCCTATTTAGAGGCCAGAGTTGTTTCTCTTACAGCATTCTTTGTGATCATGAATGCAGGAAGATCAGGTACTACTAGCATTTTGAGCATTTCAGTTTGTAATCTGCAGGACTGTCTCCCTCTTTGCAATCTATCTAGCATTCCAATGCAAAGCCCATTAAATGCTAGTAGCACCTCCACATTTCCCCCAGCTTAACAGAGATGTAATTGATAGATAACACTATGGCAAGTTTATAGTACCTGTGCTGTGCTAAGTCGCTTCAGTCATATGACTCTTTGAGACCCCATGGACAGTAGCCTGCCAGGCTCCTCTGTCCTCTGTCCATGGGATTCTCCAGGCAAGAATACTGGAGTGGGGTGCCATTTCCTACTCCATTATTTCCAACTCCATTATAGCATCTGCACATTCTTAAGTGCTTCTCCTAAAACAGTCCTGCCCTGGTTAAGAAATACTGCATATATCAAAAGCTCATGTATTAGGAGGAAATGATGAATAATAAAGACTGCTGGATGTCTCATGAAATTCTTTTACTTTCACTCTGTAATTCCCTAAGTGTGCAGTGGCTCTTCTTGAAGCCTAGTGGAAGAGCTTCTGATCTTTATACTTCCATTGCCAATGTGTGTTCAGAAATGAACAATGAACACCACTAGGAGCTGTAACTAGAAGTGAGAGCTTTTTACACCTCTTTGGGTTTTACTTTGTGGATTTTTATACCTATTGTGGATTTGTTGAGAAATGCACACAAAGATGACATTATTTATCACCTATTAAATATAACCCAATCTCAAAGAATTCCAATCCCAAACAAAGGCAATGCCAAAGAATGCTCAAACTACCACACAATTGCACTCATCTCACACGCTAGTAAAGTAATGCTCAAAATTCTCCAAGCCAGGCTTCAGCAATACCTGAACTGTGAACTTCCTGATGTTCAAGCTGGTTTTAGAAAAGGCAGAGGAATCAGAGATCAAATTGCCAACATCCACTGGATCGTGGAAAAAGCAAGAGAGTTCCAGAAAAACATCTATTTTTGCTGTAGTGACTATGCCAAAGCCTTTGACTGTGTGGATCACAATAAACTCTGGGAAATTCTTCAAGAGATGGGAATATCAGACCACCTGACCTGCCTCTTGAGAAACCTATGTGCAGGTCAGGAAGCAACAGTTAGAACTGGACATGGAACCACAGACTGGTTCCAAATAGGAAAAGGAGTATGTCAAGGCTGTACATTGTCACCCTGCTTATTTAACTTCTATGCAGAGTACATCGTGAGAAATGCTGGGCTGGAAGAAGCACAAGCTGGAATCAAGACTGCTGGGAGAAATATCAATAACCTCAGATATGCAGATGATACCACCCTTATGGAAGAAAGTGAAGAGGAACTAAAAAGCCTCTTGATGAAAGTGAAAGAGGAGAGTGACAAAGTTGGCTTAAAGCTCAACATTCAGAAAATGAAGATCAAGGCATCTGGTCCCATCACTTCATGGGAAATAGATGGGGAAACAGTGTCAGACTTTATTTTGGGGGGCTTCAAAATCACTGCAGATGGTGATTGCAGCCATGAAATTAAAAGACGCTTACTCCTTGGAAGAAAAGTTAAGACCAACCTAGATAGCATATTCAAAAGCAGAGACATTACTTTGACAACAGAGGTCCATCTAGTCAAGGCTATGGTTTTTCCAGTGGTCATGTATGGATGTAAGAGTTGGACTGTGAAGAAAGGTGAGTGCCGAAGAATTGATGCTTTTGAACTTGGTGCTGGAGAAGACTCTTGAGGGTCCCTTGGACTGCAAGGAGATCCAACCAGTCCATTCTGAAGGAGATCAGCCCTGGGGTTTCTTTGGAAGGAATGATGCTAAAGCTGAAATTCCAGTACTTTGGCCACCTCATGCGAAGAGTTGACTCATTGGAAAAGACTCTGATGCTGGGAGGGATTGGGGGCAGGCGGAGAAGGGGACGACAGAGGATGAGATGGCTGGATGGTATCACCGACTCGATGGACGTGAGTCTGAGTGAACTCCGCGAGTTGGTGATGGACAGGGAGGCCTGGCATGCTGTGATTCATGGGGTCACAGAGTCAGACACGACTGAGCAACTGAACTGAACTGAAATATAATCCGGACGTGAATTTGACCAAACTCTGGGAGATAGTGGAGGACAGAGGAGCCTGGTATGCTGCAGTCCATAAGGTTGCAAAAGTGGGACACGACTTAGTGATTGAACAAGAATGACCATTAAATATAAGTACATTTAATGGTTCTGGTAAGAGATCTTAAGTGGAAGAGTTGGAAAATTCATTTGTATGTTAGATATCCTGTCTTATCCTTTGACAGTCCTCGGTGAATAAGCTAAGTCAAGTAAGGAAATGTTTCTTTATAGTTATATAAGGGTATTGTAAAGTCATAATCCCTGTTTGATTACACAAAATGTGAGAAATTACTGTATATGTGTGTTTATTTAACCAAATACATACCACCTTCTATGTGCCAGACATTGTTGTAAGCACTTTACACATATTTATTCAGCTAATCCTCACAGCATCCTAAGGTAGAGCTAGTCCCCAAATAAGATCTGTTTCCTCACACAGCCAGCATACAGCAGAGTAGGGAATTCCCACCCAGGCAGGCAGGACCCATAGTCATTTTCTTCACCACCTCTCTATTATTCTGCTTCTCTACAACACAGGGATAACAAGTGAACAGAACGTTGTGAAAACCAAGTTTAGGATTTTGGCCAACCAGAAGAAAACCCAAAGCTGCCACTTGCAAATCAGATGTTGTTTTGCTGCATCTGAAACAAGGCTTCTCAACATCTTTTTGTAGGAATTTCATGAAAATCTCGTTTTCCCAGGCCCTGGTTTTATAACCTAAATATCCAAGAGAAAAAATATATTAGTCAAAAGAGCTATATATTTGCCTTCTCTTTTTTATTAATATAAGATGGTCTCACATATGTGAATTTTACAGTTAAGCTTAAACAATAAATAATAGCAAAGTTAGAATTTTTTTTCTTTCAACAAACCTGTTCCACATTTTAGGAAAACTCTGTTTAGAGGTGCCATATCCTCTTTATCAACCAGTGGTTTGAGCAGCTTCACTAGGAATAGAGAATGGTGATGGGGAAAACTTTGAACACCATTCTAGGCCCAAACAGAAAAATTTTCCTTTCAGATTGAGATTTTATGTGTGTAAATAAAATTAGTTCCTTCTCCTGGAAGCCAGAATATTACCCTTGCTATACTGGAAATGTTAGCAATTTTATGTTCATTTTCATATCTATAACTCCTCTTTCCTTATAATCCATCAAAACAAAATTACTTTTATTGTGGGTATATGACTGAGATTCCACTGTGAGTGATATAATAGAGCATTTAATCTTGTATTCCCAATTCCTAAAAGAGTACCTGGAATTTAGGAAGTACTTGATTTATGTGCTGAATAAATAAATTATAGGAAAATGGCAAAAAAAAAAAGGAAAATATGTCTTGATCAAAATATACAAGCAAAATATGCTTGGATACTTATTATATTTATCATTTAAACTGGTTTATATAAAAATAAAATTCTTATTGGTGACATTAGATTTCACATTTCAATTTTCTATTTTGGTGGATAGGAATGAGCATGAAAAGATCATCCAAATTTATAACTGATAAATAATTAAAGCTCTTTTGTTCTCTAACACTTTATATTGAGTAACATTTTACTTAAGTCAGCATTATTCTATATAGACTTTACATTTAGTACTTTCTTCTTCTAAAATTTCAGGGTCAATACTGACTGACAATATATTTGCCATTGTAGGTTGATGTCAAATATATATGAACAATGAGCCTTGCTTTAGAAAGCAAGGTCTTGCTATGCAAGAGTAAAGTAATAACTGAACATGGAGGGGAAGGGTGTGAATGTGGAAAATCTCAAAATGAGAGAAAATATCAAAGTTTACTTTTTCAATATTTTTTTCAGAGCAAACTTTAGCATCCATTCCTCCTCCTAAAATATCAAGTTAATTGTCATCCCAGTTTTATTTGAAAATCATCTCTCTTCCACACTTAGCAATGCTGTTTAGAAGGGACAGTCCCTGCCCTAAGCTTGAGAGATGTGGGCACTGATTGGGTTAAGCCAGGCAGTGGGACCCTTCTGCTGGCCACAGTTCAAGCTTAGGCACACACCATAAGCTATCAGAGACAATTAGGGATGCGGAGACATTTGCTGGAGGTGGGTTTGATGCTATGAGAGCATGGGTCTTGGAGCTCAACAACAGGTTTTTGTGATGAAAGAAGCTATCACAGAAATGGGGGTGAAGCTGACTTACAGGATGCTGATCACAAAGATGGACACTATGAACATGGGTAGAGTCCTTAATCAAGCCACATCTAAAGCGAAGCCCCGCCCTGGACTTTCAAATCTAGTACCTAATAACCTATTGCATTCCTCCTTTTAAACCAGCATGGGTTGAATTATGACGCTTGCATTATGAAGAGTCATAATGAATATAACATTGCAAGTCAGGCTACTTTTCAGGCAGAAGCACAATATGGAGAAAATGTGATGGTCATTCTAAAGTACTTTGTAAAATAAAGTGGGAGAATAATCATCCAAATTGAGAAATATTGCTTCTAATTTTAGTTATACTGTTATCTTTTTATTTTAAAAATGCTTTGACTTGCTGTTTTGTAAAGAATTGAAATGGACATATCTGTTTGATTTGTCTAAAAATTGTGCTTTTCAATATTGTTGTTTAGTTGTTAAGTCCAACTCTGTGCAACACCATGGACTGTAGCCTGCCAGGCTCCTCTGTCCATGGGATTTTCTAAGCAAGAATACTGGAGTGAGTTGCCATTTCCTTCTCCAGGGGGTCTTCCCGACCGAGGAACCAAACTTGTGTCTTCTGCATATTCTTTACCACTGAGCCACCTGGGAAGCCCTGTTTCAATACTACCTGACTTTAAACTACATTCAAAGTAGTTGGAGAGAATAAGTGTTTAATCCTTTGCCCTACAAAATCAAGAAGGGCAATCAATTGTTTCTACAGATCTATAAACTCTAACAGTGGGCTTCCTCTCTTTCCCCTCACCCTAGGCCTGCCTCTGAGAGGCACAAGCTGTGGTGTTTTAAAACAAAAAAAAAAAAAAAAAAAAGGAAAAGTAATTTATGTTGACAACTGAATGTCCTACTTTATGCTTTTTATTTTTAAGAGGTTGGGATGTTTCAAGGTTTGCAGAGTGGAGCTTGTCGCTTTCAGTTAGGTTCAAATCCAGCATAGTAGGCTGAAAAGGAAATTTAGATTAGCATTAACATTTTTAAGTGAAATTTATGATTGACAGTGAAAAAAACTGTCTTAATGTTAATTTTCAAGGCAGTTGCTTTAGAATGTGCTTCACATGTTCCTCATTTGCCTTCCACAACTTTGGAGACACTGGAGACACTGTCACGAAGTCCAGTACAGGGCCAAGGGCTCACTCGGTGTGGCCACATGGGTCTCATCTTCCTGCATACACCCCTCAATTCCCCTTTGTTTTCATTCCTATTCTTTTTCCCCTTCCCCTCATCTTTTCGTTCTTCCTCCCTTTTGACCAACTCCCATTTTCCTTTAGTTAAAGAGAAGGAAATAGACTTGGTATCTGGGAGTAATGAGATATACTGATGGAGGAAGAGATTCCCCTCCTCACCATCAGCGTTCTGCCACCACTGAAAGATACTAGAATTAGTTTGTACCATTCCAATTTTTCTTCTCTCATTATCATCTATTTAATATTTTTAAACTGTAAAATATCACACACACACACAGAAAATCACGTGTGTGTATGTTTGCTCAGTGTTTTCCAACTGTTTGCCACCCCATGGATGGTAGCCCACCAGGCTCCTCTGTCCATGGGATTCTCCAGGCAAGAATACTGCAGTGGGTTGCCATTTTCTTCATTAGTGTATCTTCCAGACCCAGGGATTGAACTCTCTTCTCCATCTCCTGCATTGATTGGCAAGTGGATTCTTTACCAGTGAGCCACCTGGAAGCCCCACGTAACACATTTACTGTCATTACCTCTTCAATTGATTGTTACTGGATTCTGCCTCCATCCCTCAATGATCCTGCTCTGCTAAGGGTCATCGTGACTTACCTATAAATATTATATTGATAACTATATTTTAGTTTTCAAAGTTCTCTTTAGTTCCTTTCCAAATCTGCTTGATCTTTAAGTCTCCTATTTCTTGCTCATAGTTTAAAGCCTCTCTTTGTATAAGCTAAAGTTTGCTATGTTTGCATTCTATAGCAATTCCCATAAGTAGAGTCTCAGTGAGTCTGCTGCTGCCCTTGGTGGTTTCTGCTGGCTCTTACATAAAGTGCCCTGTGAGATCTTGTTCTTTGGAACTTTATCCATGGAAATTTTTTGAGGATGGTGTTAAAGTTGTATCCCTTCAGAGGGGATTTATGTTCATTCCTACCAACATTCTACAACCCACACTACCTAAATTGTCAGCTGGATGGTCTAGATAGAGTAAATTCATATTGGAAACCGACACAAAGTCAGGCTCATGTTTACATATTCTCAGGAAAGATATTTCTGTTCCTCTCACCCAGTAACAGGGTCAATGCAGGAGAGTTTTCTTGTTGCTCCTCCTGTGCCACAAAGTGAAAAGTGGAAGTGAAAGTCGCTCAGTCGTGTCTGACTCTCTGCGACCCCATGGACTATACAGTCCATGACATTCTCTAGGCCAGAATACTGGGTTGCCTTTCCCTTCTCCAGGGGATCTTCCCAACCCAGGGATTGAACCTGTCTCCCGCATTGCAGGTGGATTCTTTACCAGCTGAGCCACAATGGAAGCCCCCTGTGCCACAAGTTTATTTCTAATTTCTTTTCACTGAAGATGTAAGTCTTTTGTAGTCCCAACTTTATGGGACTTTTTCTCCTCTCTCTAGCTTTTATTAAATAATTCTTTACTGTGGTTATTTGAGTAGATGAAGCTGCCCCATGTCTTTATTGTGAAATGCTCGAGAACAGAACTTTTATCTTAATCATAAATATAGTGCTCTGTATGGTATTGTTTTGGAGAAGGCAATGGCACCCCACTCCAGTACTCTTGCCTGGAAAATCCTATGGACGGAGGAGCCTGGTAGGCTGCAGTCCATGGGGTCGCTAAGAGTCGGATACGACTGAGCGACTTCACTTTGACTTTTCACTTTCATGCATTGGAGAAGGAAACAGCAACCCACTCCAGTGTTCTTGCCTGGAGAATCCCAGGGACGGGGGAGCCTGGTGGGCTGCCGCTATGGGGTTGCACAGAGTCAGACACGACTGAAGTGACTTAGCAGCATGGTATTGATTCATTCTTTCAGCCAATCTTTATTGAATACTTTCGTGCCAGGACTATTTTGTATTCTGGATATACAAAAATTGTCAAAGCTTTCAAAGTCCTTGCTGTCCTGGAGCTTAAAGTTGTTAGGTTTCATTGGAGGTGTTACAAAAAAAGCACTAGTGAAACAAATTATCCAGTGATAAGTAGTAAGAGGAAAGAAGATGTAACTGTCAGCCCCAAAGAGGGTAAGGTTACATTTACAGAAATAGCAGCAAAAGGGACCCAGAGAGTTAAAATCAGCTACCTAAGGAGGCATTCTAGAACCAAATCTAGATTCAGAGTGTCGGGTAGGGCTCAAAAGGAGAACAAACTGGCTTAACTGGAATAGAAAAGTCTAGAAGTAGAAAGCTAAGCAATAGCCCAACAACACTTGCAGTGTTCTTGAATGTCTTGCTTTTTACCACAGCTCTGCCATGTATACATACACCATTTAAGAGCACTTGCAAATAAGACGATGCCAATGGCTCTGAGGGGTACCTCCTTCTCCAAGCTTCTCCCTCAAAAGACGGGGACCTGCTCATCTCTGCCTGCATTTCAGTCCCCTATTTTTAGTCTTACTCCTTCAAACATTTACATGTGCTTCTCTACTTTCATTCTCTATTTTTCCTCTATTCTTTTAAATTTCCTAATTATTCTAAAGAGATGACTCTTTGGGGGCCCCTAGATAGCTTCAGGGTGGGGGTTGCTTTTATTAGAAGCTTGGGACTTTCAGACCCATCTCCCAAACTTGGGATACAGGAAGGCACTGGAGATTAAGTTAATCATCTATGGCCACTGATTTAACCAACCATGCCTGTTTATAGGATTAAAGCTCCATTATAAGCCCCTAAGCAACAAGGTTCAGGAAGCTTTCGGCCTGGGAAACACATCCATGTACCAGGAGGGTGGCCCACCCACCTCCACAGGGACAGAGGCTCCTGTTCTTAGGACCCTTCTGGACCTTACCGTACATGTCACTACATCTGACTGTTCACTTGTATCCTTTAAAATAAAGTGTAATAGTACTTGGGGGGTTGTGGGAACCCCCAGTTTTGTAGTCAAGTCAGACAGAAGTGAGAGTAACCTGGGGTCCTGATACTTGCCACTAACATCATAAGTGAGGGCAGTCTTGTGGAGCTGAGCCCTTAAACCTGTGGGGTCTGGCTCCATTAGTTAGGGTCAGAACTGCAGGACATCTAGTCAGTGTCAGTTGGAGAGAACACTGTGTATTTTGGTGTCAGGAGGGGAAAATACCCTCCAGGCCCCTTCCAAACTTGATACCAATACTGTAATCACACCTTTAATACATATCATGTTGGAATCATATTCATTTGTTACTAGAAGGTAATCTGCATTCCTCATATTTATTCCCCCAATCCCACTGAAGACTCAACTAACTGTTTCAATGGCAAGAAGCCTTCCCAGTCCTCATCAAAATTTATCTTTCTCTCATATTTTATTTCTCTATAATGTATCTTTAATCAGACACTTTCATAATCTGCTTTGTGTTAGAATAGGAAAGAAATGCACAAAGAACAACAAATTATGGAATAGGTACAGGGTAAAAGGACAGCGTACAACATACCTGATCACTACTCCTCAAAACTGTCAATGTCATAAAAACAAGTACATTCTGAGAAACTGTTACAGCCAAGAGGAGCCTAGAGAGATATGAAAACTAAATGTAATGTGATGAGATCCAGGAATAGAAAACAATATTAGGTTAAAACTAAGGAAATATGAATTAGTTACAGAAAAACAAACAAAAACCTATTATGTTAAGTTACATGGATAGAACATATAAACAAACAAAATGTGTTATTCTTAAGTTATGTATAAATTTAACATAATTCACATATAAATTAATTTTTAAATGATTTATTTTTATATAATTTATTTTTAAAATACATAATAAATTTTATATAATTTAATCTTTTAATGATTAATTCACATATAAATCATTAGAAGTTTGACCAGTAAAAAGTCACTATTTGGCTACACTTTGATAACTCTACAATTTACTTAAATGAAATAAATGAAATAAAGTAGTATGCATTTAAAAAACATGCAATAGTTAAAAGGATTACCCTATCTTTACTCCTAACTGAGTAAAACACAAGTCTATGCAAGAGCAATCAATAGCATTATGAAAAAAAATTTCTGAAGTTAGATTACCTTTTAAATATCTAACTTTTTTATGTTCATATGCTTTTATAAAAACATATCTATTAAATGCAGTTTTTATGTACACCATTACCTCTAGTTCTATTTTCCAAAAAAAGGCAAGATTTACAAAAAAATTTATATTTCATACAACCTAAAAGATATAATTATTTTACATACTACTAAGAAAGACAAATGCTGTCAACTAACTGTAAGACATGATTGATTGTAAGAAGTATCCCGGTTTTGCAGGTATTAAAATGTTCACCTTTAGAATCAGTGAAATACAGTAGTTTTTCTCATGGTGGAAACATTTTTATTACATATTGTGCCAATTTAATTGGTGAGTATAGTTTACGGTACTGAATATCTGTGTGCTGCTGCTAAGTCACTTCAGTCGTGTCTGACTCTGTGCAACCCCATGGACTGCAGCCTACCAGGCTCCTCCGTCCATAGGATTTTCCAGGCAAGAGTACTGGAGTGGGGTGCCATTGCCTTCTCTGGAATATTTGTGTAGTGCAGGAGAAAACCCTTCATTCTCTAGTTTTTATAGAAAAGTAATTTAGGTATTTCATATGGTAAGGTAAAATATCTTATTAATGCAATGAGGGGAGATACAAACTCCCCTAAACACCAATAAGTTAGCAAATGGCCCCCAAAATCTGATTTTTGGAGAAACAAAAATCAAAAAATGGAAATACTGTTCCCTACAAATTGTTCAACAATAACAATAATTTAAAAAAAAAACAAATTTTGTGAGTTAGCTTTGTGTCATGATTATTACATTGAAACAGCTTATAATATGTTAGTTTGGATTAGATCACATAGATTATCAATACTCCTATTGAATTCATCTTTTAAGTTACATTTTTAAAGCCAAAAAAGTAATCTAAAAAGTCTGGGTTCTCTATCAAAATAAATTAACACAGCAAGTTAAAAA
Source organism: Oryx dammah (assembly GCF_014754425.2). Classification (NCBI taxonomy): domain Eukaryota; kingdom Metazoa; phylum Chordata; class Mammalia; order Artiodactyla; family Bovidae; genus Oryx; species Oryx dammah. The sequence continues at coordinate 35,166,492 of NW_024070187.1, forward strand.
AAAGAACTGTTTTTCTTAGGTTTTCTTTTCTTAGGTTCAAAGGTAATTGTGTTTTCTTGGTAAGTAAGTTCCAGGTGATCAACATATTCTGAAATGTAGGAAAAAATTGGGTATCTGTTGGTCTTAGAAGAAATTACACATGATTTGGTTTTAAATTCAGCTATTAAGGTTTCTCTTGAGAATAAAAGCACTCTTGATAGTTACTTCACACATTAATGAGGCTGAGTGTTACAGGTAATTTTTTCTCTTCAAGAAAAAGGTTAAATGTTCCAAAATCTCACTGATTTCTTTAATATCTGTATAGTAAGTCTAACATATCATACCCCCAGTGATTTAATTAGCTACGGTGGTATTAGCCATTCATTACAGAGTCACTATGGAAATACAAACACCCAAAGGTCTATGTTTGAAGTTCTAAGGATATTCAAAAATTACACATAAAATTCCACAAAGGAACTATACGAAGTATGTTCATATCCATCTTTAGGTTAACCAAAAAATGTGGAAGACAGTATGCCTTACACATTTCATTATGCATTTATAGGACCTTTTGTTTCTGGCTTTCTAAATATACTAAACAAGTACTCTCTTGACATGGGTACACAAGCCAGACAAGTTTGAGGCAACCTAGACCAGGAGGAAGAGTAGAGTCAGGAACAAGGATGGGCTCCAGTGCCCCCCACCCCCAGTAATTTCCATGTAGAAAGGATTTTGGCCACCCTGGTAACCAGAGGAAGGAGGCATGGTTGGATCTACTTCTTCCCCCAGATCTGATCTTTTGGTCAGAAGAAAATTTAAAAGATGCCCTCATGATGACTGTACCTGTCAGTTGCATGGAGATACACTGAAGGATTTTTCTGAGCCTGATAGATTTACAGTGATATGCAGCTGCCTGGGGAATGATGCTGGTGGATGCGTTCTCTGGAATGACACACACTCAGCTAAAGGTGGTTTTAAGGAAGACCTTGGCGGACAGCCTCATAGATTCCTGCAATCTGGATATCCCAGGGGATGGGGGGGTATAAAGAGGACCTCCGCTTCCTGCAAGTGCTGTGAGCCCTGTCCTTGTCTCAGATAGCAGTGTTTGGTTGGGTCTCTGCCAGCTTCCTTTGGGAACTCCCTCTGAAAGGGGTATTATACATCCCCAAATTGGTATTAAGGATCACACATGCCTGGTACATAGTAGACATTCAGGACATGAACTGGGAACACTCCTTGTCCTCCAGGAGACAGAATCTCAGTAAGGGTCCTCCCACCTGTATCAAGCAAGCAGGTGCTGGGTTGGACTCCAGCATGGAGTGGGTTGGGATTGCCATCCAGCACTCGGAGGTGCAGTCTGGAGGAAGCCCCTACCTGTGGCCACTAGGCCACACTGTCGGAGCTGAGAAAAGCAGCTTCTACTTCCTTCTTGGCCGCCTAGTGACTGTGTGACCTGGGGCAGATGAAAACCCCTCCTCAGGGTCTTGGTAGGGAAACCATCTAATTTCTCTTCTAAGCTGGGACATTGGAGAGTAGAAAGGGCATTGTAACACACCAGACAATCACATAAACCAGAGATGCTGCTGAGCAAACCAGGCCCGGTGACCCTGGACTCACCGTTACATGGGGGACTGTGCTGATAGTGCTGCTTCCTGACCGGGCGCCAGTCTGCTCCTCCAGTTTCCCCCGTTTACACAAGCAGTTTGCATTTCTGCCTTTAGCATACAAGCTCATCATCTCACAAGGATGCCTTCAGCTACTTGGAAGAACCCGTTTCTCTGTGAGCCCTGTTATCCCAGACCACTGCTAAAGCAGGGACTCCCCCGCCACCCCCCATATTTTGACTGCTGGATGAGGCCTTATGGTGACTGATGGCACACACTGTATTTTTAAGGTTCTGAGGAATTCAGCACTGCCCTCTCACTTGTGCAGGCACCCCAGTGAACATTCCCCGTGATAAGGCAGTGCCCAGACCTCAACAAGGATGCTCAGGCGTTCTAGAGGTCTGCACAGAGCCACCATTCTCCAGGCCAAGCCTCGAGACCAGGGGTTGTCAATGAACAGCCCTAGGTGCCTAATAGTGGTGTTTATGAATGCTTGGAGTGTGCCCATTTAGCCTGCAACCCTTTTACATATGAAGAAATTTGGGGTTCAGAGGGCTCTGGAAAGTTGTCAAGGTTATCTAAGGAGAAGACAGAGAAGCTGGTATTTGGACAGAAGACCCTGGTGGGCTACACAGTCCATGGGGTCACAAACAGTCGGACACAACTTAGCTACTGTGTAACAACAATCACCCTCATTCTGCTTGGCCAGTTTCACAGTGTTGTTGCTCAGTCGCTAAGTCATATCTAATTCTTTGCGACCCCATGGACTGTAGCCCGCCAGGCTCCTCTGTCCATGGGATTTCCCAGGCAAGGACACTGAGGTGGGTTGCCATTTCCTTCTCTGGGGGATCTTCCTGGATCAGGGATGGAACCCACATCTCCTTCAGTGGCAGAAGATTCTTTACCACTGAGCCACCAGGGAAGCTCTTCACAAAGTGTGCCAATGATATATATAAGATAATCTGGGGGTTATAGATGGTTATTTTTTTTTTAAGTTTATATTTGTCTGAACTAGAAAGAAACTGCAACTGGCACATAAGACCTATGATTTTGCTTAGGATGGAGCTAAAGCATATGTTTAAATGAGAAAAGGTCAACTTTGTGAAAGTATTAGTAAGTAGACCTAGTACTCCTGAAGGCAGGCTAAATTTGGAATGCAGGTCCTAGGTTTGATTTGTAGTATGTTGTGTGGCTCTGGCCACAGCACTGGAGGCAGAGGGTCTCTGAGATCGTGACCTAAATAGCTGTGCCCTGCTTCATATCTGGAGAAGGCAATGGCACCCCACTCCAGTACTCCTGCCTGGAAAATCCCATGGACAGAGGAGCCTGGTAGGCTACAGTCCATGGGGTCGCGAAGAGTCGGACAGGACTGAGCGACTACACTTTCACTTTCCACTTGCGTGCACTGGAGAAGGAAATGGCACCCCACTCCAGTGTTCTTGCCTGGAGAATCCCAGGGATGGTAGAGCCTGGTGGGCTGCCGTCTATGGGGTCGCAGAGTCGGACACGACTGAAGCAACTTAGCAGCAGCAGCAGCAGCAGCAGCAGCAGCTTCATGTCTGCTGTGCCACTTAGTCCATGATCTTACTAAGTCGGGAAATGCATAATGAAGTGACCAGAGAGTTCAGTCTGAAGCTAGATTGAAAACAAAAAAGAATCCCAGAACAAGAGTGCCATTATAATCCTATAATTCTGCTTGAATTGACTGTGGCACTGATCTGGGCCTTGCCAACTCTATTATATTTACCAAGCACTCAAAGGTTTCCCATCAACTCCTATATTATTCTCTGAAATTGAATTATGAAATAGTAAATATTACCACTACACAATTTTTTTTAAAGTATACTCACAGTTGCCAAACACTTTCCATTTGGTCTGAGTTCTGTTAGTCTTACAAATCCTCTAAAAAAATAAGCACTTTTATAAATGGAAAATATATCAACTTCCATTTATAAATTTATTTTAAAATAAATTTGTGGGTATTTTTCTTTACAGAGCACAAAGTCAAATGAGAGCACATTATTTCTGGGCTTCTTAAACTAGGACACATATTAGGAGCAAGGGGTGAACCAAGATAACACAATGTGTTGTCCTAGAGAATATAATTAATACAACAATACCTGCTAAAGGAAAAACTTCTTTGAATTACAATTAATTATGGAATTAGAATGCACCATTTATATCATTATTATGATAAAACAGAATTAAACCATTTCAATGTCATGACTGAAAGAAGTTTGAGAAGTTTTTGTTAGCAAAAAAGCTGTGTGTGTGAAAAATGCAAAGCAGTATTCAAACATGTCATTTCCAGGTTTCAGAATCCATTCCCCTCCACAAAGACAAACAGCTTTCAGGGCTTATCTGCATAAAGTTTCATTTCCTCAGGCCTTTTTAGAAGATGAAATATGTATTAATAATAACGTATGAATTCTCTCAAAGAAAATATCTTCTTAGAGGTTGTCTAAAAAGGCCTCTCTCGAACTTAAAATTTCTGCTTTGTCAAAAGGCAGAATTCTGAGCTCTAACAGTCCTCATGACGGACTGTCAGCGCTTCTAAAATCTCAAATCACTCACAACAAACCTCCCTATATATGGCTGAACCTGATTACTGTAAAGTCTCCTGTGACATTTCTTTTGCTCTGATGTTCTACTGATCTGTTAGTTTAGTTTGCTATTTTAAGTCTTCTGCTAACTGCTATTTTATCTGCTTTAGAGATATTTTATTACTTCAGTGAATGAGGCCAATATTAGTAACAGATTCTATGAACAAAGCCACTATGTATGTTATTAGCAGGCTTGGAGCAAAGAAACTATAATTCCATTCCCATTTCCTTTTATAATTCAAACTAAGATGTCTTAAATATGCCTGCATACCCCATTGTGCCTAGCAGTAGATGGTCAAGAAATGACTTCTAAATTGGATTAACCTTCCAGTTTTCACCGAAATACATTATGATTGTATTTCACCTAAATCTAGTCACTTGCATCTCTTTTAACTCACCTCCCTTTAAAATGTAGCTACATAAGGGATCCGCTGAGCACACTTCTGAAACTCATTATTTCTGCAACTCAGTAACAGTAGCTAACACTCCGAGAACTTATTCTGAGCCAGGTCCTTTTCTAAGTCTCTATGACTTTAAAATCCATTTATTAACTCATGTACTCCTCACAAAAACTCCTGCAGGCAGGTCTTATTCCTGTTCTACAGATGGGTTAAGTAACTTGCCCATGGTGCCTCAGCAGTGTAGGCTGTTTCTCAGGTTTGATTTAATGTCAATCCATTGTTCGTGTGATGGTCCCACAAATGCGATGTTTGCTTATATTCCCAGTATTAATTCTTATGGGGAATGCAAATGATGTCCTGGGACGCTTTATAAAGTGTTATATCAAGTAGCTTATTAAAAACTACTGACATATCTCTACTAATAAAGGATCAAAATGACAGATAATACAATTTAATCTTCACTCTCTTCTAACAGCAATGATTTGGAAAATGAAATTTATTTTTCTGAAAGAGTGATGGCATTCTTTCCACAACTATGAAGGAACTCTCCCTACTGTCACATGAAATAAAAGTGAAGTGCAAGCCCTTTCCCTGAGGATGTTTTAACCTGATTTTCTTCTTCACTCAGTACATTCAGAGACAGCTAATCTGAACTGCTGGCTGTCCAAACACTGTCGGTACAGAATGCCATATTTCAGGCTTTAAACTATTTTCCTTAAGTTCTCTGCTTTCACAGTGAAATACATGTACTTCAAGTATAATCTTTGCTGAGTTCTACAATTTTCAGCAGGTAGAAAAAATCATAGACATGGAAACTTACCCCCCCACACACAATGTATTTCAGTTTGGAAACTGAAGTTCAGAGAAAGTCATAAAAATTCAATTTAAGAAAGATTTATTGATTGCCTATAGTGTGCGTGGTCCTCTATTAGACAATGACATTCAGGCACAAAACAGACACAGGCGCCCTGGCCTCAGGTACCTTATGATCTAAATTAGTACAATACAGATTAGGAACAGTAGACAAACAAGGTACATGTCAACTTCCTAGAATCGACATTCAAGTGCAGTAATTTACGTAATCCAAAATGGCATCTAATTCTAAAGTCATTTATAAAATGCATTTGGCTTTGAAATCCACAGCACTTCAAATAAGAAATTAAGTTCCACTGCAGATAAAGTCACAAAGATGCAAATACACGGAAACTCTTAAGAGCCTTGTTAATGACTTTTGTTATTCTGGATCTTCTGTTTTCTTCTTATTATGGTTCGAAGCCTTCGCAATACCAATTTATCAGACAGAAGCATGTCATCTTGTTGTTCTAAATAATCTAGTAAATTTTCGGTCCATTCAAGTGCAGCTTTATGGCTAATATGCTTCTCTGGATTCAGTTCTGTTTTTCTAGTCTTACTGGAAGGCTTGGTCTCAGCAGGCCTGGCCTGGTCCTCCACACCTTCACTGTCAGTTAGGACCTGACAGCTTGAATCATTACTCCGAGAGTCAAACCACTGATCAATATTTTCAAGGTCAACATGTTCACAGTCTTCTGTGTTCTGTAAAACTGTTGCTAAGTTAGCTGCTAAAATGGCTCCTTCATCAATGTTCATGCCTGAATTCTCTTCAGTGCCAGGGAAAAGTTTTTTCCACGCTTTGGTTATGGTACTTGACTTTATCATGTTCCAAGCTCTTGACACTTCATAAATTGCATCTAACACTGTCAAGTTCTTCCAGAACATTCTGGGGTCAATTCCTTCATCCATGTATTTCTGGAGAAGTCCTGCTCGGTAGTATCTTTTTACTGTAGCTAGAACTCCTTGGCTCATAGGTTGAATGAGACTTGTGACATTTGGTGGTAAATATTTCACAATTATTCTGCCATCATTTGAACTCAACAATTCTTCATTTGGATGTGCTGGAGGAAAGTCCAAAAGGAGTACTGCTTTTTCTAGAAGCCCCTTGGATTTCAAATGCTTCTGTACCTGTGGCACAAAGTATTTTTCAAACCACTGTCTGAAAACAGAATGTTCTATCCATGCACTTTTTTGACTGAAATAAGTAACAGGAAGGTTTGAAAGGTCAGCTCCTTTGAATGCACGAGGTTTTTTTGCTTTTCCCACAACACAAAGATTAAGTTTGTGTAAACCAGTGGCATTTGCACAACACATAATGATAATTCTCTCTCTGCTTGACCTATAACCAGAAGAACTCTGCTCAGTTTCAAGAGCTAATGTCCTTGATGGTAGACATTTCCAGAACAATCCAGTTTGATCAGCACCATAAATTTGTTCTGGTTGTAGATTCTCTCTCTCAATGAATGCCTGAAAGTTACCACAAAATTCACTGGCAGCAGTTTCATCTCCTTTTAATTTTGTTCCTTTACCAGCTGCCTTTGGAATACCATGGCGCTGCTTGAATCGAGTCAGCCAGCCAGAGGATGCATTAAAATCACCTTCCATCCCCAGAGCATCAAAAAAGAACTTGGCTTGTTTTGCACAAATCGTTCCCGACACTGGAATTCCATCTGTTTTCTGTTGGTTAAACCATTCTATCATAACTCTGTCAAGTTCTTCATATGTGGACGACTTCATAGATTTACGTTTGGATACCCCACTTGTAGGATCTGAACTGTTGGCATAGTTTATTATCCTTTCTTTGTTCTTTTTAATATCACGAACTGTGGATTCACCAATTCCATATACCATAGAAAGCTTTTTGAAAGAGATGCCCTCCTCCAATTTCTTAATAATGTCAAGCTTGTCCTTAATTGTCAACACCACACGCTTTCGTTTCCCCAACATTGTATCTAATATTTTAGAGAATTACTACAACAGGATCTTTAACAAGTTAGATTTGGACACAATGAGATTTAAAAAATGGTGTTTTAAGATCCCTTTCCTGCCCCACTAGGACCTAGATGGACAGTGTGTTGGCCAATTTCCAGGCCAAGCCTATGTGACTCTCTTCACTTTGCTCTTTTAAAATTTACAAACTTAAAACAACAAAGACTAGCTCCAATTAATCCTATCTTCTATCTTGCTTCTCCTAAGTTTAAGATCTTTTCATGAACTGTGATTTCAATGGTGATGACAACCCATACTGAATTAGCAAGGTCTCTAAAACAGTCTTATTGTGTACTTAATTGTTTTTGCCATCCTATGGGTGAGGCTCTATGTTAAAGGAACTAAGACACTGGTGGACAAATTTGCAGAAATGTGCTAGGGAACAAAGTTTTTAAGACAGGACTTGCAAACTTAGTAAGAAATTATAATGGGAAAACTCACCCCCTGACTGCTGTCCTTGTCAGGCAGGGCACTGTATGGAATGCTGCCTCCCCGGGCAAGGACTGCTACAGGTTACGCAAGACAGTGATTATGGAAATCATAGGCAAGCAGGAGAAGGCAAGCTGAACAGAAGTGAGCAGTGCAAACAAGGCTGAGAGTGGACAAGCAAGAAACTCTGTACTTTAACACGACACAAACTTCTACCTAATGTGTTTGGCAACTGAAAAGGGAAAAGGCTGACCAGAAGTGGTGGCACATGATTAAAATAGAAAGCATTAAAAAAAAAAAAAAAAACTTCATTGGCAGAAACCAGGACTCATGGTAGAGAGTATGGGGTGGAAGGCTCAGTGAAGATGTTACGATAATCCTGGTGAAAGATGATCCTCGATGGGCCAACAGAAGCAGTTCCTGTCGGGGGCTGTATAGGCACTCCAAGTCTCCGAAAACCTAAAGGAAAATACCAAAAACATTTTTCGTTCAATATCAGGGACTGTGGCATTACCCACACCTATCCTGCAACTGTGTTGAGAAAATTAACGCCTCCTATGAATGTGATGGCTAAATACAACAAACACTGCTTTGGGGCATTACACACACAGTGTCAAGGAGCAGGACCTGAATTGCCTACCTCCTGAAATTAAGAGGTCAGAGAGCAGCCGTGTTAGCGAGGGCCTTTCCCCGCAGAAACGCGGGACGTCTTTGCTCATGGAGAGGGAGCCCGGATTCCTCCGTGGTCGCCAGCAACCAGGATGTCACCACCGAAGCCAGCCAGCGAGGGAGAAGGCGCTTGGCCCGGCGAACACCAGTCCGCGGGCCGGAGGCATTGCTCTCCGCCTAAGACCAGACCAACCTGAGAGCAAATGGAGTCTCCCGAGGGAGGCTGACACCGGCGGCGCGGCGGCGGCAAGCAGCGAGCGTCGCCGCCGGAGCCGGAAGGCGGGGGATTAGGGGGCACGCGCGCGCCCCCGCAGGAACGTTGTGTCGGCGAGGGGGCGGGGCCTACGCGAGCGAGCGCGCGCGGCCCGGGGGCGGGGTCTCGGGCGGGGGGGTGGGAGGAGGCGGGCCCAACCTCCTTGGAGTCTCAGGGCGTCGCGTGGCTTCTGCTAAGGGCCGGGCTGCTCCAACCTGCAGACTGCTTCGCCCGCCAGCAGGGAGCGGTGCAAGCTCACCTTGTCTTAGCCCTTTTCCCAGTGTCCCGGCTCTGTGGGCGAGGCTTCCCCCCACTCTTACGGGGAATAAAAGTCGCACCCTCGGAGGGCTCACGGGAAAGCTGCGCCGCCTCGGGTGCCTTGAGCGGGATGCGAATGGGGCAGGGCGAGCGCACGTGGACCTTGTTTACAAATAGCGGCCCGGGCAACCGCGCCTCGCAGCGCAGACTCCCGGGAGTCCCCAGCCCGCTCGCCAGGACAGGACGAGCCGGAGCAAGAATCCCGAGTCAAGGTATAAGCGGGGGGTACGCGGCTGCTGGCCGAAGGCAGGGAGGCTGGCTCCCCGTGGGGAAGGGGGTCAGGCGAGGACGTAGGGCTTAGCTCTGCAACATCCATCCGAGCGAGCCCCGGAGAGGTGGGGGCGCCGCCGAGGGCGGTCAAACTGCGTATCGGGTCTCCTTCCTGCTGGGTTGCTCGTGGGTGAAGTCTCAGTCTCTGTAGAAGCGACTCTGTGCCAAGCTGACAGAGCTCGGGAGACGTGAGAGCCTGTGGGAAGCTCCCTTGTGAATTTCTTGCCGCTCCCTTCACTCTCTCTGCTTCTAGGTAGTAGTAAGGGAATTGCAATTTAACAAAGACTCCCTTGGTTGGTTTGAATCCGAGATACACTACGTTTATTTTGGGGCGTTTTAAATGGATCAATTGCGGGCACCTGTGCCGTTATAACCGCTGCGAGGGACCGTGCCTTGCCGGACTCGCTTCCCCGCAGGGCCGGGAGCCTTCCCTAGAGAAGTGAGCGGCTACACAGTCCTGCAGCACCTGTTTACCGACAGCACGCCTGTAGTCTGTCCTTTATTACTCTTTTTTTATACAATTTGAAAAAAATGCAAGAGTCTTTTAGTTAAGCCTCTCGAATTTCTGAACATAAATGTCTAACCTTTTTCTTTAACATAAAGTAGCATAGTAATTAGTCATTTATTTGCAAAGGCCACTTTGTTGCCAGAATATTTCAAAAGGGATCTGACCTGAACCGTCTTACTGCGGAGATGATTTTAAGGCTTCTAACTCTCTGACTTCCTCGCCCAAACTGCTCATTTTCCTTCCTCAAAATCACAGCTTTGCCCCATCTGACATGTTGGAGAATCTTTGATCTCCTAGTTATACTGAAGTTGTAAGTGGTTTTTGACAAATGTCTGCTTTTCCTCCCCCTCCCCACAACCAGTCAGTCTTGGTCCACTATATTGGATAAGATGAAACGTCGTGCTAGTTTAGTATCATTTTAAAAAGTCAGCCTCTTTTCTGTGATAGTTGTGGTGGAGGTGTTTTAGTCACTAAGTCGTGTCTGACTCTTGCAACCCCATGGACTAGACTGTAGCCTTGCCAGGTTTCTCTGTCCGTGGGATCCTCCAGGGAAGAGTGCTGGAGTGGGTTGTCATTCCCTTCTCCAGTGATAGTTATAAGAAGCGTGAAAACAGGTGTATCTGTATGAAACGTTATTCATTCCTCAGAAGGAAAGGGGGCTGACATTACATGTAGCCAGAAGTGAGCCTGGTTATCCCCCGTCACAGCCTACTGGTCCCATAATATTCAAATAAAATGAACTCTGCCTCTTACCTCTATCCCCCTCTATCTCTGGGGTTTCATTTCCTTCCAGACACCTCTCAGATCTTCTCTGTTTCTGCTGAATTCTCCAGCTTGCTGGTTTCTTATCTCTCATAGCTGTTCCCTTTTCATCACCTTGTGTAAGTTCAAATTTGGAACATAGCCCACATTTCTTGTTTTCCTCAAAACACTACTTCGTAGGAGACCCTTGTCTGCCCAAGACAGCTTTAGACAAAATTTTTTTCATCCAACAGACTTGTTCCTTTTTGTTGGGGGGAGGGGTCACTAATTGCAGCAGATACATCAATACATTAGCTATAAGAGTAAGGAGACCTTAAAATAGAAAGCATGTTAGCCTTGTTTTATTAAGAGACTGGCTGGCCACAGGGAACTTCTTACTGCCACTTCTTTCCATTGGGTGTCACAGCCTTGCTCTGTCTTGCTGTGCTGTCCTTCCCTTTTCTCTCCAGCATTTTTCTGTCTCAGGGTCCCTTCTGTCCTCTCTCAGCCACCTGTGAAATCTTACAATTCTTCTTCCTTTATTACACAGAGCAATTTTATATTCTGTATCTGTTTTCCAGTTGTCCTTACCCTAATCAAAAGACACGTCACTCCTTGTGGAATTTTGCCACCAGTATTTCTTTCCTTCTGCATATATGCAGTCTCTCCTAAATCCTTCTGATAGTACTTCTAATAGTAAAGTTTGTGTTACCTCTGTTTTATGTACAAGGATGCAAAGCCTAGAGAAATGTATGAAGGTATCAAATGTAGGTTGTTGAATGGAGATTAATCTGACTTGGAAGTGTGTTCTGCCCACACTATCACAATTGAAGTATTAACTCAAACCCATGAAAAGAAGACAATATACTTGTGGGGTTTTTTTCTGAAAAATTAAAGTCTCAGTTTATTAAAATAAAACTTTTGACAATAACCTACCAAAAAGGCATTCTTGCTTGAGAGTACTTCTAAGTCTGCAACTGAGTTCATCAGACACAGCATTTGGTTTATGGAATGTGGGTTTTCTTAAAATTACTCCAAATCACCTGAAAGTGGCTTATGTTTCTGACCATTTACAAGCCCTAAATTTATTCTTTATGTATAATAGTATTGCAGTGGAATAGGAAACCTCTAAAGTAAATTCTTGATTTTATAGGAACTGCATTTTAGGTTTCCATTCAGTTCATCACTAACCTTGTGCACTTGGAAGTTTTTGTTTGATACCTGAAATTAACTACTCCAGTAAGCTTAGGATGAGGACATGTTAACATCCTTCCATGTGTATTAAACTGATTTAATATCAAGTAGTATTTCTCTGTTAATTGAAAATTTTACTGCCAATGGGAAATCTGTCACTTTCAAAAAAATGTACTGTTCCTATTTTAAGGGACATAAAATATTAAGGGAAATTTTCAGCTAAAAAATAATTTGGGGGTATGTTTTAGTGCTAACAAGCTGTGAAACAAGCTCAAGCTGGGAGTCAGGTAGAGCTTATTATAGGATTTGGGTAAGGTGATTTTTAGAGACGTTTAAAGAAAGTGAAGGGTCTGTTCTTGGTTAGGTGCTGTAAGAGAGCAGAGGCAATTTGGCTATTAGGCATCTTCATTTTTACCCCAGAAGCCAGAGGAACAGGCTAGAATGCTCATTGGAGAAGAAGCAGTCATCAATAAAATGAAAGTTTGTACTTTGAAGTCTCTTTTAGCTGTAAAGTTATTTTACTGTATATTGTAGACAAAAGCTTAAATTATTCATTTTGATTATAAACATTTTCTTTTAAATAGTTAAAGGTGGGAACACTTTCCCACTTAAATTTCTTGACACAAGTGTGAGGTCAGATTGCTCATCGGAAAGTCCTTTTCCTTAAAAAATGAGAAGGTTATGATCTTGAAAGGTGACTTATACTCTTGTGTTGTATAGATGCTCAGTAGGCTTTTGTGGCTTCCCTTGTGACTTGGCTGGTAAAGAATCTCCCTGCAGTGCGGGAGACCTGGGTTCGATCCCTGGGTTGGCAAGATCATCTGGAGAAGGGAAAGGCTACCCACTCCAGTATTCCGGCCTAGAGAATTCCATAGACTATATAAGCATGGGGTCACAAAAGAGTCAGACATGACTGAGCGACTTCCACTTTCAAGGGGCTTTTAAACTTAATTTTGTTTTCCATGTTTTTTTGTTGGCTGGAGGTAGCTTTTCAGCTGATAGGCAGTATAGGCACAGATATGAGAATGAGTTCCTGGGAGGGTAGGAAAGATTTAATAGGGTCAGAAGAGGGAAAACTGCTGGTGGAAATGTTAAAAGTTAGGAAAGCAGGTGGATATAAATTGAAGAACCAGTGAATTGCTGATTGATGTCAACAATGTGGGTGGGGAATTTGAGTGAAATTACTTACTGCCCACCTTATGTTTCCAAACTTGCCCAGTGTCCAGCTGTTTGCTAAAGGAGCCCACAGTTTTGTCACGTGGATCAAAATCAGGTTTATTGAGAGCGTCTGGTGCCTCCCTCTCCCTCTCCATGGCAAATGAAGCTCCATGGTTTCAGGCTCCTCATTCTCCTTCTTTAGCCTACATAGTCTTCTCCTTCTTCTGTTAATCTGTACATCTTTCAAGTTCTAGTTTGTCCCCAAAGCTGAGTTTTTCAAGGTTCCTCAGACCTTATGGGTGAGAATCACCTAGTGTGTGACTTATAGATTCTGGCGCCCACTCCAAGGATGAAGCTCAGGGATCCTTATTTTCAGTGAGCATCACAAGTGCTTGTAATAGGCTAAAGATTGAAAGCCTTATACATTGACAACCACTGTGAATGAGATTCCTCTCTTAAAAATTCTTTTGGGAGAGTTTTTCTTTTCTCTTCCCCTCCTACCTTCTTAAATTATATGCAATATTTGAAGGAAAATGTAAAATACAGAAAAACAAAAAGGGAAACAGTCATACCAATATTCAGAAATAACTACATTTAATATTGTGTGTATCCATCCTGTTTCATCAGTGTAATTATTATATGTGTAATATGTGTATGTTTATGCATATTTCAGTAAGAATTTGAAGTTATGTACATAAATTATATACATGTGTTTATTAACACATTATAAATATTTTAGATATGTTGATTCTAATCAACCAAATACCATCAGAAACACATCTTTGCCCAATTGGGCTTACTACTGAACAGAGAGTCTCAGAAAAGAGGGACTCAGGTAGAGCTTATTATAGGATTTGGGTAAGGTGATTTTTAGAGAGGTTTAAAGGAATTGAAGGGTTTGTTTCTGGATGGGTGCTGTTAGAAAGCAGAGGCCATTTGGCTATTAGGCATCTTAATTTTTACTCCAGAAGCCAGAGGAACTGGCGAGAGTCCTTGGAGAAGAAGCACTCATCACTCTTGCTAACCTGGAGAGGAGGGTGTTTGGTCATTTTTGTGGTCACATAGCTTTCCCCTTCTTTCCTGGTGAGATTTTCTGTTCAGGCAGAGTTAAAGAGTGATCTTGTTTTTGTCTTGTTTGATTGCAGTCATGGAGAATCCTTCTCTCATGTCCATGAAATTAATTACATTCCTCAGGGTAACACCATACTTACCTTGTTCAAAGCTTTCAACACATACTTGAAGACTCCAAGATTCGAAAAAGTTTAACTAATAATTATTAATTCTTTCAACCTTGAAGCTATCCCTAATGCAACTGGGTAGTCATTGTAGTTCCACCTTATGAGACTCCCTTATGCTTGAAGATGATGGTTATTAACGCCTCGTGATGGTGTTCGGGAAACTCAGTTTTGATCAATTCTAGAAGTTTTTATCACCCAAAAAGGATACCCCCTTTCCCTCCCATCCCTCTGTCCTCTTCCTCAGCCCTTGGCAACCACTCGTCTTGATGGATTTGCCTATTCTAGATATTTCATATAAATGGAATCATACAGTATGTGTCCTTTGTGACTGGCTTCTTTTCCTTTAACCAAATGTTTGCAAGTTTAATCCTGTTGTAGCGTGCATCACTACATCAATTTATTACTAATTGTTATATGGATACACCATGTTTCACCTCTCTCTCAGTTGATGGCCATGTAGCTTGTTTCCACTGTTTGACTATTATGAATAATGCTGTTGTGAACATCCAAGTACAAGTTTTTGTGAGCACATATATATTCATTTCTCTGAGGTGTACCACAGACTGGAGTTGCTAGTTCATGTGGTAACTTTATGTATAACCCTTTGAGGAGCTATTTTCTAAAGCAAGTCACCATCTTATAGTATGTGAGGACTCAATCTTATTCAGACGGCTGTAACAAAATACCACAGATCAGGTAGCTTATACACAACAGAAAGTTATTTCTCACAGTTCTGGAGGCTGAGAGGTCTCGAACCATGGTGCCAGCAGATTTGGCCTGATGGCTGGTTAGGACCGACTTCCTGGCCTTCTTGTCATGTCACCGCTTGGTGGAAGGGGTGGGGAATCTCTGTGGGTCTCTTCTATTAGAACCTGTTAGTGAAAGCTCCACCCTCACACCCTAAAGGTCTTGCCACCTCAGGCTGTCACGTTGGGCATTAGGATTTCAGCGTAGGAATTATGAAGGGGCGTGGACCATCAGACCACAGCAGGGTCCAGTGCCTCCACGTCTTCGCCACCACTTGTTATTGTCTTTTCTGTTCACAGCATCCCAGCAGATATCAAGTGGTATCCAGCTGTGGATTTGCCTTGTGTTTCCCTTATGGCTTATTGGAGCATCGCTTGATGAGCTTATTTACCAATTCGTATCTTTTTTTTTTTTGCAGTGCCATCTATTCAGATCCTTAGTTCAGTCTTTTATTAAATCATAATAGAGTTACAATAATAAGTTTAAAGTGTTACAATTTACTGTTCTTCCACTGCTTTCCTGGTTGTTCTTAGTTGCCCAGTCATGTCTGACTTTCTGTGAGTCCATGGACTGTAGCCTGCCAGGCTCCTCTCTCCATGGGATTCCTCAGGCAAGAATACTGGAGTGGGTTGCCATGCCCTTTTCCAGGGGATCTTCCCAACCGAGGAATCAAACAGAGCTTTCCAACATTGCAGGTGGATTCTTTACCATCTAAGCCCCCAGGGAAGCCCATGAATACTGGAGTGGGTAACCTATCCCTTCTCCAGGGGATCCTCCTGACCCAAGAATCGAACCTGGATCTCCTGCATTGCAGGTGAGTTCTTTACTAGCTGAGCTAACAAGGAAGCCTGGCTTTCCTAGAGGGGAGACATAAAGAACTTGCTGAGGAACATCTCTATATCTAGCCCAACTGATGTGGACAATATTTCTCATGATATGCAGTCACTTAAGGATTCTTGTGATAAATTCTGGCCATCTAGTCAGAAGAAAAAATTATGACTTCTGGATGAAATTAGGTGGCTCAGAGGTTAAAGTGTCTGCCTGGAATGCAGGAGACCAGGGTTCGATCCCTGGGTCGGGAAGATCCCCTGGAGAAGGAAATGGCAACCCACTCCAGTACTGTTGCCTGGAGAATCCCATGGAGGGAGGAGCCTGGTAGGCTACAGTCCATGGGGTCGCAAAGAGTCGGACACGACTGAGTGACTTCACTTCACTTTCACTTTATCTGACACAAGAACTAGATATGTCCATTTCAGCATTGACTTAAACCCATGAGCTTTAGTTTGTGCTAAATTGCTATAGCTAACTCCTTTTGAATTTCTTGTATTTTTCTTTCTCTTATTCATTCATTGTGTTCTTTTTAGTTTTGTTTTAGTGGTAACTCTTTCTATATTACAGTTATCTCAAACGTTGTTTTAGAAGCATGTAAACAATAAAATTAAGAGATCAGACAGGCAGTACATCTTAGTGGTAAACCTTATGTATTCTGGAAACAGTCTCTGGTTTGCCACCTACCAGTCCTGGAATCTCCAGCTGGTTATGTATAGGTTCTTTCACATATGGAAAATAAGACTAAAAATCATACTGACTTTGGTTTTTTTGTAAGCATGAACTGAAGTAGAAATTGCTTTGCAAAGTATCACACTCTGCACTAAGCACTAAGTATAAATACTAGCTGTGATTTTATTATTTCTTAAATCTTTTGACTAGAAGGAAATACTTGCACTCTTTCAACTTCTTAAGAAAAGAGACTTTGAAAGAAACTAAAAGACAGCAACAGTGCAAAAGGCCAAATTAATTTGTACACATATAATGATATTGTAAAATATTTGCAAGAGTGGATTGTGTATCTATGATTGTCATTATAAGGAGATTCACAAAACTACTATTCATGAAAATTCTCATTTCATGAATCTAAACAGTTGTACATTCTTTCTTTGATTTAATCCTATTGAATAAATCACAGCATATGCTACGTTTTGGGCAGGTTTTTAGCCTGATTTTAGTTATCTGAAGGGTATGGTAAACATATATTAATGAAATGTGGGTATGGTGCAATTGACAGTCTTCAAAGAGTCATCCTTTTGGAGATATGTTTGAAATATACTTTATTATTATCTTTTTCTCCTTTGTAAAATAGTGGCAGAGTCTAACTCTGCCCTTCCTATTAATATTTATTTTATCTCTCAACTTAAACCCTGACGCTAAAATTCTGAAAGGTGGTGGTAGGTGATAATTATATCTTTTCCTTGGCTTTTCATATTTTTCCTTTTTTGCTTTGTTTCATATGGGTGTGTATTCACATATATCAATTTATGTGTGTGTGTGTGTGTGTGTGTATATAGGTATATATTTTTCCCTACCCTTTTCTTTATAATGATGCTTGTAGATCTCACAAATTTCTATTTCCCCCTCTTTCTTTATCTTCTACATTGTGTTCTTTTCCTTTGGGGATGTAATAGTGAAACTAGCTAACAATTTGGAAAGCCCCTGTCAACAGTGTGCTGAATTGATGTGCAATTATATGATTGCTTCTTTTAGAAAAAATTTATGGATTTATTAAATCTATCATTATAATGCTGACTGGACTTTTAAAATTTCTCACTTCAATTGGTAGTTTGTTTCCAGTCATGTTAAAAAGAAACAGGCTGATAAATTTAACAATAATCTCTGTTACCATAACACAGGAATTATTTTGCACTGACCTTGTTCTGAAGTTGTTGGAATTTTTTTTTGTAACCAGGAGACAACTTTAATTTATTATTGCCACAGTCCCTGAAGAGCAAGTTTTTAGGTAGTTTTTTCTGACGTACCTTTCATATGCGGTATTGAGACTTTGACTAACCAACTTTCCTCCCTTCCTCCCTCCCTTCCTTACACTTTTTATCTTTTTACTTTTGAGTTGAAGGATTCCCTTGTGCATATTTTGAGAGTCTTTGCACATGACTATGAAATTGATTTTTCTCAGTTCAGTTGCTCAGTAGTGTCCAACTCTTGCAACCCCATGGACTGCAGCACACCAGGCTCCCCTGTCCATCACCAACTCCTAGAGCTTACTCAAACTCACATCCATCGAGGTGGTGATGCCATCCAACCATCTCATCCTCTGTCGTCCCCTTCTCCTCCCGCCTTCAATCCCTCCCAGCATCAGAGTCTTTTCCAATGAGTCAGTTCTTCACATCAGGTGCCAAAGTATCAGAGTTTCAGCTTCAGCATCAGTCCTTCCAGTGAGTATGCAGGACTGATCTCCTTTAGGATGGACTGGTTGGATTTCCTTGCAGAACAAGGGACTCTCAAGTCTTCTCCAACACCACAGTTCAAAAGCATCAATTCTTCAGCACACAGCTTTCTTTATAGTCCAACTCTCACATCCATACATGACTACTGGAAAAACCATAGCTTTGACAAGATGGATCTTTGTTGGCAAAGTAATGTCTCTGCTCTTTAATATGCTGTCTAGGTTGGTCATAGCTTTTCTTCCAAGGAGCAAGCGTCTTTTAATTTCAAGGCTCCAGTCACCATCTGCAGTGATTTATCTCTGGCTACAGCAGTTAATTGCTTGACCACTAGGCATTTTGTGCTCAGTCACTAAATTGTGTCCAACTCTTTGTGACCCCATGGACGATAGCCCACCAGGCTCTTGTGTCCATGGGATTCTCCAGGTAAGAATACTGGAGTGAGTTGCCATTTCTTCTTCCAGGGGATCTTCCCAACCCAGGGACTGAACCCACATCTCTTAAGTCTTCTACATTGGCAGGTGGATTTTTTTTTTTTAATCACTCATGCCACCTGGGAAGTCCACTAGGCATTTTACCATATTCCAGTGAAGGGAAACACACATTGTTATATATAAAGTGGGGATTTGATAGCAATTCATATCTATAAATAGTGATTAAATTTTTGTTGTGGTTATTTTAGTCACTAAGTTGTGTCTCACTCTCCTGCCTCCCCATGGCCTGTAACCCGCCAGGCTCCTCTGTCCATGGGATTTCCCAGGCAAAAATATTGGAGCAGGTTGCCATTTCCTTCTCCAGAGGATGTTCTCAACCCAGGAATCAAACCAGCATCTCCTGCATTGCCAGACAGATTCTTTACCTCTAAGCCACCCAGGAAGCCAAAACAAACAAATAGACTATAGTAATGTGAGATATTCCTACTGAACAGTTAGCTGCCACATGAATGTACAATAATGTTACAGTAATGCTCTTTCCGTCTTTCCTAACAGTCCATAATAGTCTAGCATATTCATGCGTTTTAATGCTTTATAATTATAAATTATATCCATAAAAAGTCCACTGTTTGCAATGATGTTTTCTTAGCAATTACTTTATTGTTAAATAAGTGACATTTTGAGTTTCAATTCTGTTTATACATCTTTCCAGCAGTGGTTGGGCAATAATTTGATTTCTGAGTTTCAAATATTTTTTCATTATAAAATGGGAATGATGGCATTTGCATCCTATGTTTTTTTATGTTGGTTGAATGAGATAATACAGGTAAATGTGCTTAGTAATTTTAAAAAATCTCTTTTGCTTTAGTATTTCTCAGTTGGAATATTGGTTTACTGTTTATTCCTTGTAATTAGCAATGATATTCATAATGCACCTTTACTCTTTGTCTTGTCACAACTGGAAATCAGATGTGTTCTAAAAGGGGATTTGCTGATTGTAATTTATTGCATTTGTGAGAACACTAATCTCAGAGAAGCCTAGGTTTGAAACGTAGCTTTGTCATTGTTGGCTGTCCTTTGCTGATCTTCAGTCTCTCATTTGATAAACATGAATATTACCTATATTGTGGAATTGTTGCAGTAACCAAATGAGAGCATATGTGAAAGACTTTGGCAATAAACAAACATTAGTGATTGTTTCAGAGAAGGCAGTGGCTCCCCACTCCAGTACTGTTGCCTGGAAAATCCCATGGACGGAGGAGCCTGGTGGGCTGCAGTCCATGGGGTCGCTGAGTCAGACATGACTGAAGCGACTTAGCTGGAGCAGCAGCAGTGATTGTTTCCTATACCCCCTCACAAGTTAAAACAACCTTTCATTCTAGTTCTGGGGGTTATTATTCAGTTAATATTTTCTTATTAGCACATCATTTACTTTTTTACTTTTCTGGATTTTTAAAAATATTTATTTATACCATGTTATTTATTATAGTCTCACAATGAGTTAGGTACTGTGCTGGCCACAGGTCATATATTTTAAAACATTTTTAATAAAAAAAATGTTTAGGTAACTAAATTCTTATTTTTTAAAAAATCAGAAGTTACTGCTTTAAGGATTTTAACTTAAAGGTTAAGATTTGAAAAATTCAGTGGAATCTTCCTGATTGAGGTTGAAAATGAGGAACTCAGATATTAAAGACCACAAACATATTTTCCATAAGCACTGTACTCCTTGTTTCTTCTGTTAGAGATTTTATATGCTTGCAGATATAATTATAGAACATAATTTTATGTTCTAATTTTTTATAAAAATATAAGTATTATTTTTCCAGTGGTCTTGAGATATAAACGATGTAAACATTGTGTAAGTTTCAAGTACACAGCTTGATGACTTGATATAGGGGTATATTGTCAAATGGTCACCACAGTAAGTTGAGCTATCATCACCTCACATAGTTGCATTTTTTTTCTTGTGATGAGAACTTTTAAGATCTACTCTCTAGAAATTTTCAAATATACAACAATATTACAACTAAAGTCGCCATGCTATATATTACATCCCCAGGACTTACTTATCTCACAACTGGAAGTTTGCACCTTTTAACTACCTGTTTACTTCATCACATATTTATTCTTCTTGACTCTTTTTCCTCCTTCAGATCTCCAGACTTTTTCTCTGAAATCCCTTAGAAGCTGTATTCATGTTCACACTTTTCAGTTCTTTGTCTGATGACTCTCACGTAATCCCTATTTCTTTTAACTTTTAAATGATCCCAGAATGCTTGCAGGGGCAACCCAAGATTTCGCTACACATTTAATACATTAATTGTGCAAATATTTATGTTATGAAACTTAACAGGAAATTGAATAAGATAATGCCCTATCCCTCAAGGAGTTCTCAATCTGGAAAAATATGTTTGCAAACAAGAGCAACATCATGTGTAAATGTTATACTAGTGGTTGAAATCAGACATGGGTCCACCAAAGGGATAACTTTCATCAGGAATGCTAATGACGCTGGTGCCAGGCTAATGATGCTGGTGCCAGGCTAATGACACTAGTGCCAGGCACTGAAGTATGTGTGTTACTTCCCCAAGTGGAAGGAGGAGACAAGGACGTTCTGGTGAACAAAGGTTCTGAAGTAAGAAAATATAAGCCTTACTTAATTCCTGGGCAACAATGTATTCATTTCCTATTGCTGCTGTGACAAACTACCACCAAGTTAGTGACTTAACATAATTTTATTTACTGTTCAAAAGGTCCGAGGTCTGCAGTCAGTTTCACTGCGTTAAAATCAAGGTCATTCCTGTCCCTCTAGAGGCCACCTTCCTTCCTTGGCTGTGGCCTCTTCCTCTCTCTGCAAGCCAGTACCTTCAAATCTGAGTACAGTTCCTCTAGCTCTGACCCTCCTGTCTTCTTATAACTCATGTTATTAGAGGTGTCACAGTGGTAAAGAATCGGCCCACAATGCAGGAGGCCTAGGTTCAATCCCTGGGTGGGGATCCTCTGGAGAAGGGCATGGCAACTCACTCCACTATTCCGGCCTGGAGAATTCCACAGACACAGGAGCCTGGTGGGCTACAGTCCATGGGGTTGCAAAGAGTTGGACATGACTGAGTGACTAGCACTACTACTACCACCTTTCGATTAGGTGATACAGGATAATCTTCCCCATCTCAAGATCCTTAATTTAATTACATCTGCAAAATCCTTTTGCCATGCAAGGTTACATATTCACAGTGGGTATTAGGATGTGAACATGTTTGGGGGGTTATTATCCAGCCTACCATGATCAGAAGACTAAGGTATATAATAGCAATAGCAATTTAAAAAAGAAAAATGGCAATTGAAAAAAAAAGGAAATGGCAATCCACTCCAGTATTCTTGCCTGGAGAATTCCATGGACAGAGGAGACTGGCAGGCTACAGTCCATGGGGTCACAAAGAGTTGGAAACGACTGAGAATTTAAATTTGAAAAACCTTGAAGTTGTGTTAAGGAGTTTGGAATTTCATCTATAGGCCTGCACTTTTTATTCTTATAAAAGTTAAAAGTATTGGATGCTCACTTCACTGTGTACACACTCAGAATCCAAATACGATTAGATGGATGAACAAAGAACCCTTGAACCCCATCTGTGGAGCCCTTAGACCTAAAAAGAAGCAGGAGAGGAACACAGTAAAACCTGTTTCAGAAGTATAGAGATGTAATTGTACCAGAGAGATACTGATGACATCCACATTTAAAATATTTAAAATTTTTAAATGGTTGTGGGAACAGAGAGGAAATTGATTTGAAAAACTTTTAAGAGGTAGAATAAATAGGCTGTGGAGATTTTCTAGGGAGAGATTAAAAGAAGCCAGAGGAGGCTGAAGCAACCTTTGAGATGTTTATGAAAATGATCCTACTGTACATTTCCTACTGAATTTTTTTCCTACTTCTTGCTGACTTCTGGAGTCTACCTGAAATCTAATGCAATTTTCTGTTCAAACATGTTTGCCAGCTAATTAATATCTCCTTTTAGTAGGGTCACTGTATAACAAATAGTCCCAACTAGGACAATGATTTTTAGAACCATTTTTAAAATATTAAGTCAAACTTACTTTAAAACACCAAGCTAAAATTTGTTATTTCTTTATAGCTTCCAAGGCCAAAGGTATAATTCACCTCACTAATACAGTTACTTAAACCAAAGGTGAGAAAGAATTCAAAATTACTTTTGAAGAGAGACAAAAAGCCTCAAGTTTCTTGTGGTTCTGGATTTATACAGCAAATTTGAAGACTGATCAACACTGGCAGTGACTCACATTATTTTCAGTGCATGGGGATGATGAAAGAAAATTCAGCACATAAGAGGAAGATAAGAAAACTCCGTTCATGGACAGACAGTTTTTTCTTATTGCTACTTAAGGCTGTAGTCCAGAAAGTCCCCCGGTAGATGGAGTGTGCTGGGGTGGTCAACAAAGCCCTCCTTAATTCCCATTTCATGAATTGGCCCATGGGACTCTGCCCTGGTATTAGTGCAGAGGGAAGTGAAAAGATCTTTTCCAGTGTAAGACAGACTTTGGTGAGTCTGGGTTCTTGGGACCCTTGGGGAGAAGATCCTTCTGATACTCTGGCAATAGGCCTTGCTGGTACCTCCCTTAGCCTCAGCTTTCCCAGAGCACTTTTAAGAGTAAAAGAGGATCCAATTAATAATTACATTAAGTCAGCAAACATAAATTGAAACTCTCCCAGGCAAACTGGAGTACCCACGTTATTAGGCACTGCTCCAGTGTCTTGGAAAACAAAACTTTTAAATCATTTTTCATACCTCTCATGACTAGGATGATATGTTTTTTGCCTCTTAAGTTAATTATCCATCTTAAGAGTTCTTTCTACAAAATTCATGTGACTTATCCTTCACTACATGAATTCAAGAGCTGTTCATCTCAGCTGGATTATTACTAACAGAGTCCATTTATCTGTATGGAATCTCCTTCCTATCCTAGCACCTTCTCATCAGATGTGCAGGTGAATATGACACTAGGTGAATAGCCACCGTGGTGGCTCCATTGGTAAAGAATCCACCTGCAGGAGACTTGGGTTCGATCCCTGGGTTGGGAAGATCCTCTGGAGGATGGCCTGGCAACCCACTCTGGTATTCTTGCCTGGAGAATCCCCATGGACAGAGGAGCCTGGTGGGCTACAGCCCATAGGGTCACAAAGAGTCTGACATGACACAAGTTTACTCAAGCTATTCATTCTACTTGAGAACTTAGGGTAGTTACTCATTGTTTATGAGGTCAAGCCAATGTTTCTTTGCTTTTCCGGTTAGGTCAGTTCCCCTGCTCATCACACAGACCCACGTTAGATGCTGTCTCTTTCCCCTTCCATCCTAGTTAGTGACCTCTGTATAAGTCAGCTCAACACCTGCCTTCTTGATGGTCTAGCTCCAATCACTTTCGTCCATCCCATCTTTTTCTGTCTTCCAATTTTAGACTTTTCTCAAAGACTAAGTGCTCACATTTCAAATTTGATTATACAATTTAGTATATCATATTTGGTAATTGAAGGATTAAGACTCAAGTGCCTTCAGGAGCCATGAAATAGTTGTAAACTGAAGCTGGCAGAATGACGGACAGTAGGTATTGAGTGCCTGGATAATCTTATGGGTAGAGAAGCCTGGCAAACTACAGTCCATGGGGTCACAAAGAGTTGGACACAACTGAGCAACTGAGCATGCACACACGTTGATTGCTAGCAATAGTAATGTTTACCCATGTACAGGTCCCTGGCCTTTCAAATCACTATGGAAGTGATACAAAATGGTCAAACAGAATACCTTCACAAATTGTGCCATTGATGTCCTACATATTTTTACATATACTTCATAGTTCAAGTAATACACCATTTCCTGTACATCTCTTTAGCCATAATTCCTAGAATATTAATAAGGTACACATTGTGCATTGTATCATTGTATATACGTGCTTGTGAAATTGAAAAGTTAAATTATGGCTTTAACAAATTTATTGGGAAAGTAAAACTTTTCCAAAAAATTGAGTATTAAATAAATAAGCTATGAGGATATATTGTACAACACAGGGAATATAGCCAATATTTCATAGTAGCTATAAATGGAGTATAACCTTTAGAGTTGTGAATCATTTTGTTGTACACTTGAAACATATAATGTCGTAAATCATCTATACCTCAAATTAAAAAAAAAAAATGTGACTTGTTTCCCAGGTCTGAGGCTTGGAGGATTACCATAGATATTTAGTGCTTCCTGTTCCCAAATCAGCCCTCTTGTCAACTTCGTAGTGGGCTGGGCCCTGATTTTCTGCTGCTGTGGAGACTGGTGTGGTGGATCTGCCTTGGCTTCCAGGCAAGAAGGAAATTATGTCAAGCAGTCTAGCCTCAGCCAAGAGGCATGCTGAGAGTTGAAGCAGAGCTCTAAATAGGACTAGAAGAAGGGGCAGTAGGAAGCTAGTGAGGAAGTAATAGAAATGCAGGTCAAACAATGCAGCTTAAAGAATGACTCACAGATTCGGGGTTTCTAAAGTTTGGGTTGCGTCCAAGAGTAATGAGATCAATACTCAAAACCTGAAAAGACAGCTGAATTTTTTACTATTGTAGTAAGGGAAAGCTATGCTGGTCAGGCAGTCTTGTGAGCAGAGCAGACTGCTATCTTACTTAAGAAGTGTGGCATTAAAATTGGTGCAGTTTTGGGGGGTGTTGGCATCATCCAAAGGAGAGTAGTTATTCCAATAAAGTGTTTATTGATTGGTTGGCACTCAGAGGCATGTTTATTAGAACTTTCTTCATTGGCCAGAAGTGATGGGTTGGCTTAAAAAACCAATCGGTTTACTGAAGCAGGTTACCAGTTGCTGCTGCTGCTGCTAAGTCGCTTCACCCGTGTCCGACTCTGTGTGACCCTGTAGACGGCAGCCCACCAGGCTCCCCCGTCCCTGGGATTCTCCAGGCAAGAACATTGGAGTGGGTTGCCATTTCCTTCTCCAATGCATGAAAGTGAAAAGTGAAAGGGAAGCCGCTCAGTCATATCTGACTGTTAGCAACCCCATGGACTGCAGCCTACCAGGCTCCTCCATCCATGGGATTTTCCAGGCAAGAGTCCTGGAGTGGGGTGCCAGTGCCTTCTCCGGGTTACCAGTTGAACAGGTTTAAATTAGTTGTGTTGGTTATTGGTTTCCCTGGCTACAAAGTAGTCAATCTTTTCCTAGGACCATGGTAATGTTTTTTCTCCTGAAGTGGAATGGAAATGCATCTAAATTCAGAACAGAGAGGAGATCATCAGCTTTAAACTGGTCCTTTTTCAGGGAAACCTTTCAGAAAATACATAGGAGAAGGTCCAAGGTCTGATTCCACATCATGTAGCTGTTGTCACAAAGCAGATTAACTCACCCAATAAAGACTTCATTCCTACTGTTTTCTAAGGAACCAGAGTCCATAGACTGGTCTTTCAGTAGGTATATGAGGACTCTAATGCCCAGTAATGAGCAAGGGTCAGTGAACTTTATAAAGGGTCAGATGTAAATATTTTAGACTTTTGGGTCACGTGTTCTGTCTGTGTTCAGCTACTCAGTTCTGCCGCAGTATTGCTACCGCCAAAGTATCCATATGTGTGTGTGAACGGATGCATGTGGCCAGATTTGGTCTGGAGTAGCTGCATGTGGCAGGGCTTTCCTGGTGGCTCAGTGGTAAGGAATCCACCTGCCAGTGCAGGAAACTCAGGAGACCCAGGTTCAATCACCGGAAGAAGGAAATGGCAACCCACTCCAGTATTCCTGCCTGGGAAATCCCGCGGGTAGGAGCTGGGCAGGCTACAGTCCTTGGGCTCACAAAAGAGTTGGACACAGTTTAGCAACAATGACAACAACAAAGCTGTATTTGGCACTCAGGCTAGTTTTCTGACCCTGATATAGAACAAGTACATCCACTCTGAGGGATCCAAACACCAAAATATCTGAACCCTTCTGCTTGACAGAGAGTATATAAATACGAAATAGTTGCTGACTGGCTGACTTCTGATATCCTGTCTAGCTGAATGTCATTGATTCTGGGCCAGGTTGGGAGTCTCATTGAGAAATAGCTGGGATAGGGCAGGAGCTGGAGTAACGACTCCAGCTTGGAGGCTTTTTGGACCCCAAAAAAGTCTCCACTGTCCCACTTCTAACGGGCCACCAGTGCTTCATGCTACAGTTGCCAGCTACCACAAGTCACCCTGATATTTGCTGGTCTCTGCTACATGGCTAATGGTACTGTGTCTACAGACTACTGCTCTTCTTCTGGCATCTGTTATAGCTACTCCAGGTAAAGAGATTGTGCCCTTTGATGTCCATTAGCTCTGCCATCTGACATTAGAGGGATTGGCTTCAAAGCATTTTTTTACATGTTTTGGAGGCTGGAGGACGACCTGGTCCTTTTAACTTCCTCCATGAATCTTCCTGGGTCAAAGGGTGATTTAAATGACAGTGTCCAAAGGGCCTGACCATCCATTGTGAAATAACCTTGACATCTTTCTCCAGAGTATCCAGGGATCTTCTTGAAAATAGGACATCCTTTGTCCTAGCCGTGCTTTTTCAGCATTTTTGGAAGTAGTCATGGAGTTAGCCCACCAGAGCAGACTTTTTAGTAAAGCACTTTAAAAAATCCCTCTATCCTTTCTAGGGAGAATCAGTAATTCATATAAGCAAATCTCTTGACTGTGGCTTGTGTATCTTAGGTTCTTTTTAAATCAATAATCAGGAATATACATATATGACAGCTCAGAAAGCTTTCTGGAGTTAATTGAACTCTACTATTGCTTTCATTCATTTGAGGGTCAGGAAAATAGTAATATTTCAGGCTATGATAATAGATATATTCCACGAAGAAACAAACTTTGTAGTCAAGAGAGTCTTCTGGTGCTTTTTGTTAAATGGCCTATTCAGGTTTTCTTTTAACAAATGATATCTAGTCACTGCAGAAAAATAAGGATAAAAATTTTTATCACAGTACCAATTTTACTTTATAATGGTATTTAAGAAGTTATGGAAATTAGAAGTAAATTTTTTCCCTCCTTACATCATCCTTCTATAGTATTATCCAAAAATAGAAAAAAGATAAACATATACCTATTAGAAACAATAACAGGAAGTATAATTTTTGATCTGATATTACAGAATGCTTTTGAAATTCATCATTGAAAATTGGAAGAAGAGCAATAATTTTGAAAGAGATGGAGAACGAAAAAAGACTTTTTGTTTGATATTTAAATCAATTATAAAGTTAAATTATTCAAATATTATAAAAGTGATATAGAACTAGGATAAAAAACTATCAAGTTTATATAGTTTATCTAGTTTATATAGTTTATATAGGATAAAAAACTATTCTATCTAGAATATACTAGCCTGAAAAATATACTCTAGTATGTACATGTATATCTGTGTGTGTTTATGAATTTAATATATAGTATACATAGTATCACAAGTGGGAAATGAAAAATTTGCCCAATAAATGGGACTGAGTCCTTTTATTGAGTATATGAGTTAGGCTAAAGACAAACTTGTTTTATACACATACATGTATATTCACATAAAGGATTTTCAAATATGGTATCTTACCGGGAGTCTTATTTCATCCCCACTTAAATTTTATTTGGTCTAGTCTTATAAGAATGCTGTGCTCCTCAAGGTCATTCAAACCCTAGGTCATTCCTAGGGTGCGTTCCATCAAGTTACTCTGTCATCTTCTGGGACATTGTCCGTCTTCTCCATGGTCGAAGCTAGGTTTCTGGTGCATCCTCATTCCAGCTTGTGATGAAGGGGAGGGGAGTTGTGATGAAAGGGAGGGAGAGTAGATGTGAAGCAAGGGATTTCCTATTAAGCACAGGACACGGGAGGTGCGCATATTCTATTCGTACACATTCTGTTAATGCAGATCTGATCACTTGGCCCTGTCTACCTGTGTGAATGGTTAGGAAATGTAGTCTCCAGCTGGGTAACTGTGGGCTCAGCCACAACTCAGGAGAAGAGCGAGCTCCAATATTATCAGGAAGAGAGATTATATATTGGAGAGAGTTACCAATCTGGACCATAGTAGTTATATGAAAATAAAACATCAATTTAGATCCTCATCTTTTACCATACTTTGAAATAATTCCAAGTAGATATATATAGTCAAACCATATGATAAGCATCCAAAATTGTTAGCATAGCATAGAACCGGGCAAATGGTAATAAAAATAAGTGCTTTTTATGGATTATATCATTGATCTTTACAATGACCCTATAAAAGAGACTACAATGGAAAAGGCTCCATTTGGTAAACAAAATAGATCAAAGAGAGTTCACAGAATAAGAAGTACAAATGACTGATAAGGATTTTTCATATCTTTAATGTTATGATAGAAATGTAAGTTTGAAAATGAGAAATCATTTTCACTAAATTAGGAAATACTTCACAAAATATTCAGATCTTGGATAGGGTAAGTTGAAGAATATAAACTGCCAGAGCCAGTGTGTGTCAGGAGCCTTGTTCATATTCTCTGTGATCCAGAAACTTCATTTTCAGGAGTCTTTACCAGAAAGAAAAAATCAGACTGAGAACAAAGCATTATTTAAAATCATACATACATAAAATTGGAAACCATATAAATGTCTAAAAACATTTTAGGGAAAGTGACTGAATGGTTATATATACAGAATGTAGTATTATGCATGATTAAAATAGTTTATAGCGCTAACAATATGGGATCTGATGAGATGTTAAGTAAAAATGTTAGGATTTAAAATGATCAGAAATTGTATTTAAGTTACATTTTTTAAGAAGCATAGAAAAGATCCTGGAAGTAAATGTTAAATCCTGGGTGTCCTCTGTTATTCTTCTGCTACATCTTGGCTTCATTAGCAATTATGAATTTATTAATAAATTTATTAATCATTTATTAATCAAAGGTTTCTTTACTTACTCCTCCCTCCCACCGTTGGATGACCTAGGAGAAAAGGTACATACATTGTCGGTAAGGTATATAGCGCCTGGCCTGGTATAGGTGATGCATATTGATTGGGTGACATTGGATGATGGGCCTTGAGATGACCTAATTTTTTTATTTTTCACCATGGACCAGCCATATTTATATAATCAGAAAAGAAGACAAATTTTGTGTTAAAGTTTATGTTACGATTTTCTTTAGTAATCAACCTACTTTTCTAATGGTTGAACAGGAAGCAGAGTGATTAAAATCTAGATTAATGTAGAAGTGAAAAAAAAATGTATTCTTTGTAATAGAGAGGATTCTGTCCATTGTCCCACCGCCATTCCCTTGTATGGCCTTGGGACTGTGTTGCTCTGCCTTGTGAAAGTAGAATCTGTGCAGGGTTACCTGTGCACCTATGGAAATAAAACATAGTTGGTCAAGTCTTATGGATTGCTTAATACGATTTGCTATCTTGGCTCCTCTGCAGGTACTCTTGGTTGGCTGCTGTTAAACAATACTATATTTGGAGAAAAGAATTGTAATGGGATCTGATTTCATTTTTCCCTTTTCCTCCCACCTCCTCCCCTTAAAAGTAAATATTAATATGTTTTGTAGTTGGGGGCAATTAAAGTCTTTTAAAGTTGGGTCAGGTGAAACTTCCCATTTAATATTTGTTACCATTTTCTTAAATGTGCCAGTTTAAAAGATTTGACAGAAAGGCAGTAATTTAAAAAAAAAATTAGAAGCAGTATGTAACAGTTAAATAGAGCATTCTCATTTGGAACAATGCTGACAGAATAAAGGTGGAAGGAAGAAAATTTTTATAAACTGATTCTGCCTTAGAAAAGTGAGGAATATGCCTTCAGATTTAAACCTGAGTGTAAATAGGTGAATTTTTCTAAGAGATGAGTATCGATGGAAGCAAATGCGCCTTGCTTTCTGCACTTAGTTAAATCTGTTAATGAGTGAACACCACCTGTTAAGGTAATTGGTGTTTTCTGAACCGAAGAAGCCTGTGTGGGGCATCTAACTAGTCAGGTTTAAGGAAAAGATGTCAGCGACTTAAGACCCAGGTCACGTGACTCCGGCAGCTCACCAGTCCTAGAAGCTGTGGATCAGATTTCAACTCCAGGCAGTCCTCCCAGCCATGTGGGTTTAGCCAAATCAGAAGCAAACCCACACTTCCGAAAATGTTAGGAGCTGCCCTGGGCTCTCCGTGGGGCCTCTGGACCTGGAGCTGTGTTTTACTTCAGAGCATATCGACCAAATGGAATTTTAGTGTTTTGCTGCTGTTTTGATCGTTTCATCCAGTCTTCGTCAGATCTGCCAGGCGAGATGGGGGCTGGAGCTCTCGCCATCTGTGTGAGTACAGGCCGCCTCTCTCCGTGGACGCTGCCAGGGCCCAGGAGAGGCCTCTGTCCTCCTGGTTTGGAGGAGATGTCTGTGTGACTTTGTTTTTCCTTCTTAGGAGGTGTGGGGAGATTTGTTAAGTTAAATTCCTAACTATTCACATGGACATTCTGCAGTATTCGGGGTGGTATTCCATATTATCGTCCAGTTTCCTTTTCCGCATGAAGGAAGATGTGTGCTGAGTTTACTCAGTTAAGTAAACTTACATACTGTCTGTAAATCACTCTCCAGTGTTTTAGACTTTCCTGTTCTGAGTTAGGTATGAGTTAAATTGTAGTTATTGGAAATGTCTTGTACCTAGATTGAGAGCAAATTAAAAGAATTAAAATAACCATCAAATTTTTTGCTTCCAAGAATATATGTAACAAATTTTTATTTCACATTTTGGTTTTCATTTAGTAATTCTAGAAGTTTTGTTTTAGCATGGTTGCTAAAAGTGATGGTGAAAGAGCTAAGTTGATAAACATGTTTAAATCCTTAACCAACCGTACAAACTTCTGGTTATAATACAGTAGCAGTAATAAATAAAATCCACGGAGAAAGGTGTGTATTTCTAGGGCTGAAATTCATGAATTTTCAAAAAAAGCAATTCTCTTGGTGCTTACATGTAACCTTTTGCAATAAACCAGTATATCTACAATTACATAAATTATAGAGTGCTGTAATTACATCTTTTAAAATAATATGCAGAAAATACATCTATCTCAAATTGGTACTGTATTCCAAGGGGCATTTTATTTGTCCTGGAGGTTTACTAAATGAGAAATATCTTACTCTGTATTATCATCTTTAACTGCTCTCTAATGTTTCATCACATTTTGATCAGATCCTGTGAAGTGTCAGAACGAACTGTGGATCTGGTGGCATCCTAAAATATCTAGAAACATCTGGGAAATTTTTGACACGTAGGCCCAGAATGGCCACCAGATGGTGCACTAGCCCCACGGATTGAATTTTCTTAGTAAACCTGTAGGATAACTCCCTGGTTTTCAGCTCAGAACTTCTCAGCATCCTGTGTTCCTGTCTTCCTAACTGTTTTCCTTTCAGACCCGATGCTTGGATGCCTGTAGCATCTAGGTGTGCAGCTGGTAGTCTTTTTATCACTCCAAGGAGTTTCCTTCAAGATTCCTCTTTTTCTTTGTGGGAAATACTGAGCTTATATTTGACCGCACAGGTATGCATTTTTCCAGCTTTATGAAAGAAAGACTTTAGAGCTGGAAATGTGTAGAGTAAAGCAGCAGATCGACTTATTAGTCCTGACTTTTGCAGACATCTGATTGTTTGATTGGATCTTTGCTACTTGCTCTTAGTCTGCATATATTGGTCTCTACCTTGACTAAAATGCAGAGTAACCCATGTATGAAGTTCCATATTTTTCCTTAATTTATATCCAATATATACAAAATTTCATTTAAGGTTGATATAGAAATCGTACAATTTAAGAGATTATTTGCTCCCAGGAGAAATAATTCTTAATCATTCCTACTCTTTAACTTTAGCTTGGTCTTTGATTGTGCTGTGTCCTAATTTTACTGTAGGAGGAAGCACGTGTTTAGGATTCGAAGCATAATATTTCTGGAAATACGGCTGTTGAAGATCAAAACACTTTATGTTTCTGACAGAAAAGTGAGAACTTCAAGTAAATATAAATGAATGCATGTGGGCTCATAAACTCAATAGT
The DNA here is from genome assembly GCF_014754425.2 of Oryx dammah. NCBI lineage: Eukaryota > Metazoa > Chordata > Mammalia > Artiodactyla > Bovidae > Oryx > Oryx dammah. Next base: position 35,199,167 of record NW_024070187.1, read on the forward strand.
TTGGAACTTTGCTACTTAGACATATGTGTAGTAACTGCTCAGTATCCTGTTACTGAAGATAGTTGTTCTTCAGACAAAATAATTGAGTACCAAATGTTTGTAAAGTGTGTGTATGGGTGTGTGTGCATGAATTCTTGAAGTGGGAAGAGAGGTTTAAAGATTTTAAATTCCTAGTTCTGTTGACTTTCACGTCCTCATTTCCTTTTGATGTCTTCTGTTTCCCAAATTGCCAGTGCTGTTAGTAAAACTGTACTGGACTCACAGACTTAAATTACATAGAAGAGGTTGATTCTTTACTGGGACGTACGTACTTTTCCTCAGTAATCACCCCCAGGCAGAACAGGAAACTTATACTTGCCAACTGGCATTATCTTAGTTTCTTCTAGTTTTTAATGCACTTTTGGATGACTCGGGCCTTCTCAGGTGAATCCTGAGTCTTTCAGATTCCCTGCCCTTCCAGCTGTTCTGTCCAAGATGCCATGTGGTCATTTTGAGGATAGGTGGGCTGAGACTAGGGAGTGGATGTTCTAATGGATGAATAAAGGGGGGACCTTGAGTGCCTATGTGTAGGTTCTTATACTCTTGACTGTTCTGCTGTGTGAGTGAGTTTAGGAACCGAGTCAGTGACTGGTGAATTTGGGGCTCAGTTCTCTTGGTATTGTCAGGCCCTAGCTATCATTCTGTCCTGACTTAGCCCCAGCTCTTGGTGGTGCTGGCTACAACTTGAGGGGTATCCCGGGCTTTATAGCCTTTGTCCCTAATGTGGGCACATCCACTCCTGTAGCTTCACCGTCTGGTGCTATCAGCTACCTTATCATACACATAGCGCAGACAGGCCACAGTACAAAAAGGCTCGCAGACCAAATCGGGATACTCTTGTAGATTTATTGCACCAACCTAAGACACCACACACGGAGAAGGCGATGGCACCCCACTCCAGTACTCTTGCCTGGAAAATCCCATGGAGGGAGGAGCCTGGTAGGCTGCAGTCCATGGGGTTGTGAAAAGTCAGACAGGACTGAGTGACTTCCCTTTCACTTTTCACTTTATTCATTGGAGAAGGAAATGGCAACCCACTCCAATGTTCTTGCCTGGAGAATCCCAGGGATGGGGGAGCCTGGTGGGCTGCCGTCTATGGGGTCGCACAGAGTCGGACACGACTGAAGTGACTTAGCAGTAGCAGCAGCAAGACACCGCACAAAGTAAGGGGGGAAAGATGAGGTAGGTTTACCTACTTGGAAAGGGTTTAAATGGGACCCAAAGACCACTCTCCCCAAGTCCTGTGTTACATAATGTTCATCTTTCCTGTCTTTCTTGCCTTCTTGGCCATATCAACCTTCTTTGATCATGTTACATTTTTGAAGACCAGTATTGAGTGTGAGCTGGCTCAGCAGATGGAGTGTATCTGGAGCCAGCACAGCTTGCTCTGTCATCAGGGGCAAGTGTGCCTAGGTATAATTGTAACTTACTAAGACACCACTGCACAGCTATGAATTTTTATGTGCATATCTCAGGCAGAAAGCGCATGGGGCCAGAATGGGTAAAATCAATGGGCGACTTAGTAAAGACATAAATATTTGGTGTCTCATAAATGTCAGGTGCTTAACTTGGTTCTTTCATCTCTTTTTAATCATCTTCATCTTTTTCTTTGTAGAATATGTCTACCAAGCTAGCCTATGTCCTTATGTACTGTCAACACTCAGTTCTATCTGTTCTCCTTACAGTTTCTCTTGTTCTCAATTTAGCTGAACCAAATCTTCCTAAATAATACAGCAAACAAATATTATGTAAGAGCAGAGTTTCAAGACCATCAGAGATATCCTCTTGGTAGTTTCTAGTCTGATTATTTGGTACCAATTTCCTCCCATGCAGACTACATTTAGGTTTTTTAAATGCCATAATGAATTTATTTTTTTTAAGCTTTGAGATTTTTGAAAAGCATGGGCTTTGTTTGGAGCCTGGCATACCTGAGTTTAAATACTGGTTATGTTACTATACTCTGATCTCAGACATTATTGAGCAGTATGCTACCTTGGTAGTAGATTTAGGGGACTATTTGACCATCTGTTTAACTTCTTAGCATAATTTCTGTCATCTAGTAGGCAACCCTGGTGGCTCAGATGGTAAAGAATCTGCCTGCAATGTGGGAGACCTGCGTTTGATCCCTGGGTTGGGAAAATCCCCTGGAAGTGGGCATAGCAACCCATTCCAGTATTCTTGCCTGGAGAATCCTCACAAACAGAGGAACCTGGTGGGCTACAGTCCATGGGGTCTCAAAGAGCTGGACACAACTGAGCAACTAAGCACAGCACAACAGCACAGTAGGCAGCAGTTTGGACAGAAGGGATCATGTCTTATTTGCATTACTTGCTTTTTGCTCAGGACTGGGCAGTAGTAGTTGTTCAGTAAACATTTGCACAGGACAGATCAGTCGTGGCCTGGGTTTTACAGTTCCCTGGGCATATTTTATTTTTGAAGATCTTCAGGAATCTGAGAGTGTATCTGCAAAGGCATCTGACTTCTTGGTGGTGTCTTTTTGTGTAAATGCACAGTTTTCTATTAACAAGAATTAGCAGGACAATTATAAATGTTTTGTACTTCTAACTGTTTGAGTCTCCAGTTGAATATCTCAGGAATTCTTACTGTGAAGTTACATGTAGTCAGAAGATCCCACACATCCATTCCATCTCAGATGATGTTCAGTCTGGTCAATGCATAGCTTTCCCTCAGGTGGGCATGTAATCTGCTTCGATCAAGGTAACTAGCACTGCATGTTCCAGTAGATAAACCTTGAAATCTCAGTAGCTTGAGGCATGAAAATCAAACTACTCAGAGTCTCATGCAAGTTGTCAGAATCTCTCTCCCATCTGGTGGCTCTGGTATGTAGGCTTCCTCCATTCTGTGATCTATTAATTATCTTAGCATATTAGCATGTATCCCCTAAGTTATATCAGGGAAAGAAATGGAGGAGTCACACATGCTTTTTATCTGTCTCACTCTGGAAGCGACTCATTATTTTTCTCATGATTCATTGCTTTGAACTAGTCACATGTTCCCGCCTAAATGCAAAGATAGTTGGAACATGTGTAAACAAAAAGTCTCCCTGGCCGTAACCTAAATTGCTCAAACCAAACAAAGAGGACATATGGTCCATGATTAGGGTAGCAGTCTGAATGTAAACAATGAATTAAGTACACCAAGTGCTGCTGGCAGATACGAAGAGGAGGCAGCCTAAAGATCTGCTTTTAGTTAATTGATCAGTAAATGGCAAGTAGTGGTGACATTCACAAGCCATTGCATCTACCAAGTTAGGCTTCCATTCCTCTCAACGCCTTAGTAGTAGCTGAATGTGTTAGTAAATGTCATTATTATTTCAGCTAGTTCAAGCTGGAATTTCAGTTGCTTGCATCAGAAACAACTAATATACCTCATCATTTGGTGGCTTACTGTTCTGTGGTTTGGGGAAGCTCATCATGCATTGGAATGAGGCAAGATTTGAAAGGCTGGAGATATGGCTTTGAGTCTTGGCTCAGCCACTTCCTGGCTTGCCCAACATGACCCTGAGCAAGATGTTTAACCGCTCACTTTCCATCTGTCACAAGGGGGTATTAGTAGTTGAACTGGATTGTTGTGAGAAACCAAACAAACACTAATGTGAAAATACATTGTGAACAGCACAGCATCATAAAATATTATCTTTGTTACATGGCTATCTGCTTGCCTTAAGGTGGTTTCCTTAATACTATCATTATCTGTTTTAAATAATACAAAAGGAACTCTGTAATCTGAAGGGACTATTTATATTATTGGATTTAGATCAAATTTCAAATAGGATTAAACATTTAATTTTGTTTTTTTTTTTTAACCATAAACCAAGTACTGAAGAAGACTAGATTAATAGTCAAACAAAGATGTCTCTGTCTTCACATTTAAATTGTGTTGCAAGGAGAATTTTCATCTTTGCCCTTCAGAATCAGAAGTCAAAATAGGTCAATAGCAGAGTGATAGATAAATGTATCTACTCAGTGTGGATAAAGTCAGTAGTATCTAGGTTATTTCAGGGTTTTTTTTTTTTTTTAATGGTTGGCTGTGTGGACGGGTTTAATTTGTTTATACTTGTGCAGAAGATTTTGGGGAAATTTTAGTTACAGTGGTGGAAAGTGCAAACTAGCATGAAAGAATTAGGCCAGTTAAGTAGGGAAGACTATACTATAATGATAACTTTGATTAACTCTGTTTCATATCTTAAAGCTGACTTAGGGAAATTAAATTTCAGAGAAGAAGCTTGTGTCCAGTAGTTTCTGAAATAGAGATCATAAGAAGGCATATTTGAGTTGTTCTCTGTAATGATGAATTGACAATAGTTGGTGAAGCGGTGGTATGGCAAGTCATAGTGTAATTGTTTATGTGTCATATAACTAAATATAAGTTTATTTATCATATAGGTAACAGGCAGCTTGGAGATTTTTGTTTAAATTTATCATTCAAAATGAGTGTTCTATGGAAAGATTCTACATGACTTTATTTTATGACAATTCTAAAATATTACAGTTACTCCTTTAAGACTAAGTTGGGGGGGTTTAGCATATCAGATATTAAAATAACAGGAATTAAAACAGTTTAATAATGACTAGCTACTTGAAGAAAGATAATTGCTGTATTTCTTCCTCTTTCAGCTAGAGATGGATCAAAGATATAAATATCAAAGTAAAGTCATAAAAATACTAGAATAACACATGTGAATTTAAAGATTAATTTTGGATCAAGGAATGTGTTTCAAAGGAAACCCAGCCCTGAAGAAAAAGATGGGTTAAATTTTCTGCCAAATAACCAAAATGTCTGTGCAACACAAATATCATAAGTTAAATGCCAGAAGGAAAATGCTGCTGCTAAGTCGCTTCAGTCGTGTCCAACTCTGTGTGACCCCATAGACGGCAGCCCACCAGGTTCCCCCGTCCTTGGGATTCTCCAGGCAAGAACATTGGAGTGGGTTGCCATCTCCTTCTCCAGTGCATGAAAGTGAAAGGAAAGTCGCTCAGTCATGTCCGACTCTTCGCGACCCCATGGACTGCAGCCTACCAGGCTCCTCCGCCCATGGGATTTTCCAGGCAAGAGTACTGGAGTGGGGTGCCATTGCCTTCTAGAACAGATATTTAAAACACACATGACTAAAACAAGATTAATTATTTTAATATAAAAAAATTCCTACAAATCAGTAGGAAAAAGAAAACCACCCAATTAAAATTAGGCAGAACTTATGACTAGGAGGCTCACAAACAAGAAACATAAATGCAAATTCACAAAGAAAATTGCTCAATCTCATTCATAGTTAGTTCATGAAATTTTTTAATACTCGTGGTTTATAAAATGGGAAACAGGCACTCTCATATGCTATGAATCAAGCTGTAAACCATGAAAACATTTTTGTAGGGCAATGTGGCAATACTTATTAAAATTTATGATTTATACAGTAAGTTAAAGGGAAATTTATTTTGCTTTCATATAATCTAGTAGCAAGAAGCTCCTCTTTTAACTCTTGGAGGTAGTATTAAAAAAATTACAGCTTCATAAGCCTGTCCATCTAGCAATTGTGCCTCTAAGAATTTATCTTATAGGTATCTGTACAATTATGTAGAAATGTTTGTGTGATTGCTTATTGCTGAAATACTTGTAATATCAAGAACTTAAATAACCTAAACATCAGTAAATAAGATTGGTTAAGTCAGTTATAGTGTCTTTATAGTATAGTATTAGCAAATATATGTGCTAATATGGAATGCCCTCCAAAATAAGCAAAAGCAAGGTATACAAATAGTATAGTTACATCTGCCTTTATATATGTTTTGTTTATTCATCTTTTGATAAGCTTTTGAATGGTAATCTTTACTTTTTGACTGTTGTGAATAATGCTACTATGAACATTAGTCTACAGGTACCTGTTTTAGTTCCTGATTTTACGGTATATACTCAAAGTGTAATTGATGGATCATACAGTAATTCTATATTTAACTTTTTGAGGAACCTCTGTTTGCCATAGTGCTATATCATTTTACATCATCACCAGCAATGCATTAAGGCTTCCAATTTTTCTACATCCTATGCCAAAGCCTTTGACTGTGTGGATCACAATAAACTGTGGAAAATTCTGAAAGAGATGGGAATACCAGACCACCTGACCTGCCTCTTGACAAACCTGTATGCAGGTCAGGAAGCAACAGTTAGAACTGGACATGGAACAACAGACTGGTTCCAAATGGGAAAAGGAGTATGTCAAGGCTGTATACTGTCACCCTGCTTATTTAACCTATATGCAGAGTACATCATGAGAAACGCTGGACTGGAAGAAGCACAGGCTGGAATCAGGATTGCCGGAGAAATATCAAGAACCTCAGATATGCAGATGACACCACCCTTATGGCAGAAAATGAAGAGCTAAAGAGCCTCTTGATGACAGTGAAAAAGGAGAGTGAAAAAGTTGGCTTAAAGCTCAACATTCAGAAAACGAAGATCTTGGCATCTGGTCCCATCACTTCATGGCAAATAGATGGGGAAACAGTGGAAACAGTGACTGACTTTATTTTTCTGGGCTCCGAAATCACTGCAGATGGTGATTGCAGCCATGAAATTAAAAGATGCTTACTTCTTGGAAGGAAAGTTATGACCAACCTAGACAGCATATTAAAAAGTAGAAACATTACTTTGCCAACAAAGGTCTGTCTAGTCAAGGCTATGGTTTTTCCAGTGGTCATGTATGGATGTGAGAGTTGGACTATAAAGAAAGCTGAGCACCAAAGAATTGATGCTTTTGAACTGTGGTGTTGGAGAAAACACTTGAGAGTCCCTTGGACTGCAAGGAGATCCAACCAGTCCATTCTGAAGGAGATCGGCCCTGGGTGTTCATTGGAAGGACTAATGTTGAAGCTGAAACGCCAATACTTTGGCCACCTGATGTGAAGAACTGACTCCTTTGAAAAGACTCTGATTCTAGGAGGGATTGGGGGCAGGAGGAGAAGGGGACGACAGAGGATGAGATGGTTGGATGGCATCACTGACTCAATGGACATGGGTTTGGGTGGACTCTGGGAGTTGGCAATGGACAGGGAGGCCTGGTGTGCTGCAGTTCATGGGGTTGCACAGAGTTGGACACGACTGAGTGACTGAACTGAACTGAACCCAGCTCTTTATTTTCTGATTTTTTGGATAGTAACTATCTTAATGGGGGGACTGCGTGGTGGTTCAGGCAGTAAAGGATCTGTCCACAATGCAGGAGACCCAGATTTAATCCCTGGGTCAGGAGAGTCTCCTGGAGAAGAGAAGGAATGGAGTTGCAAAGACCCGACTGAGCGACTAACACTTTCACTTTTCATCTTGATGGGTGTGAAGTGTATCTAATTGTGGCTCTGATTTGCATATGGTTAGTGAGTAGTGAAATCGAGCATTTTTTGTGCTTATTAGCCACTTGTCTATCATTTTTGGAGAAGTGTTTATTCATTTTTGAAATGGGTTTTGTTGTGTTGAGCTGTATATGTTCCTAAACATATTTTGGATATTAAACTTGTATCAGATATATGAATTGCTAATACTTTTTCCTGTTCTGTGGATTGTCTTTTCACTCTGCTGATAGTATCTTTAAGGTACAAAAGTTTTTCATTTTAATGAAATAGTTTCTTTGTCTTTGTTACATGTGCTTTTTGGTATCCGTATTAACTTTGGTTATTTTGTTAGATTACAGCTATTACTTGTTTCTTGGCAACATTTTTCTAATGAGTTATTTCAAGAAAATTGCGACGTTCCTTTATTCTTTTAAAAAATACTGTCAAAAAAAAAAAATACTGTCAGTTTAGTTGCTATGTTCCTTTTTCCTTACTCACATTTCAATGAGATGGATTTTTGTACTTCAGTATGAAGAGGGTCCTGTGGGGTGTAGTGATGAGAGGCCAAGGCAGCTTTTCAAGTTTTCAACAGTGAGACTCCCTCCTGTATTGTTACCAAAGGACTGTTTTCTTGAATGTGGGCCTTCTGTTTGCCCATTGCTCCACCTTCTCTCAGAAGCTCACCTGGTCAGGAGAGCTGTACTGACTTTTCTTCATAAACTTGCCCTCCGAGGTCATGAACTGACTATTAGGCAGTGAATTTTCCTGGTGCTTCCTGATAACTGCCTCTTGGGATGCCTGTAGATATTTTCTGTACCTTTTTCCTCTACGCAGTTGAGCCCTGTTCAAGCTCCCAGAGTGTGCTCTATCTTTAAAGTAATACATATTTGTAGGAGATTTTAAAGAACGTCCAGTCCTGGGCGCCTCCTGATCCTTCCCAGACTCCTCCTAGAGCTGGTGTGATGTCTGCGATGTTTCCCGGCCCATCTTTGCCTTTAGCAGCAATAAGACACAAATTGGACTTTAGAGCTTCTCTGTCTTCTGTTGATTTACTTTTCTGCTTAATCTGCTTTGTATGTCTCTGAAAATATAGCTGTTTTGTTTCATAGTGTTTTCTTTAAAACAGCATTTATCTTTTTAAAAGTATTAACCTAAAATAACCAATTAAAAATGATGAATCAAGTGTTCCTTTATTGCTTTGATTATATATAAACTTGCTATGTAGTAGGGATCTATATTGAGTAAACAGCTTAATTTGTAATCAGTTCAAAATGTGTGAGGTTAATTATATGTCTCATCCTTGAAAATATTGAGCCGTAATGCCAAGATTGCCTATTTACACTATCTGTTAATAGACGCAACATACTGACTGTACTGAGTAAAAGACAGAATAAAGAACAGGACTGTTAGCAGAAAGAATGTTAATTTAGGTTTTAAACATATAGACAGGATTTCTAAGAAAACTTTGAATTTCTAATAAAAATTTTATAAATTTTGATACTAATGTGCAAAATGATTTTGTCTTTATCTTTCAAAAGTCATACCTGTATATTTTAAGAAATTGAGATGCTTGGAGAATAATTAGATCATTAGACTATCTACCAACCACAAGCCTTGACCATGGTTCCTTTTTCAACCTCAGTCTTTAGTTCACACAAACATTTGAGTACAGAAGTGGTTAAGGATCTCTGAATTGTTTTGAGAAGAAATCAGAGTAATTTCCTGGAAGAAGGATGATAATGATGATTGTAACAATTGGTACTTACTAAGTGTGTCAGACACACTTCTCATTCTTACATATATATGAGCTTCTTCCAACCTCATTTATTGCTATACGCCAGGAACTCCTGGTATCCCCAATTCATAGATGGGGAATCTGAGTGTAAGTGTCTTGTCCAGGTTTGCACAGCTAATGATATTGGAATGGGATTCAAAACAGAGTCTGGTTCCACAGTCCATGCTCTAAACCAGTATGCTGTGTTATGTCTGTAAGAAAATGATAAACTTTGTATAATCTGATCTCTTTGTCAGCTGTTTCTGATGCTACATTTAAGACTGCTTTCAAAGTTTCATTATTATAGGTTAGTTTTTGGCTGCTTACTCACCAGATAGACCAGGTTGACTGAAATTTTCCATTTGAAAATTTTGAAAGTATTCTTTTGAAAGATACTTACAGGTTTTTAAACTCACACCAAAATAGTAGTGGTTACAGATTTGACTTAATAACTTCCTTGGTAACAGAAGTGACAGTTCTTGCCCATACTACTCTGTAGTAGCTAACACTGTGCCTTATTTAGAATATTAATAGATACTAAATCTATGTTACAACTTTATTGTTGTTCAGTCGCTCAGTAGTGTTTGACTTTTTGCGACCCCGTGAACGGCAGCATGCCAGGCTTCTCAGTCCTTTACTATCTCCTGGAGTTTGCTCAAGCTCGTTTATAACTTTATACATTTGCTGAATTTTACTAGGGAAATCTGGCTTTCAAATATGACCTATTAAGAGATGTCCATGAAAGTGGGTGTGATTCTGTAGACTGTAAGATTCAAAATCAAAATGAAACTACAGAGATCCTACTAAAAATCACAATTGTAGAATTTTCTGGGTATAGCTGTCATGTGTCACATGTAGTCGTTGTCATAGTTTGTGACTGTAATTATATACAAACTACTTTAATGTTGATATAACTTTAAGAAGAAGAACATGGAGTAGGGTGAAACTCTTACCAGCTCCATGCTGCTGCTGCTGCTGCTGCGTCACTTCAGTCGTGTCCGACTCTGTGCGACCCCATAGACGGCAGCCCACCAGGCTCTGCCGTCCTCGGGATTCTCCAGGCAAGAACACTGGAGTGGGTTGCCATTTCCTTCTCCAGTGCATGAAAGTGAAAAGTGAAAGTGAAGTTGCTCAGTCGCGTCCAACTCTTAGCGACCCCATGGACTGCAGCCTACCAGGCTCCTCTGTCCATGGGATTTTCCAGGCAAGAGTACTGGAGTGGCTCCATGATGTTTACCAAATCACTTCTTAACTCTTTGATCTTTGTTTCCTCATCTCTATGATGGAGATAGTGTTTCTCTTTTTAGATTGTAAGATCTACGTGAACCTGCACATACAGTATCGACACTTCGGTTAGTTTCATTCATTCTCAAAAGGGTATATTTCCCCTAATCTGCTTCCCCTGTCCTCAAATAAAATTTTTTGCTTTTTGCCGTCTTTTTAGTGTTTAGAGTCACAGATCCATACATTTACATAGGACACATGCTTTATTAAAAACAACCCTCAGTTATGTTAAACCATATTAAAATTTATCTTTTAAATTACTTCCTTGGGGACAATTTTTCTATAACAAGGAAGAAACAAACCTATATGAGGTTTTCACTGTGATAACGTGAATAAACTGTAAATTGCATTTTTATTTATAACATGTACAGTCTTGTTGAAATTGCTTAAGTTGTGATTACCTGAAACTTTGCTATTTCAGAGATTATAGCATTGAATGTCAAAGAGAATTAGTTGATTTTATGTGCCAATATATCAGTGAGATATTCAGATATAATCAAATCAGAGAAACAAGTGTTCCTTCTACATATTTATATTTCTAGTCCTTCAAATTAAAGCTACCTTAAGCTAACGTCTAGATAAATCTTCATTTTCGGTAGCATCTTACTATTACAGGATCTGCATGGGATTTCAGTGTTCTGACAAATGTTTTATTTTCCTGTTAACCAGGTACTTGTGAGTCACACCCCCGGTTACTGTAGTAATCTGTCTTAGATACTGCAGTGTATTGCTCCCTCTCTTAGTTACGGTTAAGTTGTGGCTTTAGGTTTCTCATTATCTTTCATTTCTTTTAATCATTATATCCGTGTATGCCATTCCTAACACTGAGCAGCATTTGCGAGTTGTTAGGGATTTAGGTTTGAGCTGACATAAAAATAAGTGAAGACCACTCCTCTGCAGCCTCCAGTACTTAGCCTTCAGCCCAGGTGATTGTGTAGCAAGCATGCAGCCTCCTGTGGTAAATATAACTGACTGCTCTTTTTTCTCACGCTATTTTAAGCAAAGTAAAACGGCGGTGCGGCTGAAAGAAGACATGAAAAGGATGGTGGCGGTGCCACTACACGCGCAGAGGAGTCCCACCTACACCAAGCTGTTCGGAGTCAGTCTCCAGGACCTCCACCGGCAGGGGCTGACCGAGAACGGTGTTCCAGCAATCGTGGGGAGCATAGTGGAGTACCTGACCATGCACGGTAAGTCCAGTCGTGTTGTGTAACTCTGCTGTTTCTACAAAAGAATGTTTCAGTGTCAATTCATTGTGCATTACTAGAATCTTCCCTAAAACACCTTAATCAGAATATTGAACTACGGCATAATATAGCCTGCCCTTATAAAAGGATGTGAAGAGCATTTGGACTGTTTAACATTATTTGGAAAATACTTCATTCAGCTTACCATGGAGAAATCACTTTAGTTATTGAGGTTTCTAGTTTGGCATGATTCCTAGTGTAAAGTAGTAAAAGACGCTGTTTTAATATTAATGCTGAATTCTCTTTGACTCATTCCCTCTGAGAGTCAATACTTTTTAATGGAACAGAATACTTTTGAGTACCTCTTTCAGTTTGAGGTCAGTCATGAACTTATTGAATATGCTGATTGCTTTCAAAACTCAGCAGAAATAGCAAAAGAAAGTATTGTGTATAACCTACTGTGGTGTTGGGAGAGGGCATTAACTTTTGGAATGATAAAATTGTGTAAAATAATTGCAGACTGCCATCGAACATTGAATGAAAAAAAGAAAACCATATCTTCTCTTTGTTAGTGAGAGCAAGTATGTTTTACAGCTTTTTAAATTATTTTATTTAAAATAGGACTTAAAAACCTGGATGACTTGAGAGAATGTTGTTGTTGTTTAGTCGCTCAGTCCTGTCTGAATTTTTGTGACCCCATGGACTGTAGCACACTAGGGTTCCCTTCCTGCCTGTTTCCCACAGTTTATTCAAACTCATGTCCATCGAGTCGGTGATGCCATCCAACCATCTCATCCTCTGTCGCCCCCTTCTCCTCCTGCCTTCAATCTTTCCCAGCATCAGGGTCTGTTCCAGTGAGTCAGTTCTTCACATCAGGTGGCCAGAGTACTGGAGCTTCAGCTTCAGCATCAGTCCTTCAGTGAATATTCAGGGTTGATTTCCTTTAGGATTGACTGGTTTGACCTCCTTGCTCTCCAAGAGACCCTCAAGAGTTTGAGAGAATGATGCTTATCAAATGAGGGCAGGGTGATGGGAGAACTCCAAACTATAATAAATATCAATAAACTGTAAGAGATTTGGAAAGAAGCTGTTCTGAGGGAAGAGCTTTGTAATCTTCATTTTCTATGCTGAAACAAACATTTCTATACTAAAACAAAACTCTTTGCAGAGTAGAATATGAAACTTGTGGACATTTTTAAAGATAAAACTTGAGAGTTGGAAGATATTCTGTACTTTGCGCAGTTTGCGTCCGCTGACTCTTGGCATGATTCCAAGTCAGTTGCCCCTGCTGAGGAGGAGGCTGCAGGGAAATGTTCCGCCTTTCCTCTGTAGGAACATGTATGTGCTGTGACAGGGACTGAATGGCAGACAGTTCAGGCCTCAGAAGGTGTTTTGTGTTAATTGAAAAACAGCCGTTTGCTCAGGTTATTTGGTATGTAGATGGGAAAATATAGTATTTCGCTTTGAAAACTGAAGAGCCAGGGATTCACTGCATTCTTACCTCCTAGGAGTTAGTGTTTGGGGAGGAAGATAGCTTCAGGAGGGTGAGATTCTTAGAGAACAGTTCTGGGTTTGTTCAAACACTTGAAGCAGGTTAAACACAACGGTGCTATATGCAGTATGGCAGGAAGATGGGCCCTTAGCCTACAAAATCTTGAAGGCAGGTGTTATAGTGTTAGAGGTTTGACAGGACCTAGTTACACATTCACTATTGAGTAAAACTGTAACCTCTGACTTAGATACAAGACGATCACTAGATAATTCATTTAATATCTTAAATAGGATTGTTTGGTATTACTCATTTGGATGCCAAACTGTGACCAGCTAAGATAATATTTTCATTATGGCATCACCAATATTCTGACCTTTTACCCAACAATGATTAAGTAATAGCCTTTTGAGGTCACTCTTATGTAAGATTGGGCTTCCCTGGTGGCTCAGACCGTAAATAATCTGCCTGCAATGGGGGAGACCGGGGTTTGACCTCTGGGTCAGGAAGATCCCCTGGAGAATGGAATGTCATCCCACAACAGTATTCTTGCCTAGAGAATTCTATGAACAGAGAAGCCTGACTGGCTACAGTCCATGGGGTCACAAAGAGTTGGACACAACTGAGCGATTAACACTTTATGTGAAATCATTTTTATTTTTAATCTTTTAAAACAATATTGAATAACTACTAAATTTATGTGGTTTGAAATTCAGAAAGGTATACAGTGAAAAGTCTCTCCCTCCAAACCCTGTCCCCTGATCATTCATCTTGCCCTCCCCAAAACAATACTACTAAACTATTTTTTGCTATGTTCTTGCAAAGATATTTGAATATATAAGCAAATTTGTGTATTTTCTTTTTCCTTTTTAACATTAGCACATCATGCACACTGTTTATGAATCTTCTTTAAAAAAAAATCACTCAACGGTATATTTTGAAAACTGTTGCATTTTGCATAAAGAGCTTTCCTCATTTAATTCTTTATTCCTCTGCATGCTGTTACACTTTATGTATATATGTGTCACTGTGTTAACTAGTCACATCCTGATCAACACTGAATTATTCCAGTCTTTTGATGTTTGCAGACAATGATTCAGTGACCAACCTTTAACATGTATCGAGCACTGTGATGTGCCTATAGACTAACCTTCTGAAAGCAGGCTTATGGATCAAAAGATACATGCACTAATAATCTTAGGAGTTGAGCTAGTTTACATTCACACCATCAGTGTATGAAAATCTGGGCAAATTTTGAATTAGAGATTGCGTTCTTCTATTTCTCCTTAGTGTACCCTTCATTGTACTTTAATAGGGTGTATTCAGGTAATAAAAAACTAAATGTTTTAGTGGGCTCAGTAAGCTATCAAACACATGGCCCCTGCACTGTAAACACAGAGTCTTAACTACTGGACCACGGGGAAGTCCTTCAGTCAATCATTCTTAGCCAGGGTTAAGAATACCCTGCTTAAGAATATGTGTTCAAAATACACATTCATTGACAGTACCTCGGATCTACTGAATCAGAGTCTTGACAGGCACCTGCCCTGTATTTTGAAAAGCTATGTAGTTAATTACACTGTAGACAACCAGAAGCCGCCTTCTGTATTTGAAACTATTACGTTAATAAACCACAGGGCCCGTGTAAGTTTGAAGCGTGGTATGGAGTTTGAGGAGCTTCCCTGGTGGCTCAGTGGTTAAGAATTCCATCTGCCAATGCAGGAGACTTGGGTTCAGTCCTTGGGTCAAGAAGATCTTCTGGAGAAGGAAATGACAACCCACTCCAGTATTCTTGCCTGGGAAATCCCACCGATAGAGGAGCCTGGTGGGCTACAGTCCATGGGGTCACAAAAGCATCGGACATGACTTAGTGACTAAACAACAAAAACAAAATGGAGTTTGAGGGCAAGACACTTCAGTTGGTTTTCTTTAACAAGTATTTATTATGCACCTGTGAGACAGTAGGCACTCTGTCAGATATGGGATTAGGGATGATTGGTTGTATAATTAACTGTGTTTAGATATTATGGTCATACTTTGTTGTTTAATGTAAATGTAGATATCGTAACAACTTGCTGTAAGGGAAACCTTTTACTATTATCAAGGAATTTTAGAACAGAAAGTGTTTATCAGGCACTCTATTAAGACCTTTTAAATAGACTTTTATTTGGCTACCTAATGCAAAGAGGCCACTCATTGGAAAAGACCCTGATGTTGGGAAAGATTGAGGGCAAGAGAAGTGGGCAACAGAGGATGAGATGGCTGGATGGCATCAGCGACTCAGTGGATATGAGTTTGAGCAAACTTCTGGAGATAGTGAAGGACAGGGAAGCCTGGCGTGCTGCAGTCTATGGGGTCGCAAAGAGTCAGATACAACTGAGCAACCGAACAACAAAAATAGACTTTGGGTTTTTATATTAAAAAAAAACCCACAAAATTTACATGTATTTTTCCATTCAAAGGAAAATCTTGTAAGTTATGAGTCATATCATGTTTATACTGATTAGTTATTTTAAAGTAACTAATCTTGTTTACTGTGTTACTAGATTGCTTCTACTTTAACATGAAGATGCTGTGGGATATTTAAATAGTGTAGGATTCTCTACTTACCACCAGATGTCAGAATATGCATACATATTGTCATATGACTGTCTAGGCCAGTGTGCTAATAAGAAAAATTCTGATTTCTGGCATGTTCAGTTTCTGTTGATGGATTCATACGATCATACATGTATTCATTAGATTTTTAAATAAATACTTCAGTTGTAGCTGTCAGTGCTGTATACGTTATTTTTTGGCATTGCTAAGCCATTAAATTGATGTTTCATTATGATTAATCTACATCTCATGACATCAAATGTGACAGAATCTCAAATGTACGAGAGTAACTCCATAAAGCTTTCTAAACATCTCCTCCCTCTGAATGTTTCTGTAGTAATCATTTCCTAAAAATTTATAATAGGAAACATTAGAGACTATATAGTCTGGAAGTTTCATATGGGTATAGTATATAAGTTCATAAGGGACTTTAAAAAACTATATGGATCCTTTTTGCCAGAGTAAAATAGCCGTGTCCTGACTGAAAAGGCACTAAGAGTCGTTCGAGTTGTTTGGGTGAGAAAAGTTCCTGAGGGGAGAGTTCTGCAAATAAGTGGAATCAGGGCAGAAAAAATGGTTGGGAAGCATTGACTTTGATGACTTCTATTTGTAGCTTCTCTTTCCTTTATTAAGGTCCACAGGGATCAGGAATATTTAAGACTAAAGCCAGTTCTTGGAGCTGGCTAGTTATTTTTTAATAACTGAAAGTACATTTATTTCAGGGAAGGGTCAAAAAACCTTGTTGGAAGAGGGAACCTCAGGTCAAAGCTAGAAAATTACTGTGAAATCAGATCCAGGGGCATTTGCTGGGCCAAAAGCAGGCTCTCGAGCTGGGTAGATAGAGGACTATATTGTCAAGTTATGTATCTTCAGAATTTGGGCCTTGACCAGGAATGGGATTCTCTTTTTTTGGGCGCTACCTGCTTGATGCCAGAATATGTTTCTGAAGTTATAAATGAAGCTTTGTAGAGGAAACAGACTTTGAAAACTTTAAAAATGACTAACCTGAAGTCTCCCTGTAGTAACTGATACTCTGCAGTATTAAAGCAAATGGCATATCACATGAGTTATCTGTTGGTGCAAAACAGATGAACCAAAAACATAGTAGCTTAAAACTGTTTATTATCCCACAGTTCCTATGGGTTAGAAATTCGGACACAGCTTAGTTATGTCTTCTGTTTTAGGGTCTCTTTTAAGGCTGCAGTGATGGTGTTGGCTGAGGTTACCATTCATATCAGGACTTGACTGGGTAAAAGTTCACTTCCAAGCTCATTCATGTCGCTGTTGGCAGGATCCGCTTCCTTGTGGCCTGTTGACCTGAGGGTCTGGGTTACTCACTGACTGTTGTCCAGAAACTGCCCTCAGTTCCTTGCCACGTGGACCTTTTCGTAAGGGAGCTCACAAAATAACAGCTGATTCATCATAGTGAGCAAACAAGAACAGTCAGAGAGAGAACGCAAGCAAGCAATGCAGACATCACAGTCTTATAACCTAATCTCAGAAGTGAGGTTGCAACCTCCTCACTTTCTCTTGTTCAGAAGCTAATCACTAGGTCCAGACCACACTCGAGGAGGAGAGGGGATTCCACACAGCATGGATACTAAGAGGTGAGGGTCAGTCACTAGGGCCTGTCAAGAAGCTGCCTAGCTCACAAACTGCCTGGTGTCTCCTCTATTACATGGTGGCCTAGCCATACCAATTGTGAAATATTTTAAATATCATCTCTAGTTCCACAAATTTTTGTCAAAATTGAGCTAAAATTTGTATCAATTTTTGATACTTGTGTTCTTCATAATCCAATAATATGTGTATATGTAGAAGTACAAAAAACATCTTACCAGATGACAAATTCCATAAGGATCCTGGTGGTATTTGAAGTTTTCTTCTCAGAGTTGGTTTTTTGTTTTAGTACCTAACATACTGCAGGGCACTTTGCTGAATTAAAGGATTCATAAATGTCTTATCAAATTACAAAGCAAAATGAAATTAGCTCTCTTTTTCTTTAGAAAGAGAAATACAGTTAGAGGAAAGAGAGACACCAAGGCTGATAGGCACAGACACCTGCCGTCTAAGTAATTCAGACAGGCTTCGGTGCTTAGGTTGTTGGCTGAAATTCACCACTGGACTCTCAAAAAGAGAGTGGCGAGTTGAGTGCATGGGTTACTCTTTTCTTAGATTGTTTCTCACACATCCAGCATTCCTCCACCATCTGACTCACTTGCTTTCATGGTACTTTGTCTCCTTGAACCCAGCACACTGAGCTGGAAATCATTGTCCTCTACCTCAAACCAGCTGCCACCCTTCCACCACAACCCCACCCCCCAACCTCATTCTTTACAGTACCTTTTCCTGAATCCCTAGTTTTCAAATATTAAAGTTACTTTTCAGCCTTCCCCACTTCTCTGTTTTCTTTGTATGTACCAAGTTCCCAAATCACCTTTATTCTTTCCTTTCCACTCCCTTCCCACCATAGTCTCTGTCTTACTGCCTTACATAGACTGTAGTCACCCTAAGGCAAGCTCTCTGCCCTCTGCATTCTCTACTTAGCTAGCTAGGTCTTCTTTCAACCTTGTTTATGTTGTCTCCCACAGTCAAACACACATTTAATGCTCCATTGATAAATTATGATAAAGTCTTTGCCCTTTGTCTTGACATGCATTACCCTATACTTTCCATTTCTTCCATTTTATTAACCCATGACTCTTTGACTTAAACACTTCATATTTTCACCTGCCTACCTTTCTCTCTGTTCTCCTCTCTCAGCTTCTCTATTCATATATTGGTTTCTCTTTGTCAGGGATCGATTAAGATTTTGGGGTTGTGAGGCTTAATCCTTTTGTGGCCCTCTTTAAGAGAAAGAATATAGAATTAAGAGTACAGAAAAAGGGTAGAGCACTGGAGAAGGCCGCAATAAATGAGAGGCTTCTCTGTGAAGCCTTCTCGGCTGACACTAATAATCACAGATCAACAGCCTAAAGGCCAAGATCTTATCTTAACTACTTTACAGTCTCTAAGTCTTACAGTTTGTATTTATTGATTACTAAAGAAGTAATAGTTCTTTATCAAATAATTGCAAAGGTAATCAGATACAGTTAAGAAGTTTCTTACATACATGTTATTCTTTTTTAAATAGTTGTTCTCAAAATGAGAAGCTGTTTTTGGAGCCCAGGGTAAATTTCTGTTGTATACTGTAGAAGATGATATGAATGACATTTCTTTGTAGAGTAATGTGTGTTCTGTGTTTGTTGTGTCCTGACCTTATTTTTAGAGGTCACCTTTCACAACAATCATATATGATGTTTTGGCTTGGTATATAGTAAATGGGAAAACTTATTATTCTAAGAAAACATTTTTATAAAATGTGAAAACCTTCCAGTGCTTGATAATTATTCAGGAGATTTTATACTGAGGTTTATTTGTTACTGTTCTTTCGAGTTTGTATTTGTGAGAGACCTCTGTTTATTTTCTGTGTGTCGTCTTGGCTGTTTTAGGACTCACCCAGGAAGGCCTTTTCCGGGTGAATGGCAATGTCAAGGTGGTGGAACAGCTTCGATGGAAGTTTGAGAGTGGGGTGCCCGTGGATCTAGGGCAAGATGGGGACGTGTGTGCAGTGGCCAGCCTGTTAAAGCTCTTCCTGAGGGAGCTGCCCGAGAGTGTGATCACCTCCACGCTGCAGCCTCGCTTCCTTCAGCTCTTTCGGGGTCAGTACACCAAATCCTTCTAGGAATTAAAGCAATTTTATTTTTCGCCTAACAAATTTTAAATATTTGCAATTTCTCCATTACTGTCACCTAGATCCTTACCTTCTACCCTAAAATAATACTAAATTGATTATGAAATGCTATTATTAAATATAATTTCTAAGACTGTTGGCATATAAATATATAAATAACATAATAGTTAAAAGCCCTGGTGCTTTTGGGCCAAAGAAATTCTTTTCTGACTAGTTAGTGACTGCCATCAAAGTATTAAGACTGAGGCATTAAATTCTGTGTAGGGAATATTCCCAGGGATGGGGGAGCCTGGGGTCACACAGAGTTGGACATGACTGAAGTGACTCAGCAGCAGCAGCAACAGGGAATAGTGATTAAATTGTGTTTGCTTAGTGTCCTTTGAGACTGAAAAGTCACTAGTGTGCTTTCTCATAAGCAATATTGAGTCCTAAAATAGTATTTGTTTTATATAGTTGAAGTTAAAATTGATTGTTTAGAGGTTCTTAAGCATCTGTTTTTCTTTGAGGTAGCGTTCATTTGCAATATTAGTTTCAGGTATACAACATAGTGATTCAAAATGTTTATTATAGTTATACTTCATTTAAAGTTATTATAACATATTGCCTATATTCCCTGTGCTGTCCAATATATCCTTGTACCTTATTTATTTTATCTGTAATAATCTGTGCCTCTTAATCCCCTACCCCCACCTGTCTTCCCTTATCCCGTCCTTCTTCTCATTGGGATGTCCTCTATTTCTCCAAGTCTGTTTCTGTTCTGTTATGTATATTCATTTGTTTTATGTTTTTCAATTTCACATTTAAGTGATAAGACAATATTTGTCTTTCTCTATCTGACTTATTTCACTAAGCATAATATTGTCCAGGCTCATCCATGTTGTTGCAAATGTCAAAATTTCATTTTATTTTATGGCTGAGATATGTATATATACACACACACACACATATATATGTATATACATATTTATCTATTGAAGGACACTTAGTTGGCTTACATATTTTGGCTATAGTAATTAGTGCCACTGTGAACATTGGGCTACATGTATCTTTTCAAATTAGTGTTTACATTTTTTTGGATATACATATATCTAGAACTGAAATTGCTGGATCATGATGGTAACTCTATTTTTAGTTTTTTGAGAAAACTGTACTCGTTTTCATAGTGGTTGCACCAGTTCTCATCAATATTGTACAAGGCTTCCCTTCTCTCCACATCTTCAGCAACATTTGTTGTTTGTGGTCTTTTTCATGATAGCCATTCTAACAAGTACGAGGTGGTAGCATATTGTGGTTTTGATTTGCACTTCTCTAATGATGAGTGATGTTGAACATCTTTTCATATTTCTGTTAGCCATATGTATGTTTTCTTTGGAAAAATGTCTGTCTATTCAGGTCTTTTTGTCCATTTTTTAATTGATTTGGTTTTTATTGATAATGAATTGTATGAGCTATTTATATATTCTGGATGTTAACCCCTTATTGGTCATATCTTTTACAGATATTTTATCCCATTTAATTGGTTGTCTTTTCATTTTTTTCAGTGGTTTCCTTTGCTGTGCTGAAGCTTTTACGTTTAATTAGACCCCATTTGTTTGTTTTTGCTTTTGTTTCCTTTGCTTTAGGAGATAGATCCAAAACAATACTGCTGCAGTTTGTGTCTTGCCTGTGTTTTCTTCTAGGAGTTTTATGGTTTTGGTCTTAGATTTAGGTTTTTAATCAATTTGAGTTTATTTTTTGTATGGTGTGAGAAAATGATCTGATTTTATTCTTCTAGATACAACTGTCTAGATTTCCCAGCACCAGCTATTGAAGCAACCGTCCTTTCCCATTACATAGTCTTGCATCTTTTTGTCATAGTTGATAAGTGTGTGAGTTTATTTCTTTGCTCTCTGTTCTGTTACACTGATCTATGTGTCTGTTTTTGTGCTGATACTATACTGTTTTAATGACTGTAGCTTTGTTATAAAGTCTGAAGTCAGGGAGCCTGATTTCTCCAGCTCCATTTTTCTTTTTCAAGATTTTTGTGGCTATTTGGGGCCTTTTGTTTAGCCATACAGATTTTAAGACTTTTGTTCTAGTTCTGTGAAAAATGCCATAATAATTTGATAAGATTGCATTGAATCTGAAGAGGGTCTTGGAGCCTCACCTTTATGACCTCGTGTAACCTTAATTACCCCTGTAAAGGTCCTGCTTCCAAATATTGGAGTTTAGGTCATATTGGAGTTTAGGGCTTTCAGTTCAGTTCAGTTCAGTCACTCAGTCGTGTCCGACTCTTTGCGACCCCATGAATCGCAGCACACCAGGCCTCCCTGTCCATCACCAACTCCTGGAGTTCACTCAGATTCATGTCCATCGAGTCAGTGATGCCATCCAGCCATCTCATCCTCGGTCGTCCCCTTCTCCTCCTGCCCCCAATCCCTCCCAGCATCAGAGTCTTTTCCAATGAGTCAACTCTTCTCATGAGGTGGCCAAAGTACTGGAGTTTCAGCTTTAGCATCATTCCTTCCAAAGAAATCCCAGGGCTTTAACCTGTGACTTTGTAGGGACAGAATTCAGTCCATAGCACTGCTTTAAAAAAAAAATCACAATTTGGTGTATGTATTATTAAAAATTAATTAGTAAAATGCCTACAGAGGATGCTAGAATAGAAATCATTAATTACAGAACTGATGTGTTTTTTTTTCTTAGAAATCTTTAATGACTAGCAGAGATAGGAATAAGGGATGAGTTTAAAATAAATGATAAGCTGTCTAAAAAATACTACTGGGTATTATTTTTGTTTTTTTTGTATAATTTTCTATAAATTGTTTGTATTTTAATATTGATTCTGTGTAAGAATTTATTCCTTCTAGTGATAATAGGTGCTAGTTAGTGACTACTCACTGTGTAATACCTAGAAGATACTTATTTATATAATCTCTTTTGATTCGAGCATCAACTCTAATGAGATACAGAGAAAATAAGATTCATTTTGGAGGAGGAAATTACAGCCTGTGGTTTAGAGCATGGGCTCTGGGTCCATTCTGACTAGTTTGCCTGCTGCCAGCTGCATTAGTATGGACGGTTACTCAACCTTTCTGTGTCTTAGTATATTAGGTATCTATTGCAACGTAACAGTTGTCTGAAAACTACATTAAACATGTATTTTCTGTCAGGAAGTTGCTCTCAAGAGTTGTCAAAGGGCTGCAGTTATCTGAAGGCTTGACTGGAGCTGGGAGATCTGCTTCCAGGGTGGTTTGTTCGCATGGCTGACAGTGTAGTGCTGGCTCTTGGTGAGACGCCTCAGTTCTTTTCTCTGTGAGCACCTCCTGATGGCTACTTGAGCGTTCTCGTAACATGTAGCTGGCTTCCGCCAGAGTGTGAGCACATCAGGAGAGATGGAAGCCATCCTTTCAGTGACCTAGCCCCAGAAATCATATAGCATCATTTGCATTACATTATATTCATTAGGAGCATATTCAGGAGGAGAGGAATTGGGCACCATCTTTTGAAGGAAGAAGTATCAGACTTTGTGGACACTGTAAAAACCACCACACATAGTTTTACTACTATGGAGTGCACTTCCTGAGCTTGTTGTGGATACTGAGTTTATCCACTGAAGCAGTTAGAACAGTGTTGGTCATGTACCATATATTTAATAAACATTAAGTTGTGCTTCTCAATTGTGGCAGCTGATAAGAATTGTCTGGGAAGCTTTGAAAAATCCCAGAGATCACTACATCCTAGACAAATTAAATCATCATCTCTAGAGATGACACACAGGCATCCATAGTTTTAATGCAACCTTCCATCCCCATGCTTATGTACCAGTTTATCCTCAGCCCTTGCTCCCACCCCTTGGTTTCTTGGTTATATAAAGATGAACCATTTAGTGTGATTTCCTTCAAGTTTTTAACTTTTAACCTCAAAATTAACCCCTTTATTCTACTGTCCCTGTTTCCTAAATAAAAAATTACAAAAGTTACAGAAGAGTGAATGCACCTACCTGCCTAATGATTAAGGAGGAGGAAGGAAAGGGGGAAAGTGAGTTCCAGTTTGGAGTTAAATGAAGATTTCAAAACTCTTGCCCAAATTAATTGAAACTGCTTGAACTTTTAGTTGTTGTTCTGCCTGGTAAATCACACAAAATGGACCAAATCTTCCAGAAATTCATCAGGAATATTTTTGGAATAGCTATCAATTATCAATTTTTATTTTTTGAAATGTTTTGTATAATTTTAATGAAAGTGTGAGCCTGCAAATATTGCATGTTACAGATAGTACAGGACTCTCTTATATGAAATCGGTGATTAAAAATTTTTCAATCATAAATTGAGGTGAAGGCATTGTTTCCTCCCAGTTGGCTCCATGGGAAAGAATCTGCCTGCTAATGCAGGAGCTGCGGGAGACCTGGGTTCGATCCCTGGATCAGGAAGATCCCCTGGAGGAGGAAATGGCAGCCCACGCTCGCGCTCTTGCCTGGAAAATCCCATGAACAAGAGGAGCCTGGCAGGCCACAGTCCACGGGGTCTCAAAGAGTCGGACACGACTGAGCGACTGAGCATACACACACGCAAAGGCATTGTTTGGTATTTTATTGCTCACATAGAAAAGTAGGATACTGTCTTGTGAACAGTGAGCTTACAGGTTTATTAGGGGAATAGAACAGGTACACAGAAAGCCAGGATGTACAAAAGCGAGTTTGAGGGGAGGAATCCTTACTAAATCAGATGATAAGAAGGGTTTATGAAAGAAGGAAGTGATACTTGAACTGGGACTTTTGGAGGGCTGGTAGAATTACCACACATGGTGTGTGCTTCAGGAAGAAAGGATTACAAAAACAAAGGTGTTTGGAAAACAGGTGCATGATTGCAACAGTGAACATAGTTTGTGTTAGGGAAGAGGAGGAATGAGTGGTTAATGCAATGGGTTTGGTGGTTTGTCAGTAACATTTTTAATCAAATACTGAAGTGACACGTTCTTAAGTAATTTTATTACTTGATAAAATTCATCATCTTACTGCTTTTAACATTTTCCTTTATTTAAAGAAATATTTTTGTCAGACTAATATGTGCATATGGTTTTATTTAAAAATTAAATAAAGGAGAAAGATTTACATAGTAAATCCCTAAATATGCTTTGGCTGCCCTTAATTTTCTTTCCCAGAGGAAATCAGTTTTCACTTGTCTAGCTGTTCTTTTGATATTTCCTTCCATTTGATAATATAATGTTTTATCTTGATTACTTACTTCCAGATGTTATCTCATTGTTTCTGCTTAAGAAATGTGCAAACCTAGCTATGTTACACTGTTATTTACTCCAGTATCATTCTACCACAATTTTAGCTGATAATTTTCGTATGTATTTAATTAAGGTATGCCTTGTTAGCACTACATAAGGGTGTGTACTTGTGTGAAGTGTATTGCCTGATGTTAATATCTCTTAGATTTATAGGGAATTGTCTGAATGAAAATAAGCTGCATTTTTTAGATTGTTCCAGTGCATCCACCATTGCCTGTTTTTTTCAAAATGTGAAATAATTTGTCAGTTGTTTTATTCTGGGGAGATTGCTCTTGGACCCTTTTTCTTCTTCTCTCATCTGAACCCCAGTAGTAGGTGTCACCCTGAGCCTCCTTCCCGGAAATCTTCCCAGACCTGCCCTTCCTGGCAGTCTTTTCTCTCTATTGTGTTGGACACTCAGCAGATCCCTTCAGCCTGGAAAATATTGTCTTTTGGTCTTGGAAATGTACCTGTATTATCTATTATTGTTCTTGTAGAGGTTTGATTATTGTCTTTAAATTCTGTTTTCTATGAAATTTAATTAATTTTATTTTCTAACTTTATTTAAAAATTTTAGCCTTTGACTTTAATATCGAACATATTCATGCTTTATTATTTTTTCGAAGTACTTTGTTTTATTGCACTGTGTTCTTCTTTCTGAGATACAAAGAAGGCTTGTTTGTATCTCTTGGGGATGTTTGTCTGTGTGGCTTTGGTGTGGTTTTCCTCCCGCCTATATTTCTGTTTGCGGGATTTCTTTTTCTCGCTTTACTCAAACATATGAGGGTCTTTGGCTGTCGAGATTTAGGAGTAGCATTTTGTACGTGGACCAGTGGGCTTGTCTACTGGTGTACTTCACTTCAGGAGGATTAGATGGTGGGGATAGAGGAAAATCTAGCTGTTTCATTGGGGAACCACAAATGTCAATATGTGGACATATTTTTCTCTTCAGCTACTGAGTTCCTTGAGCAGGAGTAGGAGGGAGATGGGAAGTATGCTAATGGACCTGTTATTTATTAGCACATTTTCACTCATCTTCACGTTTTCAGCTGTTTCCTCACTGTAGACCTTAGCTGTTTCAGACATCCAAGAATCCACTGACGTTATGCAGAGCCTAAACCTCAGTACTCTTGCCTGCTGGCTCACTTGCCTGGGTGCTGGGGTGGTGGATGCTGCCTGAAGCTTGACAGGCTTTCATGCAGTCTGTTTTCAGTCGCTTGCATTCACTTCCAAATGGCTTTGAAATCTCCTCTCCTTCTGTCTTCTCTGCTGTTCTTTTTTTGCCCATGGGTGCTTACACTTTTTAAGCATCATTTTACTGTCATTTAAGTAGGGTTTTGGGAAGAATATATGATCAGTTTGTCTCTTTAAATGGACATTCTCCTTTACCTTTCACCCATCCCATGCTTGATTTTAAATGGGGAGAATTTTATAATAGCAGCTGTGTAAACAATGTGTGAGAGTTAAGTGCCTCTGAATTTTAGCTTATGAGCTTTGATAATTTAGATTGTATCTGTTTTTCATAAGAAAACCACTCTAGTAACACTATCTTAATCAGCATAATGCCTGATTGTAAAGAAAGCTTATTTCATTTGCTGATTTGGTGCTTTTTTTTTATTCCTTACGTGAGGAATTCACTAGGTAAGTTTTGAGTTAAGGCTGTCTTTTGTCTATTCTATATCATAGTGTCACTAGCATTGTTTGATGTGAGCTGAATGGTTTTGCCTTGCAAATTATAATGTACTAGTTATTAAGTCATTATCCCTTGGGGTAGTAAGAGCACCATAGGAAAAATGAAATATTTCCTTCCCTAGGTTCATTCCTTCTTACTGAGAAGTTCCTTTCCTTTCAAAATTATTAAACTCACACATTTGTTTCTATGAAAAACAATCATTATATTAAACTCCAAGTCTAAGCCCTTTGCATTTTCAGTGTGTGCCTTTTAGGTTTTCTATAAGCAATGCTAAATATATAAATTATGCATTTTGTCCTGGGTAAAGACCTAAACACAGAGCAGAATTAAAGCATTGCCATCTGCCCAAGCTGCCAGTCACTCAGATGTGTGAAACCTCTACTGGAATAAATTGAAAATGTGGTGCCAGGAAACGCAGGTTTCCACACATGACTTTATACATTTTTATGATGTTCCAGTTAGTTCTGCTTCCATCCAGATCCACGTGACAGGAAAAAAAGCCTCTCTTATTTATAATTCCCTATGATCTCTAAGGTTGTAGATCCTAATAGCTAGATGATTTTTGGTTTACTGAGTACATATAAATATTTTCCTCTTAATGGCCTTTGACACTGTGACATAGTGTTAAGTAATGCATGGGATTATGCAAATTTGGAAAGGTCAAGACTGAGCAAAATTATTCTGCATTAGAACAACTGGTCTTGAGGTATGTATGTGTTGTGAATGTGCATGTATGTAAATTTGCTGAAATCTTTTATTTACTCTTGTCTTTTCAGCTGTGTTCTCTTTATCCTTGATGACTTACACCTTTAAAAATTCCTGTCATCTTAGATATGAAGAGGAAAAGTAGATAAACTCGTCTTGAATGGAAAGTTCTCTTCTAACTTTTTCCTACACTGGATTTTAAAGTCAACAGAATTGCCTTATTCTTTCTTGAGATACAATGTACATACCATAAAACTGACCTTTTTAACGTGTACAATTTAAAGTGGTATTTAATGTATTCAGAGAGGGCAATCATCACTACTATCTGGTTTTAAAATATTTTTATCATTCCAAAAGAAACTCCAAGCCTATTAGCATATACTCCCCATTCCTTCCCAACTTCCCCCCTCCTCTCCTACTAGTCATAGGCAAATACTAATCTACTTTCCGTCTATATAGGTTTGTCTGTTACGGCAATTTCTTATAAATGGAATCACACAATGTATTGTCTTTTGTGACTGTCCTCTTTCACTTAGTATAAGTTTCAAAATTCATCCATCTTGGAACATAAGCAGTGTGTTGTTCTTTTATGGCTAGGTAGTATTTTATTGAATGACGATAGTACACTGTATTTATTCATTCACCAATTGATGGGCATTTGAGTTGTTTTCACCTGTTGGCTCATAGGAATAATGCTGCTATGAACATTTATGTACAAGTTCTTATATGGACATATGTGTTAATTTCTCTGGAGTATCTATCTAGGAGTGAAACTACTGAGCCAAATGGTGACTTTAACATTTTAAGAAACAAGTTTCCAAAGTAGCTGTACTATTTTGCATTCTCATCAGCAATTAATAGAAGTTTCTTTATATCATCAACAATACCTGTTATTGTCTGTGTTTTTCATTTTCATTATCCTCATAGTACAGGCAGTAGTTTTGTAGTAACATGAAAATTATAGGCTTGAAGGGGAAAAAGAGAGATCCAGAAGCTCCAGGGCCATGAAAATAATGTCTGTTGGGGGTTTTGGGAATGAATTATCACAAACTGAATGAAATCTTCAGTAAATTCTGTACTCTTCGTGAATGCTTTCATGAAGAAGTCTTATTTAGATTGAGCTGGAAGAGGAAAAGAGAGAACAGCCAACAAGGGACTTACTGAAAAAAAGAAAAAAGTAAAACAACCTGTATCAATAGAATCAATTCATAAAATACTGAAAATTTGTTTATTGTTTAAATGGTATCGGTTTGAAGGGATGCCAGGTGACCAGCTTGCTAGCCATCTCCAGCTCTACCTGAACCATGTTAAGCTTTGCCTTGAGCCCCTGCTTTGCTGAGCCCATGAGCATAGTCAACTTTTACACTGAGTCCATAAACAATTTGAAGACTTCAGGGGAAGAAGGGGACATCCAAAACAACCTTAAATAACTCTGGGTAATGGTTTAAGTCACAGGACATCAAATAAGTCCAGTCCACTTACAGCTGAGGAATAGTGTCTGCTGGCTCAGTAGTGGGGATTAGGTAGAATAGTAGTAACACGATTTGCACTGAAACTATATACTTACTGTACTTTGCCCACTTACTATAGCACTAGCTTTATGGAGAAAGCCAAGTTTTATTGGCAGCAATATTGCCAGTAGTTTTGAAGATTAGCGTCATAGTGGGAGGCTGCCCTCCTATATTGGAATGATAGCTTTTCCCATTCTCTGGTGTATAGACGTTCCTACCTTATAAAGAAAATCTTCAGCTGTTACACCCTTGTGTCTCACATTTAGCCTATATGTGAGCTCCCAGTTTTGCTATATGGATAGATTATTTAAATGCTTGCTATGTTTTTTAATTGATGTCTTCATCCCCACTGACAGGCATTCAGTGAATGTCTGCAGCATAGATTTGCTGATGTACTACTTAGTGTCACTGAGCATTAGTTTTTGGTTATAGAACTGAAATGTAAAGCATCATCTGGTTCTTGTTTTTCCTGTACCCTTTGCCTTTGCTTTCACATGCAGGTCCATTCTGGGAGTGGCAGTGTCAGTCTAGATACAGGCTAATTTGGCAATAAACATAACTCTACATCTTGCAGGAGCTAATCAGAATGATAAGATTTGTAGTTTTATTAATAACGTCTAAGAACAGGTTGTCACTTATTAATTTTTATTAGTTACTTTATCATTCTGCCCTTTGAGAAATTTGTGTGAGGATTTGAGAACTTTGTCATGGGCAAGGGTTGCAAGAGAACTGTAAAAATATAACTTCTCCTTTCGCATGGAAAAATACCAATTCCATTAATCATAAGATAGAATTATGTATATAAACTTCTCATCACTCTAAAAAGACATGGTTTCACTCATGAGAAATGAAATACAGAGGTAAAACCCAGTCTAATCCAGGATGGCTAGCATTTTATGATAATTTTCCCCATTCTTCTGCATGTTTAGAAAGAAACAGAATTCGTGTTTTGTTTATTCTTAGTTATTTTATGAAGCATTTTGTGCCCAGAAATTAAGAGTCTTTGATTAAAATGCTGTTCCCCACATACACCCCGGGACCTAAGATGTTATATTTGATTGTAAATAAATGGAGATTCCTACTCCCAGTAGTAGTTTCCTGCTACTCCTCACCAGTTCTGCTTATTTATTTGTTGATTCAAGAAACATTTGTTAAATATTGACATATTTGAGACAGTGTGCTAGGTTCTGTGTGATAGTGATACTCATAAGTGAGCTTTGTAGGCATGCGCTGGTCAGACTGTGCTCTGAGGTCAGACTGCCAGGATTTGAGTTGCAGCTTGGCTGCTTGGTAGTTGTATGAACATGGAAAAGTTAATGAATGTCTCTGTTTCAGTCTAGTCATCTCTAGCTGGGGATGGGTGAGATTGCTACTGCTATTGCTGCTGCTGTGACACATTACCAGAAATATAGTGGCTTAAAACATCACATACTTGCTATCTCATTGTTCTAGGAGAACTGTGTAGGCTCAGCTGGTTTCTCTTCTCCAGGTCTCACAAGGTCAAAACCAAGGTGTCAGCCCGAGTTCTTGCTTCCAGGCTCATTGAGTTTTGGGGAGCTTTCAGTTCTAAGTGGCTGTGAGGCTGTGGTCCCTGATTTCTTGCTGGCTTCTCTTTCTGGAGGCGGTCCACATTCCTGAGCTAGTGGCCTTTCTCTAGCTTCAGAGTCAGCAGCAACTCACTGTTGTAATAGATTAGCAAATTTTCATAAATCCTTGTGTGAGCATTAATGAGGAAATAAAAAGCTACTTCAATAATCTGGCGCCATGAAGCTAAATATTTTGGTTCTTTTAATAGCTGACCTGCCCATGGCCCTGAGATATATTGTAGTAGAGATTAACATTTTGCCAATTGTTTTTTTGTTTTTTGTTTTTTTTTCTATTTGAGGCTAAGATTGTATGTACAGTATAACTTCCTGGCCATCAAAAAGTCAAAGCACGTGACAAGCACTAGGATGAATGTCTAGATAAGAGTAGGGTGCCATCCCGTGATTAGGCCCATTATTGCTGATTATGATTGTAATCTCTTTTTAATGAGAGCAAATACTTGTCACATGCTTGTGTTTGCTACCTAATCTGGAACAGAAGTTCTGGTCGTACAGTTTTCTTCAGCTGCTGAGTCATTTACCTGTATACCACACATACTGTGTGCCAGTTTTTTGTTCATGGTTTAGCTTAAAAAAAAAAGGCGGGGGGGGGGGGGAGGGTCACATTCAGCCAATAATGAAAATCTTGTAAGAAACATGAATAATTTGAAATGGCACTTTCACTAATAGAAAAAATTAGTTCTTCTCCTAGGAAACGATTGATATTAAGGAAAATGATGACTGTTTCAATTATTAACCATTATTCCACGTGCAAAGTTTTTTTAAGCTCTTTGGGTTCATAAATTATACACATCCTGATTTTTATTCCAATTTAGTTCTAGAAGTAACCACACTTTTCTGAAATGGTTAAAATATTTTAATATATCTGCATTGTGCAGTGCATAGCCACTCAGTCGTGTCCCTCTTTCCCCAAATAGAATATGCTTAATGAAAGCATGGTGCTTATTTTGTTCAGTGCTATATCCCGGGTGTTAGAGACAGTCAGACACAGAGAAAGCATGTGATCAACATCACACATAATATGGATAAGTATACATTAGGAATAAGTGTGCCCAAGAGAGAAGCACTGCTCATTCTTATTTATGACGTGAGACCTTGAGACATTGTCATAACCAATATCAATGTAAGGATGTGAATAGATATGGTACTCTTTTTTATATTTAGGTATCAGTGAATCAAAAAGTAATGCAAACAATGACAGTTATTATGAACTTTGTTTCTAGAAAACATCAAAAGGCATCTTCTTAGGCACATTTGCACTCATACTTGCCTACTCAATGCTAGGCTGGACATTATAAATGTGTGGAGCAGTTATTAATCTTATATGGAGGAAGTCTTATCTGTGGGATAGCTGCAGGTGGGCAGTAAAGGTGATATTTACCCCAGATTTCTGGAAAAGCAGTATAAATTGCAGATTCTTAGTATTATTGTGGGTGCTAAGGTGCTTGAGTCGTTTCTGACTGTAACCTGCCAGGCTCCTCTGTCCATGGCATTCTCTAGGCAAGAATGTTCGAGTGGGTTGCCATGCCCTCCTCCAGGGGATCTTCCCAACTCAGGTATCTTAACTCACGTCTCATGTAATTATTTGGTATGAAAATAAAGGTTACGCTAATAAAGTCTTTACTTCACTGCTGATATGTTTGAACAAAGATTCAGGAGGTAAATTATGAATCTTAAGGTCCAAGTGTGGTGCACTGCTGTCAGAACCACTGAAGTACAGTAAACCAATGAATCTGTCTTCTATCAGAGGAAGCGGGAATGCTTGTGGGTAGGAGGAGATAGATATATTTTCCCCATCATACTTATTTTTGCTTTTGCAGACCATATTTAGTGATTTTTTTCATTCATGCCATGAAGGATTTCATGGTATTTTGTTAAGTTGGATATTCTCTGAATAGATGTCTCCCTTCCCATTTTTTGGTCAGCTTTATTTCCTGGAGAATTACTTGTTATATTTCAAAATAGTGGAAGTAAATCATCAAAGTACTGCTGCTTTTCAAAGATGTCATAAATTCCTAACTATTTTAAATATATATTTTTTTGATCTAGTGTCTTCACACATTGCCTGCCGTAGGGTTTGAAGTTTCATTTCAGAGCCAGAAGGGCGGCCAGATGTCCATTGTCAACACTGTTGGAAAGCCATTGCTTATACCCTGAAATGCTGGGAATTAATCCACATTTTAGAAAGAGAGCACACACCCATGAAAACATCCAGACTCACTTTGCCTTAGTCACCGTAAGGAAAAAAAGGCAAATAGGAATACATTTTCTGTTAGTTTCTTTTTTTAATTTTATTTTATGTATTTATTTTGACTGTGCTGCATCTTCCTTGCTATGCGGGCTTTTCTTTAGCTGCAACTAGCGGGGTCTACTCTCTAGTTGTAGACCACAGGCTTCTTAACACGGTGGCTTCTTTGTGGACCACAGGCTTTAGGGCATGTGGGCTCCAGTAGCTGTGCTCTCGAGCTCTAGAGCCGAAGCTCAGTAGTTGTGGTGCATGGGCTTAGTTGCTCAGTAGCATGTGGAATCTTTACAGATCAGGGATCAAACCTGTGTCTCCTACATTGGCAGGTAGATTCTTTACCCTAAACCACCAGGGAAGCCCCTCTTAGTTCATATTTATCTTTATAATATCAAGGTATGATAAATGGATAGTTATCAATTTATTTTTAATCACTCCAAACAATTATTTCCATTTCTTATGTATTCCTACTAGGCAAGATCATCAGTCAGCTCAGTTCAGTTCAGTCCCTCAGTCGTGTCCAACTCTTTGAGACCCCATGAATCGCAGCACGCCAGGCCTCCCTGTCCGTTACCATCTCCCAGAGTTCACTCAGACTCACATCCATCGAGTCCGTCATGCCATCCAGCCATCTCATCCTTGGTCGTCCCCTTCTCCTCCTGCCCCCAATCCCTCCCAGCATCAGTCTTTTCCAATGAGTCAACTCTTCGCATGAGGTGGCCAAAGTACTGGAGTTTCAGCTTTAGCATCATTCCTTCCAAAGAAATCCCAGGGCTGATCTCCTTCAGAACGGACTGATTGGATCTCCTTGCAGTCCAAGGGACTCTCAAGAGTCTCCTCCAACACCACAGTTCAAAAGCATCAATTCTTCGGCACTCAGCCATCTTCACAGTCCAACTCTCACACCCATACATGACCACTGGAAAAACCATAGCCTTGACTAGATGGACCTTAGTCAGCAAAGTAATGTCTCTGCTTTTGAATATACTATCTAGGTTGGTCATAACTTTTCTTCCAAAGAGTAAGCATCTTTTAATTTCATGGCTGCAGTCACCATCTGCAGTGATTTTGGAGCCCAGAAGAATAAAGTCTGACACTGTTTCCACTGTTTCCCCATCTATTTCCCATGAAGTGATGGGACCAGATGCCATGACCTTAGTTTTCTGAATGTTGAGCTTTAAGCCAACTTTTTCACGTTTCATTTTCACTTTCATTAAGAGGTTTTTTAGTTCCTCTTCACTTTCTGCCATAAGGGTGGTGTCATCTGTATATCTGAGGTTATTGATATTTCTCCCAGCAAGATCATAGTACAGTGGAAAATAACACAATAATATGCAACATACCACATCTTTATGGATTATCAAAATATTTGGATATGATTTTTTTTTAAAAAGGGTTTTCCCAGTGGTTCAATATAAAGAATCTGCCTGCCATTGCAGGAGACACAGGTTCAATCCCTGGTCCGGGAAGATTTCACATATCACTGAGCAGCTAATCCCCATGTGCCACAGCTTTTGAGCCTATGCTCTGGAGCCCAGAAGTCACAACTGCTGAGCCCACGTGAAACAGCTACTGAAGCCCTCATGCCCTAGAGCCTGTGCTCTGCAACAAGAGAAGCCCCTGCAATGAGAAGCCTGTGCACCCCAATTAGAGAGTGGCCCCTGCTCACTGCAACTAGAGAAAAAAACAGCCAGCACAGCCAAAAAAAAATTAATACGAATAATTTCTAGTATCAAGAGATCTATTTGCCCTGAAATTATAGTTTACTGGGTTACATTGTTTGTGATCAATAAGAAATAGTTACTCCAGTTATAAATAGAATGCTCTCCAATATGATTCTACCAAAGATGGAACATCTATACACTTTCAGAATTGCTATTTTTGACAGCATCACTTATTCTAACATTCATAAGGCTCAAATGGGTTCCTATTAAAAGACATTTCACTGAAACCTCACTGCATTCATAAAACCAAGCTAATGAAGGTAAAGCAAAACATTACTTTGCTTATTTAACAAACACTTAACATAGCACTTAGTATGTGTCACTTACTTTGTTTTAAATACTCTGCAACTGTCAACTCATTTGATCCTCATCACAACCCTGTTTCATAGTTGATATTACCCTTAAAAATAAGGAAACAGTGCAGTGAAGAGTCTGAGGTCACAAAAGTAGTAGGTAGCAAACCCTGCTTCGTAGCCTGCATTCTTATCCTGTGATCTACAGCCGCTGTCCGTGGCAATCTATGACTTTCTGTGTTTTCACTTCCTGACATTGACATTACCTATTTATCTGTAACGCTGACACTCCTCTTCCTTTGCATCTTACTTGCCTCACTTTTCTGTTTCTAACACTATTGAATGGCTGGAGCAGCTGGCCTATCTTAATTAAAGAATCCAATGTGTGTTAAATACTCAGTTCAGTTCAGTCACTCAGTCATGTCTGACTCTTTGCAGCCCCATGAACTGCAGTATGCTGGGCCTCCCTGTCCATCACCAATTCCCGGAGTCCACCCAAACCCATGTTTATTTAGTCAGTGATGCCATCCAACCATCTCATCCTCTGTTGTCCCCTTCTCCTCCCACCCTCAATCTTTCCCAGCATCAGGGTCTTTGCCAATGAGTCAGCTCTTCGCATCAGGTGGCCAAAGTATTGGAGTTTCAGCTTCAACATCAGTCCTTCCAATGAACACTCAGGACTGATCTCCTTTAGGATGGACTGGTTGGATCTCTTTGCAGTCCAAGGGACTCTCAAAAGTCTTCTCCAGTGCCACAGTTCAAAAGCATCAATTCTTTGGTGCTCAGCTTTCTTCACAGTCCAACTCTCACATCCATACATGACCACTGGAAAAACCATAGCCTTGACTAGACGGACCTTTGTTGGCAAAGTAATGTCTCTGCTTTTTAATATGCTGGCTAGACTGGTCATAATTTTCCTTCCAAGGAGTAAGCGTCTTTTAATTTCATGGCTGCAATCACCATCTGCAGTGATTTGGGAGCCCAGAAAAATAAAGTCAGCCACTGTTTCCACTGTTTCCCCATCTATTTCCCATGAAGTGATGGGACCAGATGCCATGATCTTCATTTTCTGAGTGTTGAGTTTTAAGCCAATTACTCTCCTCTTTTACTTTCATCAAGAGGCTCTTTAGTTCTTTTCACTTTTTGCCATAAGGGTGGTGTCATCTGCATATCTGAGGTTATTGATATTTCTACCGGCAATCTTGATTCCAGTTTGTGCTTCTTCCAGCCCATTGTTTCTCATGATGTACTCTGCATATAAGTTAAATAAGCAGGGTGACAGTATACAGCCTTGATGTACTCCTTTTCCTATTTGGAACCAGTCTGTTGTTTCATGTCCAGTTCTAACTGTTGCTTTCTGTTCTGCATACAGATTTCTCAAGAGGCAGGTCAGATGGTCTGATATTTCCAGCTCTTTCAAAATTTTCCAGTTTATTGTTATCCACACAATCAAAGGCTTTGGCATAGTCAATAAAGCAGAAATAGATGTTTTTCTGGAACTCTCTTGCTTTTTCGATGATCCAACAGATGTTGACAATTTATCTCTGATAGATTGTCATTATTCCCTGAAAGTATTTTCTGTAAAAATATTTGTTTGTCCCTCTGATAGAAAGTAGTATACAGAATTACTTAAGATAGCAACTTTACTATTTAAATGTCGACAAAACAAATCTCTGAGAATTGAGGGAAACTTTTCACATGTCTGCCTGAGAATTTTGGTACATTGCTGGATGTTTTTGGCTTCATACAAGGTTATTGGGGCTTCCCCAGTGGCTCAGTGGGTAAAGAATCTGCCTGCAATGCAGGAGACACAGATGACTAGGGTTTAATCATTGGGTCAGGAAGATATCCTGGAGGAGGAAATGGCAACCCACTCCCGTATTCTTGCCTAGAAAATCCTGTAGGTAGAGGATCCTGGCAGGCTACAGTCCAAAGGGTCAAAGAGTTGGATACACTCAATCCAACTGAGCAACTAGGCACACACAAAGCTGTTAGACTTTTGTATGAAGCATATATCAAATTCTAAACTCTGTGACATGTGGGTGATTAAAAAGTTGCTTAAAAATTTAAAGATTCTTTCCATTTAGTTTGGTGTCACTCATGGTGATCCAGGTAGGTCTCTTACATCAAGTTTTTTCAACCAAGAGATTCTTGTTTTTGACAGACTTGAACAACAGACTGGTTCCAAATAGGAAAAGGAGTATGTCAAGGCTGTATACTGTCACCCTGCTTATTTAACTTATATGCAGAGTACATCATGAGAAACGCTGGACTGGAAGAAGCACAAGCTGGAATGAAGATTGCCGGGAGAAATATCAATAACCTCAGATATGCAGATGACACCACCCTTATGGCAGAAAGTGAAGAGGAACTAAAAAGCCTCTTGATGAAAGTGAAAGAGGAGAGCGAAAAAATTGGCTTAAAGCTCAACATTCAGAAAACGAAGATCATGGCATCCGGTCCCATCACTTCATGGGAAATAGGTGGGGAAACAGTGGAAACAGTGTCAGACTTTATTTTTTGCAGGCTCCAAAATCACTGCAGATGGTGGTTGCAGCCATGAAATTAAAAGACGCTTACTCTTTGGAAGAAAAGCTGTGACCAACCTAGATAGCATATTCAAAAGCAGAGACATTACTTTGCCGACTAAGGTCCATCTAGTCAAGGCTATGGTTTTTCCAGTGGTCATGTATGGGTGTGAGAGTTGGACTGTGAAGAAGGCTGAGCGCCGAAGAATTGATGCTTTTGAACTGTGGTGTTGGAGAAGACTCTTGAGAGTCCCTTGGACTGCAAGGAGATCCAACCAGTCCATTCTGAAGGAGATCAGCCCTGGGATTTCTTTGGAAGGAATGATGCTAAAGCTGAAACTCTAGTACTTTGGCCACCTCATGTGAAGAGTTGACTCATTGGAAAAGACTCTGATGCTGGGGGGGTTGGTGGCAGGAGGAGAAGGGGACGACCGAAGATGAGATGGCTGGATGGCATGACGGACTCGATGGACGTGAGTCTGAATGAACTCCGGGAAATGGTAATGGACAGGGAGGCCTGGTGTGCTGCGATTCATGGGTTTGCAAAGAGTCGGACACGACTGAGCGACTGAACTGAACTGAACTGAACTGAAGGCAAAAATGAAATGGAAGATCTGCTATGGATAAAAGTCCAGCCATTATCTTAATTTGTGGCAAGAAAACACAGAATTGAAATACCAACCTATTTTATTCACTGAATAAAAAGCTTGTGTTTTTTAGGATGTCTTGAATAAGTCAGTTATTCTTGAAAATTAAAATCAAATGCTTGAGGATCAAAGAAAAAGCAAAAATACCTCTTTATAATGTCACATCTCAGTCCCTGGGAATGATTTCTGAATTAAATGTTGGGATGTATTGTACTTGTGTATCTTTTCTACTACTGTAAAATATACCTGAGAACAATTTTTCTTCTATTTTTTTTTCCAGATGACAGAAATGATGCTCAAGACAGTAACTTAAGAGCCTTAATAGAAGAGCTGCCAGATACCCACTACTGCCTTCTCAAGTACCTTTGCCAGTTCTTAAGAAAAGTAGCCAAGCACCATTTGCAGAACCGCATGAATGTTCACAATCTTGCCACTGTATTTGGGCCAAATTGCTTTCAGTAAGTTGGTGAACTTTTGCTGTTAGTTTCATCACGTGTCCCCTTTTCCTTTACAACTGCCTAAAATTATTGCGATGCCGAAGCATATTTCGGACTAAGAAGTCAACCAGTTTATATTGGAGAAATAAATACCAATTTTTGAGAAGGAAGCTATGCCTTTTTATGAAACCATAATTTTTACTGTTTCAAAAAACTTTATTTAAAATTCTGGGAATTAGTATTACTTTCACTAAAAACATTTAAAAATCAGTTTTAAAAATTGATTAGAAAAAGAGGGAATTAATTTGATATAGTATGTAATTTTTTATAAATCATTGCTAATGGGTAGAAAGTAACAAGTGGAATATGTCAGTGACAGAAAAATGTAACTTCAGCTACATTTGTTTTCTAGGAATAGATTAGAAATAAACTAATCTCCTTGGTAGGTGCTATATCACTAGGCACAAGAACTTTTCATAAAGCTTTATATTTTCCTGTTATTTCTCAAAGGTGTTTAATCATTAATACACAAAATATGATCTTGAAAACCAGAGACTTTGTTTTTAGCTTTCCTATCAATATTTCTGATATCAAACACATTTCTTCCACTTATAAGGAAAGAGAAAGAACATTCACAGTTTAAAGCTCTGAGAAATTCTCATCAAGTTTTTTTTTTTTTTTTAATAGTATATCTTCTTATCCACTCCATTAATTTACAGACTCATTCAGCTGCATGGAACTAGTAATAGTACAATCTTCAGAATGACTAAATATAAACTCTAGCTTAGATCATAGTGACTACAGGGTTGTAAGATATTTACAGTCTTCTGTGGAGAAAAGTTCTACCTAAAACAACTATCTCCTTTGTAATGTTAGAGAGTACAGTGTTTATTGAGTATAGCACTAAGTGCTGTACTCATTTATCTGATTGAGTCCAAAGATACAGAAGTCGTTTATTTTGAAGTTCCCTTATTTAGAATAAGAAAAAAGTAGTTAGTTCAGTTCTTGTGACCACAGTTAGGTCAGTGACTATAGTCCATAAATGTTAATAAAAATCATTGGTAGAAAGTCTGCCATTTAAGGACAATTGAAATACTTTTCTTAATAACTTAGGCGAATACAATGTATACGTTGTATGGTCAGTAGAATGAGATGGTCAGTAGATGAGGAGGAGTTTTTTTCCAAAGGGGAAATCCTCATTAAAGGCTGTAAATTTTAGATACAAGGTGATATTTTTAAGAAATCTACAATCATAAAGCTGGAAGAAAATATACCAGTAATATATGATTGGTGTTCTGGATACTAGACTTCTAGGTGACTCTTAATTACTATGTTTTCACATGTAATTCCAGTTACAGGTTATTAAATTTAGTTGATTAGGTAATATTATCATTGTAAAATACTCAAACAGTGTAGAGGTATTTGAATAAAAAATATCCTCCCATTGCAACCTCTTCTCTCTAGAGAGAAAATTAGTAGCCGGGTGTGTATCCTTTTTGAACACAGCCATAAATATATTTTAAAATATGAATGGGATCAAGGTGTGTATACTGTGAAGCTTGATTGTTTTTATGGTAACACTAGAACTTTTAATGTCAAAAGATCTATATACCTCATTCTTTTAACTATTAGATAATGGGAATTTATTCTAACTTAGCTCTACCTCAATTGATGAAGGCTGAGGTTGTCAACTTTTGATATTAAAACAGAATTATAATGTACATCCTGAGAGTGATTCTTTATGTACATCTCTCTTACTGCTTTGTGGGAGTTCTTTAGGTCTTCTGGAAAATAATCTTTTGTCTGT
The DNA here is from genome assembly GCF_014754425.2 of Oryx dammah. NCBI lineage: Eukaryota > Metazoa > Chordata > Mammalia > Artiodactyla > Bovidae > Oryx > Oryx dammah. The sequence goes on from NW_024070187.1 coordinate 35,239,055, forward strand.
TATAAACATTGCGAACATTTTCTCCTATTCTGTTTGTCATTTAGTTTTATTTATGGTGCTTCATAAATTTTTAAAATTTTAATTTAATGTATCAACTCTTCCTCTTTTTGCTTATTAGGATTTAGGTCTTAATAATATTTCTAAATAATATTAATTATGTTCTCTTGCTTAATAGTGATATATCATAAAAATATTACAACACATATTTTTCTTTTGTCACATTTATAGACTTTATATGCTTAGGTTTTTGCTTTCTCTAGAATTATTTTTGTATGTATTGCATATGGATCCAGTTTGATTTTTCTTCAAATAGATAGCTAATTGTTACCAGATCATTCATTGAGTAGTACATCTCTTTGCTAATTTACAATACCAACTCAATCACATATTACTTTCCTGCATATATGCGTTTGTTTCTGGTGTTTGTATGGCTCCTTCCTGTTCTCCGTATCTAAACATTTACCCTTTAAGAGGAATTTTGGAGTCTCCATGGTAAGTGGTATCTCACTGTGGTTTTGATTTGCATTTCTCTGATGACTAATGACATTGAATATTTTCTTATATGCTTATTGATCATTTGTATATCTTTGGAAAAATGTCTGTTCAGATCCTCAGACCATTTTTAGTTAGATTTTTGTCTTTATGATTGAATTGTAAGAGTCCTTTGTATATTTTAGATATTAGTCCCTTATCAGATGTGTGATATGCATATATTTTCTCCTATGAGTTGTCTTCTCATTTTCTTAATTGTATCCTTTCAAACAGAAAATGTTTAATTTTGATAAAGTCCAATATATTTAATTTTTCTATGGTTACATATGCTTTTGGTATTGTATCTAAGGTTTTGCCTAACTTGTTAAGACTTTTTAGAAGAGCTTTATTGTTTTAACTCTTACACTTAAGTCTATGGAGCTAATTTGGAATTAGTTTTTGTGTGGTATAAGGAAGGAGTCCAGTTCCGTTCTTTTGCCTGTGGGTGTGCAGTTGTCCTAGTACCATTTGTTGAAAATTGAATTGTCTTGGCACTCTTGTCAGAAATTGGTTAACTATATTGTTAGGGCTTATTTATGCACTTTCAGTTTTATTTCATTGATATATGTCTATCCTTATGTGGTTACCATTCTGTCTTGATTCCTGTCACTTTTTAGTAAGTTTTGAATTCAAATAGTGTCCATCTTCCAACTTTGTTCTTTTTCAAGATTGCCCCTTTCGTTTCCATAATAATTGTAGGGTCATATTGTAAATTTCTTAAAAAAAAAAAAAAAAAAATATATATATATATATAGCCAGCTTGGATTTTGATAGGAATTCTGTTGAATCTGTAGGTCAATTTGGGGACTTTTATTGCTAGGTTCAGAGAAGGCACTGGCGACCCACTCCAGTACCCTTGCCTGGAAAATCCCATGGATGGAGGAGCATGGTGGCTGCAGTCCATGGGGTCACTAAGAGTCAGACACGACTGAGCAGCTTCACTTTCACTTTTCACTTTCATGCCTTGGAGAAGGAAATGGCAACCTACTCCAGTGTTCTTGCCTGGAGAATCCCAGGGACGGGGGAGCCTGGCGGGCTGCCGTCTGTGGGGTTGCACAGAGTTGGACATGACTGAAGTGACTTAGCATTGCTAGGTTAAGAATATTAAATCATCCAATCCATGAACATGGGATGTCTTTCTTTTTTATTTATTTTAATTGGAGGCTAATTACTTTATAATATTGTAGTAGTTTTTGCCATATATTCATATGAATCAGCCATGGGTGTACATGTGTTCCCCATCTTGATCCTCTCTCCCCTCTCCTTTACCATCCTATCCCTCAGGGTCATCCCAGTGCACCAGCCCTGAGAACCCTGTCTCATGCATCGAACCTGGACTGGCGATCTATTTCACATATGGTAATATACAGGTTTCAATGCTATTCTCTTAAATCATCCCACCCTGGCCTTCTCCCACAAAGTCCAAAAGTCTGTTCTTTACATCTGTGTCTCTTTTGCTGTCTCACATATAGGATCATCGTCACCATCTTTCTAAGTTCCATATATTTGCGTCAATATACTGTAGTGATGTTTTTCTTTCTGACTTACTTTGCTCTGTATAATAGGCTCCAGCTTCATCCACCTCATTAGAACTGATTCTAATGAGTTCTTTTTAATAACTGAGTAATAGTCCATTGTGTAAATCTACCATAGCTTTCTTTTTTTTCTTTCTTTTTTTTTGGAGGCTAATTACTTTACAATATTGTAGTGGGTTTTGCCATACATTAACATGAATCAGCCATGGGTTTACATGTGTTCCCCATCCTGAACTCCCCTCCCACCTCCCTTCCCATCCCATCCCTCTGGGTCATCCCAGTGCACCAGCCCTGAGCACCCTGTCTCAGGCATCAAACCTAGCCTGGTGATCTGTTTCAGATATCATAATATACATGTTTCAGTGCTATTCTCTCAGATTATCGCTTTCTCCCTCAGAGTCCAAAAGACTGTTCTATACATCTGAGTCTCTTTTGCAGTCTCGCATACAGGGTTATCATTACCATCTTTCTAAATTCCATATATATGTGTTGGTATACTGTATTGGTGTCTTTCTTTCTGGCTTACTTCACTCTGTATAATCAACTCCAGTTTCATCCATCTCATTAGAACTGATTCAAATGTATTCTTTTTAATGGCTGAGTAATACTCCATTGTGTGTATGTACCACCGCTTTCTTATCCATTCATCTGCTGATGGACATCTAGATTGCTTCCATGTACTGGCTATTATAAAGAGTGCTGAGATGAACATTGAGGTACACGTGTCTCTTTCAGTTCTCAGTGTGTATGCCCAGCAGTGGGATCGCTGGGTCATAAGGCAGTTCTATTTCCAGTTTTTTAAGGAATCTCCACACTGTTCTCCTTAGTGGCTGTACTAGTTTGCATTCCCATGAACAGTGTAAGAGGGTTCTCTTTTCTCCACACCCTCTCCAGCGTTTATTGTTTGCAGATTTTTGGATGACAGCCATTCTGACTGGGATGAGATGGTACCTCATCGTGGTTTTGACTTGCATTTCTCTGATAATGAGTGATGTTGAGCATCTTTTCATGTGTTTGTTAGCCATCTGTAGGTCTTCTTTGGAGAAATGTCTGTTTAGTTCTTTGGGTCATTTTTTGATTGGGTCATTTATTTTTCTGGAATTGAGCTGCAGGAGTTGCTTGTATATTTTTGAGATTAATTCTTTGTCAGTTGCTTCATTTCCTATTATTTTCTCCCATTCGGAAGGCTGTCTTTTCACCTTGCTTATAGTTTCCTTCCTTGTGCAAAAGCTTTTGAGCTTAATTAGGTCCCATTTGTTTATTTTTGCTTTTATTTCCATTACTCCGGGAGTTGGGTGATAGAGGATCCTGCTATGATTTATGTCAGAGAGTGTTTTGCCTATGTTTTCCTATAGGAGTTTCATAGTTTCTGGTCTTATGTTTAGATCTTTAATCCATTTTAAGTTTATTTTTGTGTATGGTGTTAGAAAGTGTTCTAGTTTCATTCTTTTACAAGTGGTTGACCAGTTTTCCCAGCACCACTTGTTAAAGAGATTGTCTTTTCTTCATTGCATATTCTTGCCTTCTTTGTCAAATATAAGGTGTCTGTAGGTGCGTGGATTTATCTCTGGGCTTTCTATTTTGTTCTATTGATCTATATTTCTGTCTTTGTGGCAGTACCATACTGTCTTGATGACTGCAGCTTTATAGTATAGCTTGAAGTCAGGCAGCTTGATTCCTCCAGTTCCATTCTTCTTTCTCAAGATTGCTTTGGCTATTTGAGGTTTTTTGTATTTCCATACAAATTGTGAAATTATTTGTTCTAATTCTCTGAAAAATACTGTTGGTAGCTTGATAGGGATTACATTGAATCTATAGATTGCTTTGGTAGTATACTCATTTTCACTGTATTGATTCATCCAATCCATGAGCATGGTATATTTCTCCATCTATTGGTGTCCTCTTTGATTTCTTTCATCAGTGTTTTATAGTTTTCTATATATAGGTGTTTGGTTTCTTTAGGCAGAATTATTCCTAAGTATTTTATTCTTTTTGTTGCAATGGTGAATGGAATTGTTTCCTTAATTTCTCTTTCTGTTTTTCTCATTGTTAGTGTATAGGAATGCAAGGGATTTCTGTTTGTTAATTTTATATCCTGAAACTTTACTATATTCATTGATTAGCTAAAGTAATTTTCTGGTAGAGTCTTTAGGGTTTTCTATGTAGAGGATCATGTCATCTGCAAACAGTGAGAGTTTTACTTCTTCTTTTCCAATCTGGATTCCTTTTATTTCTTTATCTTCTCTGATTGCTGTGGCCAAAACTTCCAAAACTATGTTGAATAGTAGTGGTACCCTTGTCTTGTTCCTGACTTTAGGGGAAATGCTTTCAGTTTTTCACCATTGAGGATAATGTTTGCTGTGGGTTTGTCACATATGGCTTTTATTATGTTGAGGTATGTTCCTTCTATTCTTGCTTTCTGGAGGGTTTTTATCTTAAATCGATCTTGAATTTTGTCAAAGGCTTTCTCTGCATCTATTGAGATAATTATATGATTTTTATCTTTCAGTTTGTTATGTGGTGTATCACATTGATTGATTTGCGAATCTTGAAGATTCGCATCCCTGGGATAAAGCCCATTTGGTCATGATGTATGATCTTTTTAATATGTTGTTGGATTCTGTTTGCTAGAATTTTTTTAAGGATTTTTGCATCTATGTTCATCAGTGATATTGGCCTGTAGTTTTCTTTTTTTTGGCGTCTTTGTCTGGTTTTGGTATCAGGGTGATGGTGACCTCATAGAATGAATTTGGAAGTTTACCTTCCTCTGCAATTTTCTGGAAGAGTTTGAGTAGGATAGGTGTTAGCTCTCCTCTGAATTTTTGGTAGAATTCATCTGTGAAGCCATCTGGTCCTGGGCTTTTGTTTGCTGGAAGATTTCGGATTACGGTTTCAATTTCTGTGCTTGTCATGGGTCTGTTAAGATTTTCTACTTCTTCCTGGTTCAGTTTTGGAAAGTTATACTTTTCTAAGTATTTGTCCATTTCTTCCAAGTTGTCCATTTTATTGGCAAATAGTTGCTAATAGTAGTCTTTTATGATCCTTTGTATTTCTGTGTTGTCTGTTGTGATCTCTCCATTTTCATTTCTAATTTTGTTGATTTGATTCTCCTCCCTTTGTTTCTTGATAAGTCTGGCTAATGCTTTGTCTATTTTATTTATCTTCTGAAAGAACCAGCTTTAGGCTTTGTTGATTTTGGCTATGGTCTCCTTTGTTTCTTTTGCATTTATTTCTGCCCTATTTTTTAGAATTTCTTTCCTTCTACTAACCCTGGGGTGCTTCATTTCTTCCTTTTCTAGTTGCTTTAGGTGTAGAGTTAGGTTATTTATTTGATTTCTCTCCTTTTTCTTGAGGTAGGCTTGTATTGCTATGAACCTTCCCTTAGCACTGCTTTTACTGAATCCATAGGTTTTGAGTTGTTTTCATTTTCATTCGTTTCTATACATATTTTGATTTCTTTTTGATTTCTTCTGTGATTTGTTGGTTATTCAGAAGTGTGTTATTTAGCCTCCATATGTTTGAATTTTTAATAGTTTTTTTCCTGTAGTTGATATCTAATCTTACTGCATTGTGATAAGAAAAGACGCTTGAGATGATTTCAATTTTTTTGAATTTGCCAAGGCTAGATTTATGGCCCAGGATGTGATCTATCTTGGAGAAGGTTCTGTGTGCACTTGAGAAAAAGGTGAAATTCATTGTTTTAGGGTGAAACGTCCTATACATATCAATTCGGTCTAACTGGTCCATTGTATCATTTAAAGTTTGTGTTTCCTTGCTAATTTTCTGTTTAGTTGATCTATCCATAGGTGTGAGCGGGGTATTAAAGTCTCCCACTATTATTGTGTTATTGTTAATTTCTCCTTTCATACTTGTCAGCATTTGCCTCACATATTGCGGTGCTCCTATGTTGGGTGCATATATATTTATAATTGTTATATCTTCTTCTTGGAGTGATCCTTTGATCATTATGTAGTGTCCTTCTTTTTCTCTTTTCACAGCCTATATTTCAATGTCTATTTTATCTGATATGGGTATTGCTACTCCTGCTTTCTTTTGGTCTCCATTTGCTTGGAATATCTTTTCCAGCTCTTCATTTCAGTCCGTATGCGTCCCTAGGTTTGAGGTGGGTCTCTTGTAGACAGCATATATAGGGGTCTTGTTTTTTGTATCCATTCAGCCAGTCTTTGTCTTTTGGTTGGGGCATTCAACCTATTTACATTTAAGGTAATTATTGATAAGTATGATCCCATTGCCATTTACTTTGTTTTTTGGGGGGTTCAAGTTTATACATCTTTCCTGTGTTTCTTGTCTAGAGAAGATCCTTTAAGATTTGTTGAAGAGCTGATTTGGTGGTGCTGAATTCTCTCAACATTTTTTGTCTGTAAAGCATTTGATTTCTCCTTCATATCTGAATGAGATCCTTGCTGGGTACAGTAATCTGGGCTGTAGGTTATTTTCTTTCATCACATACCTAAAAGTATGTCCTGCCATTCCCTCCAGGCCTGAAGAGTTTCTATTGAAAGATCAGCTGTTATTCTTATGGGAATCCCTTGTGTGTTATTTGTTGTTTTTCCCTTGCTGCTTTGTTTGATCTTTGTTAATTTAGTTAATATATGTCTTGGGGTGTTTCACCTTGGGTTTATCCTGTGTGGGGCTCTCTGGGTTTCTTGGACTTGGGTGGCTATTTCCTTCCCCATTTTAGGGAAGTTTTCAACTATTATCTCCTCAAGTATTTTCTCATGGCCTTTCTTTTTGTCGTCTTCTTCTGGGACGCCTATGATTCGAATGTTGGGGTGTTTAACATTGTCCCAGAGGTCTCTGAGGTTGTCCTCATTTCTTTTAATTCTTTTTTCTTTTTTCCTCTCTGTTTCCTTTATTTCCACCATTCTATCTTCCACCTCACTTATCTTATCTTCTGCCTCAGTATTCTACTGTTGTTGCCCTCCAGAGTGTTTTTAATGTCATTTATTGCATTATTCATTATTGATTGACTCTTTTTTATTTCTTCTTGGTCCTTGTTAAACTTTCCTTGCATCTTCTCAATCCTTGTTTCCAGGCTATTTATCTGTAAGTCCATTTTGTTTTCAAGATTTTGGATCATTTTTACTATCATTATTCTGAATTCTTTTTCAGGTAGACTCCCTATTGCCTCCTCTTTGGTTTGGTTTGGTGGGCATTTATCATGTTCCTTTACCTGCTGAGTATTTTTCTGCCTTGTCATCTTGTTTAGATTTCTGTGTTTGGGGTGGCCTTTCTGTATTCTGGCAGTTTGAGGTTTTTCTTTATTGTGGAGATTCCTCTGTTTGGGTGGGGTTGGATGAGTGGCTTGTCAAGGTTTCCTGGTTAGGGAAGCTTGTGTCAGTGTTCTGGTGGGTGGAGCTCGATTTCTTCTCTGGAGTGCAACGAAGTGTCCAGTAATGAGTTTTGAGATGTTTAGGGGTTTGGTGTGACTTTGGGCAGCCTGTATATTAAAGCTCAGGGCTATGTTCCTGCTTTGCTGGAGAATTTGCATGGTATGTCTTGCTCTGGAACTTGTTGGCTCTTGAGTGGAGCTTGGTTTCAGTGTTAGGTATGGATGCTTTTGGATGAGCTCTTATTGATAAATGTTCCCTGGAGTCAGGGGTTCTCTGGTTTTCTCAGATTTTGGACTTAAGCCTCCTATCTCTGGTTTTCAGACTTATTCTTACAGTAGCCTCAAGACTTCTCCATCCATACAGCACTGATGATAAAACATCTAGGTTAATGGATAAAAGATTCTCCACAATGAGGGACATCCAGAAAGGTTTGCTGAGTTACATGGAGAAGAGAGGAGGGAGGAGGGAGACAGAGGTGATCAGGAAGAGAAGAAGGGGAATCAAAAGGGGCGAGAGCAATCTAGCCAGTAGTGCTCTCCACAGCCTGGAACACTCAGAGAGGTTCACGGAGTTACACAGAGAAAAGAAGAGGGAGGAAGGAGATAGAGGTGACCAGGAGGAGATGAGGAGGGTCAAAAGGAGAGAGACAGATCTAGCTAGTAATCAGTTCCGTAAGTGTTCTCTATGGCCTGGAATACCCAAAGAGATTCACAGAGTTAAGAAGAGAAGAGAAGGGGGAGGGAGGAGATAGAGGTGACCTAGGGGAGAAAAAGAAGAGTCAAAAGGGGGAGAGGGCAATCAAGCCAGTAATCACACTCCTAAGTAAAAATGGGTACTGAAGATTGGATTCTTAAAGGTACAAAATTAATAACAAATACCAAAAAGTGAAGATTAAAAATCTAGAGTAGAGGTTAGACTCTCAAAAATACATTAAAAAAACAAAATCACAAAAATTATAAAATATATATATGAAATTTGCTTTTAAAATAGGGTATTTTTTGCAAGGTAATAGTAGGTTATAAAAATAAATATTAAAGAAGTAATAGAATACTTAATTTTAAAAAGTAAACATTTAAAAAATGATAATAGTAAAAATATATCTATGAATTTATCTGGAGCTGTTGCAGGCAGTGTGGAATCAGTTCAGTTTCAGATAGTTCCTTGTTCTAGCTTATACTTCTCAAGATCTATAGGCCCCTTCCAATGTACTCAGTGCTAACTACAGGGTTTTAACTGTTGCACCTGTCACTTCCAAAGTGGTTCCCTCTGTTTATTTTGGCTTCTTCTGTTTGCAGGTCTCTTCAGTGTCTAATTTCTGCCCTGACACAAGGGGGCAAAGGTGGTCACTTATTTAGCCTCACTTGTTCAGTCGTGCTATGGGGAGGGAGGAACACAGCAAACAAATTATCACTGGCGTGTGTGGGGAGTGCTCGCAGTGTCTCAGCTACACTGGGTTTGCCCCCAGCGTGTGTGCTTTCCCAGTCTACACTGCTCAGGCTCCAGGTTGCTCTGCCGGGGACCTGTCTGTGGTGGGCCCCGGCTTGCATGATGCCCTTTCCAGGTCTACGCCACTCAGGTTCAGGTTCTCGGGTACTCCACAAAGGCGCAGACTTGGTTGGGCCTGCGTTTCGTGCCCTTCCCAGGTCCAGGCAGCTCAGGCAGCCAGGTGTTTAGCGAGCGCACACTCCCCAGGTGTGGTGCGTCTTATCACCTCCCCTGTCCCAGCTACTCAGTTTCCTGGGAGCACCATCTCAGGTGTGCCCTGTGTCTCTTCTTCGGAGCTGATCTCTGGCTGCAACCCTCCCGGCGGGTGTCAACCATTCAGGATCCCAGGAAGACTTGGTTAGCAACTGGGAGCCTGCTTGCAGTTTGGTAGAGGATGCTGTCTCTTGAGACCCAAATGCCACTCGCCTGTTTCTCTGCCTCTGATGGGGCATGGGCCAGTCCACAGCCAGCTTGCTCTCCTCTGGTATTCGCTCAGTCCTTTGTTCTGTGAGCAGGCCCGGCAGTGCTTTAGGTTAGGGCTTTTTGCGGGAAAGTTCTCTGTCTGTCTCTCTCTCTGGCTATCCCACAGTTTGGGTTGCTATCTCAGTTACCTCCCTCAGATTACCCTCAGGGCATTCAGGCCCGGTCCTTACCCTAAGCAATGAAACCCGTGCCTCCCTGTTCAGCCCCCACTTGGTGGTGGCGGATGCCTATTCTGGTTTCTAAGACAAGTACAAGTCCTCCTAAAGAATGTTATTGTTAGAGATTAGAAGAAATTTCTTTTTCCAAGTGTTGATAATTATTAAAATGGGTACTGGATTTTCAGTGGTCTGGATAACATGGCATTATAAAAGAAAGTTATTCTAGTCCTTGTTCTGTGATTTGGTAGGTTTGACTTTCTGCTTTGTTTTTCTGTTAAGTTTTCTGTAAAATGGGACCTACAGAATTTGCTTTGAAACTTAAGTGAGACCATAAGAGAAAGTCCTGGTGCCTACTAGATAACTGGTAAAATGGTATTGAAGTATATGTACAGTTAACTGAGCACATTTGCAGTTGCATTAAGGGAAAGATCGGGTTTTATACATTTTGCCATCATACCAAGCTGAATGAATTGGGCTCCTTAGAAACAATACAAGAGGCATGACATTCTTTTTACTTCATTTGTCTTAGTTTTTACTTTCTTCTGAAATATATTATTTCTTAGAGTATTGAATATGTCTTTTAATATTTAAGGAAGATATTTTTTCTTATCTAGTAAAACGTCTAAATGCAAACCCAACTTCTTCAAATTATTAGACATATATTTCGTGACCTCCCCTAGATTGCCTTGGTATTTACCAACCTCCAGGACCAATCTACCACCAGGGATTGATTTTTTTCTTTTTTTAAGTTTTGGGTTTTTAAAATTTATTGTGTTATTTACTTTTGGCTTCACCTGGTCTTCATTGCTGCACACAGGGACTACTCTCAGGCTGGGGTGTGCTGGCTTCTCTTGTTTTGGAGCATGAGCTCCTGGCAGGCGGGCTCAGTAGTTGTAGCTTGTGGGCTTAGTTGCCCTGCGGCATATGGAATCTTTCCAGGGTAGGGGTCAAACTCATATCCTGTGCATTGGCAGGTGAATTCTTAACGCCTGTACCACCAGAGAAGTCCACAGATTGATTTTTCACCTGCTTTGGGAATGCTGGGTCCTTTCCTTGGCTTCTGCCTTGCAGTTGAGCCAAACAGCCACCTGCCCATAGCTTCCCCCATCACTTCTGGGCCCTGGACTAGGATTTGAATTCTTGATGGGCTGGATAAAGTAAATCTTGAAAATCTAGAACAGTTAAATCTCTCTGAATGAACCATAGTATTGGGGAACAGGACTAAGGAGGAAACCAGGTAGATGCCTACTTTCTCCCTTCTGTGGAATCCTCCATCCCATAGCCTCTCTCCCCTTGTATCCCATTGAGTGAATTCCAGGTTCTCAAACACAGCATCTTTTAAATGAACTTTGTGTGTCTTGGTGTTCTTGTGAAATAGCTATGCACATTGTTTATTGTTTGACATCCCCACTTGCTTCCTTTTCCTCACCTTTGCTGACCTGTCCCCTACTTCAAAGTAGTCTACTAACATCCCCATCCTTGCCTCAGTCTCAGGTGTTTTTTGTTTTGTTTGTTTTTGTTGAGAATCTGCTCTAAAGCACTGTGTACCTAAAGACCCAGCAGGCTGTAACAATTCAGGAAGAAAAGTATTTTCTTTAGATATGGTGAGGCTATTGTACTTTAAGAATTTTAAAGAATTATGTTGACTATGCATGATTTTTTTTTTCACATTCCAGCTTTGGAACCTGATTTCCTCATAAACAGCAACTCTACTATAAACGGAGAAGGCAATGGCACCCCACTCTAGTACTCTTGCCTGGAAAAATCCCATGGGCGGAGGAGCCTGGTAGGCTGCAGTCCATGGGGTCTCGAAGACTCGGACACGACTGAGCGACTTCACTTTCACTTTTACTTTTTCATGCATTGGAGAAAGAAATGGCAACCCACGCCAGTGTTCTTGCCTAGAGAATCCCAGGGAAGGTGGAGCCTGGTGGGCTGCCGTCTATGAGGTTGCACAAAGTCAGACACGACTGAAGCTACTAGCAGCAGCAGCAGCAGCCTCTATAAACATTTTACTTCTTCACTATTATTACATGAATCCTTTGAGTTTGGGGGCTTTCCCAGTTCTCAGACCGTAAAGAATCCTCCTGCAATGCAGGAGACCCCGTCCCCATCCTTGGGTTGGGAAGATCCTTGGAGAAGGGAGTGGCTAACTACTCTATTTTTCTTGTTTGGAGCATTCCATGGGCAGAGGAGCTTGGCGAGCTACAGTCCATGGGGTCACAAAGAGTCAGGAACAACTGAGTGAATAACACTTATCACTTTCACTTTTGACTTTGAAGTTTCCTTTGAGAAAAAGTGTTCAAAACTGAGAATGATATTAGGAAAATCTAAATATTTGTATTTAATCTTACTTAGAGTTAATTTTAAAATCTGTCTGTTAAATAGACATTGATGAAGAGACCAAATACCCTCTAATGATGTTCTTACTGAGAGTTTGGGGGGGTTAATATTCTTCACATTTTGCATTAAACTCATTGTGTAGACCCTTGGTGTTAAACCAGTAGTATACACTCAGTTTCCATCATTTAAGAAAATCAATAACATCAAAATATCTAGTAATTAAAACAGATCTGCTGATTTCTATGGATAAGTAAGCCATTTTGATCAAATTCTACCTCATCCCTTTGCTTTCCTTGCTTTTTGTCTAGAGAGCTATAAATTAATTCCATCCTTTGAAACAAATATTTAAATGTTAATATGTTAATCAGTAATATTATACGTCTTTCTGATGCTCAAAGAGATAAATCAATCTTAGATTTTAAATGATAAGGCCTTCCAAATGTGCTTCTGAGATATCATGTTTTTGTTTAGAGGCAGCATCAAAATAGTCTTAAAACTGTTATTAGTTCAGTTAAGTTGCTCTATCATGTCTTGACCTTTTGTGAACCTATGGACTGCAGCACTCCAGGCCTCCCTGTCCATCACCAACTCCCGGAGTTTACTCAAACTCATGTCCATTGAGTCGGTGATGCCATCCAGCCATCTCATCCTCTGTTGTCCCCTTCTCCACCTGCTTTCAGTCTTTCCCAGCATCAGTGTCTTTTCCAATGAGTCAGTTCTTCACATCAGGTGGCCAAAGTATTGGAGATTCAGCTTCAACATCAGTCCTTCCAATGAATATTCAGGACTGATTGCCTTTAGGATGGACTAGTTGGATCTGCTAGCAGTCCAAGGAACTCTCAAGAGTCTTCTCAACACCACAGTTCAAAAGCATCAATTCTTTGGCACTCACTTCTTTATAGTTCAACTCTCACATCCACACGTGACTACTGGAAAAACCATAGCTTTGACTAGAGGAACCTTTGTTGGCAAAGTAATAGCTCTGCTTTTTAATATGCTGTCTAGGGTGGTCATAACTTTTCTTCCAAGGAGTAAGCCTCTTTTAATTTCATGGCTGCAATCACCATCTGCGGTGATCTTGGAGCCCCCCAAATAAAGTCTCTCACTGTTTCCCCATCTATTTGCAATGAAGTGATGGGACTGGATGCTATGATCTTAGTTTTCTGAATGTTGAGTTTTAATTCAACTTTTTCACTCTCCTCTTTCCCTTTCATCAAGAGGCTCTTTAGTTCTTCTTTGCTTTCTGCCATAAGGTTGGTGTCATCCCCATATCTGAGGTTATTGATATTTCTCCAGGCAATCTTGATTCTAGCTTCTGCTTCATCCAGCCCAGCATTTCTCATGATGTACTCTGCATATAAGTTAAATAAGCAGGGTGACAATATACAGCCTTGATGTTCTCCTTTTCCTATTTGGAACCAGTCTGTTGTTCCATGTCCAGTTCTAACTGTTGCTTCCTGACTTGCATACAAATTTCTCAGAAGGCAGGTCAGGTGGTCTGGTATTTCCATCTCTTTCAAAAATTTCCACAGTTTGTTGTGATCCACACAGGCAAAGGCTTTGGATAGTCAGTAAAGCAGAAATAGATGTTTTTCTGGAACCCTCTTGCTTTTTCGATGATCCAGTGGATATCGGCAATTTGATCTCTGCTTCCTCTTCCTTTTCTAAATCCAGCTTGAACATCTGGAAGTTCATGGTTAACATACTGTTGAAACCTGGCTTGGAGAATTTTGAGCATTACTTTACTAGTGTGTGAGATGAGCACAATTGTGCAGTAATTTGAACATTCTTTGACATTGTCTTTCTTTGGGATTGGAATGAGAACTGACCTTTTCCAGTTCTGTGACCACTGCTGAGTTTTCCAATTTTACGGGCATGTTGAGTGCAGCACTTTAAAACCATCATCTTTTAGGATTTGAAATAGCTCAGCTATAATTCCATCACCTCCACTATTTATTTATTTATTTATTTATTTTCATTAAATGTCTCTATAAACATTTTTTTTTTCAGATTTTGTTTTATTTATTTATTTATTTATTTTAACTTTACAATATTGTATTGGTTTTGCCATACATCAACGTGAATCCACCATGGGTAGTGATGCTTCCTAAGGCCCACTTGACTGCATCCCAGGATGTCTGGCTCTAGGTGAGTATTGCACCATCATAGTTATCTGGGTCATGAGATCTTTTTTGTATACTTCTTCTATGTATTCTTGCCACCTCTTCTTAATATCTTCTGCTTCTGTTAGGTCTATACTATTTCTGTCCTTTATTGTCCATTTTTGCATGAAATGTTCCCTTGGTATCTCTAATTTTCTTGAAGGCATCTCTAGTCTTTCCCATTCTATTGTTTTCCTCTATTTCTTTGCACTGTTCACTGAGGAAGGCTTTCTTATCTCTCCTTGCTATTCTTGGAACTCTGCATTCAAATGTGTATATCTTTTTTTTTCTCCTTTTCTTTTCACTTCTCTTCTTTTCACAGCTATTTGTAAGCCCTCCTCAGACAGCCATTTTGCTTTTTTGCATTTCTTTTTCTTTGGGATGGTCTTGATTCCTCTCTCCCCTACAATGTCACAAACCTCTGTCCATACTTCATCAGGCACTCTGTCTATCAGATGTAATCCCTTGAATCTATTTGTCACTTCCACTGTGTAATCATAAGGGATTTGATACCTGAATGGTCTAGTGGTTTTCCCTACTTTCTTCAACTTAAGTCTGAGTTTGGCAATAAAGAGTTAATCATCTAAGCCACAGTCAGCTCCCAGTCTTGTTTATGCTGACTGTATAGAACTTCCCCATCTTTCTGCAAAGAATATAATCAATCTGATTTCAGTATTGACCATCTGGTGATGTCCATGTGTAGAGTCTTCTCTTGTGCCATTGGAAGAGGGTGTTTGCTATGACCAGTGCGTTCTCTTGGCAAAACTCTATTAACCTTTGTCCTGCTGCTTTCTGTACTCCAAGGCCAAATTTGCCTGTTACTCCAGGTATCTCTTGACTTCCTATTTTTGTATTCCAGTTCCCTATAATGAAAAGCACATCTCTTTGGGGTGTTAGTTCTAGCAGGTCTTCATAGAAGTGTTCAACTTCAGCTTCAGCATTACTCGTTGGGGCATAGACTTGGATTACTGTGATATTGAATGGTTTGCCTTGGAAATGAACAGAGATCATTCTGTTGTTTTTGAGATTGCATCCAAGTACTGCATTTTGGACTCTTGTTAACTGTGATGGCTATCCCATTTCTTCTAAGGGATTCTTGCCCACAGTAGTAGATATAATGGTCATCTGCGTTAGATTCACCCGTTCCAGTCCATTTTATCCATCCGCTGATATCTAAAATGTCGGCATTCGCTCTTGCCTTCTCCTGTTTAACCACTTCCAATTTGTCTTGATTCATGGACCTAACATTCCAGGTTCCTATGCAATACTACTCTTTACAGCATCGGACTTTGCTTCTATCACCAGTCACATCCACAACTGGGCGGTGTTTTTGCTTTGGCTCTGTCTCTTCATTCTTTTTGGAGTTATTTTTCCATTGATCTCCAGTAGCATACTGGGCACCTCCCAACCGGGGGAATTCATCTTTCAGTGTCCTATCTTTTTGCCTTTTCATACTGTTCATGGGGTTCTCAAGACAAAAATGCTGAAGTGGTTTGCCATTTCCTTCTCCAGTGGACCACATTTTGTCAGAACTTTCCACCATGACCCATCCATCTTGGGTAGCCCTACAGGGCATGGCTCATAGTTTCATTGAGTTACACAAGGCTGTGTTCCATGTGATCAGATTGGTTAGTTTTCTATGATTGTGATTTTCATTCTGTCTGCCCACTGATGGAGAAGGATAAGAGGCTTATGGCAGCTTCCTGATGGGAGACACTGACTGAGGGGGAAACTGGGTCTTGTTCTGATGGGCAGGGCTGTGCTCAGTAAATCTTTAATCCAATTTTCTGTTGATGGAAGGAGCTGTGTTCCCTCCCTGCTATTTACCTGGGGCCAAACTATGGTGGAGGTAATGAGGATAATGGCGACCTCCTTTGAAAGGTCCCATGCATGGACTGCTACACTCAGTACCCCCAACACTGCAGCAGGCCACCGCCGACCCATGCCTCCGCCAGAGACTCCTGGACAGTTTCGGGCAAATCTGGGTCAGTCTCTTATGGGGTCACTGCTCCTGTCTCCTAGGTCCTCATGTGCACAAGCTTTTGTTTGTGCCCCCCAAGAGTCTATTTCCCAGTCCTGTGTAAGTTCTGGCAGCTCTATGGTGGGGTTAATGGCGACTTCTTCCAAGACGGCTTACGCCATACCCAAGTCTGCTGCACCCAGAGCCCCTGCCTCTGCAGCAGCCCACTGCTGACCTGTACCTTGGCAGGAGACACTCAAACACAGGTCTGTCCCACTTGCCGTGGGGACTCTGGGTCCTGGTGTGCAAAAGGTTTGTTTGAGCCCTCTGAGCGTCTCTGGCTGGAATGGGGTTTGATTCTAAATGCAAATTTGCCCCTCCTACCATCTTGCTGGGGCTTCTCCTTGACCTCTTTCAAATCTTTCAGAAAAATAACACAGTAAGTTAGTGGTACCAAGTCAATAACTCATAACCTATGGTTACATGATGTGTGTGTGCATATGTGTGTAATTAGGTATTTGGACTGCATCAATTAATATTATATGAGTTCAGCTAAATTTGTAGACATAAACAGATAAGCCTAACAATATTGGCATCATCCTATCTTCTACTGCTATTAAGCAACTTTGGTTGGTTGGTGGCCTAAATGTTACTTTTGGGAAATTGGTAATTCGGATTGAAAAATGTAGATAGTTGGTCTTTTGAAAAATTAAGCCCAAGCCCTAGTCTCATATATTCATAGCCTGTTAACATAACTGTTTGTAAAATCCAAGCCATTCATATAATTTTTAGCACAATTGTATATATCATCATCATCATCTATAAACATGTTTTTTAGCAATTAAAGAGTGGATAATTGGAGAATTTGGTCTTCCTCTGATGAAACCTGAACCTGCCTCTTCCCTGGCTATTTCATTGCCTGAACTTCTGTATTATCAAGCCCTCATCACTTCTAATTGTGATAATTAACTTTCCAGTTGCCTTTTTTTCCAAAATGGGTATATTCATTTTATATTATGAAGGTAACATATATTAATTAAAAAAAACTTTTTTCCTACCCCAAAGCCACAAATATAGGGATGAAAATGAAAATCATCCATAATCTATACCCAGATTCAGTCACTGTTCATACTTTGGTTTACATGCTTCCATATTCTTTTCTCTGCATGCTCACATATGTATTTGTGTTTGTTTGGTTAAAGATGGGGTAGTATATTAATACTTTATAACCTTTATTTAAAAACTTAATGTCATCTATGGTGGCATTTTTCCATACTTGTAATTTTACCTCATCATTTCTAAGGACCACATAGTGTTCTGATCTTTTGATCAATATGCTTTACTTAAGCCATCCCTATAAATGGCATTTCAGAATTTTTTTCTCAGCAAAAATAATAATAGGTAACATTTACTGAGTGTTTACTAAGTTCCTAGCAATGTTCTGGGTGCTTTTTTTTGTTTGCCTATTTTATTCTTAAAATGGTATGAGGCAATTGCTATTATTGTTTCTGCTCATAAAGAAACTGAAGCACAGAAAGTTTGACTTGCCGAAGATCACATGGGTAGGAAGAGGATTGCGTCAGAAGTCTAAATCCAGACAGTCTGGCTCCTCGATTCCAAGCTCTTAATCACCACTCAGTAACTCTTTCCCCTATAAACAGCATTGCAGAGACTATTCTTGAACATACATTTTTCACACTTCACTAATTATTTTCTTTGAATGTACTTTTGGAAGTGGACTTGCCTAGTCAAAGAATATTTGTATCATCAAATTTTTTTTCATTGAGAGCTTATACCAGTTCATGCTGGAGCAGCCACCTCCAAATGTGTTCCCATTCCCACACCTTCTCCAATACTGATGTTATTATTCTTTTTCATATTTTTCAATATAATAAGTGAATATTATTTCTCATAAAGAATTTTATGTGTTTATTGTGAGGTTTAACCTATTTAAGCTTGATTCCCCATACAGCTTTTCTTCTATGAATTGCCTTTTTTTCAGTTTTTCTAAGCTAGTGGGAATTTTCTTTCAGGTAACTGATTTGTAAGAGTTCCTTTTGTAGTACAGCTATTACTCTATTGTTATATATTGAAAATACTCACACCTTATAATTCACATTTGAACCTCATAATTCTCTTTACCATAAAGTTTAAAATTTTTATTATCCTGTATGTCAATTTGTGTTGTTTGGGTTTGGTATTATCCATAAAAGACCTTCTACATCAAAGTTGTAAGTATATTTACTTATATTGTCTCAGTATTTTTGCAGTATTGTATTTTCATAATTACATCTTGAACATATTTGGATATTAGAAATGGTATGGTATGGAAATCTAAAATTATTAAATATTCTCCTATATTTTATCTCAACATATTTATAATTTTTAAAATATTTAGGTACTGAATTCACTTAATAGTTAAAAGAATGAGTAATATAAACATTTTTACTTTTAAAATGGTATTCTTCCACTTCAGTTTTCTTTTTCAAGATTTTCCTGGGTAATTATAAGCGTATATTCCCCCATAATATCAGAATATTTTTCTAGATTAAGAAATTTCCATTGATTTTTAATCAGGTATAGTTGAAATATTTAATGTTGCACCATTAATTCAGTAAAATGACATATCTCCCCATTTAGTCCAATTTTTACTTACATATTTTTTCCTAAAATTGAAGATGCATGGAAAAAATATGTAAAGTTGTCAAATATACAGTGAAAAATCCAGTAATCCCAGGTAATACCAGAAATGCTTACTTTAAATGTATTACCTATTTTTCATACCTCTGAAAGAAAATTCAATTTATTAATGCCATGGCTGCTGTCTGTAAGATTTCAAGTAAAAACTAGTACCATATGTCTTGCTTGAGCAAATCTTAAAAATAACTATTGACCTTTTAAACTTTTGTCATCATCTTTCAGTAATGACAAGCAACAGATTTAGGCACACATGCAAAAATATATAAATATCTGCATTGAGGCATATTTCCTAGCTGTTGACAAAATTCAGTGACAAATTTATATTCTCAGCATTACATGTGGGCGTGTGTATGTACACTTATATAATAATCTCCAGAATTATCTTATACCCTCATATCTACCTTCTGTGTGTGCAGGTTCTTTTTTTCGCTTTAGTCATAGAGGAGCAGAATTCTATGAGTCCCTCTGTTATTAACTTAGCTTTGTGACTTGAAACAGTCATTTAACTTTTCTCACCTTCTATTTGCTATTAGGTGATAAATGAATTTCTTTTCAGCATTATGATTTTGTTGTGACTTTAGGTTTCTAGAATTTTTATATATTTGGCAAATTTATTAATTTACCAAATTTTTTTGAGTACATACTATGTACTAGCAGACCATGTGCCAGCTCTTGGCAAAACAACATGGTTCAGACCCTCAGGGAGCTTGTACTCTCTGGGGGAACAGAGAGAGTCCTTAAATAATTATTGAATTACAGTTGTGATAAGTGTTGCAGTGAGGTTTGTAATAGAGATCCCAATCATGTGAATATATGAGTGTGTATGCCAGGGCAGTGGCTTGTGACTCATTCAAATTGAGCTGACTTAGAGTTCTCTCTCCCTTTTAGTGTTCTCAGCATCCTCCACGTTCTCTTCATTTCCTCTTTGATTTTGATAACTTCTTAACTGGTTTTCCTTTTCCCTCTCACTCATACAGTCCAAATCCACACTGTTAATAAATTACCTATTTGAAATATAAATCAGATCCCTTCTCTTATTTCCAAGACTTTAATTCAAGGATATTTCTTTTCTCCACCATGACATTCAGTCTTTAAGTGATTTGGTCCATAATTTCTTGTGCAGCCTCTCTTCTTCTCCTACTACTTCCCAAGAATTATCCATTAGGGATCAAGAGGTAAGAAGCTGTGATTAGATAAGAGTAAAATCTGGCTGAGCTGGAGTTTGGAAGTCATTCATTGTCTTCTTGAAGACAAACTGGACAGACTGTTCAAGAACAGTGGCATGCTGGGAAGTTTCTATACTAAATGATGAGAAAAAACATTTGGAGAGATAAGAGGAATATAAGCTAGTGAAGCATCACCAAAGCCAAAGAAAATGGAATTTCAGGAAATAATGAACTATAGAAAGGGATCAAGGAGAAAGAGAACTAAGAAAAGTATCCTGGATATGCAGATATAATGATCATTTGCTTCATTCATTGTTTACACATAATACTTCTTACTGTTAACAAAAGAACAATCTTCAGAATAACACTATTAAGAAAATATTATGAGAAGCATAAAAATAAGTCTACCTCTGGAATGAGGAAAAAACCCTCTGTTTGTAGAATGAGTAGTCATTTTAAGATGTATTAATGTAAATTATGACCGGCTGAATTTTTCAACTTGGATTTTTAAACTTAAAATTTTTAAGCTTCTCAGCTTTTTACCGTAACTTACAGTCTTTGTTAAATTTGTCATGTCTCCTCTAAAGTTTCTATTAGATAACAAAAGTTGGGGAATGCAGGTAGGTTTGTTGTCAAAGTAGAATGTAAATGATGGAGGACTTAGCATTTGATGAGTTCTCTAGCATCTGTGATTGGATAACATGTTGATTGGAATATATTTGTTTCAGATTGAGCTCAGGTAGAATGTCACATCACTTTGGTTTTTAAAGATTTAACAGTTACAGTTGGAAAAAACAGAGAGAGACCCTGTTCATCATTAAAGACAAACTTGTGATATGATATCTCATTCTTCTTAATGTAGCTGCTGCTGCTGCTAAGTCACTTCAGTCGTGTCTGACTCTGTGCGACCCCATAGACGGCAGCCCACCAGGCTCCCCTGTCCCTGGGATTCTCCAGGCAGGAATACTGGAGTGGGTTGCCATTTCCTTCTCCAATGCATGAAAGTGAACAGTGAAAGTGAAGTCAGTCATGTCCGACTCCCAGTGACTCCATAGTCTGCAGGCTACCAGGCTCCTCCGTCCATGGGGTTTTCCAGGCAAGAGTACTGGAGTGGGGTGCTATTGCCTTCTCCCCTTAATGTAGCTAGTGAGCAAAAATTTGTCCCTTGGTAAGCCTAAAGAATTATCTTGATGGGTCATGTGGTAAATCAAGATGTAATGAGACATAGTTCAAGTTTTATGTAATTTGGCATAGAAAGACAGTGTAAGGTGGGAGGAAGGTTCTAGAGAGAGGCATATGTATACCTATGGCCAGTTCATGTTGAATGAAGAAACCATCACATGCAAAAACCATCACAATATTATAAAGTAATTAACTTCTAATTAGAAATAAAAATTAAAAAGGTGACATAGCCAGACTGTCTTGGTTTAAACTTTACTTCATTACTTTCTAAAAGTAGGATCTTGGACAAGTTATTTAACCTCTTATTTCTTCTGTTACAAACTAGAAATAATAGTATTCAGTAGTATATATGAATATATATGTATGTAAGTGTATATATAGCCATATATGTATGATGCATATAAAGCTGAGAACAGTTCTTGGAACCTATTGATATTATATGATTACAGTTTAGTGATTTTCTAGAAAAGCAGATTCTCTTTAGTTTGTAAATTTCCCCATGATAGGGCTTCAAGTCAATTGACAGTATTGTAGCAGGAAATTTGCCCTAAAAGTAGGAAAAAACTGTATATTTTGGAAGAAAGAAAAATGTCCAGGGACATATAAAAGGTTGCTGCTGCTGCTGCTGCTAAGTCGCTTCAGTCGTGTCTGACTCTGTGTGACCCCATAGACAGCAGCCCACCAGGCTCCCCCATCCCTGGGATTCTCTAGGCAAGAATACTAGAGTGGGTTGCCATTTTCTTCTCCAATGCTTGAAAGTGAAAAGTCAAAGTAAAGTCACTCAGTCGTGTCCGACTCTTAGCGACCCCATGGACTGCAGCCTACCAGACTCCTCCGCCCATGGGATTTTCCAGGCAAGAGTACTGGAGTGGGGTGCTGTTGCCTTTTAGGCACTATTATTTCCTAAATATAATTATGATATTCATTTCTAATATAAACCAATGTAATTTCTTTGTGCATGGATTAATCTAGGGGATTAATCTTGTTTGTAGATGTACTTTTAAACATTTCTAAAAATATTGTTACATATATTTTAATATATTGCTTTTCTAGACCTTTTTTGTTTTCAAAGAATTTCCTAGGTCTTTTAAACTCCTTTTTAACAGCCCCACACCCCATCACATCAAACATATTAAAATGTACCAACAACCCATACCATTATACTTTATTTTAAAAATTGATTTCTGTTGAACTCTAATTGAATAATTCATATAATACTATAATCTGTTGAGTTTTCTTTTTGGATTTTGGAATCCTGAGATCTCACACATTTTCACTGTTTCATGAAAACTCATCATCCAGCTGTAGGCTATAGTGGAAATAATGGCCCTATTTCAAATTTTGTAAAGCCCACAGTGACTCAGTTAAATAGTAGCTCATCTTCAGCTCTGCCCTGAGTTCCCTCTTCTTTATATTGTGTAATTAGTTTGATACCTGTTCTTGTTCTGTCTATATAAAGACAGCTTTTCCTGAAGAAATTAACACCAGCAATAGTGCTTTTCTTATTAGAGTTCACGTGCACCCTGAGACAGGACAGGGTCAGATTTAGTTATAGGAATATACTGATAGTATTGACCATGTGAAGCCTAGTCTGCAGCATTTAGCTTGAGTTTTGCTTAGCTGCACGCTATTGACTGAACAACAGGAACACTGGGCACACTGGGAGTTTCAGTTCAGTTCAGTCACTCAGTTGTGTCCAGCTCTTTGTGGCCCCGTGAGCTGCAGCACACCAGGCTTCCCTGTCCATCACCAACTCCTGGAGCTTACTCAAACTCATGTCCATCGAGTCGGTGATACCATCCAACCATCTCATCCTCTGTTGTCCCCTTCTCCTTCTGCCCTCAATCTTTCCCAGCATCAGGGTGTTTTCTAACGAGTCAGTTCTTCACATCAGGCAACCAAAGTATTGGAGCTTCAGCTTCAGCATCAGTCCTTCCAATGAACATTCAGGACTTATTTCCTTTAGGCTTGACTGATTTGATCTGCTTGTAGTCCAAGGGACTCTCAAGAGTCTTCTCCAACACCACAGCTCAAAAGCATCAATTCTTTGGCTTTGGGGAGTTTAAACTGGAAGTTTAAAGACTGAGTTTTTGGTGGGGTTTTTTTGAGATAGATTGACTTCTTATTTAGTAAAGAGCTGAAATTCTCACCTAGAAGTATGGTGGCCATTTATATGGCCAGAATTTTTAGAAATAATAACATTATAAATTAGAGGATATAATTTTTATTATTTTAAAGAAATCTTTGAACAAATATTCACCATTAATTCTCATTTTAAAATATTTATTGGAGTATAATTAACTGCTGTATTAGTTTCTTCTATATTGCAAAGTGAATAAGTTATACATATATCTACTCTCTTTCATTTCTATTCCCATATAGGTCATTACAGAGTATTGAATAGAGTTACCTGTGCTATACAGTAGATTCTTATTACTTACCTTTTTTATATATAGTGATGTATATATTTCTATCCCAGTCTCTCAATTGATCCCTCCCCACCCTTTTCCCCTCTTGATAACTGTGTCTGTTTTCCATGTCTGTGACTATTTCTCTTTTGTAAACAGATTCTTTGTATGCTTTATTTTAGGTTCCACATATAAGCAGTATCATCTGATATTTATCTTTCTCTGTCTGACTTACTTCACTCACTATGACAGTCTCTAGGTTCCTCCGTGTTGCCTCAAACAGCACTATGTCATTCCTTTTTATGGCTGAGTAATATTTCATTGTATATATATGTACCGCACCTTTTTTATCCATTCCTCTTTCCATGGACATTTAGGCTGCTTCCATGTCCTGGCTATTGTAAATAGTGCTGCAATGAACATTAGAGTGTGTGTATCTTTTCAAATTATGATTTTCTCTGGGTATATATCCAGGAGTAGGAATTCTGGATTATATGGTGCTTCTGTTTTAAGTTTTTAAGGAAACTCCATATGGTTGTCCAAACTCCATATCATTGTCCATACCAATTTACATTCCCACCAACAGTATGGAAGTGTTCCCATCACTTCATACCCTTCCAACATTTATTGTTGTATACTTTTTGATGATGGTGATATTGACTAGTATGAGGTGATACCTCATGGTAATTTTGATTTGCATTTCCCTAATACTGTGGAAAATTCTGAAAAAGATGGGAATACCAGACCACCTGACCTGCTTCTTGAGAAACCTATATGCAGGTCAGGAAGCAACAGTTAGAACTGGACATGGAACAACAGACTGGTTCCAAATAGGAAAAGGAGTATGTCAAGGCTGTATATTGTCACCCTGCTTATTTAACTTCTATGCAGAGTACATCATGAGAAACGCTGGGCTGGAGGAAGCACAAGCTGGAATCAAGATTGCCGGGAGAAATATCAATAACCTCAGATATGCAGATGACACCACCCTTATGGCAGAAAGTGAAGAGGAACCTAAAAGCCTCTTGATGAAAGTGAAAGAGGAGAGTGAAAAAATTGGCTTAAAGCTCAACATTCAGAAAACGAAGATCATGGCATCTGGTCCCATCACTTTATGGGAAATAGATGGGGAAACAGTGAGAGACTTTATTTGGGGGGCTCCAAAATCACTGCAGATGGTGATTGCAGCCATGAAATTAAAAGACGCTTACTCCTTGGAAGGAAAATTATGACCAACCTAGATAGCGTATTCAAAAGCAGAGCTATTACTTTGTCAACAAAGGTCCATCTAGTCAAGGCTATGGTTTTTCCAGTAGTCGTGTATGGATGTGAGAGTTGGACTGTGAAGAATTGATGCTTTTGAACTGTGGTGTTGGAGAAGACTCTTGAGAGTCCCTTGGACTGCAAGGAGATCCAACCAGTCCATCCTAAAGGAGATCAGTCCTAGGTGTTCATTGGAAGGACTGATGCTGAAGCTAAAACTCCAGTATTTTGGCCACCTCATGTGAAGAATTGACTCCTTGTAAAAGACCTTGATGCTGGGAGAGATTGGGGGCAGGAGAAGAAGGGGACGACAGAGGATGAGATGGCTGGATGGCATCACCGACTCAATGGACATGAGTTTGGGTAAACTCCAAGAGTTGGTGATGGACAGGGAGGCCTGGTGTGCTGCGATTCATGGGGTCGCAAAGAGTCAGACACGACTGAGTGACTTCACTTTCACTTTCATGTGCATTTTGGCCATCTGTATAAGAATGGCATTGTGTCTTTAACAGCTCTTCTTAGATATGAAAAAGGATGTTGAAATTATTATTTCAAATGTGCTTTGCAACTCCAAAATTCTTATAATGGTAACAAACTTTTCTTAATCCTCATTCATTCAGCAAATATTTATTGATTGCCACACTGAGTGAATTCAGGTCCAAACTCTGCCATTTATAATTCAAACTATAGGCCCTAGCACTGTTTCCTTAACTTTGCTGAGTCTCTGTTTCCCCATCTGTAAAATAGGTTTTTTTTTTTGTGTAACTTATACATACATATATATATACACACACACACTTATACATGCACACATATATATACATTTTACTTTTATTGAAGTATAGTTGATTACAATGTTGTGTAAGTTCCTGCTGTATAGCACAGTGATTCCATTTTACATATATATATTATTAATATCCTTTTCTGTTATGGTTTATCACAGGGTATTGAATATGTTTACCTGTGCTATATAGTAGGACCCTGTGCTTTATCCATCCTCTGTATAATAGTTTGCTGCTAACCCCAAACCTTGGTCCTTGCCTCCCCAACCCCTTCACACTTGGCATTGTAAGTCTTTTCTCTGTGTCTGTGAGCCTTTCTTTTTCATAGGTTTGTTCATTTGTTTCATGTTTCAGATTTTGCATATCAGTGATTGCATATATTTGTTTTTCTGTCTCTGGCCCACTTCACTGAATATGATCATCTCTAGGTCTACCCATGTTGCTGCAAGTAGTATTATTTTGTTCTTTTTAATGGCTGAGTAGTTGAGTAGTATTCCATTATGTAAATTTACCACATTATCTTTATCCATTTATCTGTCAGTGAACATTTAGGTTATTTCCATATCTTGGCTATTGTGACTAGTGCTGCTGTGAATATTGAGGTGCATTTATCTTTTCAAATTATAGTTTTTTCAAGATATATGCCCAGATGTGGGGTTTCTGGATCATATGTCAACTCTGTCAAATAAATCTAATATCAATATTTACCTTACATAGAGATAGGATTAAGTGAGTTAAGATACAAACAATGCATGTACATAGCAAGGACTCAGGAAGTGTTATTGATTTTTTCCCCCAGTTAAAGGAAATACCTAGTGCAAAGGCTCAAAGATGAGGATAAGGTTGGCATGGTCCAGAAATGGAGAGTAGGTCTCTGTTTCTGGAACACAATAGGAGATGATGACATGAAGGGAAGCTGGGCCAAATTATGTATAGCTTCCTCTACTAGAGTGAAGAGCTTCTTAGACTGAGTTTTCTGCACAATGGAAGGTTGGGAGGTTCTAAGCAGGGTAGTGGGAGGCTTGTGTGTAGGACTGTAGAGGAGCCATCAGAGTGGTTCCAGTGAGGCGGGGATGGTGGTGGAGGCAGAGTGCCCAGCAGATTTGAAAATGCTTTGAGCACTCAAAATCATCTGGAGGAGACCCCTGAGGGAGCGGTGAACCAGGATCAAGAAAAGAAGGTCCAGGCCTAAATCTCCACCACTGGCCCTGCCCCCTCCCTTTCCTGTTCCATTACTTTTACTTGTCCAGAAATCTAATTTGCCCCTCCTGCTTCCCAGCCTTCCATCAGTTCCTGTTTCTGCCATTCTCTGTTCAGGCACTATATACCTCCTCCTTCCTTAGCAATCCTCATGATAAAAGTCAGTTATAATACTGTTCCAATCCTGAACACTACCATACTTAAGTTTTTCCTACCATCACCCTATCTCAGACTCTCATCATCTTTTCTGAACACTACCATACTTAGCATTTGAAGTCTCTGCCTTAAGACTGTTCCCACTTTCATTCTGCTTGTGTAGCACATTCTGATTTTAAAAGTGCTTTCATGTCTGCTATTCAATTTGAATCTATAAGAAAAAAAAAAACTTTATATCCCCTCTTCTGATGCAGAAGCTACGGCAGTGAGGGACTGACTATGACTTTCAAATCACACAACTAGTAAGTGGTTAAACAGAGATCTGGCCCGGCCTTTGATTCTCTATGCTCCTTCTTCTATATTGCAGTCATTTCTGTTTTCTCCAACATCGATAGTAATATACTTAGAATGCAGTCTTTGTCTTGTCATTTATTTGCTCAAAGCCTGATAATGCCTAGGAAATTATTCACCTCTTGTGGGCAAGACTTTCCCCAGTCAGGCTTGGCCTCTACTACTGTGTGTCCCTCTGTTCTTGCCTTGAACCCTCAGCTCAATGTAAACTGTCCCACTGTGTTCCTACTTACATACGTTGTTCACACCTTTCTTCCAGTCTTCTTTTCCCATCCCTGCCTTCCACCTGAACCATCCTATGAGTTTATTGGGGAGCTGGCTTGTTCCCCAGCATCCTCCAAGAAGCCTTTCCTGGCCACTCCTACCCACAAGCTCTGCATCCTGTGCTAGCAGTTTGGAGCCTGGAGTTAAGCCTGGGGTGGAGACCCATCTCTGCCACTTAAAAACTATGCCTTCTGGATAAGCCATGTAACCTTTCTAATCCACAATTCCGTATATTTAATGTAGAACTTATGAAAATTATTGCAGAGACTTGCCATAAGGATAAAATGTAATGAACTCATGTGGAAATGGTATGTCTTTAAATGTTACTACTGTCACTAATAACTTGTAGCATTCAATTATATGACCTCCTTGAGACATCTTTTATATTGATAACATTATTATTTAATTTCCTCACAAATATTTCTTGTCTCCTTAGTTAAAAGGTATGCCGTGTTGATGGAGGAAGTTGGTTATACTTCTTTGTGTGTGTTAGTCACTCAGTCATATTCAACTCTTTGCAAGTCATGGACTGCGGCCCACCAGGCTCCTCTGCCCATGGAATTCTCCAGGCAAGAATACTGGAGTGGGTAGCCATTCCCTTCTCCAGGGGATCTTCCTGACCCAGGGATTGAACCTGGGTCTACTGCATTGCAAGCAGATTCTTTACCATCTGAGCCATATGTAACCCCAAAGCCCTTAATAGTGTTATTTATAGATTTCTGTTAAATAAATATAGTATTGTGAAGATGCAGAGGTAAAGTAAATGCCACTGATTCTTCGAAAAACAAAACATTAAAGCAATTACTTCACTGGAATTTAAATACTCATTATGCCAGATAGGGTGAAAAGGGCAAGAACAAGAAAAATACAAGAAGAAAATGGGAAAAGATGGGGACAGAATAAAAGCCTCTAAATACCTTTGGAAATTAAGTCAGTGATTAATCTGCTATTAAGAAAAGTATAGTGTATATCCTCTCCTGCATTTAGGGCAGAAAAAGATTGAGAACAAATGTCAAGTGTTCTAAAGTCAAAATGTTTCATTGTGGAATAAGTAATTATTGTATCCTACTTCATCAGAGCTTGATTCCAGGTCAGGGCCAAGAGAAAATCCAAAAGTTTTTTTTTTTTTTTTTTAAGAATCAAATTTACCTTGCTTCTGATCCTAGTATTTATATACTTGGTATGTTGGGAACAGTGATTGCCCCCACTTCCCCATTACTTAGAACAGAAGTGGTGTGAAGTTGAAGCTTTAGAAAGGTGTGTCCTGCATGTGTCTTGTTATCAGGTAATGCAGATAATTCTTGTTATCCACCCTTCTTGGCCATTGGACCCAGACAGCCTCCCACCTTGAGTCAACAAACCTTCAGTCAGTAAGCACAAGCATAATGGCAGGTCCTCTGTGAAAAGGAATAAACAGGGAAAGTAAGTATGCAGTGGACTTAATTGTGGAGAACAGAGATCTGGCTCTATCACTCAGCCAGTCCCCTCCATGTGGCAGCCTAAAACTCCTGGTAACAACGGAGTATCAACTAAATTACCGTCTCCAAAAGAATTTTCCTTCCTTCTGCCCCATTACACAGCCCCTGCCCACAGTAGAACTGACTGTTGACTGAAGTTTGGTTTGCTTTTCCTAAAGTTATGTTGGCATAATGCTTGTCCCCCTGATTTTTCTTTCCATTGTTCTCTCCCACATCACAAGTCAGATGGAAATGTTTCTCATTTCTATAGTGAGGAAAGAAAAGGCACTCCTTAGGCATCATCTCACACAGGGCTTGTACTATCAATTAAGATAAATATAAAGATGACAGTTTTTGTAGCTGAACTTCTGGAACAGTTAAAATGTTAATTTCAGTTCAGTTCAGTTCAGTAGCTCAGTCGTGTCCAACTCTTTGCATCCCCATGAGTCGCAGCACGCCAGCCCTCCCTGTCCATCACCAACTCCCAGAGTCTACTCAAACTCATGTCCATCAAGTCGGTGATGCCATCCAGCCATCTCATCCTCTGTCGTCCCCTTCTCCTCCTGCCCCCAGTCCCTAGCATCAGGGTCTTTTCTGATGAGTCAACTCTTCACATGAGGTGGCCAAAGTAGATTGTACTAACAAAAGCTCTAGTAAAGTAATTTGATACATTCCATCTAAACTGGAGATGATTGCATATGAAATACTGGTAGTATTGGAGAAAGTATCATTAGAAAACCACTTGATTATGGAATGAACTGAGATTATTTGTTCTCTCATGTTTATTGAACAAATTCTCTGTCATGGGCACCATACTATGTATCAGATACACAGTGGGTGAACTGGAAAGGCATGACTGCTACCCACAGTAAGCTTATGTTCTTGTGGAAAAAGACAAAACTACTTTACAAATAGATAATAATTACAATACAAATAAATGGTAATTACAGTATAAAATAATAATTACAGTAATAGTCACAGCAGTGTTAAATAGGTGTCAGGCACTGTTCTATCCAATTTGCATATATTAGTTCATTTAATCCTAACAACAACCCCATAAATTAGGTAATACTCTCCCAAATTTACAAATGAGGAAAGAGACATATGTAGGTTAAGTAACTTTTCTACAGGGTCATGGAGCTAGTAATATAAAGAGCCAGGATTTAAACCTGGATACAATGCTCAAAGTCTGAATTCTTGACTTCCACACTGTAAGTACTGAACACAGGGCTCTAGAGTGAAAAACAAGATCCTGACTTAGAGAATACTGAAGAGAAAGCATGATGATTTTCTAGTAGGTTAAAAGTTTAGATTCTACTTTAGTAATTCCAGTGTTTAGTTTTGCATATATTAAGGGATACATCAGTGGTGTTTAATTCAATATAAAATTTCTGATTAACCTTATGAACATTTTTTCTTTGTAATTCATTGGAAGAAGTACTAATGTGGTTCCTTTTAACATAAAATATGAGGAGTCAGGATGGACTGAAAGTAATGAATATTGTAATTGAACGTCAGAGTCAACTTTAGTTGAATCCTATAATTAATTAATAATAAAGTAGAAAATAAATTAGATGGAAAAATAAAATAGGTTTTTGTTGGGCATATTAAGATATAGCCCAGGTTCTAGGCAGATGGGTTATTCATGGTCCCCCTAATGCTGTAATTCTTTAACAGTTACAGGAAAGAGGCCAGATGTGAGAGGGCACAGCGAAAATTTCACTTTTGTCTTGTTTGCCTAGCACACAATGCCCAGTACCCAACATGTAGTGCCCTCAGTATAAATTTTGTTTCTAATTCTATAGGTAAAGGAGGGGAGGAATGGAGCCCACCTGAGTTTAATTATTTGGGGAAAAGAAAGCACCCAGAATTAATCTGAACTGTACTAATAATCTGTTTAATTCAAGTTTGATAACTAGGAGTCCAGTTTGCAAACCACTTGAATTGTCCAAAAGTAGACACAGTTTTCAAACTGTTCTTCAAAAGATTAAAAATGGAGTTATATGATCCAGTAATCCCACTTCTCGGTATTTATCTAAACATTGAAAGCAAGGTCTCAAAGGGATATTTGCAAATCCGTGTTTATAGCATTATTCACAATAGCCAAGAAATAGAAACAACCCGCATATCTATTCGTGCTATGTGGTATATACATAAAATGAACGGTATCAGCCTTGAAAAGAAAGGAAGTACTGTTACAAGCTTCATTGTGGATCAGCCTGTAGAACATCATACTAAGTGAAGTAAGTAAAAGAAAGACAAACACTGTATGATTCAACTTATATGAGGTATCTATTCAAACTCATAGTAGCAAAAGGTAGAAAGGTAGTTGCCAGGGGCTGGGTGATGAGGGAAACGGACTGCTGTTGTTTAATGGCTACAGCATTTGTTTTGCAAGATGAAAATGGTTTGACATCTGCTCCACAGCAATGTGAATATACTTAACCCCACTACACTTAAAAATGGTTAAGATAGTCAATTTTATGTGACATGGGTTTTTTTAGCCACAATTTTTTTATGACAGTCTTTACATAAGATAGTTTGTAGAAACTAACAACATTGTAAAGCAAATATATTCCAATTTAAAAATAAGTAATATGGAATATTTTTAAAAGATAGCTTTCCATATATTCATCTTCTTTTTTGGTGTTTTAGGTAGCTACAAATTTGCACATTTTTCCTTCATTCTTAATGTTCTAAGAGGATTGCTGTTTACTTTCCATTCTGCCCCAATATCTGATCTTTGTAATGTAGAGAAAGACATTTTGTTTGAGAGAGAAATCTGCTGTCTGTCTTTGATAGAGGAATATTCTGAAGATAAAAGCACGGTGTGTGCTCGCAGGGGGCCAATTCAGAGTCCACTTTGGATCACCTTGTGGATCATGAATAATGCGAGACATCTTTCCTTTTTAGGTTTCTCCCTCAGTGAAAGGCATTGTTTTTCTCCCTGAAGGTGAGGAATGACCTAGGGCTCACCTCATAGAGGAACAGAAATGTTATAGCTGTTCCAGTGGTAGCGTGAGTTATATAAGGCCAGGTCTAAAGCAAAGAGTCAGACACGACTTAACAACTGAGCACACACACACAAAGCACCCTTAGTGTTACTGGTTCGATTGTAACAGCAAGGCAGGTATAGAAGATGCCAAGTTGTACCGTGTTATTCTTTTCCCATTACGTTAGAGACGGCAGTAAGAAAACTGATACCGCTGTGAGAATACATCTTTCTGGATATTCTGTAAAGTATTTTGTTGAAAGCAGAGTGCATGTTAGTTTTGTGGTTCACTGTGCTTACTTGCTGGTGCTTTCTTATTAAAGAGATTCTGGAAGAACGTAGTTGTATTAACTGTGTTACCCAGACTTTTAGGTCTTGTGTCAAATGCTACCTCTCCTAGAAGACCTTTCTGAATAATACTTTTTAGCCCCTAGACAAACCAGTCCCCCAAATACAGGATTCTTCACTCCTGTTTGTACCGTATGCCAGCTAGTACCAGGTTGTACATTTCTTATGGAAACATTCTATTAATTATGATAATTACATAATTTTCTTTTCCTTCATCCCATTATATAAGCTCCTTTAGGGCAAGGGATGTCTTGCCTTTTATCTTGGTCTTATCTGAAGCACTTCCCACCAACAAAGAAAACACTAAGTGCTTAGTAAATATTTGTTGGATCGAACTGAGCTGACTGTTTACATATTCATTCAATTAACTGTTCTGGTTGTTCTTAGTTGGCTGAAAGATATGCAGGTCCAGTCCATCACTGCCTTCTGTTACCTAACCTAGGCAGATTGCAGCTACTTTTATTTCTTGTTGACCCTTCAGGAAGTTTTTGTTTGTGTTGAATGGAAGTCAAACCTATTGAGTTTTCTGGTGAACGGAAAGTTGTTTATAGCATCTCTTCTTCATTGATGCTGTTGTTCAGTGGGACCTGCCCAGGAGTGTACTGTACACCAAACAGTTTACACCCAGCACTCACTTATTAATTAGCTTGTCATCAGATTACTCATCTACTGCTTGTCCCTATTAAGTAAATATGGATGTCTCCATGCTTGAAATACCCTTCATGTCGGTACAGTCTGTTTCAAATAAGTAGCCTACCATATTATTTATGGGCTTCCCAAGTGGCGCTAGTGGTAAAGAACCTGCCCACCAATGCAGGAGATATAACAGACGTGGATTTGATCCCTGGGTCGGGAAGATCCCCTGGAGGAAGGCATGGCAACCAACTCCAATATTCTTGCCTGGAAAATCCTGTGGAAAGAGAAGCCTGGTGGGTTCATAGGGTCGCAAAAGTCAGACACAACTGGAGTGACTTAACACGCATATTATTCATAGATTTTTAACATCAACTAACAAGACTGTCTGGTCCCTCAAACATGTAACAAGGAGCTATGAAATATAATTATTATTAAAAACTGAAAAGTAACCCTGGTCATCGCCTTCTTAGTCTAGGGAAATTTATTATCACCTTATGGAGGTAGAAAGATTATAGTCACCCATCAACATTACTTACTCAATAGAGATATATTTTTTAAGGTTAAACATACTGTGTTATGAAACTCTGGTATAAAATTAATTTTCAGTACTATTAGGGAAGTGATTTTAATTCAACTGACCTAAGAATATGCCAGTTAAATATGTTCCAAAAGAATCACCTTTGGAATGCCATTTGTTACTCATAGGTAGAAGAGGCTTTCTTATCTTACATTAGTATGTTTTTGTTTACATTTTTATAAAAATTATTTCTGTAAAGTATATAGTTTGATGTTTAGTAATGCCTTTTTACTAATGAAAATTGTTTTTGTAAATGTAATACTAAGCTGCAGTTATCTCATCTTTAAGGAAAAGGTTTCAGATGAAACTGTCTGGTGTTAGTAATGTCTTTCTGGGTGGCCAAACTATTGCTGTAGAATAAGGGAACATCTTATTAAATGTTGTTTGTTTGGTCTGGGTGAGGTAACGATACTTTTATCAGATTGCTAAGCTTCACTGAAGCGTATACTCTCATCACTTTTAAATGTTTTTAATTAACATTATTCCATTATAATGATACTTGCTCCTTGTTAAGTAACTAAAATAATACCCGAAAGGGCAAAAAGAAAAAGTAAAAATTACCAAGTGACCCACTGCTCTCCACATTTTTCTGAACATCCTTTTAGAAATCTCTACATAGAAATGTAAAGGCATTTTGCATAAAAGAGCTATTCATGTTTGCTCTTCTGTTACTAACTGTATCATTTGGGTAACATGCCATGAATATCTGTATGTCAGCAAATATTAATCTATATACTAGTTGTAATAGCTATTATAGGATTTGTTTATGCTGCATAGTTTGCTGTATTCTCTCTTGATGAATATTGAGGTAGTTGTCAATTTTAGAATAATACCCACCCATGCTTCAGTTTCCAGAAGAGCCCAGACTGTTTACTCTGAGTGACTGGTACGCATCCCATAAATATTTTCCTCACTTCTAGCTGTGTCATAAAGTTAAAATCTAGTTTTTAGATAACTCTTTCGTGACTTGATCCATACAGACATATATATGTATGTACACACACACTCAAATAAACAACTCTTTGATGATAACAACCCAGTAACCCCTTGTTCCCTCCACCCTGGAGCCTCCCCCAGCAGCCCACCCCCTGCACAGATTGCACTGAAACTCCCTAACTTGGAAATTCTGATCCCCAGGGTTTTTACCACTTCCTTTCTTTCCCCCTGAAAAGCTGTACAAATGCTGAATTCTTCTTCTTCTTCTTCCATTTTCACAGGCAAAATATTGGTTTGTTGTCCTTTAGAAAATCCTTTGTCTTATAAATGCCTGTTCCAAATCTTAATCTCTCTCATCCTTTCCTCCTCTCTTCTCCCAGTCACCTCCTTTCCCTGCTTCTCTTCCACTTCTCTCTCCCATCTCTATTCCTCTTTCCCTAACCTGTTCTTTTCCCCTTCCACTTTCCATGACGTGATAAAATATCTATTATGTGTAAAAGAATAAGATTCCATAAATTCTGAGGTGGAATTAAGCGTCATTGAAGTAAAAAGCTATATTTACAGCCCTTCAAATGGACCAAATCCGGAAGTTTCCATTTAAATTAGTCCTTCAAGTACCCACATTTGAGACACATTCAATACATCACGCATCATACATTCAGCTATTCCTGTGTTCCCCACTGCCTCCTCCCCATACCACTAAAGTTCCACTAAGGCAATAATTTGTTTTTATATTTCTCTTTTCTTGGCAGATATAGGTACAGCTTCTTAAATGAAGGAGTGATTTTTCTGTAAAACATAACTTACACTCTTTCATTTTTAAAGTGGGTGTTTCGTTTTCAAGCTTTCATTCCAACTATGTTGTTTTCTGTTTTTTGGGTTTTCTATTTCAAGTGTATAGTTCAGTTCGGTTCGGTTCAGTCGCTCAGTCGTGTCCAACTCTTTGTGACCCCATGAATCGCAGCACGCCAGGCCTCCCTGTCCATCACCATCTCCCGAAGTTCACTCAGACTCGCGTCCATTATATTTCAAAACTTTTCTGGAGTATAATGGTTGCTCTAGGCTAACTTGGAAAATCACTGCTTGATCACTGTGTTTATCAGAATTATCAGATAATTCTAATTATCAGAAAGTGTCTCCTGAATTCTAAAACTGGCTTAAGGTGAACTTTGGAATACAACTTAAGAGGGAGCCTCCTGAAAGAAGTATTACTAATTAGTACAGATGTACTTTTGTGCTACCTAATGAGGTAGTTCAGAATTTTCCACAGTTTATTGTGATCCACATAGTCAAAGGCTTTGGCATAGTCAATAAAGCAGAAATAGATGTTTTTTCTGGAACTCTCTTGCTTTTTCCATGATCCAGTGGATGTTGCCAATTTGATCTCTGGTTCCTCTGCCTTTTCTAAAACCAGCTTGAACATCAGGAAGTTCATGTTTCACGTATTGCTGAAGCCTGGCTTGGAGAATTTTGAGCATTACTTTACTAGCGTGTGAGATGAGTGCAATTATGTGGTAGTTTGAGAAATCTGTGTGCAGGCCAGGAAGCAACAGTTAGAACTGGACATGGAACAACAGACCTGTTCCAATAGGAAAAGGAGTATGTCAAGGCTGTATATTGGCACCCTGCTTATTTAACTTATATGCAGAGTGTATCACGAGAAACGCTGGACTGGAAGAAGCACAAGCTGGAATCAAGATTGCTGGGAGAAATATCAATAATCTCAGATATGCAGATGACACCACCCTTATGGCAGAAAGTGAAGAGGAACTAAAAAGCCTCTTGATGAAAGTGAAAGAGGAGAGTGAAAAAGTTGGCTTAAAGCTCAACATTCAGAAAACCAAGATCATGGTATCCGGTCCCATCACTCCATGGAAAATAGATGGAGAAACAGTGGAAACAGTGTCAGACTTTATTTTGGGGGGTTCCAAAATCACTGCAGATGGTGATTGCAGCCATGAAATTAAAAGACGTGTACTCCTTGGAAGAAAAGTTATGACCAACCTAGATAGCATATTCAAAAGCAGAGACATTACTTTGCCGACTAAGGTCCATCTAGTCAAGGCTATGGTTTTTCCAGTGGTCATGTATGGATGTGAGAGTTGGACTGTGAAGAAGGCTGAGCGCTGAAGAATTGATGCTTTTGAACTGTGGTGTTGGAGAAGACTCTTGAGAGTCCCTTGGACTGCAAGGAGATCCAACCAGTCCATTCTGAAGGAGATCAGCCCTGGGATTTCTTTGGAAGGAATGATGCTAAAGCTGAAACTCCAGTACTTTGGCCACCTCATGCAAAGAGTTGATTCATTGGAAAAGACTCTGATGCTGGGAGGGATTGGGGGCAGGAGGAGAAGAGGACGACCGAGGATGAGATGGCTGGATGGCATCATTGACTCGATGAAAGTGAATCTGAGTGACCTCCGAGAGATGGTGATGGACAGGGAGGCCTGGCGTGCTGTGATTCATGGGGTCGCAAAGAGTCGGACACGACTGAGCGACTGAGCTGAACTGAATGAGATAGTTCATCAGTTCCCATAAGTACAATTTTGTTATATTTTCTTCATGAGTTTTCTTCTCATTAAATTTGTGTTTTTAAATTAGAAACTGTTCTTTGTGTTACAACTTGCACAAGCCTTCTGCTTTACAATATAAATTGTTACATATGTGTTCCACAATAATCCTGTAAATTTTTTCAGAAAGCAGTTTTACAAGAGACAATGCCTCCACTTAGGAAGAGACCCTACACTTGATTGTAGGCTGAAAAGGGAATTTGGAAAGTCATCTTGGGAAAAAAAAAATTCAGAAAATCAGCAGTGACAGGATCAGAGATAGGTTTGGCCAGGCAACTGATTAAAGAATGTGATAAAATTTAAGATATATCGAGATGAGTATTCTGCTTTTAAGATGTTCTGCTGCTGCTGCTGCTGCCAAGTCACTTCAGTCGTGTCTGACTCTCTGCGACCCCATAGACGGCAGCCCACCAGGCTTCCCCATCCCTGGGATTCTCCAGGCAAGAACATTGGAGTGGGTTGCCAGTTCCTTCTCCAATTAAGATGTTCTAGTAATCACGATAAAGAAAATGAATGGAGAACCTTTTCTGTGCTTTTTCCTACCCGTTGTCTCCTTGAGAGTGCTCAGTTAGTCATCTTAGTACCTTTGTTATTGTAGAAGAGAAGTTGTTTATTGTTTTACTCTTTTGTATATTTTCTCTTCCTTTGAAGCAGATGATGTTCAAGGAGTAGAACTAAAGGATTATTTCTGATCAGCTGGGCAAACCGGCTTTTATCCCTCTGCCTTTCTCCACTGTTTCATTTTTGAACTTTTCATCTTTTTTTTTTTTCAGTTTTGCTTCCACTCAGAACTAGTATAAAATTTTTTAAACCTTTCTCACATAAAAATAAGCCTTGGGATGCTGAAAATTATGTTGTTTATTTTTTTTAAAAAAAGGCAAAAAAGACAGAAAGCCAGTAGCTGACAGTTTGTTTTCCTAAAGGATTTCCTGCAGCACTTTCACTTATGTCCTGCAGAGAAGTGGGAGATAGCACTTGTCTTGTGTAGATACTTCCATGCATGTGACTCGCAACCATTTTGAATTTGAGATGACCACCCCTAGAACTTTTGGCAGTGAGGTATGTTTTTAAGATCCCGGAATCATTTCTCTCTTGAGTGTCCAGGGTATCTTGAGGAGACATTTCAGAGCTGTCTTAGGGCCTTCCTGCCTGGGCCTGCCTGCCTTTACTGTGCTCAGCTGGGGTAGGAATACGGGGCTCAAGCAAGAGGGGACTCAGATGCCTGAGTGTGGATTTGCTTTTAAATCTGCCGGAGAAGTGGGTGCAGTGGACAGAAGATCTGGCCCCTCAAAATGTCCAAATGCTAATCCTGGGGCCCGTGTCTGTGTTGCTTTATATGGGGAAAGGAGAGGCCAGTGTATGCAGGGAGAGGCCACCAGCTGAGGGACACTAGTGGCCTCTAGAAGCTCAAGGGTGAGGAAGCTGATTTTGCCCTGGAAGGAACGCAGCCTGCAGATGCCTTGATTTTAGCTCAGTGAGACCCATCTTGGACTTCTGGCCTCCAGACTGT
Source organism: Oryx dammah (assembly GCF_014754425.2). Classification (NCBI taxonomy): domain Eukaryota; kingdom Metazoa; phylum Chordata; class Mammalia; order Artiodactyla; family Bovidae; genus Oryx; species Oryx dammah. Next base: position 35,277,561 of record NW_024070187.1, read on the forward strand.
AAGATAATAAATTTGTGTTGTTTTAAACCACTAAGTCTGTGGTAATTTGTTACAGCAATAGGAAACTAATATAGTGACCTTGGGAAAATTCCTTAAACTGTAAGCCTATGTTTTTCCATCATTTTTTTTTTCTATAAGAAAGCTTCTTTGAGGTATATTTTACATATCATAAAATTCCCCCTTTTCACATATACAATTTAATGATTCTTGGTCATTTCTCTGAGTGGTATAACCATCATCAAATCAGATTTACAGCATGTTTTCACTCCTCCCATGAGACCTTTCATGCCCACTTTACAGTTAACCCAACCTCCAGGCAACCATTAATCTACTCTCTCTTTAAAAATCTTCCTTTTCTTGACCTTCCACATAAATAGAATCATACCGTATGTGCTGTCCTGTGGTTTCTTCACTGTGAATAATACTCCTTGATGTCTGACAGAGTTTAGAGCAGCGCCCTTCTTCCAGAATTGTTGTGAGGGTTAAATCACATCATGAATTCAGTGTTTTGCACAGTGTCCAACATATAGTAAATGTTCAATAAATCTTCTTTTTCTGGTACTTATTATTCTTTATGTTACTTTTTTCAGATTTCTGAAAAAATTCACAAAAGCATATTTTGACACACAGTGCTACTGTTGCTCTTCTATTCTTATTTACGTTGTGAGTAATGTGAATTTAATTCGTATCAAATTGATTTTGGGGAGTGGCCTAAGAACTTAAATACCACGCTTACCTTTTCTCTTGAGATTATGTTTTGTATACTGGGTGACTGATTTTCAGTGTGAATTTTTAGAGCAAAATTATTTACTACTTAGGAACTGCCTGTGTTCAGATGGATTATATGAGTATTCTGAAACTACCTTGAAATTGATAGGTCTTTTAGATGGTGCTCTGCTCCCACAAAACTGAAAGGAAAGAGAAAGAGTAAGCAGCATCTGATCTTAAGAAAATCTTTGTGAAAGTCACAAATCTTTGAGGGATATTAAAGAAGCACTTTGGAGTTTCTTGAATTTTGACTGGCAGACCAAGATCCTGATGGGATTTGAATCAAGAAAATAAGAGTCAGAAAAGAAGAAAAAGTTGGAGATGGGAAAAGCAAGTAACAGCCTCTGTTCCAGAGTTGTCATAGCCTAAGAAAGTTGTAAAGCCTGAGAAACTAAAGTGGAAGAGAATTACCTTATACAGATGGCACAATATGGACAACTAAGTGAGAAGGCATCAGAATAGAAATCCTCGAAAAAGGAAGCCAACAAACAGAAAAAGGAAAAAAGATGTCCTTTTCATTACAGGGGACTGGAATGCAAAAGTACGAAGTCAAGAAACACCTGGAGTAACAGGCAAATTTGGCCTTGGAATACAGAATGAAGCAGGGCAAAGACTAATAGAGTTTTGCCAAGAAAATGCACTGGTCATAGCAAACACCCTCTTCCAACAACACAAGAAAAGACTCTACACATGAACATCAACAGATGGTCAACACCGAAATCAGATTGATTATATTCTTTGCACCCAAAGATGGAGAAGCTCTATACAGTCAACAAAAACAAGACCAGGAGCTGATTGTGGCTCAGATCATGAACTCCTTATTCCCAAAGTCAGACTTAAATTGAAAAAAGTAGGGAAAACCACTAGACCATTCAGGTATGACCTAAATCAAATCCCTTATGATTATACAGTGGAACTGAGAAATAGATTTAAGGGACTAGATCTGATAGACAGAGTGCCTGAGGAACTATGGAATGAGGTTCATGACATTGTACAGGAGACAGGGATCAAGACCATCCCCATGGAAAAGAAATGCAAAAAAGCAAAATGGCTGTCTGGGGAGGCCTTACAAATAGCTGTGAAAAGAAAAGAAGTGAAAAGCAAAGGAGAAAAGGAAAGATATAAGTATCTGAATGCAGAGTTCCAAAGAATAGCAAGGAAAGATAAGAAAGCCTTCCTCAGCGATCAATGCAAAGAAATAGAGGAAAACAACAGAATGGGAAGACTAGAGATCTCTTCAAAAAAATTAGAGATACCAAGGGAACATTTCATGCAAAGATGGGCTCGATAAAGGACAAAAATGGTATGGATCTAACAGAAGCAGAAGATATTAAGAACAGGTGGCAAGAATACACAGAAGAACTGTACAAAAAAGATCTTCACGACCAAGATAATCACAATGGTGTGATCACTCACCTAGAGCCAGACATCCTGGAATGTGAAGTTAAGTGGGCCTTAGAAAGCATCACTAGTGGATGTGATGGAATTCCAGTTGAGCTATTTCAAATCCTGAAAGATGATGCTGTGAAAGTGCTGCACTCAATATGCCAGCAAATTTGGAAAACTCAGCAGTGGCCTCAGGGCTGGAAAAGGTCAGTTTTCATCCCAATCCCAAAGAAAGGCAATGCCAAAGAATGCTAAACCTACTGCACAATCGCACTCATCTCACATGGTAGTAAAGTAATGCTTAAAATTCTCCAAGCCAGGATTCAGCAATACGTGAACCGTGAACTTCCTGATGTTCAAGCTGGTTTTAGAAAAGGCAGAGGAACCAGAGATGAAATTGGCAACATCCGCTGAATCATTGAAAAAGCAAGAAAGTTCCAGAAAAACATCTATTTCTGCTTTCTTGACTATGCCAAAGCCTTTGACTGTGTGGATCACAATAAACTGTGGAAAATTCTGAAAGAGATGGGAATACCAGACCACCTGACCTGCCTCTTGAGAAACCTATATACAGGTCAGGAAGCAACAGTTAGAACTGGACATGGAACAACAGACTGGTTCCAAATAGGAAAAGGAGTATGTCAAGGCTGTATATTGTCACCCTGCTTATTTAACTTCTATGCAGAGTACATCATGAGAAACGCGGGGCTGGAAGAAACACAAGCTGGAATCAAGATTGCCAGGAGAAATATCAATAACCTCAGATATGCAGATGACACCACCCTTATGGCAGAAAGTGAAGAGGAACTAAAAAGCCTCTTGATGAAAGTGAAAGAGGAGAGTGAAAAAGTTAGCTTAAAGCTCAACATTCATAAAACTAAGATCATGGCATCTGGGTCCCATCACTTCATGGGAAATAGATGTGGAAACAGTGTCAGACTTTATTTTTGGGGGGCTCCAAAATCACTGCAGATGGTGACTGCAGCCATGAAATTAAAAGATACTTACGCCTTGGAAGAAAAGTTATGACCAACCTAGATAGCATATTCAAAAGCAGAGACGTTACTTTGCCAACAAAGGTCCGTCTAGTCAAGGCTATGGTTTTTCCTGTGGTCATGTATGGATGTGAGAGTTGGACTGTGAAGAAGGCTGAGCGCTGAAGAATTGATGCTTTTGAACTGTGGTGTTGGAGAAGACTCTTG